>NW_027185863.1:10784697-10944881 GCF_028583685.1 Petaurus breviceps papuanus
GGGGGGGGGGGGGGGGGGGGGGGGGGGGGGGGGGGGGGGGGGGGAGACAGTGCATACAGAGGGTACCGTAATGTAGCGTGTAGCGTAGGGGATCACCTTCACTACAGTAGCAATCTCAATAGGGCTTATTTTCGGGGGAGGGCTTATTTTAGAGGAATCTTACACAGTAAGGGGAGGGCTTATTTTCAGGATAGGTCTTATTATCGGGGAAACACGGTAGTTGCCCAAGGTATTTTTAAATATTTTTGCATTGTTTCCATTTTGTGTTATCTTACTGAATTTCTGTTTTGGGGAATATTATAAAAGTTTTCAATTAATATAGAAACATGAAATTTATATTAATGGTAGGGATTATTATTATTATTTTTGCTTTTTGAGGGCAATTGGGGTTAAGTGACTTGCCCAGGGTCACATGGCTAGTTTTTGTGTTGAGTGTCTGAGGCCACATCTGAACTCAGGTCCTCCTGACTCCAGGGCCAGTGCTCTATTCACTGAGCCACCTAGCCACCCCAATGGCAGGGATTATTAAATCTCTTAGGCTATTTTTGTTTTTAGCTAAAAAACCCAAAATCCTATTTTGGCTAGATCATGGTTGTAAGAAGTTTCAAAAGTGTGTGTTGGCAAATGTAAATAAATTAAAATTAAAAGCATAAGTATTGAAACGAAACAAAAATATTATGGTTATATTTAATATTTTTACCTCTCTTTCTTGCATGAGTCTTTGGCCTTCTGCAGCATATAAACAATTAGTCTCCTCCAAAAATTTCTGCTCAAATGAATCTTTATAGACCTAAGAAACGAATATTATTATTTAGTGACAAGAAATTAAAAATCTTTGTTCTTGTTTTAAATTTGAGGTTACAATTTTAACATTACATAAAATGTAAATTTTAACATGTAATTGGCACCAAGATGCAGGAGAAAACAAGAATAAGTCAAAAGTTAAAAGTAACTAAGAAGTCATCTACTTTTCCATACACATGCTGTTTTATGTACCACTGTACCTCTGCCTCTCTAAGCTACCACTACCATGTCGGGCTTTGAAACAGTTCTTTCAAACATCCCTGAAATGGCTACAACTTTCTAGGTATTTGCCAGATTGTATGTCTTGATGCCCCTCAAATTCCTGAGGCATGCTGGACCAACTCAGATTCCTGAGACAGAGATGAGTATATGCCTAAATGCTGGTTTACAAATGTCAAAATTTCTCAGCAAGGGATGTTAGGCTGAACATTATAATCTAACATCATTCTTTCAAATAAGATTGTGTTTTTGTGGAACCAATATTACAAAGAGTAGTTCCCTATCAACAGTACTACAAAATAATTGTTCCTGGGTAGCCAAAATTTAGACAATAAAATTCTGAAAAACTAGTCTTTACGGAGACAGACCTTAGATTATAAAAAGCTTGACCTTAGGGATCTTGACAATGTGTTTGGAACAAGACAAAAGTAAAAACAAATAAACATTTTGTGATATTTTATTAGAGATGGGAGGAAGTGCTCATTTTCCTCCTGAAGAATTCCCTAGCCTGTAGTTCAATATTTTTCTAAAGATGACAATTATCATCTAAATTTCAACACTTTTTTCTAAAAGATAGACACTTCACTGCTTAGTAAGGAATAATTCTTCTCTGCCAAAGAAAAAAAGTGATGGAAAATTATGGAATTCAAAGACAAGAACTAGAAAGCGAAGGATAAGAAATGAAACTTGAGCATTCAGGAGTCAATTTCCTCCTAATTCCTTTCCTTTCAAAAGAAGGAGAGTAACCAATAAGCTTGGGAAAAATTGGATTCAAAACTGAAACACTACTAAAAATGTATTTTTTGGTTCCCTTCTCCTGTTTTCAGAATTAGATTTGATACCTTCCTCCTAATGCTAAGTGCAACCACTTTACTGATGAATTATCACTATGAATTCCTTAACATTACTGTGTAATATTTAACAATCTAAGTATAGAAAAAAACCTCAAACTGGACCCTACCACTAAAATGAACCATTTGGAAGGTAAGTGGAGACAGGGATGAAGAAAGCATAAACCTTGAATTCATGGTGAAATTTGGTTATAATGTATTAAGATTACTGTAAAGGAAAAGGACCCACATGTACAAAAATATTTATAATAACAGCTGTTTTTGTGGTGGCCAAGAATTGGAAATTGAGGGGATGTTCATCAACTGTGGAATGGCTGAACAAACTGTGGCATTTAAATGTAATGAAATACTATTGTGCTATCAGAAATGATGAACAGGTGGACTTCAGAAAAACCTGGAAAGACTTATATGAATTGATGTTGAGTGAAGTGAGGAGAACATTAACAGCCATAGTGTGTGATGACTGACTTTGGTAGATTAGTCCTTCTCAAAAATGCAAGGACCTAAATCAATTAATTCCAAAGGACTCATGATGGAAAATGCCATCCACATCCAGAGAAAGAACTATGAAGTCCGAATGTAGTGCAAAGCATTTTGCTTTGGTTTTGCTTTGTTTTCTTTCTCATGGTTCTTCCCATTTGGTCTAATTCTTCTATAACACATGACTATTGTGAAAATATGTTTAATAGGAATGTATATGTAGAGCCTATATCAGATTGCATGCCATCTTGGGGAGGGGAAAGGAGAAGAAAACTGAAAACTTATGGAAGTGAATGCTGAAAAATAAAAATTAATTAATTAAAAAAAGATTACCATAAAATTATTTGGCTAAGTGACTATGTGGTATATTCCTGCACTGACATTTAGGAGAGCAGTTCAGGCAATTAGAGCTGAAGCTCAGGTTGTAATTTTCTTCTAGCAACTGGCTTAAAAAGATTCTAATCAAGCAAATCACACCAAAAAGTAAAGTAACAGTTTAGAAGAAAAAAAAATCTATTAAATTCTTTTTGATGTAGTATGTAATATAGTATGTTACCAATTCGGGTTAATTAGCACTTTAAATTAAACCTGTTTATGCCCCTAGTTGCAAAAATTGTGTCTACTAGCAGTGTATCAGAAGCCCACAAGATGGGTATTCATACATAAAAGCAAACCTTTAGAGTTTTACAATAAAATTAGGAATAACTTACTTTCCAGAGTGTTGTTAGGATTCTGCCCCCTCCCCTGAGTTAAAAATGTGTAGAAGAAGGAATTTTGATTACACTTGTTCTTAAAAGCTCAAGGCAGTATTTTAAAATGTATGTACAGGACTTCTGCTCCATCCCCACAATCCATTAACTCTACGAGGAACTCCTGTTTTGCACTGAACAGTCTTTCATAGATATTTATCATACTTCAAAGTTAGTGGCTTAATTACTTATATAAGGTCCTTCTAGGTCCCACCTTAATCACCCAAGAATGATGAGTTCAGTACAGTTCAGACAACTGTTTGTATAGTGCTATGTGCATTAACATACACTAATTCTTGTAAAATGGCTAATCTGTGTAAAATGACAATTCTATTCTTAGAAGGCTACTTGAAAGGAGGGAAGCTACCCACTTCCACATCCCTATTTCAGTAAAAAGCTAAACCAGATGAAATGATGATCAAGATATCCAATAAGAAGTAACATCTTCCAACCCAGAACTATAGCAATAGTCACCTGGAAGTCCCTGGGACAGAGAAAAGGGGACCTCCAGCAAAGCTGATGCCAATGCAAGCAAACAATTGGAAGCCAAATGCAGATAAGAGAGAGAGAGAGAGACAGAGACAGAGAATGTGTGTGTGTTTAGAAGATGCAGTGTTATGAACCTCTAAGATTGCTGGGAAGCAAGCAGTGTGAAATGAAGACCAATCCTCCTTTGTGTTCTGTTGTGTATACAGAAATGCTCATTTTTGTGGGGTGATCAAATTCCGAATTTAATAGAGAACTGGCTGTAGAAGGTGCTATGAAAGGCGATAAAGGTTAAGAGAAAGGGGAGGCTAGGAAACCAAAAATAAGACCAGTTTCCTTTTACACTGTTGCTAGTTCTACTTACTAAAAGGAAAAGCATGGCAAAGAATTGGAAATCAAGGGATGCTCATCAATTGGGGGATGGCTGAACAAGTTGTGGTATGTGAACGTAATGGAATACTACCGTGCTATAAGAAACGAGGAGCAGACAGACTTCACAATAACCTGGAGAGACTTATATAAACTGATGCTGTGTGAGAAGAACACAATCAATCAACATCAATAGACTGGGTCCCTCTCAGCAATGTAAAGTTATAAGACAACTCCAAAAGACTCATGACTGAGATACCAGAAAAAGAGATGTGGAGTCTGGATGCAGAGTGAGACAAACTATTTGCTCTCTTTTTCTTGTTTTGTTGTGTTTCCTCTTTCCATCAGTTATAATCCTTCTGTATAACCTGACTAATGATTAATGTGAAGATATTTATAGATCCTATATTCGAGTGCATGCCGCCATGATGGGGGGAGGGGGGAGAAGAGGAAGGAGGAGAAAAAATGAAACTCAAAGGACTGCGGAACTGAATGCTGTAAAATAAAAGTAAATAAATAAACAAATGTTTCCATCACAAAAAATAATAATAAAATACATACTGACTGAATCCAATTAAAAAAAATAAAAGGAAAAGCAAAACTGATAAAAGTATTACAAATACCCTCAAGATAATTTTAATTGCATCCCTTTAAAATATTTTATTCCCTAAAGATGCTATTTGATGAAAGAAAATACTATACTGTGATATCTAGTAACAGAATTAGTAGCAAATTAAAAAGACCACAATTCTGCCATTCTAGCTTCCCGAAACTGACATTTCAAAAAAGCAATAAAGTCTTTTTAAGTGGTATGCATTTGGATGTATTCAGATTTGCAAAATTAGCTTTTAAAAAAAGCATTCTAGAAAAATCTATCGTATTACATTTTAAATGTGGAGGTGATTAAGTTCTGGACCTGAGATTTCATTGCTTTAATGAACTTTCAAAATAGAAACTATCACTCCACAGTACAGAAAAGGGACCCAGCAGTAACTTGGATTCTTAAGGTTTTGCCTGGGCCACTGAGATGTTAAATAACTCACCAATGGTCAGAGAGAAGGTATGTCAGAAGCTGGAGCAGAAGACATGCCTTTCCAACTCCAAGAATGGCCATTTACTCAATGCCACTTTTTCCATTAAAAAACAACTGAATTGATTTAAAAAAAAATTATTATTGAAAATTGTGCAGTTATTTTTAAAAGTCTTTTTTTATTTTAAGGTATGAATTACAATGTCAGATTTATCAACTGCATTGAAAGAATCATAAGATTATATACTTACCTGAAGATCAGAGAGCATGCTCAAAAGACTTCGTAATAAGCTCCTATCTACAGCTTCGCCATTTCTCTCTCGTTCAATTAACAGAAGAATTCCATCAATAGTTTTACTTTGAACCAGCTTGTCACTAATAACATGGTTTCTAAATAGTTCTAATCCCATGTCCCTGTATAAACAATAAAGAGCAAAGTTAGATCTGGGAGGTCAGTCAATATGATTAGCTTTGCTACTACAGAATTAGCATCAAAAAAGACACCGTTAATTCTCTGCGTAAGAATGCCAAAAATAATCCTTTAGCAACTTAATACACTTAAAGTTTCTTTAAATAGCACACCTCTTTTTCAGGATGATTACATATTATTCCCCTTTACCCACTTTATACTGCAAACCATTTTACTTGCTATTCTTTATACATGACATTCTATTTCCTGCCTCTGTCTGCTATCCTTGGAATGCTCTCCCTCATCTCAGGCTCTGCTCATAGGCTACCTCTTAAAATTTTTTTCCTGATTCCTAGTTATTGGTGGATTCCCTTTGCTCCAAATTTATTTTATATTGTCTGTGTACACATTTCCTCTCCTCTTCCTCAATCCCCATACAACATAAGGGCAGGGTTTGTTAATTTTTGTCTTTTTAAGCCCCAAGCACAATGCTGTATACATAGCTTGAGTACTTACTGAGTGTAAACAAGGTTGTACTACTTTAATGGAACATGGCAGGCCATATTTTTCAGTGTCAGGTCTTAAACACCCACTTCTGGTATAATATATGCAAATATTTAACTCTACCAAATGAAATGTAAATCTGCATCATAAATGCTGCTCACCTAAATTCTGGGGTTCAAACTACTTTTGCTGAGTGACTGGCTATGAATTTTATGGACCCCAGTACTTTTTGTCCTTGTTTTACTACATTTCTCCATTTCCTATATTTCCTTTTCTTCACCAGACTTCTTTTTCTACTTCTACTTCTCTTGGTATTTTCCATCAAACTTTTCTAAATCTCATTTCTTTCTGCCTCTCTTGGTCAAGACTTTCATCCTTATGTAACAGATACATACCAGTAATTTATTCAATTCTGTTAAAATATTCTTTAACTGCTTATATGCTAAAGTCCATTGCTTATAAATCTTTACATATTTATACTTACTGCGATGGATCCATGATTTCATCAGTGTGGGTACTCCCTCCACCAATGCAGATTGCAACCCTTCCAATGCCTTCTCATCCTGTGATTCTTATCCATGTCTTTCCATAAATCTTCCACAGAAGACCTACTCAACATGTTGGAGGCCTTTTTTCTCTCTTTTTAATGGCCCAAAGGTATCAAAATACCAAACTGTCCATCTGTATGCCTTGTATATTGATTATCACATGCAATTTATTGATAACATGCTGAAGCCTAAAAGTGGCATTGTGGTGCAGTGGACTGTGTCACTGGATCTGGGAGTCGGAAGACCCTATTTAAATTCCAGCTCTGCTCCTTACTACCTATGTGATCTTGGGCAAATCACTTAACACCTGTTTCCTCATCTTCAAGATGAAGGAGTTGGGCTAGATGATCTCTCAGGTCTTTCATGTTGTAAATCCACTGATCTTTGCCCACCATACATTTCCATTGCCCTTTGTACTAATTGTAATTTCGATTCTTCCATGCATATGGTGTTCCATTAGCCATACAGAATCTGGGAGAACATAGTTCTTAAAATTTAGCCTTTTGAGGCATTTAGCAATTTGGGATTATTGAAAGAACTATGGTTTCTCAACTAATCCAGTCCAGCTTCCTCTTAAATAATTCTAGTCTCAGGTATTGTCCATTTGTATTGCTTGGTCAGGATGAACTAATTTAACAGGATGCTGAATCAGCAACATATCACAGTATTGGCAATGTCAATTTTAAATCAATTTTGTTCACCATGACAACCTGATTTTTTTCTCTACTGTGGTAGCCAGCAGAGCCTTGCACAAAGCAGATACTGTTTATTGAATTAAATCATTCAAAGGAGAACTTCTTTGCACAATGTCATATGAACAAATTTGGAGAATCTTACTGTCAACAGGGAGTACTTCAAAGGACACCTTCCATGACACTAGCAAACATTGTAGGTTTATATATGTTTGATTGTTTTACATTTAATTCTGCTGGTTCCTCTCTTATATTTTCATAAAAGATAACCTAGCCTCATCTCACAAAGATTTCTCAAGGTAAGGAAGCTCAGTATATTTTCTCACATATTCACTCTAAATGAAGTTTCTGTGGATTCTTTTTAAGTTTTCTTGAAAAACCAGTTCCAGTTTCTTGAGAAATCACCCAAAGGTGACTTGAGTCACCTTTAAAGATTCCTTTCATGTATCTGGTCAGGTCTAACTCTTTTTCCTTGCCACTTCACATTCCTGTTCACTAGATACCGAGTATAATCCAAATCGTGGTTGATTAGAATACATCACTGTATATTTTTTAAGAATATATCACCATGGAGTGGCCAGTTAGCACAGCGAGTAAGAGCACCGGCCCCAGAGTCGGGATGACCTGGGATTGAATCCGGGCTCAGATACTTAGCACCATGCCCGGAAATAACTGGCCGTGTAATCTTGAGCAAGTTACTTAACCCCAATTGCTTTTAAAAAAAAAAAAGAAGAAGAATGTATCACTATTAAAAAAACCTCTATTATCTGTTGAATTTTATATCTATTTGCTAAGCTCCCTGATTAAATGCCCTAGGAACGATCTAGTATGGCCGGCTCTAACGTCAAGCTCTTCCGAACCTTTTCTATTGTTTTTTTTAGTGTTTCATGAAGTGATACTACTTCTTGCTTTTCATCATCTTCCATTATAATATTAGGCAAATGATCTTGTAACAGCTGACAAACAGGTGATACCTTCTGCTGCCACACTTTTTTCACTTGTCAGAGAAATAGTGTTTGTTGATTGAGGTAATTTCTGGGTTCTTTCCAACCCTGTGATTGTTTAGTGGCTAAATTACCCACCCACCTCCCCAAATGGTGAAGACTCATATTATCTGTAGTTGGTGGTTTATATAAAAAAACTGGAGTTTCTATAATCATCTGAAATGTTTTCTTCTCATCTTAAATCCTTTTCTTCTAAAGTGATATCTATTTTGACTTTGATCAACAATGCTGATTGTGAAGTGACTATATTCAGTCACTGTATTTCTATGAAATGGTTTTCATTTTTTTATGTCATTCAAGTACTTGCCATCCAGTGCCTTCCAACCTTCTTCTTAAAATAAAAAAAATGTTGAGATACAGGCACAGGGTATTTGGTTTTTGGGTGCATGATGAGACTAATTCTTTTATTTACTTCCTTGAAGAGAACTTCTGATCTGTCCTTCCATTTAGCTGTAACATCTTTAATTCTTCTGGCTTCATTCGCAGCAAATGCCAATAGGAATCTGGTTCAGTTCCTCCAGTGGTATGACAATTTCATTGCTGGACAAAGATCACACATTAAGAGTACCAACATTGAACGTTTGTAGATGCTCTTAGACTGTGTGAATTTTAGTGCCCTCTGCCCCACTTTCTGCCACTATAGAAGTGAAAGAGCACTGCACAGAACTGAGGGCAGTACTGTATTTTTATACATTTCATGGATTGCTATGGCCAAAAAAAAAAAAAATCACCACCTGGTAGCCAACCTTCCGGTGATCAGTGATAAGTCTTTACACACATAGCTAGGCTGGCCCTTGGAAAACAGACGCAGTTTGTTACTGGGTCTGCAAATGCACACACACACACACACACACACACACACACACACACACACACACCCCCTCCTGCTATTTTGTTTTGTGTGAAGCCAGTTCAAATGCTATTCACTGCATTTGACCACCTTCACTATCACCAACCACCACCATCCTCCTAACAAGATAAATGAGGGATTTGAAATCAGAAGACTTCTGTTTGAATCCTAGCACTGCCATCTGCTACCTATGTGACTTTGGAAATGTCATTTACTATATCCCTAAGCTATAGCGTCCTCATCTATAAAATGAGGAGACAAGACTACATGATTGCTAAGGGCTCTTCCAGCTGTATATCTCATCACCATGAAGGAAGATATTACTTCAGAACAATTTACTTTCTTTCAATTTTTTAACATAAGAAACCTGGCTAATATCTGAATATTTACTTTCTGGGATAGTTATATACTAAAATAGTTAACTATATTTAACACTTGTACATTCCTACAATAACAAATGTATTATCTTAAAAAATATCAACCTATACTTTTTTTCAGTTAAACAGAATTAATTATTTTCATGTGAATTATAAACGCTAAATCATAAATAGCCTTAGCCAAGGATTTCTGTTTACTGTTTTCATCACAGTTCAAATCTAGTGAAATAACATTCCCATAAACAGCTGTTCACACAGATACTTTCTGAGCCTGGTTTTGATACTCTTGAAGGCAGAAAAAATGCCTTCCCTAAGCAAGATGATCACACAATGCCAAAGAGAGTTTCTGAGCCACACAAATACTTTCTCATGCACAGCAAGAAGGTTTGCATTATTTTAAAACACTACAGAAGTAGAATAAACAATTGTTAACTATACCGAAAATTTGTTTAAAATTTATGACTCATTAATCTAAGAGTTGCAATTTCCTTTTTTAACTTTTGGTAGAGATTGTTTTAATCTGTCCTATTTCCCTGAAAACATATCTTTTAAAAGCCTAAACTTACACTTCACATTTTATTTTACACTTCACTCTAAAAAAGCAAAATCAGACACATTAAAAGTTTCTTGGATTCTGATAGGCAATACTCGCAGGATGATGTGAAAGTAATTTAAACTGATCTTCAATTAGTATTATATATCCATGGTTTCTTAATTTTTTCTTTTGATGATACAGCCCATCTTGCAGCCTCTGCCCTCCACCCCCCCCCCCCCCCAAGTCACATATAGAAATGCCTCATTTATCTGGCCAACTTCTGGCAAACTCAACCATCTAGAAGACAACCACAAACTAGAAAAGAAGTGGAGGTGGCTGAGCATTAAGGAAAAGAACTGCTATACCAATACTGATCCTGGATAATGAAACCCAGCTTTCTCCTCTCAAGAAGAAAGGTGGAGCTTATGTATGTGAAATGTGGTAGACAGTTCATGGGATCTATTAGTTTTACTTTATTATAAGGGAAGGTTCAATGTTAGGTGGGGAGAAGCTTCAAGGGAATACTTCATTCCCCAATAAGGCTAGAAAAATGAAGTGTTACTATGTATAAAATCAATTCCTTTGATCTTAAAAATAAGTCTTGAGGAAGAAAGATAATAAAAGATTGTTTACTCAAGATTGTTAACACAACATATCGGTTCTTATTTGCAACATCTTATTTCTGAGACAATGTTCTTAGTCAGGAATGTATATGTAAGCCACTTATTTGCAAATAATCTGAAACTGATGTAATCATCTGAAATTTTTTTTTAATTTAAAAAACACTGAAGTTTCAGTTTTTCTTAAGTCTAGCATCCCCATTAAAATCCTCTATGTCACCAAATTCTAATTCTGACAAATAATAAATACAGGGATTTTTCAAACACCCAGACATTTTTTCAAAGCTAACTCTTTACCTTGAGACTGTCTTATTCCTTTAGTGAAGACATGTGAGAAACTCTAGAGCGTTCCCAGAAAATAACCATTTTTTACAGATGATCATCAGAAAATGTACAATACAGAAATCTAAAAGTATCAGCCCAGAAAGGTGAAGTGATTTTACTTGAGATCACATTGGAATAAGTAGCAGAGGCAGGATTCAAACTAAGGTACTCTGACTCTTTACATTCTATTAAAGAATAATACTGAACCCAGCCAGATTTAAACTGGGCGGCTAGTGCTAGACACAGCTTTTTAAATCTAATCACAAACTCACTGAACTGTCCTTTACTGTTGATGCTATCAATTTATTTGAATTTACTGCTTTAGGATAATCATTTTTCCTTTCACTGTTTTTTTAAACCTTGTTATAAAACTCAACTTAAGGAAGCACTTAATAAAAATTTATTAAATTAAGCTCTGTAGAATTCAAGTAGGATTAAAATGACTAAGATGCTCCAATTTCACTAATGTGAGAGTCCTTACCTTGTGTGTGTTCTGAACTGGACCTGTAAAGTCACTGGTATAGGAAAACATCCATGAGAAAACCTCCTCAGTACCTCTTCCACCGCTTATAGGCTTAGGAAGAGCTTCCTGGGGCACTGAGAGGTTAAGGGACTTACTCAGGGTCACACAGCCAGTGTGTATCAAAGGTGAGACTTGAACCCAAGTACTTGACTTCAGCTCACTATCCATTACTCCACTTTGTCTCTCTACGATTTGCAGTTGGACAACCTATTCTATATTCTACATGATGGTTCAAAGAAATGAGATTCTATTTAATCTATGGCTAAGTTCAGGGTTTTTGATGGTAAAGAGAACCAAATACAACTTTCATTAAATCTTAACACAAGCTTATGGGCACAGGATCAGACTTGCATAATGCTGAGGCAGCTTTCTGACTGGCTTTGTGTCGGGAAAGGCAAGGGGCAGGGAGGAAGAAGGTAAATCCTTGATTATGAGATCCATGGAACTGGAAGCTGGAGAGAAGAGTCATACTTAGCCCACTAAACTGACAGGTTCTGGTCCAGAATGCCACTCCAGTTCCCCTACAAAACCCTTTCTTCTCTGCCTTTTGAAATATTACCCATCCTTTTAAATTCAGCTCAAATGTGGTCTCCATGAGACCTTTTCTATTTTCCCCAGTGACATCACACAAAGTTAGTCTAACATTTTTTCTTGTATAACTGTAATGCAAAAAGAACAAATATTTATATGTGTGAACAAGCTCCATGTAAGAAGTAAGCTCCATGAAGGTCCTACTTACATTTTTTTTAAGTTAACATGCTTGATTTATTACATATTTCAAAAGAAAAGTAAGCTGCACATAATAGACATTCACAGTTCCATGTACCCTACTTAAATTTTGTAGCACAGGAGTATTCTGTATTTAACAAATAAGTAATAGTTGAAATTTCTGAAAAACATAGTGGAAGACTTCAGGAGACGTGGGGGGTTGTCTTTAATAAGGAATGCTGATGCCATAAGGTGTTGGATCAGGCCACACGAGGCAGCTCAGGGAAATGAGGTACATTTGGCAAATCAGAGAGCAGTCTAGTCATGCACTGGTGGCTAAGTTAATGTTAGTACTCTGCTTTTCTCATATCCTCTCTCTCCAATTGTCAAATTTATTCAATTCTATTTGCATCCAGTTGCTTAAAACTCAAAATACCCTAGGTGTGGTACAAATAAAGAAGGGCTGATGTATAGAAGTATACAAGTGATGGCAGAAGATTAGAGGATGGGTCTAAGAACTAGGGTTTGGCAGGGCACCAGGCCAGCCAGAGACTGATCAAAATATCTGAACTGCGCTGCAGAAGAGCAAAGGACTGTTGGAATATTCATTATCTTAGGCCCAGACCTGTGCAACTACGTTTATAGGCCCTGGTCAGCCACCACAGTATCGATATAACCCTGTTTCCCATTTGGGGTAAATGTCTTCATACCCGGCGGCAGGAGTGGAACTTCATAATGGAAGAATAAAGTTACTTACAAATACATGCACAGTGACATTGCTAAAGAGAGAAATCTAGAAATTTTCTCATTCCAAGGTTTATATCCTATGTGGATATCTTTTAAGTATACATACATTTATGTAAATATGTATATAAAAACATATGTATACACTATAAAACAAAGTACAGGGGGTTCTATGAGCCAAGGTTCTGGACACTTAATATGTGAGGCGGCCTAGCAGATCCATGTGGGCTATCATATACTGGGTTATAGTATAATCCCTGATAGTAGGGGTTCTTAAATTAGAATCTATGAAGAGATTTCAAGGGGACCAGAAATTTGGATAGGAAAAATATTACATCTTTATTTTTCACTAACCTTTTACTGAAATTTAGAATTTTTTTCAATTATTTAAAAACATTTTTTCTGAGAAAGGATCCAATGGTTTCACAAGATTGTCAAAGGGGAACATGGCACAAAAAAAGTTAAGGACTCTTGCTTTATAGATAAACTGTGTGTGAAGTAAACTAAGCTGGTATTCACAGATACAAGAGAATGATGAAAACTATGACAATAGCCTGGGATCCCATTCTTTTTTTTATTGAGTATAAAGCTAGCTTTGGAAATGTGGATTTAGGGAACGATTTATGGCAAATTTGCTAGAATAAGACTGATTTCCTATTTACCCTTAAAAAGTAGATCTACTGTGGGATTTAGCCTGGAGACTGGAAAGGAAAAGAATACTCTCATTCTTTGCTATTCACACTGTCTGTTCAATAGTATAAAAACCTCCATCCTAGGTCAGGTTCTTATTACAACTCCTCTGAGAGGCTCCCTTCATCCAGTCTCTCCTCTCCTCAATGCCTCTTCCTCGTGGCTGTCAAACCGATATTCTTAATGTGAAGGTTTGACCATGTTACTGCCCTGCTTAAGAAGTTTCCTCATGACCTTAAAATAAAATGCAAACACTTTAGCTGGCAAAGTTTTTTACAATTTGGCTCTAGCTGTCTTTTCAGGCAGATCATACATTATTTCCCTCCATGAATTTATGTCTCACCTGGAATACAGATTCTAGGTTCCAAATGGGCCCATTGCTATTCTCCATATGCAATATGGCATTTGTCACCCCTCTGCAGCCATCTCCCACAGCCTCTCTGCTGGCTGTTTATCACATCTGAAACGCTCTCCCTCCTCACTTTACAATCACTGGCTCCCTTTGAGGTTCAGTTCAGTACTACCTCCTTCAAGAAACCTTTCCTGATTCTCCTAGTTGTTAATGCCATCCATTGTGCTGTTACTTATTTTGGATAAAATCCGGGTTTATCCACTAACATGTACCCTGCCCCTCTCCCAAATCCATTCAAGTTTCTTGAAGATAGGGAAAACCTCATTTTTGTATCTGTGTCTCTAGGACCTAGCACAGCACCTGGCAAAATGACAAAACTTTTATAAATAAGACAAAAATAAGGTTGTTTTGGGTATATAATATCTTCTACTAAACATTTTAATTTGGAGCTTTATCCTTTGAGAGCAGGTCTGTTATTATGGGTAAGATATCATGATTTGACCATGTGAACCAAATCACAGCCAATTTGCAAAGCTTTTCCTAAGATATAAAAGAATTCAAGCAAACTATATACGATTAATCAGTACTCCATTTGCACTTATTAAGCTTCCTACTTTTGTCCCTTAAACATGGCCCCCCTTTATTAATAACAATTACATAATTCAGTTTATTTTAAACCTGTCTCATTTATTACTCTAGCCTCAAAATCTCATTAGTGTGTGTGTGTACACATGTATGCATGCACACATGTGTGTTTTTAAAAGAATATCCTGGCTTCATATAAGAGAGAGAACACCATGCTGGGAGGCAGGAAGCATAGGTTTTATTCCTGGCGCCGCCATTTATCAAATGAGTGACCGTTGGTGAGTCATTTAACTTCTCTGAGCTTACTTCCTTGTCTGAAATATATGGATATTACTCAACAGAACCTACCTCAAAAGGAGGCTGTATAAATATCAGTTAACTTTAAATTGTTATATGAATGAGCTATCATTACTGTTTGTATTATCAAAGGTTTCACGTTCCTCTTGTTAAGACTCATTTTTTTGTTTCTAGTTTATATTTCAAGGTTGATTTTTTCCATATTTAAAAGTATAACTTAAAATTAATCTCGGAAACTCTTTTATCATATGCTAAACTAACAAGTCTGCCTCTATAAGAGCATTAAAGATATTTCGTTCCAAATTTATGATGAAATACAGATACTCTACTAAATGGGACATTTTTTTTATCTGATTTGATGTTACACATAACAGTATTTAAAGCATCATTTTAACTGTATGAATGTTAATCTCTGGAAAAAAAACAATGATTTTTTCTAGTATTTTTCTTTTGTGACTGAGAAAAATTATTTTCAGTTTATGAGACTGCTAACAGATCATGATTTCAGTATTCTACTTTATTTTTTAAGCTGAAACTGTCTTTCAGTTGTATAGTCATTTTAATATAGCTATATGTTTGTAATGTTTTCAGTGACTAATTGAATAGATCTTAATATTTTCTCACAGTTTTGCCTTTTTATACACCAGCCTAATTTTTTCCTCTACACTTTTGAATACAAAGCATCTCTATTTCTTTGAAAACACGAAGTGCCTTGCTATTATTTCCCCAATATTTCACAGGAAATCAACAACAGGCCCATGTATTCTGCCACAAAGGATGTTACTGTGGTGTTGATGCGTTTACTGCACCCCTGGACTACTCACTGTGCTCTGGCCAGTCCTACCTGTATTCTATTCAAGGAGGCCAGAGGCACATGCTACTCAATGTCTACACACCATAGGGTAGATCTGGGTAAGTAGAAGTGGTCACTGGCATAAAGGATTTCTCCCCAAAGCCTGTTGAGGTAAATCCAATCCTGTTCTGGACCTCTGGTTCCTGGAAGAGGATATACATGTTTCCAGAGAAAATAGATAATGGATACATTTTAAAATTCTGAAAAATGTTTTTAAAATTAAATATGAATTTTAAGAAAAATTCTTTATACCTTTAGTCTGGACCTGTGATTTCAATGGTAGAGAGAACTCCTAGTATGGAAAATTCCTCCACCAATGCAGATAGGCAACTCATCTGTATAAGAGTGCTGCCTTGGGCAATAAAACATTAAATGACTTGCCCACAGCCACACAATTTTTACATGTCAGAGGCAGGACTTGAACCCAGGTCTTCCTGACTCCAAGGCCAGTCCTCTACTTACTATGCTACAATGTCTCATACTTTAGAGGTCAAAAACCTTTTTTTTGTATCAAGATGCAATTTAATAACTAGATATACAAATTACCAAATATACCAAAAATAACTACCTGGGAAAACAAAACTTTAAAATTTTCTTATACTTTTAGCAGATTTACTTACACCACAGAAATTTAGAAAGATACCTACCATATAGAAGGAAGCATTGAATTCTGAAGTACATAAGTGCGATCCAAAAACAAGAAAATACTTCTAATCATGATCTATAAATTAAAAACATACACCAATTTTTATTTCTGATATAATACATATAATTTTATTACTAAGAACATATTAACCATCTCAAGTTTTATGTCTATCTTTCTTTCTTAATATTGAGATATCCCAGAAAGTTCTCATTTTGAATTTTTATCATTTTACTTAACACAGTCCTCATGCACAGACCCTAAGTAATTGGTATAAACCATATCTTTTTAAACTGGCCATTTTCTGACAGACATGGTAAATCTTACACAGGGAAAATGCTACAAGTGTGTTTCCCTTCCTCTCTTCCAATGTGCTCATATCTATGTTTGTGAAGTCTTTTTTCAATAGTTAACACACTGTAATCAATAGTGGGTAACTTACAGACGGCAAGATTTTGAATGATACAGAATATATGTGTGTCACCAACTCATCTCAAACAAAACCAAAAAAAGACAACACTACCCCTTTCTCCCACTACTACTCCAAAAATATGCAAACACCAATCACAAAATATATATGTACAGAGCTGCAATGATGACCTAATACTGGCATGTGATACCCAGAACTAAACTGGAGACATATAAACTTTCAAGAGCTACCGTACAATTATAATGCCAAGATAATCAGGCTATTTCCTCAAACTGATTTGTAAACTAAGTTAAAAACAGCCTGGCACTATTAAAGAATGATAGTTCAAACAGTTAACACAAGGATGATGACAGTATATCAGAGTCCCTCTAAATAACGGCTACTGTTTTCTTTATAAACACCACACAATCATTTTTATGTCCAAACCGGTTTTTAAAATTGCTTATATATAAAGCTGCTGATTTCATCTTTCATATACTATTAAGCCTACCCCATTTGTAAAGAGATTCTTTATATAGAACTCTTTTAAAAGTTACTAGGTACCTGGTTTTACATTATGATCTCTTTTTTACTAGCTAATTGAGGGAAGCAATAGAATAAGGAACCCCAAAGTATGTACAATGGGAAAAAATTTTGTTTGGCTATCGAGTAAAAATTTTGTATCTAACGTTTGAATATACAATATGATACTCTGAAGATTTATAACACTTAACGTTGTTTCATTTTTTAATTTAAAGACCTCATTCATAAGCAACAGAAAAGCTGTACAATTTAGGATGACTTTTTTTTTTTTTTTACATTTTACGTATCATGCTCAACTCTTTTCAGTTCAAATCCATGCTGACCTCAACATCATCATCTCTTTGATTATGCCAAACTTCAAAGTCTGGTTTACACCTTCTGTAAATGGGTGGAAGTAATTGTGATTTTTAAAAAAGCTTTTCTTCTTGCCTGGGTGGAAGGGGAGGGGATATAATTCTACCCCAATTACTCAAATCTCCTTTGTTTTTTGTTTTTGTCCCATTCCAGCTCCAGTAGGAACTGGAATGGGACAAAGGAAGAATTGAATAAACAGAAGTTGAGATCCAAGCAGTTCTATTTCAACACGCTAATAACTGAAGTGGAATGTGGAAGTAGACAATACATAATCAATACCAGAAAAACACAATAACCTTACCATTTGTCTGCAGTGATCTTGCCAGCATTTGTTTATCTTCTTTAAAAATAAAACACTATCTAGAGAATCTGTGCAGCACCTGCTAAGGAAAACTATTACATTTACACCTTAATTTCAGCTTTTCTCTTCTACAATATTATCTTGATAATTACCCAAGTTAAACCCACGACCATGTATTTTAAGTCTGTAGCTCTTATTACCCTGTCCATTAATCTTCTTCTTTAGTCAATACTAACATCCTTTGATCCTTCATTTACTTTCTTATCTCCTTTGCTACTTTCTGAGTGTCCCTCTACCCCCAGTCAAGCGTCTAGTTCCTCTTCCTATCATCTATTTTCAGGAGGCTATTTCAATCAGGCTTCCCCTTTCAGGTCCCTGTCAGCAGAAGACTAAAACCAGGGTACTTATAACTCCATGAGGCCTGGCTGAATGGTCTCACTTTAGAGACACTGAAGCCCCAAAAATAGTTAGACTTTGTAACGACAATCAGCAGGAAGATGGGCTATTTTTAGTATGGAAAAGGTTATAGTAGGGATTGGACTGGGAAGGCTTGAAGTTAGAAAAACAAATGGCTAGAGCTTTAACTAATTTTCTGACTCATTTTGAAAACATATGCTTTATATGAAATCATTAAAATAATTAACCTAAATATCATAAGCTGTGCTTGTAAGCTGTAATTTCATCCATGGAAGTTTCTGGATATTAATACCAAGATGTGACAAGAATTTCAAGGTAAATAAGGAAAAACTCTTCAGTTTTTCTTCAATTGGGGTGAGAATCTAGCATGACCAAACCTCCAGCTATAACACAAAGCAGCAATCATTAAAATAACTAGGTATTGGTAAAAAAACAAAACAAAACACAAAGGTAGATCAGTACAACAGAAGAGACAAGAAAATTCTAGAAGTAAATGAATATATTACTCCAGATTTCAATAAAACCATTGCAGTAAGGACTCCCTATTCTACAGAACTGCTAGGAAAACCATAAAGCAGTTTAGCAGTCAATAGTTTTAGATCAGAAGCTCCAAATAAATGAGTTATCTAAATATAAATGGTTACATCATAAAAAAAAAAAGAGAACACAAGGAAGTACTCTACAGCTCTATGGTTAGTGGAAGAATGCATAATCTAATATGACAGATCACAAAAATACAAAGATGATCCCCTTAATAATCTACAAATCCATGGTCCGTATATGGTAAAATAATAAAATTTGTACAGAATAAGTGAGGAAATAAGGAAAAAAAAGTTAAAATCCAAGAGCTCAATCTTTAAGACCAACTTTTGGCAACTATTTCTATATCCAGTACTTTAACAAGAAAAAAATGCTAGAGTAATGTCACTGAAAAAAAATTGTTACTTTAAAAATCATTACATAAAACAAATTAAAAATTATCCTCTTCTGTAAGGTAAAGAAGATTTTGAAGACATAACTTTATAACCCTCCCTCCCCCCCCAAAAAACAAAAGGATATTCTCTGAACTGAAGGATTTGTGCTTTGACATGATCTTCACAAACCTGTCGCAGTTGCTTGTAGAGTGTTGGGGACACTTTGTAAGAACAGAGATTTTCAACAGCCTGAAAGTAAAAGGAATCGATAGCTTAAAATGAAAAAAATATATCTATTTTCAGCTATTTATATTTACAATAGCATGGGAAAAAAGTGTTCAAATATTTCTCTTGCACATTAGTAGATAATAAATATTTAATAAATAAAATATCTCATAAGTTCATTATTTCCTACATTTAAATTAGGGCAAATATTATTTAATGTTATTAAGTTTGCATCACTTCATTGCAACTGGATGTAGGTAACTTAACACAAAATTAAAAAGTCAACTGTACACCTGAAGTGCTTACACACCAGAAAAGGAAGGGGTTTCCCTGACAAGATATAGCTAGCACCGCTTCTGAAACATCTCAAAATATCCTCCCTTGCCCCCACCACTCAAATCTCCTAACAAAATTAGGAGGAAAACAAGAATATTATTCTGGTTCCCTTTCTTGATTTGTACACATCTTTAGACATGGATGTAACTGGCTCTGCCTCCATTTTTTTTTTGTTGGGATTTGGGGCTGGAGCTCATATAATAAATGCAGGCAGGTGGGCAAATTTTACCTAAACGTGATTATCAATAATCTCATTTTTAGATATATAAAAGCAATAAAAAATGAGCTGAAAAAGCAATATAGTCTATTGAACCATAGTCTATACATGACTTCAATTCCATACAAAGTATAGATACTAGTAATCTACTAATTTTAATCCATATGAAAGAAATATCAAATATTTAACAAATAGAAAACTGGAGTTAACAGGTGAGCGAGCCTTTGGCAAAAATAAAGACTCCTTCTAAATATACTCTATGGAAATAACCAAAAAAGAAAATTTGTATAAATGATTTGAGAGCATACATACACTATCATAAAAATATGATCTTGAGTTTTCTGCATGAAGAGAAACTGTGGAGCTAGGCACCAATAGAATGTATTTGCTAAGTATTGCCTGAGGAAAAAATGCTTCTATATTACAAGATTCCCCTTGAAGCAATATCCACATCAATGAGATCACAGACCCACAGTAGAGAGATGTTCACAGCAGTAACATTCATAATATATAAGTATCTATGTGTGTACATGTACGCTGCTCCTTCCTCCTCAATAATGCCTCTAAATAGGAGAATCGCTGGCCAATAAATTATGTAACTATGAAAAGTGGTGAATATGGGGACTCTGATGATACACAGAAAAGTAAATATAGATAACACCACTTTTTCTGTCAAATGAGAGAACTAGACTATTTCATCTTTTGGATTGCTCAGTGAGTTTTAAACTCATTATAAAGGATTCATCTAAATCACTTACGCTGTTTTACAATCTCAGATTTTTTCTAGTTATCATCTTGTATTGATCTAAGAGAATCTTATCGAGTTCTGCACATATATGCCTCTGACACATTATATACACTGCTCTTTTATCAAATGCAGTCAGCAAAAAACTTCCATTAAATTCTTCTACCAAAGGTAAACTTACAAAAAGGCTATAGAATTTCCCTTCCTATAGGTCATTAATGAATTACACAAGAATATTACATAATGCATCCCTTGCAAAATATATGTAGAGTATTCATTACTGGCATAAACTGAGGCAAACCTCAACTGAAGGCAGGGGGCAGGGTATCTGCATTTTCTTCTTCAAAATGCACTGATATAGAAGTAATGTAGTTTGGTAGCCAAGAATATATCTTAAAGAAACAACGACCCATCATGTGAGTTGTAATATTTTTATCTTTAAAGAGATTTACAAATCTTCCCCCCTACTCAAAGTTCTACTTACAAATATTTAATTAACAATTAAATTACACTAAATTTATTCTGTTTGGAGGTGAACAATTTGGGGGACAACTTTTGTGATAACTAGGGGGAAAAACCATATCAATCTGTAGTATCAAAATACTGGAGTTGGAAAATACCTTTTGAAGCTTATGAAACAGGGAGAGACATAAGTGATTTCTGCAGTGTCTATGCAAGTACTAGCATTTTAATGGCAATTATCCTATTTCTCATATCACTCAGCACACTTACTGAATTCTTAGTAGTCTTTTCACAGGAACATAACTACTTCTTTATGTGCTCATAGAATCTGGCATAGTGCCTTGCACATAGTAGGCTCTCAAATAGACTGATTTGCTCCCAATCTAATGTTTAGAAATAAAATCTCCATCATGATATGGAATGTTTAACTATACAATAATTAAATACATTCCTTGGATAAGCAAAAGTATTTATAAGTTGTTCCCTAGGTACTTATAAGGACCAACTCATTCCAATAAAAGCATTAAACAAATTCAGAAATTGGGATGGGGTTGGTTAAACAAAGGAAAAGCAAAATATAAAAGCATCAGAGACAGAGAAAAGATGTTAAATGTGCAAAGAGAACTGACAACCAACTTAATGCTAAATTTATAGCTACACAATGTCAAGAGAAGTAGAGGAAGGGCTCTAACCAGGATGTTGGATGGACTCCTTGTAGAGTAATTACAGAAGGGAATGAGTAAGTCAGGATAAGAGGAGATGAGTGGATTAAGCATCGTGGAAGAGAATGCCCACATTAGAGACCCTAGATCCATCAAAGTATTAAAAGTTATCTGCTTTTCTTACCTTAGTACAACTCTTCCTAATCAGTACTGTTAGCCCTAACTCATGATAATATGGCTTTTCTTGATTTGCAAAGACTAATATGAATTCTTATTTCCCTTTTAATCCAGTCAAATTAATTTCAAAGGGATTCTCTTATCTACCAAGACCAGCATTATCTCTTTGGACTACATTTTGTCATTGGGCAAAAGATAACTCTCATCCTTACAAGTAGAATATTTAAAGGTATGTTTTGTCATTTGAAAAAAAATAAATTGGAGCAAACTACACTGCATTCATAAATTAGGGTTCATTAATATTAATACCTGAAGATTATCCATGTACCATGTATGAGTGTTTTGGGTAAAAAGACAGAACAGGCTGGTAATGGGGAAGGATGAGGTTGTAAGAAAAAGAGGCTGTGCTCTTTTTCCTGATGAAGAAGATGGGAGGCAAAAAAGAGAAAAAAGGATCACATACCCAGGGAGCTCTGGTAAGCCTATAACAGGATCCTATCCTGTCTTCTACAGCTCCTATAAACTGACGGTTGTTTGTTTTTGTTTTTTTCATGGGGGGGGGAGGGGGAAAGGCAGGGCAACTGGGGTTAAGTGACTAGCCCAAGGTCACATGGTTAGTGTTAAGTGTCTGAGGCCAGATCTGAACTCAGGTCCTCCTGACTCCAGAGCCTGTGGTCTATTCACCGTGCCACCTAGCCGCACCCTGATATTTTTTTATACTCAATAGCCAATATTAGAAGATCAGAAAGAGGTAACATATGGGAATGCATTTGTCACCAACCATAGTTTGTTTGGACAGTAATGACCCTGGCCTAAATTGTGCTGAAAGACATAAATGGTATCAGAGAAATCTGGGAAGACTTCTGTGAACTAAAATAGAATGAAGTAAGCAGAGTCAGGAGAACAATTTAAATTTTATCAACATGATAAAAACAATTTAGAAATACTTTAGAACTCTGCAATGAAATGATGAACCATGATTCCAAAGGACCTATGGTGAAAAATGCTACTACCCCCCTTCTGACCAAGAGTTAAGGAGAGTAATGTGTAGAATGAGACAGGTTTCTGGACACAGCAACTAGGGTAACGCGTTTGGCTTGACTTGGCTTATTTGTTACAAAGGGTTTTTTTTGGGGGGGGGGGCAGGGAGAAGGGGAAGCTAAGAAGGGAAAAAGTTAAATGCTTGATAATTTAAAAAAACATTTTTAAAGTTCATATATGATTCCAAGAAATGGATCTTGAATGACATGCCCCCAAAACTTCACAAGCTTTGTGACTATCATTGAAAATTTCTTGGTAATTTCTGTAGTTTTTGGTCACTCTGAACACTGGCTTTTTAGGCTGCTCCTTTACTTTTGTTCATTTGGTCTTCAAAATGTTAGTTGTTCACCATTTTTTTTGGGGGGGGGGGAATTGGGGTTAAGTGACTTGCCCAAAGTCACACGGCTAGTGTGTCAAGTGTCTGAGGCCGGTTTTGAACTCAGGTCCTCCTGACTCCAGGGGCGGTACTCTATTCACTGCGCCACCTAGATACCCCTCGTTTACCATTTTAATAGAGGGCCTGTAAATATCTCTTCTTTGACTTTAGCTTTAGGGTCTTAGAAATTTCGTTTTCACTATCTATACTACTTTTATCACTGAAAAAATTTTTAGTAGATTACCACGTTTTTCTCTACTAGAATAAGTTTTTCAGATTTGTACATATATATAACAAGAATATTTAATAATTTTCCAAAAGTTTCATGTTTTGAACATATTACAGTGCCCTCCTACAGGCGACTCTTATCTTTTCAGACTAAAAGTTAAAGAGTTCGGTTTGATTTTTCTTTCCCTTCTGGTATGTTAAACCTGTACCATCGTACGGTCTCTTCCAACTGCTCAAACAAATTTTCCATTCCATGTTTTCTTGACTTTTATGTATTTCAAAGATCTTCCTGGGCTCTGGTCTTCTCATTAGAAATGCTTGAAAGGGTTCCAATCTATTTCTTCTCTACAATTATACTCAGCTTTGAATGAGGAAGTTATCGCTGGTTCCAAGCCTTTATCTTCTGCGTTTTGGAGTAGCATTCCAAGATCTACTCTTTTCTATAACTAGGTCTTAAGTGGGCTTGTATTTTCTTAAAACGCCTTCGAGATGGCTTTTGTTTTGTTTTATGTTGCAGCTTTTGATTTTGGCTATGACATACCCGGTACTTCTCCCTTTGGAGTTTTTTTCATGAGGTCATCAACGTGTGCTTTTCTTTTTACCTTTACTTTTCCCTCTGATTCTAACAGAGGCAGGCAGTTTTATGATTTCTGAAATAGGTGGTGCACTGGATAAAGTGTTAGGCCTGGTGTCAGGGAGACCCGAGTTACACTTAGCCTCTGTCTCAGTTTCCTCATCTGTAAAATGAGGATAATAGCAACTACCTCCCAGGTTTGTTATGAAGAACAAATGAGATACTATGTGTAAAGCACAGCTCTTAGCACACAGTTGGCACTAAATAAATGCTTTATGATGACTAAAACAGTGCAAACTTTAAAAAACAACATGGTTTTCAGGAAGTCCAAGTGATCCTTAAATCACCTCTCCATTTTTTTCAGTCAGTTGTTTTTTACATTAGATATCTTATATTTTCTTCTATTTTTTTAGTCCTTGATTTGTCTGGTCTAGTTAAGGTTTTAGGGATAAGGTTTACCATGTTCTCTTCTAAGCCATTTATGCCTCCAGTTTTCTTAAGTTTTTATTTCATTTTTCCCAGGGATTCTTGTAGTACTTGTGGTAAATTCATCCTTTTCTTGGGGGAGGGGATCTTTACTTACAACTAAGAGTTGCTGGTTCTTGGTCTTTTTGGAGATCTTTTCATTTATAGTTAATTGTTGACCCAAGTTGGTGTTTTCTTTGATCTACTAATATTTCCTTTAGTTACTGGATTGGGGTTTTGCACTGGCACCAGTCTCTGTCCCCAACATACTTCTGGGTAACAAGGTCACCTTGTGTCTCCTAGGTTTCTGCACCGACTCCACCTGCTGAGTTACAGCCCCCTGAATCTTGGAGGTTCACAACACTAGCTTTTCAGGTTTCTCTCTGGCATCTCAGGACAAGGTACTAGTGAGCCTCCTAGGCCTGGGGTAGGCCTCTTTAGAGAAAACTGATCCTAAGTCATCTTTCTGACTCCCCTGCTTTATCAATGATTTCACTGCTTGGGGGCCTCCTTTCTTATTGCTCTCAGGCTTCTGGCAGACCTCCGGTGCAGTTCTGGGGTAGAAAAGAGTCACTGTACTTTCTCAATGGATTTATTGATCACTATTTGGTATGGAAAAAATTTAAGTGTTCTACTGGAGTAGGCATGTAGTCATAAGCCACCTTTCACATTTCTTATACCTCAGAAGCAACTTTCTCCACAAAGATTTCCCATGATTCCCTAGAGCGATCTTGTTTTCGAATATTGCTGTAGCATTTTGTCTGACCTTTCCTTTAACCTTCTAATTCTCCATCTTACATTTGTACATGCCATATTATCCCCAGAATAGTAGAATATGAATTCTGAGAGCTGGAAACATTTCATTTTTGTCTTTTGATGCCCATTATTTAGCACAATGCCTTGAACATTGTGGGTACATAATGTTAAATCAATGAACATATGCAAAATATGGTATATCATAGTTAAATTATAAACTCCCTGAGGGTAATAATTTCATTTATTTATCTTTGTCTCTCCACAGTCTAGGATATTACCCCAGTTTCCCCATCCTTACAATCCATCATCAGACCCCACCATTCCCTCTTTCCTAGCCAAATTCCTAAAATAAAACACCAAAACTGTCTATTCACTTCCTCTTCTCAATCCTTTGCAACTTAAGTTTCTGATTACATCAAGTCAGCCAAGTAAACAGTTGTCTCTTTTACTGCTAAATCCGATGGCATTTTCTCCAACCTAAGACTTTCAAGACCTCTCTATTTGATACCATTTTTCTCCTGGTGTTTCTACCTCCTGTCCAATCAGTCCTCAGTCTCACGTCATTCCCCATATCACGTACCCTAACAGTGAGTATACCCTCGTTCTGTTCCAGACCCTTTTTATCTCTACTCTCCTGCTTAATGACCTCATCAGCTTCTAACATGGGTTTAATCGTGATCTGTATAATGAAACTCCCAGAGTTAAAACAAACAGCCTGTCTCTCTCCTTAGTTTCAGTTCGACATCATCCATAACTCTTCACTCTCTCTTTTCTCACATGGCTTTACAGTCATTATCACATGAGAGTTATTAATGATCTTGTTTGACAAACCCAACAGTCAAAAAAAACTGGCATAGCCTTTTACTGTATTTAGATATATCTCTATTGTGCATGAAAATATAAAAGTCTAAAGTTAACTCACTAGACCGAACTTAGAGGGAGCAGGAGTCAGAAGAGCTGGATTTGAATTCTGCCCCAGACAGTAACCAATCAAGGGCAAGTGATTCAATCTCTCAGAGCATCCGTTTCTTCATGTGGAAAGTAGGAATAAAGTCACTTCCACTACCCACCTCACAGGGTTGTTTTGATTTAGGCACTTAAAGCAGTACATCGACATGAGTTGTTTTGTCATTAGCTGTCTCTGCTCTAAAATGTGGAGTCTTTGTCCTGGACTTACTAAAGCTGAGTTTGTCACCTAAGACTGCTTTGTCCAAAATGGGTCTTCTTAACGCTAGGGGAGCCAGACAAGTCCCAATTAATGTAAACTGCTCATTTTCATCACCTTTTCTTCAAATTTCCTTTTATGAAACAAAAACAAGCAAAACCTTATTAGATCTAGGGACTGCTAATTTAGAAATATTCTTTTTCCAGATTGCCATAAACACTTTAACTAAGCAGGAAGCTTAAGAAATTTAGGAAGACTGAAAATAAGAGAATAACAGTTTCAATTTTGGAAAGACCAAGAAGGCAGTTTGGTCTCCCTTAAATTATCGCTAAAATTTTCTTGAGAGCCTTTCAAACTTTCCTCTTTAGAGAAAACTGATCCTAATCAACGTACTATTCAGAAAATTCCCTGAATGTACTTATTCAAATACATGACAGAGTCTGGAGTCTCAGTATCCAACTTGATCCTGAAACACTGAATCAAGTATCTTTTTTTTTTTTTAAAGAAATCGGGATTAAGTAACTTGCTCAAGGTTACACGGCCAGGTGTTTCTGGGTGGGTGCTAAGTATCTGAGCCCAGATTTGATCCCCAGGTCATCCCGACACTGGAGCCGGTGCTCTTACTCACTGAGCCACCTGGCCGCCCCTAAGCAACTGGGGTTAAGTAACTTGCTCAAGGTTACACGTCCAGGTGTTTCTGGGCAGGTGCTAAGTATCTGAGCCCGGGACTCGATCCCCAGGTCATCCCAATACTGGAGCCAGTGCTACCTGGCCGCCCCTGAATTAAGTATCTTAACTGACCTGGTTTTTCCCTTGGGTTGGTTATACTTTAATAAAGACCAATGTTAAGCAGCCACTGATGATGAATAATACAAGATATAGCTAATAATTATGTCAACAAGATTTAGTATAACAGAGAGGAATATTGCCTGCTGCTACACAAAGAACTGCTTTCACACACACACACACACACACACACGATAAATTACAAGCATTGTCAATCAACAAACTGGCCATTTAATCTCAAAGCCTTTGTGAATTAATGATTCTGAAAATGCCTCATCAGTCTTCACAGAGAAAAACAGAGTGATTTATGTGATAGGTGTGAGCACCATATTATTCAGAAGTACAAAAATAAAGTTATGGACACAACTTTCTCCATAACAGGCATGTGAATAAATTTCTCACCATCCCAACACAGGGCATGCTACTGGGTCAGTGCAAGTATAGCACAGCAACCAGAAACACATAAAATGATGATTAACTTACTGTTATCTTTGCAGAGAATGCAGAAAAATGAGATAAGCCTCACCTCTTGATAATTCAGAGAATGTAGGACTTTATTAAAAAGTTCTTTCTATACTCTGTAATGTTTCAGAATACCCATTTCAGAACCCAATCATCTTTTTTTTTTTTTTTGCCTTTTTGGAGGGCAATTGGGGTTAAGTAACTTGCCCAAGGTTACACAGCTAGTTTTTTTGTGTTAATTGTCTGAGGCTGGATCTGAACTCAGGTCCTCCTGACTCCAGGGCCAGCACTTTACTCACAGAACCCAATCATCTTAATAAAATTATGGACCTGAATCAATTTTGATTCTGAACCATAGTGGGACTTAAGAGGATCAAGTCACCTTAAAATTATTTTGTATGCAAATTCTGTTGATAATTTAATGTTAAATTCAAGAAAATGGACTTGTTTGGAATGTCCTTTATGAATTACAATAGCGTAGCTTCTTTTCAGAATAATAAGAATACCTGGCCAAAACTCACTCCAGTTATTCAGGGGAACTTTCAGTACCTGGAATTCTTCTTCAGTGTTGGGTAAATGACTATCAGATGCCTAGTTCACTACCTTTCAAATTATGGCAAGTGATGCTACTATCTATTTGAAACAACATTCAATATTTCTTTGTCACCAATTTTGAGATCAAGCAATCTGGACAGGCATCAAATATCAACAATCAAACATCAATTAAAAGCAAGTGTATTTATGCTGGCAATATACAAAAATACTTAAAATCTAAAAAGAGCTGCCATAGCTATGAAAAGTTATATGAATGATCTTACATGAAACAGTGACAAAGTATAATTACAAACTACTTATGTTAAGTGAAGGAATTCCTGAGAAACAAGAGATTAGAGTTCTCAGGCAAGTTCCCCTTTTCTCCATGGGATAACTTGACCTGCTGTACATTCAAATAATTAATATGATGAATCACATTATATTGGAACCTATATCACACATATATTTATTTATTATAGAAACTAAATGACAAGACTGGTAAGATTTACTTATAAATTAAGGACTTGACAAACAGGAATAAAAACAGTATAGCTTTAAAGTATAGTTCAAATAATGAAGACTTAGTATACAAAAAGCTGACCAAGTATGTAGTAGGTACTGAGTAGCTGCTTGTTAATGAGTTTTCAAAGCAAAAATTTACTCTTACCGGAGTATCACATACCCCCGACATACAATTAATACCGTATTTTATCTTGGTGAGCTTAAAAAAATCCTCCACTAAAGTCTCACCTCAAAGCATCATTGTAGGTCAGGTGAACCAGGGTTTCATAATCTCTCTACTCAAATGCGAAGGTTTGGTAAACTGTAACCTGAGGGTCTATCTAGCTATGTTTGAAGAAACTAATTATCAAAGACAGTTGAGGAATGAAGTCTTTTGGGTTTGGGTTTTTTTTTTTTTTTTTTGGCCAGAGCAACTCTGGAAGTTTATCTACACTAAAGAGAATTGAATTAGTGTTGGAATGATACTGGGATCCAAAGATAAAATCAGGGATCCCTGAAATAATTAAGAAGACTTGAAATAACTTTATCTTCAATATAACTTGAGCTAAATTTTAGGTGGTGTAAATAACTCCTACAATCTAAATTTACTAATAAGAATTATTAGATGACAGAAAAAAATTATTTTCAACATAGGCTAAAAATGTTTTGTGTCAACTGTGACCTCATCATGCTCATAAAATACTCTGGGACAAACAAATATACAGGAGCCCTGATATTTTACAATCCTCAAAGTCCGTATTAAAGGTCTGCATTACAGCTAAACCCACATTACGCGAGAAGCATTCATGCATTTCCTCCAAGTGCTTCTGGAGTACCAGTTTGACTCTGCATAGGGGCTCAAAAGAGATTCCTACTTCTCTTCAAACAAATTAGACTACAGTCAGTATCCATTGGAAATATGAAGGGACACCTCTTATAATCAATCAATAAACATTTACTAAACACATACTGTGTGGCAGGAACTGTGCTAGTATTAGAGATACAAAGACAAAAGTGAAAACCATAAACTATTATCCATTAAGGGTCTTCTCTTCATGGGACTGCGAGAGGAGTATTGGACAGTATCCATCCAGATTTCCATCTCCTCTTGCTATACTTTGGTGAGTTTCAGGAAATTCCATGTTCCTAGGCCCAAAGGGCTTATAAATAAGTGCATACCCTTTGACCCAGCAATGCCACTTCTAGGGCTATATCCCAAGGAGATCATAGAGTGGGAAAAGGGCCAAGCAGTACAAAAATACTTCTAGCAGCTCTTTTTGTGGTGGCAAAGAATTGAAAATCAAGGGGATGTTCATCAATTGGGGAATGGCTGAACACGTTGTGGTATATGCATGTAATGGAAGAATGTTGTGCTATAAGAAATGAGGAACAAACAGACTTCATAATAGCCTGGAGAGACTTCTATAAATTGATGCTGAGTGAGGAGAGCAGAACCAGGAGCACTTTGTACACAATTACAGACACATCATATGTGTGATGACTAACTTGGACAGACTTGGCTCCTCTCGTAATGCGAGGTTATAAGATAACTACAAAAGACTCATGATAGAGAGGGCTGTCCTCACCCAGAGGAAGAGCCAGAGTCTGAATGCAGAGTGGAGCCAACTACTTGCTCTTTTTTTTTCTGTTCTGTTCTGTTTTGTTTTGTTTTGTCCCTTCTCTCTCACTGTTCACTCCACTGGTTATAATCCTTCTTCACAACCCGACTAATGTTTAATGTGAAGGTGTTTGTAGATGCCATATGTGATTGTATGCCGCTGGGGGAGGGGGGGGAAGAGAGGAGAAAATTTGAAACTCAAGGGACTGTGGAACTGAATGTTGTAAACCAAAAGTAAATAAATAAAATAAAAAAAAAAAAAGAAATTTCACGTTTGGAGTTACTCCACACCACAATGCCAAATTCATGCAACGGTGTAGAATGTTCATAGGATAGCTCCAAGGTAATTACTTCAAAGAATTTAGAATCATAGGTTGAATGCTTAGGGATATCCTACTTATCAGTTATGGTTTATTCAGGAGGGATGTTATTGTTAAGATCTAGATCTTGACACAACCCAAAGTCTTCCTAGAAATGCTACCTGCTGGTGACTTCATTTTTGTTTCCAAAGTTACGTGGAAGTTACAGTTTGCCTACTGACTTAGGACAATCTCCACATATGGTTTTTTTTACAATGTTGCATGTTTAAAATTTTTTAAAAAGTATTTGATTTTAATACTTAAAAGTGAAATAAAAACACAATCATGCAGCACTATAAAAAGAATTTACCCCTATGTAGGCAATCTGCAGGTTCCAAATGAGTTCTATATCATTTGTGAGACATCACCAGCAAGATCATGCTAGGTATCCTACTAAACAGGAAAAGGAGCTTTGCATTAGATCTGAGCATCATAGGCCTGAAAAATAAAAACCACAGTAAAGGTAAAGTATGTAAGACAGGTATCCTTAAAATCTACTTTCTTCCAATTGTTTAAGACAGTTGACAATGAATTCTTCACAATTAAAAAAAAAAGATAGTGAATAATCTCTTCTCCAAATTAAAATATCATCCATTGCCAACGTTCACACCTCAACAAAAGACTCCAACCACTTATGCACCAAATACAATGAAAAATCTCAGACTCCTTATATTTGTTCAGAGGGCTTATTTATAGTATATCTCTGAAAGAGGAATAAGATCTTTTCGGGTCATGATAAAATTTACCTTTTACGGTTATACTTTGGGAGTGAAAATGGGAATTTGAAGAGTTTTGCTCACTCACCCAGTTATCAGAATAATGAAGCTTTCAAGAGCTGGCACTAAAAACAGAATACTCTCCTAATCAAGCCTAAGCCTTCTGAAAGTAGAAGAAAATCTGACATTCTCAATTTAACAAGTACCAACATTCTTCCAAAACACTGCCCACTGTCATTTAAGCACTTACCTGGTAGAGTTCTTCAAGGTTGTATTTAATGGAGGTGCTACTTTGTATGGCTCTAACTGCTTCATGAAGTTTCTGCCATGTATCCTGAGTATAATTATCTGGCAACTTCGGTCTGTCTGTAAAGCCGGATACAAAATAAAAGGAAAATAGCTTGCTTATAACCAATCATTTAAAAAAAGTATAACAAACTGTGCCTTCAAAACAACGGGCATGTTAGGTTAACACAGAAATCAGCTTCATAAATATATCTAGCAATAACATGGTTAAGAACAAGCAAAATGCAGGTTTACGGTGTGTCTTATTTAAGAAAGCTTACTTATTAAAGATAAACATCACTGGGCTCCAAGTAATGAGCACTCAAAATTTAAGTACTTATTTTAAATATGTTCAATAGTAGATAAATTATCTCGACTCCATTGATAATATATATTACACATTAAATAGGCTGATTTCCTAACACTATGGTTAATTTGTATAAGCCAGTAGAAAGGTGAATCACTATATACTGTTTTTCTGCTATAGTGATACTTATTAACACTACTGGATGATACTTGTCTGGGAGGAGTGGTAATTTCATTGCGGTTGGGAACTCCTAATGTACAAATTCCCTTCCCAGGTGCAACCCTCAAAATTTTCGAGCGTTTCTAGGACCCTGAGAAGGTGAATAACTGGTCCATGGTCCCATTTCTAGTACGTATCAGACGCTGCAATCGAAAGGACTCCAAGGTCAACCGTTCCCTACACCTTTCCGTCACAGACCTTTATAGACGAGAATCCAATCTGTGGTGTTTAGGCTCACTAACCAACTCTACGTGACCAAAACTGCTAAAGACGCATTTGACAAAAATCCTATCATCCAAAGCACACAGCACAGTGCTCGTTTCGCTACAGAAGCTTTTAGGCTAGTCAGACCAGTTTAAAAAAGTGAAGCGTCCTCTTAAGGAGTGGTGAGCGCGATCTAAGCGCCGAGAGCCTCGGCAGGACAAGGCGCGTCTCTCTCTACCCTGGGAAGTAACTTGCGCCGCGCCGCAGTCACTGGGGAGACTCCAAGCCTGCCACGGACGTTTCTGAGGGTCCCGGGGAGGCTACACCTACGGAAGGGCTGCCCGAGCTGCAGTCCGCGCCCCACGGGAGGAACCTCCCGGCGGCTCCGGTCATTTCGGACAATGAGAAAGGCAGAGCAGGCTTCTCTCTCCGCCCGCGCACAGGAGTGGGAGGGCCCCGGCCGCCGGAGCGAGGTCACCAAAGGTCACCGCAGCGCGTGCAGGCGGCGGCCCTCCTCGGAGCCCCTTCCCCATTGGCTGCCGCTGAAGTCATGCAGCTCAGGGAATCCTCCGGCAACGCCGAGCCGAGCTAGCGGGCCGCCGCCCGGGGAGGGGGAGGACGCCACTCCCCCCCTCCCCCCGTGAAAAAAAAACACGCTGACACCCTCGCGGATCCCCGCCTCCGAGGCGGCGCGGCGCGCGCCGTGGGGGAGGGGAGAGGGGACGGGTCAGTCGGAAAGAAACAACCCCCCCTCCCCCGGGGCCCTGGGGGGGTGGGGAGAAAGGGGAGCAGCCCAGACGCGGCAGGGCCCGGCGGCCCGCGCCGGCCTCCCCGCCCGCCTCCCTCCGCGCCCTCACCTCGTTTGCACACACTTACCTACCTCTGAAATTTTTAATCACTAATTTCTTTGAGGAGCCGCCACTGCCCCCGCCCCCCCCGGGTTTCGTGGCGACGGCGGCTGCCGCCAGGGAAGCGGGTTTCGTGAGGCCATTGGTGTGTCCAACGAGAGCCGAAAAGTTCCCCTTCTTGGGGGTCTCGTCTGCCATGTCTACTGCCGAGAAAACAAACCCGCGGCGGCCGCTCCGCCCCCCCCCACCGGGGCCCCGTTCCCTCCTCCTCCTCCTCCTCTTCCTCCTCCGGCCGCGGCCCCGGTCTCGCTTCCTACTCCTCCTCCTCCTCCTCCTCCTCCTTCCCCCAATGCCCCGGTCTCTCCGCCTACTTCTCCTCCCCCCGCCCGGTGCCCCGGTCCCTCCTCCGGAGGTGAGAACTAGGCCCCGGCCAGGGACAGCTCAGGGAGTTCCAACCAATCTCCTCCGGGAGACCACTGGGGGGAGGGGGAGCAAGGAGGGTGGGGGAGGGGGCGGGTCCCACTGGTCCCTTCCCCCCCCACCTCTCCCTAGATGCTTCAAGTGACCGGCGCTTCTAACGCCCGGCTGCGAGGTGCGGCCCTGACTGGGCCCCTGCTAGCCCCGGGTCTACGCCGCCCGACTCGGAGCGCCTCGTCTCCTCCCGCCGCCGCCCCCCTTCTCTTCCTCCGCCTGCTTCTCCCGGAGGCAGAAACCTCCGAGGCGCCTCCCTGCCCCCACCGGCTGCCTCTACTTTTGGCTGGGTCTGGCCCTTCTCACAAGGTGGCACCTCCTTCTTCTCAGAAGAGCAGGAGTAATGGGGCTGAGAGGCCTCAGGGCGTCGAGGTGGGAGGAAGCAGCCGACGGGGAGGAAGCCCGCGGCTTCCAACGGACCCCCGAGAGGCCAGACTCCTCGGCTTCCTCCCCTTCCCCAACACACAGGTTCCCCACCCCCACCCCCCCACCAGCCCGGGTGACTTCCGCACGACGCCCCACGAGCCGGCCTCCCACGTGCCCACCTCAACCGTCGGGCTCCCCCTCCTACACACGCGCGCTCGCGCACACACAAACACACCACACACACTTCCTATTGTTCACCTGGCCCGCCTCCCCTCCCCCTTCTCTTCCTCCCGCCCTCCCCTCCCTCAGGTGCGACCGCTCCGGACGCCCTGTTCTTCGCAGCGACCATTGTGTGTTTCCATCTCAGCCTTTAGGGCGGGGGACGGTGTGCTTTACACGCGGGAACACCCCGTAGGTGGGGGTGGCCTGCCGGTGGTGGAAAGGCCAAGGATGGTTAAGAAGGGCCCCTCCTAACGACCCGCCGGGGTAGCCGTAGCGCCGGGCACGCCCAAAGGCCGGACCGCCCCTCAGGCGGCCGCCATTCCGGTGACGTAGAGGTGGGGCGACCAGAGGGAAGCGCCCTTTGTAAGACCGCAGGTTTCGTCACAAAAGCATTACACAATGTCATCTAAAAAACAATTTAATTCACAAGTCGGGTTCAGAAGCGGCGTCGGATGGCTGGTACCTCAGCCTTAAGGTTGACCCAACCCTAAAACTGCGGTCCCTGAGCGTTCCCAAAGAGGCTCCACAAAGGAAACCTTCGGTCCCTCTTCCTACCCGCCCCGGCAGCCGCGATCTGTGGTTCCGGCCCCACTCCCCAGAGAAGAGTGTGGAGACCCTCCCCCTCCCGCTTCCCCCACCTAAGTGGTGGCGCCCTTATCCTCAGCCCATCACTCCCCACTTCCCACCACATCTCCCGTCCCGGACCACACGCTCAGACTCCCGCAGAGACAGAAGCGCGCGCGCGCAGCAGATCTCCCGAAGTAAAGCAAGAAAAGGCGGGCCTCCCCAGGAGCCGCGTCGGAGGAAGTGACGTCCGTCCCACACGTAACCTTTGACCCCGGCCTCTTGGAACTAAGTTCGTGCTACAGACCTGTGGTTTGGGCCGCAGCCGTTGCCGTCTCTCAGTTCCCCGCCCACTCCCCTTCCTCGACCGGGCCGAGAAACCTTTCCCGTGTTCCTAGAGTCGTCCCCTTCATGGCGCACATCACCATCAACCAGTATTTACAGCAGGTAACTTCCGAGCTCGGGGAATCCTAACTGGGCCGGGGGGGCGGGGTAGCCGCCGAGGCTCCCCCTCCTCACTCCCTTCGGGGCTGATGCTTCATCCCCCCCCCCCCCCCCTCCCCCGCGAGCCTCTCTTTTGAGGGTTTCGGGACAGCGGCTGCTGGGACGCCGTGGCTTCCTGGGCGACCCCGCGCGGGGTTCCTCACCTCCAGAAAGTCAAGAGCAGATGGCCTTGCGGGAATGGGGTGAAGCGAGGACTTAGTCTTTGCTTCTGCTGTGGGGCTGAAGCTTGAGGCAGTTCCTTGTGTTTTCCTTTGTGCCTTAGTGGGCGTTCTTTGTCCGCCCGCCTCGCCCTCGGTGAGTGAGGGCCCGGTGCATTCCCACGCTCCGTGCCCCAACTGACGGAAGGTTTTCACCTAATGCCATCAAGCGCTGTTGTCGGGAATGCTTTGGTCTGTAACGAGTGAGCAGTAGCAGTACCTGGTCAAAAGGAATGAAGGATTTGCTGATTTTGTTTTTGCATATTCCAATTTGTTTTTCAGAACATTTTGGACCTAATTGGTTGCTCTACCAGTAGGTTGTTAGTAGGTCTGTCTTCTCACACAGACTCTGCGCTGGCTGCTTTTGTCATTTCTTATAGAAGCACTGTTTTTGTATCATTGAGCAGGAGTTATTTTATTAACCTGAAGTTCTGCGCTTTTTTTTTTTAAGCTATCGAGTATCCTTATTGTACATGTGTGTTTTGTCTTTAGTACTGAACAAATATATCTGACCATTTATATGGAAGTGGCCACAGGTTTTATTTGTATTAAATTGCAACCAGCACTGTCAGCTACAGGTAATGAAAATCAAGGGGACATTATCCTACTTTATTTTCGTTGTATTGAACACTGAACCGGAAAGCAGGAGAATCACCTAGAACAGATAAGAGAGTCGAGGTCCCATTCAATTCTGACATTCTTTCATTCAATAAATATCTCATTCCTGATTTGACCATCAAATATGAAACTTCTACATGAGAAAAATAGTATGCTATGATGTCATCCACTTTAAAAAATACTTTGATAACTTTATTTTAATATAACTGGTTCGCTTTGTAATCCTATGCGTTTTATACATGTAAATGTTTTCCAAGGAGGGCTTAGTAGTCTCCACTAGACTACTGAAGGGACACCAAAAAAGACTGAGAGCTACTGTCATAGAGGGTGCCTTTCCAGGCTTAATACCATACATTCCTTTTCTTTGTGCACTCTGGTCCTAACAAACTGATCTACCTGCTGTCCCTCACATACAGCATTCTTTTTACCAGCTCTTTTCTGTGCCTGTAGTGTACTATTTCTTCATCTCCAAATCTTAGAATTGTTTCCTTCAGAATTGAGTTCAAGTTCCTACACTAGGCCTTTTCTGATACAACATCCCACCATGACCTTTTATTTATTTTGTATATGTTTATACATGTGGTTTCCTTCCATAGAATACATGTTCCTTGAAGGCAGGGGCTGTTTTGTGTCTTTGTATCTCCAGCACTTAGCATTCCATGCCTGGCACATAGTAGGCATTTAAATGTTTGATTAATGTTAGTAAGATTTTTTTGTCTGTGTCAGGGGCAGCTTGGGATCATTGGGAGTCCATTGCAATTTCCCAAGTGCAGTTCAACTTGTGTATTCCATTCAATTCTGGACCAGTTATGATTATTTGTTCTAGATAGCTCAGAGTTAGAGATACATAGATATGCTCTGATAGACTAAATAGACTTCCCCTTCACCCGTGTGACATAGTCTGGCTAATAGGGATTCATCCTTTGGTTTTCCCTCTGTTGATTGCCTAGTTTGAATGGTGGTGGATGTCATTGAGGAGGCCCAGTAGTAATTAGGATTTATTGCAACCAGCACAACATCTCCAAACAGGAGCACCCAACCCATCTATAGAAACTCTCTTCTAGACCCTAGCTAGCGTATTGTCCATGACAGTAACAAATACCTTCTGTGAGGATGTCTTCCTGTCCTTCCTATCCTCAGGTGATATTGAAAGACAACAGATTATTAATGTTATCTCTAATTATATCAAGGAATCTTGTATGATGTTAACATTTGCTTCTTGGGTCAAATGATTTTTTTGTTGGTTCAGTAAACAGTCGGGTTTTATATTTTTGACATATTTTTCACAGTTGTGTGACTGCTCTACTTTAGAAAATTATTTGCACAATCAACCTTTTTCTTGTTTTTATCAAGGATTTGCAAATATACTACATACCCTTGATGTGTGTTTAGATCATTTTGGTAGTAATTTTTTTTAAAATGATAACCATCTGTTTTTTTTTCTTTCCAGTTTGGCATTTCCTTCCACTTCTCCCCTTGTCATTCAGTGAAGGAAGCATAAAGTTTTATATATATATAATTTTTTTTTTACATGGCCAGTTATTTTTTTTGTGTGGGTGCTGAGTATCTGAGGCTGGAACCAGCGCCGCCAGGGCCTCTTACTCACTGCACCTGGCTGCCCCTAAGCAATTGGGGTTAAAGTAACTTGCTCAAGCTTACACGGAGCCCGGGATTCGATCTCCAGGTCGTCCCAACGCTGGAGCCGGTGCTCTTACTTGCTGAGCCACCTGGCCTCCCCTAAGCATTTGGGGTTAAGTAACTTGCTCAAGGTTACAAGGCCAGGTGTTTCTGGGTGGGTAATAAGTGTCTGAGCCCAGATTCGATCCACATGTCATCCCTATACCAGAGCCGGTGCTCTTACTCGCTGTGCTACCTGGCCACCCCATCATAATAGCTTTTCATGGTGGCATTCTTTTGTTTGCTCAATCTTCCAGTCTGTTTTCTTCAGACCTGATGTTAGGGCTGGGCTCTGAGCAGCACTAGAGGGAAGGTCTAGGATGGTCTTGCTGCACCTTTCTTGGGATATTGAGTGCTGTGTCCATAATGTCAGGGACAGCTTGGTGCTTCCAAAGTGGTTTGATCCAGCACAAAATTTGATTGATTTGAGGTCTGCAAATTCCTGACCTGGGTTAGGGTCTTAGCAGTAGTAGACTACTGCTGGTTCAGGGGGACAGTGTAGGCTCTCCTTTGGTCTCAAATTCTTTCCCTGGTTATTCCTTTACAGGCTTCAGACTGGGCTAGAAGCTAGAATTGATAATCCTAATCTGATCTTGGGGTCTGAGCAATGCAACTGCTGCTTATTTCTAAACTTGACTCTTCTCTCTCTGTATAAGCCTAAGACATACAGCCTCTTCTCTACCAAAGAATGTCACTCTGGGTGCAGGTCATCTCCTCAGTGTGCCCTAGATGTGTGACTCGGAAGTGGATAGTGGATGATACCCATCTGGGACCTCCTCTTGCACTTGTGCACAGTCTCTTCTCTGGGTGTTGAAGTGCTCCATGAAGGAGTGCTCCTGGCCAGACCCTCTTTCCATTGTCTGCAAACTTCTCTTTCTCAGTTGAATTGGGCTGGAATGATGACTCATTGTGACTTTTTCTTGGATTTCACTATCAAAATTTGATCTGTCATGTTTTGTAGATCTGTTTAGAGAAGGGTTTTTTTTTTTCTTTTTTGTTTTTTTAGAGGGGAAGGAGCTCCCGTTACTGCCTCCTGATGGTCATTATCTCAATTGAGCTCCTATAGGTCTTTTGACTCTTTTTGTTTCTTCAATGCTTAGGAAAATTCCTGGCACATAGCAAGCATTTAATACATGTTTATTGACCAACTGACTTTAGCTCTTTGAATATTTTGTGTGTATCAATGCAGCACTCAGGATGTTTGTTCAGTCTTCCTGTATACCTATGCCACTTTTTTTTCTGGATAATATCTTTGATACCACTTTTTATGCACAGGTCATAATTTGGTAATGTACTGTATTATTTCCCTCAGTATATTTCTTTATTCCTCTTTGGAGCAACCACACGCAGTTTGATGCATCAGAGATGATGTTCCATGATTTTTAGCTATGGAGCATTATTCTTGACCATGATAGTGACATAACTTGATTTATAGCTATCGAGCGTGGTTTACGACAAAATAGCAAATAAAAGTGTTTTTTTTAACATCTTGTTCCTTATATTATCTTTGCTATCCTAAATATCCTTTCCCTTCCCTCTCCCCAACAGCCATCCTATATAACAAATAGCATTTTCTAGAGAGGAAAAAAAATCAGCACAACTGATTAATACTTTGAAAAATCTGAAAATGTACAATGTATAACACTCAAGTCTTCCTTGAGCTTTATAATTTTGTTAACATTTCTTTTTGATTTTTTTGGTGCATAGTTCTTTCCATTTACATTGTTATAGTTACTGTGTTTATTGTTTTCTTGGCTCTGCTTATTTCATTCTGCATCATTTCACATTTATCTTTTCATGATTCTCTGTATTCATCATGACACATCATTTCTTTTTTTTTAAATTTTTTTTTTCACATCATTTCTTATAGCACAGTAATAATATTCCTAGACCACAATTTGTTTAGCCATTCCTTAATTGATAGGTATCTACCTTGTTTCCAATTCTTTGCTATTACAAAAAGTGCCTGTTATAAGTGTTTTGGGGATTGTTTGAGGTGTAAGTCCAGTAACAGAGTCTCTGGTTTAAAAGGTAGGGACATTTTAGATACTTTATTTATAAAATTCCAAATTGCTCTCCAAAATGGTTGTACCAACTCCACCAACATGCCTGTCATTCCACAACCCTCAAACATTGACTATTGCCAATTTTTTTTTTCCTAATTTGCAGGGTGTGAGGTGAAATCTCAGGGTGGTTTCAATTTGCATTTTTCTCTTATTAGTGATTCGGAACATTCGTTCAAGTAGTTGTGAATACTTCGTAAGTCTTGAGAATTCTGTTCCTATCCTTTGACTATCTATTGGGGAATTAATCATACACACATGCATATATACATATGCACACATATGTATATATACATGCTTTTTTATGTATCTTGGATACTAAACTTTTTTTTCTTTTTGGAGGGCAGTTGGGGTGTGTGTGTATGTGTTAAGTGTCTGAGGCCGTATCCGAACTCAGGTCCTCCTGACTTTGGGGCTGGCACTCTGCTCACTGTGCCACCTAGCCGCCCCCGATACTAAACTCTTATCAGAGAAATTTGATAGGAAGATATTTTTCCTATTCAGCCCCTTCCCTTCTCATCTTAGGTATATTATAAAGTATTTATTACATTTTTAAAAGTTAGTTGATAACTGACAGATTCTTTTGAGTCTTACCGAGTACAAGAAGCTTTACCTGGTTCTGCTTCCAGAGGCAGCTGGTGGCACAGTGGTTAGAGCACCGATAAGTGTGCTGCAGTCAGGAGAACTTGAGTTCAAATGCAGCCACGGCCACTTCACAAGTCATTTCATCTTCCTCAGCCTCAATTTCTCATGTATGAAGTGGGGATAGCACCTGCCTCCCGGGGTTGTTGTGTGAGTATCAAATGAGATATTTTTTAAAGTTGCTTAGCCTAGTACCTGGCACATAGTAGGGGCTAAATAAAGGCTTGTTACATTCCTTTTCTTCACCCCCACCCCCAGCCAGTTTCCTTCTTTCAGGTCTGAATTAAAGCCTCATCTTTTAAAAGAAGCTTTTCCTGGTTCTCTCTAACCTTCATACCTCCTCTCTTAGACTATCTGCCGTTTACCCTTTCCGTATCTTGTTTGTACAGGGTCATTTTCATTATGAGCTCCACAGAAAGTATGGAGGGGCTTTTTTTTTTTACCTCTTTTTGGAGGGGAGGAATTCCTAGCACTTAGCAGTATCTGGTTCATAGTGGGCACTTAAAATGCCCATTACTTGACTGTCACACTGGCCTTATCCCAAAATAATTGGGTGCTCTTGGTAGTTGGAGTAATTCCTAGGCCAGTAAATACCTCCTTGGTATTTGGACTCCTTGGACTCCTCTCCCTCCTCATTGTCCTCCAATCCATGTTCATCCTAAAAAGTGTAACTGAAAACCGGCATCTCCCATGAAGCCTCTCACCTGCTCCACCACAGGACCTTGTCTTCTCAGATGGACTTATCGTGTGTGTAATGTTATCTCTGATTATAGTTATTTCTGTGTGTGCCTTATCCCGCTGCTTATCTATTAGTTCTGTGAGGAAAAGCAACATGTCTCATCTCTTCCAGTTCCTAGCATACCCCTCTATGCATAGTAGCTGCTTAGTAAAACTTATTGAATACATGAACGAGTTTCAAAGGAATTCTTGCTAAGAAAATTAATTTAATAGTAGTTAATTAGGGATGTCTATCTGATAGAAAAGTTAATAGTTTGCGATGTGTAACAACAATTTGTATGATTCTTCTTTCATTTGTGTTTTTTCCTTTAATTTTGGTAGGTATATGAAGCAATTGACACCAGAGATGGATTATCTTGTGCAGAGTTGGTATCTTTTAAGCATCCTCATGTTGCAAATCCCCGGCTTCAGGTAGGTGAAATATGTTTAGAGGGAAAAAAAATATAGTACAGCCATTAAGGGAAGTTCAGAATTTGAATACAAACAAAAGGATTACGATTCAGATGTGAAAATATCAAAAGTTTTTTGACTACATAATTTCAGAGTTCTTGTTTCATAGGATCATAGACCTGAAAAGGTTCACAGTGGTCATTTAATTTCACCTTTTAATTTTATAGATGAGAGAGGTTAAGCAGTATACTCAGTATCACACAGTAAATAATGTGACTGGTATATTCAGACCCCTGTTTCTGGACTCTAATTTCAGTGCTCTTTCCATTGTACTGGGCTATCTCTGGTTTCTTAACCCTAAGTTTCTTTAAATTTACAGAATAAATATGCAAATATAATTTTAATTTACTTTAAAAAAATCAAGCTCTGTTATTTCAGTAGAACATATATAAAAGAGTTGGGTAAAATTCAATTCAACTTTTCAAAATTAAACCCTATTTCCTCAATTCTTTCCATTTGTAGCATTAGAGGTAAATGAAGATAGGGGCAAGGGGGAAATTTCCAAATGACTAAACTAAAAATTTCATTTGGAAGGGACTAAGACGTGGCCTTAAATGAGACAATGTAAGGAGCACCTGACTAGGAGTCAGAAGACCTCCGTTGAATCCTGGTTTGCTTCTAGCTTGTTCCTTGAATAGTTTTAGTAAGGTATTTCACCTCAGTGCCTCAATTGTCCTATTCAGAAATGGAAACACTTGTCATACACACTTTCAAGTAAATGTTGTTTTGTAACATAATTATGTAAAAAATATAAAACACAGTATACATATTAGTAGTTACCATTGGAGATATACCTGATAGAATTGTAATCTTCAACTTGTAGTTAATGTTTATTTTGTAGGAGTTTTAGTATTCTGAAGTACGTACTTACATTTGGCATTGCCCCATGTTCCTTGTACACTTCACCTCCATTCTTGACCATTAGAATAGCTGGCATAGAGGAAATCTTGAAGAACCCAGAAGTTTGTCTCCTGGCACTTGTAGCAGCAAGCACCCTAGCACACCCAGGATGGCTGCTAGCACAGGTTCTTTGATCTGCTGTTCTAAAGGAAAGCACTCAAAAAGGGTTAACAGTCTTACTTTAATCAAACGAACATATATCATTTACCTAATTCAGGGGAAAAAGTCAGCACCCTGAACTTCAGAGAATACAAACAGAAGTTACAATCGGACAAAAATACAGAGAAAATAACAGTTAAGCAGACAGGGCTTCTAGCTGTCTGACCATTACATCCATACCTAGTTAGTCACCAAGAGAGAAGCACCAGCATCTGGGTTTTCAAAGCCATGGGGGGCGGGAACTCAACAGCTGCCCTGAGTCTCATCTGGCCAAATCATACAACTCCTCCCAAAGTGAATCCCAAAGCAAAACCTTACCTTAGAGGGATTTATAGCCTTCTCCAGGGTCAGAGAATATCACAACCCTCCTTACTCACTTGACTACAAAGTAACAAAAGTTGTGCCTTCCTGAAAAACAAGTCTCCCACCACAGGCTTCATGTGAGCACATACAGCCTATTGGGGGCAGAGTATATTTTTAAATCAGGAAAGGCCCTCAAGTTCAATTTAGGCTTATTAAGGGGCAGGGAAAATCTTCAAATTTTTATTACCATTACAGCACTCAACTTCTTTTCTCTATGCCTGGGTATTCCAGCAACTAGAGCCCTATTCGAAAGATGACATTTTGCCAGTAGGTTCCACTGTCTGTAAACCAGAGTTTACAGGTCATGGGGAACAAATTTATGTCATGTTTTGTTGGTTGGAGAAGCTGTCAAAAGTGTCAGGTTTCCTTAAAAGGGAAGTTTTTCGGCTTTTTCAGCCTTTTGGCTTTCAGAGCGGGATCATGGTGGTGGGCAAGAATAAGCACCTCACCAAAGGCGGTAGAAAAGGAGCCAAGAAGAAAGTGGTTGATCCATTTTCGAAGAAGGATTGGTATGAGGTAAAAAGCTATGTTCAACATTTGAAATATTGGCAAGACACTGGTTACAAGGACTCAAGGAACAAAAATTGCCTGTGATGGTCTCGAGGGTCAAGTTTTTGAAGTAAGTCTTGCTGATCTGCAGAATGATGAGGTTGCTTTTCGTAAGTTCAAGTTAATTACTGAAGATGTTCAGGGTAAAAATTTTTTGACTAATTTCCATGGAGTGGACCTTATCCGGGACAAGATGTGCTCCATGGTGAAAAAGTGGCAGACCATGATTGAAGCCCATGTTGATGTCAAAACTACTGATGGGTACTTGCTCCACCTCTTTTGTGTTGGTTTTACCAAAAAGCGCAACAACCAGATCCGTAAGACCTCTTATGCCCAGCACCAACAGGTCCGTCAAATTCGTAAGAAAATGATGGAAATCATGACCTGAGAGGTGCAGACAAATGACTTGAAAGAAGTTGTCAATAAACTGATACCAGACAGCATTGGAAAAGACATAGAAAAGGCTTGCCAGTCCATTTACTCTCTCCATGATGTATTTGTCCAAAAAGTCAAGATGCTCAAGAAGCCCAAATTTGAATTGGGAAAGCTAATGGAACTGCATGGTGAAGGTGGTGGCTATGGAAAACCTTCAGGAGATGAAATAGGCATGAAGGTAGAGAGAGGGCTGATGGCTATGAACCACCAGTTCAAGAATCTGTCTAAAATAAGAACTTTTAAAGGTTGAAAAATAAAAATTTATCATTGTAAAAAAAAGGGGGGGAGGAGTTTTTCTTCATAGCTTCCCTGAAACAGTAGAATAAGATGTTGAGAAGAATTTGAATATTCCAGGGTTTGAAAAAACAGTTTAAAATACTTCCTTACTTCAGATTCAGGTTAAAATTTTTCTTTTCTTTCTGGGTTCATGACAGGATGTGTTGGTTAGTAGAGAATGGTTAGGTAGGCTTGTGAAATTTATAGTCCGTTGACATCATCTAGAAAGTTAGTTGGTCTTAGTATCAGTCTTTGTGTCTAAATCATGTACCCATTTCGACTTTATCTTGGTATAGTGTGTAAGATGTTGGTTTATGCTTACTTTCTGCCAGAGTATTTTCCTGTTTTCCCAGCAGTTTTTGTTAAATAGTGAGTTCTTATCCCAGAAGTCGGAGTCTTTGGATTTATCAAATAGTAGATTACTATAGTAATTGAGTTCATCCCATTCATATTCATAGTTATGATTACCATGTGTCTTTCTCTCCCTCCGATTTTCCCCGTTCATGCTTTTCTTTCCTTTTTCCCTTTCCCTTCTTGCTAGAATTTCGCTTTTAACCACCGCCTTCCTCAGTCTGCCCTTCCTTCTAACAGCCCCCTCCCTTTTCTTCCCCTTTATCTTTACTACTTCTTCCCTCCCTTCCATATATGCTCTCTTTTCTTTCCCCTTTCCCCTTCTACTTCCTATAGGGTAGGTTTGATTTCTATACCTAGGTGATCATGTTATTCCCATTTTGAGCCAAATCTGATGAGAGTAAGGTTCAAATAATGCTCATCTCCCTCCCTTCTTTCCCTCTACTGTAATAAGTTTTTGTGCTTTTTTCATGTGGTATAATTTACCCTTGTCTGCCTCCACCTTTCCTCTTCTCCCAATACAATCCCTTTTTACCACTTAGATTTTTTATTGTCACATCAAAGTTAACTTATACCCACTCCAGCTGTTTATGTATACCCCTTTTAAATGATGTAATAAGAATACATTTCTCAAGACTTACAAGTGTCATCTTCCCTTGTGTAATGGGAATGGGAATTTGAAGATCTCCTTGCCCTTTAATAGGCCTAGGGGGTAATTTGAAGATCTTCCCTGCTTTGAAAGTAAACTCTGCTGCCTAATAGGCTGAATGTAATCACATGGAGCCTGTGATGGGAGGAGTTTGCTGAAGGATAGAGCAGAACCACAGGAAACTGGGAGTCAGAGCTAGCGAGTCTGGGAGAGAGAGTTCAGGCAAGGAGATAGAGAGGTTTGTGAGTAAATATTGATCTTGTATTGGTTTGTGGGAAGGCTGAAGAGTGGCATGGCTCTCTGTGTTGTTATGGCTTGTTAACTTCTTTACTACTATGATGGAATCGGCTTACTGGTTTGGGGATTTGGTTTTCTGGTGTCTAAATGCTTCGGTTCTGTCCTCTATATGAAGAGTTTCTTATATTTTGCGATTGAATGTCATGTGATATTTATAGTCATGGTCTTTATTGTGATCATGGGAGCTGTAAATATTGCACTGGCACTACACCTTTTAGGGATGTAAACAGTTTGCCCTTATTAATAACATGATATTGTATTTTTCTTTCCTGTTTACCTTTTTATGCCTCTCTTGAGTCTTGTATTTGAAGATCAGATTTTCTGTTGAGCTCTGGTCTTTTCGTCAGGAAAGTTATGAATTCACCCATTTTGTTGAATGTTAATCTCCTCCCCTGAAAGATTAGGCCCAGTTTCGCTGGGTAGTTGATCCTTGGTTGTAATCCATGCTCCTTTGACCTACAGAATATTCTATTCTGTGCCCTCCAGTTTTTTAATGTAGAAACTGCAAGGTCCTGTGATCTTTTTTTTTGGTCCTGTGTAATCTTGACGGTGGGTTCCATGATACTTAAATTATTTCTTTCTGACTGCTTACAGTATTTTCTCTGTGACCTGGTAATTTTGGAATTTGTCTACAATATTCCTTGGTGTTTTCAATTTGGGATCTCTTTCAGGAGATGATCAGTGGATTCTTTTGATGACTGTTTTACTTTCTGGTTCTAGGACTTCAGGGTGGTTTTCCTTGATGATTTCCTGAAAGATGCTATCCAGGCTCTTTTTTTCATCATGGTCTTATTTTAAGGCAGACCAATAATTTTTAAATTGTCTCTCCTGGATGCATTTTCCAGATCAGTTGTTAAACCAATGAGGTATTTTATGTTTTCTTCTATTATTTCATTCTTTTGACTTATTCTTCATATAGAGTCATTAGCTTGCACTTGCCCAATTCTAATTTTTAGCAAATTGTCCAGAAAGTTAGTTGGAAACTACATCTCTTGAGTATTCTGATCAGGGCTTGCCTTCATCTTGTACTTACCAGTGACTAAATGAGCAGTCCTTATTAGGAGCAACAGTTGTTTTCTTCTGGGTCTGTGCCATTTCCCTCCTCCCTCTCTCCCTTCATCACTAACTTCCTCCTTTCCATCCCTTCCTTCTATCCTTTCCTATGTGTGATGGAACTTTGTAATATTTTTTAAAAGAAAAACCCATGTTATAAACTTTTTTTTTTTTGCTTTTTGGAGGGGGGAAGGCAGGGCAGTTGGGGTTATGTGACTTGCCCAGGGTCACACGGCTATTAATAACTGTTACATGTCTGAGGTTGGATTTGTTTTTATTTTATTTTTTTGCTTTTTGGAGGGCAGTTGGGGTTAAGTGACTTGCCCAAGGTCACACAGCTAGTTTGTGTGTGTGTGTGTGTGTGTGTGTTAAGTGTCTGAGGCCAGATTTGAACTCAGGTCCTCCTGACTCAAGGGCCAGTGCTCTATTCACTGCGTCACCTAGTTGCCCCATGTTATAAACTCTTCACAGCATAATGCTATGCTAATTTACTAGTTCTCTATGAGTTATTTTAATACATTGAGGAAGTAGTTTTTCTAATTACCTTTCTTTTCTTCTCTCTCTCTTCCCTGTATTATACTATACTGATCTTTTTACCTTTGTTATATTTTATGATTTCTTATTTGATGAATCATCCCTATTCCATCATCTAACTCCTTACCATTCTCAGCCTTGTATGAGAATATCCTGTGCCCCTAAGTATTATTTATTTATTTTAAATTAGTTTTTGACCATTTTACGATTGAACTGAAGCACAAAGAAGTTCAACAACTTGTTTTCATCACATATCTAGGAAATGGAAGAGACAGTATTTGATGTCAGGTTCCCTAGAGGTCAAGTCCAGTGTTTTTCCCCATTTATCAACCCTGCTTCCCATGTGGTTCTACTTTAAAATCTGTATGATTTGACTGGAAATGAGATTGTTCTCCGACTTTAAAGAATATTAAGTCAAATTTGAATTTGTTAATCCAAATCTTAGTTTTTACATATAGTTTGAACTTTTTAGTAGCTGTAGATGCAATTCAAGTAAATTGTTAACAGCATAAATATCATTATTGTTTTCTGTTATTCTCAATGGTAAATTGGCCTTAATGTGAAACAGATGTCTGCTGAGATTAAAGTAATAGCATAGTTATGGATTATGTTACTTTAATTTTTTTTTAAGTGTTCAATAGGGGCAGCTAGGTGGTGCAGTGAATAGAGCACCGGCCCTGGAATCAGGAGGACCTGAGTTCAAATCCAGCCTCAGACACTTAGCACTTACTAGCCATGTGACCTTGGGCAAGTCTCCTAACCCCAATTGTCCTGCCTTCCCCCCTCCAAAAAAAAAAGGCAAAAAGAAAAGTGTTCAATAGGTTAATGTCTTGTACTTGTTTAAAGTGAAATAACAAACACTTCAGGATAATCCATTTTTACTATTTTCTAGCTTAACTTTTTTTTTTTAAAACGTTAAGTGACTTTTGCTAATAACATCATAATTTCAACATCAGGTGTCTAAATGGTATACCACTTGTTGGAAATTTATCAATTGGACTCTTCATTTTAATTTGTAGTATTATATATTACTTATTTAGCATTTTATATTTTCAGAATCTTTTGCAGTTAGAATTCTAATTATTTTCCTCTTAGGAATATAGTATTGTTTATTTTATATTACAGTAGTGCCTTTCTCTTTCACAAAACCCTATTCTGATGCCTCACTGTGGTGTGGAAGTGATCCTGGTTTCTTGAAGGCTGTTGTAGTGGAATGTGAAGTCTGACAGATTCTGCCATGCTGGTAAAACATTGGCTATTCTTCTAGCAGTAGACTGTCTGCTTTCTAAGAACTATCCTATTTAAGTATGTAAAGGTTCTTGGCCATGGCAACATATGAAACCCCTTCTGTTTTGGCAGTGAAGGTAATAGTGTGACAGAAAATGGGGGAGAAGGCATTAAAACAATTACACCACCTATAAACACTAGTGCAACTGTTAGTGTTTGAAATGTGAGATTGTGGAAAGATCAGTGAGTGGGCATTCCTACTGGAGAAACAGAATCTTGTTCATCTTGACATTTTTGGTATACATGAAAGGAGACAGAAGAAAGTTGTTCCTGAATAGAAGGATAACCCACAGAAACTGGTTTTCATTGTACATCCAAAGGGAGTAAGACGCTTTTCATGGAAAATTTGGTCATTTTGTATTGTGGTACTCAAACTATTTGCAAAAAAAAAAAAAAAAAGAATACCATGAAAATAATATAGGCTTTTACGAACTTATATATTTTGCAAAAGGATGAAGAGTGAGAAAAATTCTGTGAAGAACTTAGTAAAACCCTCCAAATTAAATTATCAGATATTATGATACTTCAGTGCAAAAATAGAAACTGGTGAGGATGGCAAAAAATAGGCTATAAAATGACTTACAAGTAAGAAATCAAAGAGACCATAGGTCTATGAGAAGACTTAGACTTTATGAGTACTTTATTTGTTTAAAAAAAAAAAAGGCAGACTGGACCTAATGTGTACCAAGTAACATAAAAAAATAAATTTAATTATATTTTAGCAAATCGGAGATGACTTGTTACTCATATAGGACTCATTTCTGAATTAGCTGTCCATTTGCAGTAAGGAAATTGACTTGTTAGATGATCAACGTTCTTATAAAGCTAGGAGAAAGAATAAAAAATGAGGAAAGGCTATGATGTCCAATTAAAAAAACTCCAACTTGTTTATTTAAAAGCTGACACCAGTCATAATGATTTAATACTGAAGTTTAATCAGTGTTAGACAATTGCCATAACAAGGAGACCAACAGAAGCTAAATTCTGCTTTAGTCAGTAAACACTCGACTTGCCAAGTGGAGTGATATTAAATGCCACAGGGATGACACTGGTTTAGAATATAAGCTCATTTGTAAAAATCTTACAGTGAAGAACAGTGAAAGTTTATGAGCTATTGCTACTCATAAGATAGTGAAAGAAGCAGTAGAGAAAAAAACTGACTTTAAGAAAACTTGACCAACTTAAAATCATCTTAAGTACATTTAAGGATGAAGCTGGAAGAAGGGAAAAAAAACACTAGTGAAAGATGGTAGAGATCTGCAAATATTTTTGTTTTTGCTTTTTGGAGGGCAGTTGGGGTTAAGTGACTTGCCCAAGGTTACACAGCTAGTGTGTGTGTGTGTGTGTGTGTGTGTGTGTGTGTGTGTGTGTGTGTGTGTGTGTTAAGTGTCTGAGGCCAGATCCGAACCCAGGTCCTTCTGACTCAAGGGCCGGTGCTCTATTCACTGCACTACTTAGCCACCCTCACAAATATTTTTTTTAACAGACTCTTTTTAAAATCAAAATAGAGCCATCACATTTGGACTCTGGCATCATAGTTCTGGATGGGTTTTTGAGGAAGAAATCAGAGATGAAAAAAACCAGGAGATTCAGTCTGGATACATCCTGGTTGTGAGGGTGTTGAATCAATTCTCAAGCTATTTGAAGGAGGAACTAACAAAGACATGGAGAAAATTTTAGATTTCTTTATTACTAGAAAAAAAGCAACTAACAATTTTTACTGATCCATTTACCTAGTTTTTCATGCAAATAAAGCTTTTATGAGAATAATCTACATATGTGTCAAGGGCATCCTTGATGAGGATTTTAGAAGGGAAACAGGAAGCCTTATGTAAGCGCGTTGGACAGTAGATCACATCTTTATATACCACAATTGACTGAAAAATATAGAGAATGTAAGATTCTGCTCTGCTTATTCATTATTGAATTTTTTAAGCTTAAATTGATAAAGTGGAAAACCCTCAACCTTAAGGCTTCTTCTTCAACAGGGTGTCTGTCATGCATATGTAAAAATGATTTGAGTTTTTTTTTAATAGAAAAAACAACAAAGATAAACTTGTTCCCTCTTCTTATTAATATCAAATGAAGCATAAAACAAGAAAGCATATGTTTGCCAAAGTTATTCACAGGAATCATGGAAGAGGTGAATTTCAATTCAAGGTGAAGACCAGTTTACTATGAATGACAAGCAAGGTCGTCCAGATGCTCCTTTTTGAAGATAATGTAAGTCCTGGACCACTGCAGAATGATTTCCTGGATGTGACCCATAATTATGTGAAAGAAGGTGGCTTGATCATCCACTCAATAAAAACCAAGTGGATGAAGAGAAATATCTATTGTTCAGACTATGATATTCAATTGAATGGATAGCCTATAAAGATCATCCATCAATAGACAGTCAGATGTACCTTGGTCAGATACTGGAAAATGGGCAATGAGTTAGTTTAGCCCAGAATTTAATAAAAAGGAAGAGAAAATGACTGGATTGCCTTTGATATATCATTGGGGGTTTATTTTTTTTTAATGGTCTTGACTTTCTTGATCAAGCCTTGAAAGGCCTCTCTTTAAAAAAAATTTTTTTTCACTCAGCATCTTTTCATTTTTACATTTTCCCGATGATTCCAGCGAACATCTTTTTTTTTTTGCTTTTTGGAGGGCAGTTGGGGTTAAGTGACTTGCCCAAGGTCACATGGCTAATTTGATTCCAGGGCCTGTGCCACCTAGGCACCCCGAGCATCTCATAAGAAAGAATAAAATGAAGAGGAAAAAACCAACTTAACAAAACTAATAACCAATATAATGATTATATAAAAATCTACATTTTCTACACTATTTATTGCATACTCATAGTCTCCCCCTCCCACTCACTTTTGCAGAGAAGGGAACAAGGTGCCTTCACACACACACACACACACACACACACACACACACACGTTTGGTCATTATAATTTTACAGCATTAAGTTTTGACTGTTTTGTCCTTTCTTCTTACATTGCAACCCACGCATGCACAAGCACTTATCCACAGCTGCTGAAATGCCATCTTCCTAGTTCTCTGTACTTTTCTTTGCATCACTTCTTATGATTTTTCCTGTGCATTTCTGCATTTATCATGTGTGTCATTTATTAGAGCACAGTAATATTTCTTAACATCATTTACCATAATTTCTTAGTTTTTTTCCCATGTGATAGAAAACCATTATTCTTTAAGTGTATGAACATGAATTGTAGAATACTATAGTCTTCATAGAATTGAAGTTGAGGATAACCTTCAGGGCCCTGGAAAGGTATATGGTCAGTTGAGTTGAGTAGCAGCAATATATTACAGACATAGAATAAAGCAGAAGTGGCATAAAGGATGTCATTAAAGAAATGTACAGTTGAAAAATACGGGCTGGTTACAAGACAGGAGAGAATTAAACAGCAGACAGCCCACATATTCCATTGGTACTTCTGTGATATCAAGAGAGAGCAAGGAAGTCCCTAGCATGTTAGTTAGATCCTTAATCATGAACTTAATGGATAGATGTAAACACAGCATGGACAGGGTTGTGGTTTATGTTATTGGGGGGAATACCCACAGATTGAGTATTTTTTTTTTTTTAAAGCAATCGGGGTTAAGTAACTTGCTCAAGGTTACATGGCCAGTTTTTTCTGGGTGTGGTGCTGAGTATCTGAGCCCGGATTTGATCCAGGTCATCCCAACACTGGAGCCGGTGCTCTTCGTCGCTGAACCACCTGGCCGCCCCTAAGCAATTGGGGTTAAGTAACTTGCTCAAGGTTACACGGCCAGGTGTTTCTGGGTGGGTGCTAAGTGTCTGAGCCCAGGATTCGATCTCCAGGTCTTCTCAACACTGGAGCCGGTGCTCTTACTCGCTGTGCTACCTGGCCGCCCCTACAGATTGAGTATTAACATTCTTTCTGAGAATAAATTGATAGCAAATAAGATAAATTGAATTAAAATGAAATGTGTCTGACTTTTTCATGCTCAGACTACTGAGGCCAAACTTTTTTTTCTTACTGTTTTAACATACTCAGATACATGATTTCATCAATGTGCATGTCCTCTCCAATGAATGTAGTTTATCATCTGAGTACCACCCAACATTCTGATCAGACCCCCTGAGGACTTTCTTCAATTTTTCTTACATTATGAGGATACTAAATAAGCACTCAGCTGTCTGTCATTTATCCTTTTCTCTTGGATCCTTACCAGCGCATTTTCTTTTTTGATTATACATGTCTGAGGATATACTTACTCCAATTCCTTTTTTTTTTTTTTTTTTTAAGCAGTCGGGGTTAAGTAACTTGCTCAAGGTTACACAGCCAGGTGTTTCTGGGTGGGTACTAAGTGTCTGAGCGCAGATTTGATCCACATGTCATCCCGACACTGGAGCTGGTGCTCTTACTCGCTGTGCTACCTGGCCGCCCCTCGAATTCCTTTTTTGTAGGTACTTATTTGGTTTATTGCCTTCTAAGGTATTAAAAAATTGTAAGCTTGCATGACCCACAGCTAAAGGACATTGGAATCAAACTCATATAAAGCTTTTTTTGTTTTGTAATATAAAGCTTTTAAAAAGATAAGTCTTTGTTTTAGGGATAGACTTGAGGTTATTACAGAAACTTTGTAATTTCCCAAAGGCAGTAGAACCTGCTCTTCTGCTCAATTCCAAACCCAACTCGGTATTCATGGGAAGGCCTCTGAATTTTAAGTGGTTGTAGCTCTTGCCCAGGAAACTCAGTAGTGTTGCAGGGCTAGATCCAGCTAGCACAATGTTTTCTGTGAACAGGATCATTTGGTAGAACTAATCATCTGTGGAACACATCCTTGATTTAGACTACTGGAGTCCAGCATGAAAGTGGTAAACACTATTAGTGGAGTTGTGAACTGTTTCACCCATTTTCAAACTATTTCCATAGGGCTATACAGCTGTGCATACCTTTGATCTAGCAATACCACTATTAGGTCTGTATCACAAAGTGATTAAAAAAAGGGAGGTGGGAAGGTCTATATGTACAAAAATATGTATAGCAGTACTTTTTGTGATGGCTAAGAATCAGAAATTGAGGAGATGCTTATCAGTTTTATAGTCCTTTGGAGATAGTTTCAAATTGCTCTCCAGAATCAATTTACAACTCCAATAGTTCATTAGTGTCCCAATTTTCCCACATCCCCTCCATCATTTATTATTTTCCTTTACCGTCATGTTAGCCAATCTTATAGGTGTAAAGTAATGTCTCAGAGTTGTTTTAATTTGTATTTCTCGAATCAGTGATTTGGAGCATTTTTATGTGAACGTAAATAACTTTGATTTCATGACCTGAAAATTACCTGTTCATATTCTTTGACCATTTATCAGTTGGGAAATGACCCATATTCTTATAAATTTGACTCATAATTTTTTGAGAAATGAGGTCTTTATCAGAGAAATTTGCTATAAATTTTTTTCCACATTTTTCTATTTTCCTTCTAATCCTGGCTGCATTGGTTTTGTTTTTGCAACCCCCCCCTCCCACTTAAGAGTATCTTATTTTTTTCCAAGTATATGTAAAGATAGTTTTCAACATTCACTTTTACAAGATTTTGAGTTCCAACATTTTTTCTCCCTCCCTTCCTCCCCTTCCTCCTCCCCAAGACAGCAAGCAATCTGATATAGGCTATATGTCTATACAGTCATATTAAACATATTTCATTAGTCATATTGTGAAAGAAGAAACAGAACAAAAGGGAAAGCCATAAAAAAAAGTGTAAATAGTATGCTTTGATCCGCATTCAGACTCCATAGTTCTTTCTCTGGATGTAGATAGCATTTTCTGTTATGAGTGTTTTGGAATTGTCTTGGATCATTGTACTGCTAAGAAGTTAAGTCAGCCATAGCTCATCACCTGTGCAAAATATAATTAAAATTGTTCCTTTTATTTCATGTGATATTGTCATAAATTCTTCACTTAACCATAGGTCTCAAGGTAAAGTATTCCATGTTCCCCTGATTTGTCTTTATGTCTAAATAATGTACCTGTTGTGATCGTAGAATACCGTGTGAGAAGTTGGTGCATACCTAGTTTCTGCCAAGCTGCTTTCCAGTCTACCCAGCAGTTTTTGTCAGACAGTGAGTTCTTTTCCCAAAAGCTGGGGTCTTTGGGTTTCTTTGGTATCATTATGTTAATTAATAACCATGTGTGAGGTGCCTGATATATCCCACTTATCCACCACTCTGTTTCTTGGCCAGTACCAATTGAAATTACTGCTTTGTAATATAGTTTGAGATAATGGCACAGCTAGGCCACGGTCCTTCACATTCTCTTCATTGATTCCCATGATAATCTTGACCTTTTGTTCTTTGTTCCCTCCTTCCCTACGTCCATCCTTTCACCCTGCCTCCTCACAAGTGTTTTCCTTCTGACTACCACCTCCCCCAATCTGCCCTCCCTTTTCTCAGGTCTTACCTCCGTTCTCATCCTTCCCCCCTCACTTTCCTACAGGGTAAGATAGATTTCCATACCCAATTGAGCATGTAAGTTATTCCTTCTTTGAGCCAATTCTGATGAGACTGAGGTTCCAGTATCACCCCTCCCTCCATCCCCCTTCTTGCCCTCCACTGCACTAACCCTTTCCTCTTCATCTGAGATAATAATCTCTTGTACTCCGCCTCCCTTTTCCCAGTGCACTCCTCTTTTTCTCTCTTTTATATTTGTTTATTTTTGGATATTATCCCATCATAGTTAACTTATACCCCTTCCCTCTATCTATGTGTATGTCTTTAGCTGCCCTGATAGTGATAAAGTTCTTAAGAATTAAAAGTATTATCTTCCCAGGTAGCAAACATTTTAACCTTATTGAATCCCTTATACTTTCTTTCTCCTGTTTACCTTTTTATGCTTCTCTTTAGTCTTTGAAAATCAAATTTTCTGTTCAGTTCTGGTCTTTTCATTAGGAATGCTTAAAAGTCCTCTATTTCATGGAAGGTCCATTTTTACCCCTGAAGGATTATACTCAGTTTCTCTGGGTAGGTGATTCTTGGTTGTAATGCTTGTTCCTTTGCCTTTGGGGATATCTTATTCCAAGCCTTCTGATCCATTAATGTAGAAGCTTCTAAGTGCTGTGTAATTCCGACTGTGACAGCTCCACAATATTTGAATTGTTTCTCTTTGACTGTTTACAGTTTTTTCTCCTTTACCTGGGAGCTCTGGAATTTGACTGTTATTGTATAATCACAGTCTGAATTTGTGTTTTTAAGCATCTTTAAAATTAAGCAATTTAAGTCAAATCACCTTTAGTAATATTTGTTTTACAGCTGTGATTCAGTCTCTTTTTTATTATTATTTGTGTCACCTTTGTACCAGTATTTCTTTGGTTGGAGGCTAAGAACTTTTGCATTTTGTTTCTGAACTGTCAACTTACTGTGTTAATTCCAGGCATTATTTAACTGATATTTGTGCCTGTACCTTCACTTGAAAGTCACTTAGTCTTAAAAGGTAGACCTTCAGACCAAAGTTTGAAGTTGTTGAGGGAAAGTTTATTGAAGGTACTTGGACTAGACTTTGTAAAGTAGGAGTGAGGCAGGAGAGCAGGGAAGACATTTTAGAGTGAGAAAGCAACATGAACAAAGCAGGAGAGAGAGGAATTAGCATGTTAAATGCAGAAAACATTATGGATACTGACTTGACTAGACCAGAAATTTCATACTGAAGAATAATGGAAAATGGAATTGGATGTAGCTAGTGCAAAATTTAGAAATTCTTGTAAGTAATGTAGATAGATGCACATAGATATGATATAGTAGCCAGTAGGGAGCTAGTGTTAAACTCTTGAGAAAGGGAAAAAATACTACAAATTTCTTTGTAAGTTTGCAGTGGCATGTATCCAAAAATAAAATCATTTTGATGGGGGAAAAAAAATCACAATTCTTGGTAACACACTTGAGAATTAGCATAAAGGTCAAAATTAAAGATGACACCAAATATTCTAGCCTGGGATATTGAGATTGGATTTGAACATATTGAGAAGTTTAAGTAAGAAGAATGTTGTCCCTCATAGAATTAACATTGTGGTCTCTATTACAATATATGTTTGGATTTCTGTTGATTCTTGATATTCTATGTAGTGTATTTTGTACACCTAAATTAAATATAGTTGTTGTGGTGAAGTTTGGTTTTTTTTCTATTTTGGATATTATGGCTTCTTTTGTTGTAAACGGTCTGTTTTAATTTTTTTCTATATGTTGTTTACTTTTGGTGCAGATTTTTTTAAATCTTAAAAATCTCTTCTGTTTTCTATAAATCAGCTTCCATCTCCAGAAGAGAAGTGTCAACAAGTTTTGGAACCTCCATATGATGAAATGTTTGCAGCTCATTTAAGGTAAAGTAAATTCGTGGTGTGTGGGAAGGAGGCACTTAAATATTCTTAAATTTACTAGGTGATTTTATTTTGGATTTTTAAAATTGAAACGATTACTAGAAAACTATCTTAATTTTTTACTATGACATAGCTTATAAAAAGTTTTATAAGGTTAACATTTGTAAGTGCTTTGACATTTTTTTTTCCCTATTTCAAGAAACTTGAGCCTTAGGTTTGTTGGTAATTATATTTCTGTATGTATATCTAGTATAAAATAAAATACACCACTTAATCTTTCTGAAGGCACTGTATTTAGTGTTTTCATTTGAATATGAAGAAAATGCATTCATAATTCTATTTTTAGTTTCACTATTGTATAGATATGTCTTCTTGACTCATTGCTGAGGAAATAGGCATGGAAGCAAAGCAGATATTTTTAATATAATTTCTTTTAACTATTGTTAACTTCTTAAATATCCATTTGGACAGACTATTCAGAAGCTAGGATGTGTTTAATTGAGAAGCCTAAATATAGTTACTGAATAAGTGAGAGAGAAGGGCCTAATAGGCTATTGGGAGATTTCATCCTGGAAGTGAAATAGCCAGCACTTCCTACTGGTTTTCAACACACTGTTCAGGTTTTGGTGAAGTTCCATACTTTCAGATAGCATGATGAAACTTGATAAGGCTTACTTGTCCTAGATACGTCTATTTAAAGCTCCTTAACCCTATTAACATAGCTGAGGGCCACTCATCACAGTAGAGGAGCCACCAGAAAGAACTGACTAGCCCCTTCTGGGCTTTCACAAAGCAAACCTTTGTTTAGAGGCAGGACCATATCCCAACAGTATCTGACCTTACCTCTGGGACAGTTGTTTCTTTTATTTCCATCCATTCTTTAAATGATCAGTTTGGAGCATGTCACCTATCATTCAGAAACCAGTTCAAAGGTAGGGTATTTTGTGGTAAAGGTGGGAGTTATGTTTAAACAATTTTTTCTAAGAATAAATTTTCTAAGACTTTTTTTTTTATAGGTGTACATATGCAGTGGGAAACCATGATTTCATTGAAGCATACAAATGCCAGACTGTGATAGTTCAATATCTTTTTTTAATATCTTTTTCCCCATAAGTTAATTATGTAATTACTAGCGTGCTTAATTACAGATTCAAAAATATAGAGCTTCAGAGGGGTTTTCTATACCTTTAATTGGAAAGGAATTGAAAAATATTAGGAAGTAAAATTTAACCTTTCAATTCAGCATTTATTAAATAGCAACATAGTCCAAAGCACTGTGCCAGGTATTGAAGAATATAAATATGAAAATGACATAGTTCTTCCTCATAGGTAACTTATAGTTCCTTCATTAATTATTAAATAGCCATTGTATGCCTACTCTGTGCAAGGCATTATGTGACATAGCAAAAATAAGCTGTATATCACTTCAAGATTTAAGTGCACAGGAAAAGCTCGAAGTGCTATCTGGCTTAAGTATTTAAATTCATGTAAAAACTTTGTCATAGGGTAACATTAAATAGGGTGAAACATTGAGCCATATTAAAGGACAGTTATTTAATTTAAAGCTATATGCCTAATTATATCAGTTGGTTGAGCCTCTGTCATGGAATCATGAATTTAAAATACATTAATTTTTAATGGTGACAAATGACCTTAAGGCAGATTTTAGTTTTTCAAACCAGCAGGTCATCATTACCTTTGCTAATAGACATGTAGCCAGAACCCTGATTGTTGATTGTGCTGATTTTTGTTTCCTCTCCTAGAGAGGTAGTCTGTTCAATCTTTGGCTATCTGACATGCAATCATAAGAAGTTAGAACTTGATTATCTCTAGGTCTTAGATCTTCTAGTTCTACAATTCTGTGATCCATTAAATAAGCTTTTATATCACAGGCATCTGAATTATTACAATTATAAATATAATGATATGATTTTCTAGCCTGGGGAAACCAAATATAATCTTTGAAATTATACTACATGATTTGCATTGTTGTTATAGAAGCATATTCCTGGACTTTGGGGCAGTAATTGGGAAGAAAAATTATTTTAGATTATTTGTACCTGATGAAATTCATCAACTTGGAATATTGGTTTATAAAAATGAATTCTGAAGATATTAATAACATAATTGGAAAATGGCAAAGAAGAATGACTTTTTCTCAAACTGTCTGTCATTATGTTACATTTTGAGTTTAGTTTGTATCATATCTTCCTTAATATAACACATCTTTCCTGCGAGCATTTCAAGCCCACAAAGAAGAAAACTGGTAAGTACTCTGCTAAAACAGTTAAAAACTTTTTTTTTTTTAAAGCAGTCGGGGTTAAGTAACTTGCTCAAGGTTAAACGGCCAGGTGTTTCTGGGTGGGTGCTAAGTGTCTGAGCCCGGGATTCGATCTCCAGGTCATCCCGACACTGGAGCCGGTGCTCTTACTCGCTGTGCTGCCTGGCCGCCCCAACAGTTAAAAACTTTTAAGTGGCAAATATTTTTTGGATCTTATGCTTGCTTCTCTAAGCTACATATTTCTATTTTCTTGATGGGTTTCTGAGATTTGAGGGGAAAAAAATGTCATATCCTATAACATTTAAAAAAAAATTGAACTCCATTATTCCATGTAGTTTCATTGGCATGTCATCAAGACTGTACCATGTAAAATTTGGGGCTTATATTATTAGTAAATAAATAACCTTTTATTTCAGCTATTCTCCCTTCCCCCATTTTATTGAATATTATTTTTTTCTGTGTAATTCTGTGTGATTTATTTTATGTATTTAAAAACATTATTCTGAGAAGGGGTCCATAGGCTTCACCAGACTCTGTGGGATCCATTTTCAACAAAAAGTTTAAGAAGCCCTGGCCTAGAGGATACAGGGAGTGTTGGGAGAAGGAGGTTAAGTTCACTTTGACTAAAGCATAAAGTGAGTGCAATAGAGTAATATTAAAAAAGTAGGGTGGCATCAGATTGTGGAGGACCTTGATTGCCAGTAGTTTAAACTTTTCTTTGTGGGACCCCTGTAGAAAACTTTTGAGCAGAAGAGTACATGCCTAAATCATGTGTGCTTAAGGAATATTAGGATGATAGTTTGGTGGAGTAGGTAGACCTACTGGGAAATCTTAAGAAAAAATTAACAGAATATTACTTTATATAAAACTTAAAAACTTAAAAGTTTTTTATTGTTATTTCTCTAGGGCTTTGCCTATTATGTATGCTGTAGCACTTGACCTTCGAGTTTTTGCTAATAATGTAAGTAGCAGTAAAACATAGAATGTCATGATTGCTTAGTTAATTGTAAACTCAGTACTTAAAATCTATTATTAGCTCTTGTATAATTTTATATTTTTTCCCAAAATTTCAAGAATTAGGACTACTTGTCATGGAGAAGAAAACTTTAGGAAGTGACGACTAATTATGTATACTTTACAAAGGCCATAATTAAGCACGTAAATAAGTGCTGGAATTCTGAGAGGATATTTGTGTGGATAGGTTGAATAGTTGTGCGTGTAATTCACCACAAATGTGTGATTCTTGTCATGTAGTTGCCAAAGGGTCTTCATTCATTTTAGAATGAGTTTTTTGCCAGTGATTCTTTAGGAGATAATTCTTGTTTTTCTTTCATTGCATGAGATAAGCCCTTTTGTAAGCAGCTGTACCATGGGAGAGTGTAGATTCGAGTGACAGCTAAAGCATTCTCTAGTATGAGTATAGCCAGGCATTAACTAATGTTAGGCTCCACAGATATGTCTTCCGTGGTGGCTGGGCATGTGGCAGGATAGTCAAAGGATATGCAAGGAAAGAAACAAGAACTCTTTCCTTTTACATCTCAATTTATGTCCTTTAAGCATATGAGAAGCTGTTATTCCATAGTAGCAATCCATTCATCCTTTATCTTTACTGAAAACTAAACTAAAAATACAACACAGGTTAATTAAATTCTTTGCTTAGTATCCCCATCACTTAGCAGAGTGCCTGGTACATAGTAAATGATAAATAAATTCTTGTTCACTGACTGATTGATATGAGGAAGAACTTAAATCACTCCTTAGTTACATTTTAAATAATTTATTTTTCTATTTGAACCTGTGATTTCATCAGTGTGGAGAACTCTCTGGTGTGGAAACTTTTTCCACAAATGTAGGTCAGCAACTTTTCTGTAGCCGATTGCCCAAGATGCATTCTGAGAGGTTATGTATCTGACTTGCCCCTGATTTGATTTGATCTGGCTTCAATGCCAGCTCTCTATCCATTGCACAATGCTCCCTCTCAAATTATTTATTATGAAGGTAAAATTGGTTAAATTGGAATATGTTATGTAGGGGAGTTCAGGATGCTGTTAAGTCTGATGTAATTTTTAAAAAAAGTAATCTATTTTTAAATGCTTTAAATATGGAAGCATAGATCATCTAACATCTCAGATTTTATTCTACAATTATGAATCTATATTTTAGTTTTAAAGCCAGATATTTTGTACTTTAAAGTTATTCTGAAGATTTATTGAATTTTTAAAGTAATCCAGAAAAAAAACAAAACTTTGTTTTATGTTAGGCTGACCAACAGTTGGTGAAGAAAGGAAGAAGTAAAGTTGGGGATATGTTGGAGAAAGCCGCTGAATTACTGATGAGCTGTTTTCGAGTATGCGCCAGTGATACGTAAGTAAAGAGTTGAAGTTTCTATTTCATTCAGTTCACGAAGTCTCTGTTGAATGCCCAGCCTGTGCAGAATACTGTGCTATAACTGAAGGAACCTACAAGATGAGCTACTGGTTAGTAGGGTCCTCGTCACGAGGGATTCTTCGTCATAGTCGTCATTTGGGAATCGTTTAATCGTGTTATTGGGTGGTGCTGAGAAATAGCCACTCATCAGCACAATTTTTTCAGGCACTTTAATCACCTAATTGCTGTGCAAATGCCCAAAGTTTTCACAGAAAAATTATAGATTAGCAGGTAAAATAGATTAAATTCTACTTTAAAGCACTAGAATTTCTAGAAACACTAGAACACAGCTGTTAATATATCCTCATTTTTTATTCCTTTTCATACTCTACTTTGCACACTCAGGAAGTAAAGCAACATCTGTGCTAAAGGTTAAAAAAGAATTAAGTGTTGACCCTACTGGTTTTACACAATATACAAATTATTTGTTAGGAATTCGGTTTCTGTATTCTGAACCTGACACCCAAGAAAATGAGTGTTTCTACGTGCAAACTAGAATATGAAGTATTACCCATTTAACTGTGACTATTAGGGACAGCTTGCTTTTCCTTTTAAGTATATAATAAGCACAACTTGTAATTTTCAAAAGCTGTCCTGCTTGTCTTATTTCCCTTTGGCCTTCTATTCTCTCTGCATTTCAGAAAAATGCTTTGTTAGCCCTTCCTTCTCCCTTCTCCTTCCCTCTCTCCGTTCCCTCCTCTCTTGTCCCTTCCCCTCGTCCCCTATTCCTTCATTACACACCCTTTCCTTTCTATTGCCCTCTACACAACTGAGAAAAAATGTTTTTTAAAAACTTTTAATAAAAGAATTCCGATACTGGTCATACGTGAAAATATGTCTCATTCTACACCTTAGTTCATTGTTTCTCTGTTAGGAAGGTGAGTAGCATGCTTCATCATTAGCATTCTGGTGTTGTGGTTGATGACAACATATAATATCATACATGAAGGCAGTTAAAGTGGGTGCCTTTGTGTCAAAGGGGCATGAAAAGCCATGATTAACTTTTGATTAAGGTCATGCTTATATTTTGAGTCCCCAAGATCATCCATCCTGCCCATCACTTTTCTCATTTTAGAATATACTGATCACAACGTAAAATAAACTTTTATTCCTAACAGACATCACTGTCAGCATTCATAAATTCGCTCCTTCATTGCTTTGCTCTTCCAAGATTACCAATATTGCAGTCTTTGGCTTACAGATCTTTCCATGCCAGAGACTGGCTATTTTGTTGGCATAGACTGATCCTCCTACTGCCCTCTGCCAAGTGGATACTGCCTTGTAGGCTGATTTCCACCCTCTATTAGAATTGCCATGCCTATGTGGTTTTCTCACATACCTCTTCTAGAGTCCAATTCTGTGTGATTGCTTGGTCCTTTGCCTGCTTGGAGTCATCTATTCATAGCTCTTCTTAGCTATTTTATTTTATTTTATATTTTGTTTATTTTTAGTTTTCAACATTCATTTCCACAAGGTTTTGAGTTACAAATTTTCTCCCTGTCTTTCTCCTACCCATCATCACAAAATAGTGATCCTACTGAATACCCTTTCCCCCCATCTGTTCTCTCTTATATCCTCCCCCATATGCCCCCTGACTTTCCAGTAGGGCAAGATGGATTTCTATACCCCAGTGCCTGTATATCTTATTTCCCAGCTCCATGTAAAAATAATGATAATAATAATAATAAATTTATTTTTTAACATTTGATTTTACAAGTTTGGTTTCCAGATTCTTTCCCTTCTTCCCTCGTCACCTACTCCTACTGGGAAGATAATCAATTCAGTATCCGTCGTATGCGTGTAGTTAACGCAAAACATTTCTATAGTAGATATATTGTGAAAGACTGACTATTAACCCTCTATCCTATTCCACCCCCAACTTATTCTGTTTTCTACTTTGACCCTGTTTCTTTACAAAAGTGTGTGCTTCTAACTACCCTTCCCCGCCACCCCCAATCTGCTCTTCCTTCTATCATCCCCCCTCTTATCCCCTTCCTCCCTACTTTCCTGTAGGGTAAGATATCCAATTTAGTGTGTATGTTATTCCCTCCTTAAGCCAAATTCAATGAGAGTAAGGTTGACCCATTCCCTTTTGACTTCTAATTCTTCCCCCTCCATTGTAACAGTTTTCTCTTGCCTCTTTATATGACATAATTTACCCTATTTTGTCTCTCCCTATCTTCTTTCATTATATTCCTCTCTCACCTCTTAATTTTATTTTTTAGATATCATCCCTTCCAATTCAACTGATCCTGTGTCCTCTATGTATACATGTACATATATACACGCACTCACTTAGTATTTGTATATACATATACCCTCCTATATAAACATATGTATGTATACCTATATATACATATATATTCCCTTCAACTGTCCTCATACTGAGAAAAGTCTCATGAGTTACAACTATTGTTTTTCCATGTAGGAATATAAATAGTTCAACTTTAATGAGTTCCTTATGATTTCTTTTCCCTGTATAACTTCTCATGCTTCTTTTGCTTCTTGTATTTGAATGTCAGATTTTCTGTTCAGCTCTGTTTTTTTCATCAAGAATGCCTGAAAATACTCTATTTCATTGAATGACCATATTTTCCCCTGAAGCATTATACTCAGTTTTGCTGGATAGGTGATTCTTGGTGATAATCCTAGCTCCTTTGACCTCCAGAATATCATATTCCAAGGCCTTCAATCCCTTAATGTAGAAGCTGCCAGATCTTGTGTTATCTTGATTGTGTTTCCACAATAGTAAAATTGTTCCTTCCTGGCTGCTTGTAATATTTTCTCCTTAACCTGGGAACTCTGGAATTTGGCCATGATATTCCTAGGAGTTTTCTTTCTGGGATCTTTTTTAAGAGGTGATAGGTGAATTCCTTCCATTTCTATTTTGCCCTCGGGTTCTAAAATATCAGGGCAATTTTCCTTGAGAATTTCTTGAAGGATGATTTCTAGGTTCTTTTTTTTGATCATGGCTTTCAGGTATTCCAGTAATCTTTAAATGATCTCTCCTGGATCTATTTTCCAGGTCAGTGATTTTTCCAATGACATATTTCACATTGCCTTCTATTTTTTCATTTTTTTTGGATCTGTTTTATAGTATCTTGATTTCTCAGAAAGTTATTAGCTTCCATTTGTTCCAATCTAATTCTGAAGGAATTATTCTCTTCAGTGAGGTTTTGAAATTCCTTTTCCACCTGGCAAATTTGGCTTTTTAAGGCATTCTTCTCCTCATTGGCTTTTTGGGCCTCTTTTGCCATTTGAGTTATTCTATTTTTTAAGGTGTTATTTTCTTCAGTCAGGTTGTTGACTTGCTTTTCACGATTTTCTTGCATCATATTCATTTCTCTTCCCAGTTTTTCCTCCATGTCTCTTATTTGGTTTTCAAAATCCTTCTTAAGCTCCTCTATGGCCTGTACCCAGATCATATTTTTCTTGGAAGCCTTTGATGCACGAGTTCTGACTTCATTGTCTTCCTCGCATTCCATGCTTTGATCCATTTTGTCCCCAAAAAAGGAATCTAAGGTTTGACTGCTGTGCTTGCTTTGCTTCCTCTGCTTGCTCATGTTGCCAGTCAATTACTTGACTTTTGAGCTCTTTGACACGGTAGAGCTCTGCTTCCAGAGAGGAGAGCTTTGTCCCGAATTACGGGGGTTTTTGCAGCTGTTGCAGCTATTATTGGGCGCCCTCTCTACAACCGCCACAAGCTCTGGCCTACTGGCCACACACCCCAGGACCTCCACCCAAGATAGTGATCCAGATCCAAGCAGATTAAAGCAAGAGTGACCCTCTGAATGGTTGCTTGGTCCCCCTACAATATGCAGTCCAGGAGCTTTATAGGCAGCCATGCTGGGCAGTGGCTACAGCCGCTGTGACTTTGCCACCTCGTGCACTGGGGGCAGGAGCCAGACCATGCCCTTCCTTTCCAACAGAGTTCCTAACTAATCTTTTACTTGCTCTTTGGCATTTATGGGTTTTGTCAGGAAATCGCCACATCTGCTGATGATTCACTCTCCTTAAGTCTGCTCTGGCCACTGCTGCCTCCCTGGGGCCAAAACCGTGCTGCTCATGTGAGATTGTGCTTAGCTCCCAGCTTGCTGCGATGAACCCTTCCTGTAAGCCTGCTGGGCAGCCTTCAGCGAGAGATTTGTTTCTCTCATTTACTTTGTGGGTTCTGTAGCTCTAGTTTGTTTAGTCATATTTTATAGGTATTGGAGGTGGTTGTTGGGGGGAGCTCACAGAATTTCCTGCTTCTACACCACCATCTTGGCTCCGCCCTCTTTTTAGCTACTTTACACATTAATAATGACAAATCTGCACGTTTTCCCTCTTGACATATAGTGATTAAAGATCCTTCAAGGAAACTTTTCCTAATGCAGAGAATCACTGAAACAGGACTCTTCTAATCTTGAGAATCTACTATTGCACAAAAGTAATATATACCACTCCATTGGATTTTTTCTGATTTGCTACTCTTGGGGAAGTCATTGCTACCAACTCCATATTCTTTCAGATCTCCCAAGGAGGAAGTTGGGTGATGTTTTCTGAAGGGACCACACCTCCACTGTTTAGTGGCCCCTACATCATACCAACTGTTTTTTAGCTTACTTTCATAATGTGCAGACAGCACATTTTGTAAGTTAGGTTTGCAGATAGTTATGACTGCATGAATAAGAGTGGTCTGTAGGGGCTGGTCATGACAGACTTGATATCTAGTTTCTCAGAATTTGCAAATTAAAAGAAATGCTCTGAATATAGCAGGGGGATATAGGAAGCCAATCCCGAGTCTTTCTACAGTGATGCTCATAGTTTGGGTGGGCAAGTGAATGAGTGAAGGAATGGGAAGGAAAATCAGGTCAGCTGTGTGGCACAGTAGATGGAGTGCTAGACGTGGAGTCAGGAGGACTCCTCTTCCAGAGTTCAAATCTGGCCTCGGCAAATCACTTAAGTTTTTGCCTCAGTTTCCTCTTTTGTAAAATGATGTGGAGAAGGAAATGGCAAGAAAACCCCAGATGGGGTCACAAAGATTTGGACATGACTGAAAACAACTGAGCAATGATGGGAGTTGAAGGTAGACATTCTCCTAAGTTGTTACCTTACCAGGAAGGGCTATATTGTTTTCAGATTCCCTAATGTCCCTAGCACAGAGTAGGACACACGTTGGGTGTTACTTTAAGTTTTTTTTTCATTGTTCAAATGCTTTATTAACTTATGATTTACATCATTCATTTCCATCAGATTTTGAGTTACAAATTTTCTTCCCGTTTTTCCTCTACCCACCACCCCAAAATAGCAGTCCCACAGAACATCCCCTCCTCCAATCTGCTCGCTCCCATAATTTCTCCCATACCCCTTTCAACTTTTCCAGTGGATCTCTATGCCTCAGTGCCTATAAATCCTATTTCCCAATTACATGTAAAATAGTATTAATAATAGTGTGTGTGTGTGTGTGTGTGTGTGTGTATTTAATTATTTGATTTTAAAACTTTGAATTCCAGATTCATTCTCTTCCTCCCTTGTCACCCACCCTTACTGGGAAGATAAGCAGTTTAGTATAGGTTGTACATGTGTGGCTAATGCAAAACAATAACATAGTAGATATATTGTAAAAGACTGACTATATTTCCCTCCCTCCTATCCTACCTCCCACTTGTTCTATTCTCTACTTTGATCCCATCCCTTTTCAAAAGTGGGTGCTTCCAACTTCCCTTCCCCCCAGCCTGTTCTCTCTTCCATCATCCCCCCTCTCATCCCCTTCCCCCCTACTCTCCTGGAGGGTGAGATACCCTATTTAGTGTGTATTTCATTCCCTCCTCAAGGCAAATTCAGTGGGAATAAGATTGATCCATTTCCTTTTGCCTCCCTATTCTACCCCTCCATTGTAACCATTTTCCCTTGCCTCTTCTATATGAGATGGTTTACCCCATTCTGTCTCTCCCCATCTCTTCTTATTATATTCCTCTCTCACCTCTTAATTTCACCTTTTAAGGATCATTCCTTCCTGTTAAAATTGGTCCTGTGCCCTCTATGATACCTATGAACATATATACATATATTCACATATGTATTCGTATGCCCATATACCCCTCATATATATATATACATATATATGCATATATATGTATATATATATATATATATATTTCTATTCCCTTCAACTACTGAGAACAGTTTCATAAGTTACAATTATTGTTTTTCCATGTAGGAATGTTAATAGTTCAACTTTGATAAGTTTCTTATGATTTCTTTTCCCTGTTTACCTTCTCATGCTTCTCTTACTTCTTGTACCTGAATGTAAAATTTTCTATTCAATTCTGGATTTTTCAGCAAGAATGCCTGGAAGTCCTCTATTCCACTGAATGACCATATTTTCCCCTGAAACATGATACTCAGTTTTGCTGGGTAGATGACTCTTGATTTTAATCCCAGCTCCTTTGACCTCCGGAATATCATATTCCAAGCCCTTTGATCCCTCAGTGTAGAAGCTGCCAGATCCTGGGTTATCCTGATTGTGTTTCCACAATATTCAAATTGTTTCTTCCTGGATGCTTGTAATATTCTCTCCTTCATCTGGGAATTCCGGAACCTGGCTATAATATTCCTAGGAGTTTTCTTTTGGGGATCTTTTTCAGGAGGTGATGGGTGGATTCTTTCAACCTCTATTTTGCCCTCTGGTTCTAACAAATCAGGGCAGTTTTCTTTGAGAACTTACTGGAGGATGATTTCTAGGTTCTTACTTTGACTATGGCTTTCAGGTAGTCCAATAAATTTTAAATTATCTCTCCTGGATCTGTTTTCCAGGTCAGTGGTTTTTCCCATGAGATATTTCACATTGCCTTCTATTCTTTCATTTGTTTGGATCTGTTTACCAGCATCTTGATTTCTCATAAAGTCATTAGCTTCCATTTGCTCCAGTCTAATTCTGAAGTAATGATTCTCCTCAGTGAGCTTTTGAGATTCTTTTTCCATCTGGCAAATTTGGCTTTTCAAGGCATTCTTCTCCTCATTGCCTTTTTGAGCCTCTTTTGCCATTTGAGTTAGTCAATTTTTTTTTTAAACTAATTGGGGTTAAGTAACTTGCTCAAGGTTACATGGCCAGGTGTTTCTGGGTGGGTGCTAAGTGTCTGAGCCCAGATTCGATCCCAGGTCCCCCGAATCTGGGGACGGTGCTCTTACTCGCTGTGCTACCTGGCCGCCCTGAGTTAGTCTATTTTTTAAGGTGTGATTTTCCTCAGTCAGGCTGTTCACTCTCATTTTGTAATTTTCGCATCGTTCTCATTTATCTTCCCAATTTTTCCTCCACTTCTCTTATCTGCTTCTTAAGGTCCTCTATGGCCTGTAACCAGCTCGTATTTTCCTTTGAAACTTTTGGTACAGGAGTTCTGACTTCACTGTCTCCTCCTGTTCCATGCTTTGCTCCTTTTTGTCCCCAAATAGGAGTGTAATGTTGGAATCTTCTGTCTGCTTTGTTAACTTTGCCTGGTCATGTCGCCCCTCAGTCACTTGACCCCTGGCTTTTTGCCACAGTAGGACTCTGTCACCAGACAGGGGGGCTTTCATCCCAAACGCTGGGGTTTTCTCAGCTGCAGGAGGTATTAGATGGGTGCCCTCTCTGAGGCCTCCACACATTGTGGCAAGCTGGACACAAACCCCAGGACCTCCACTGTACACTGCAATCCAGATCCAAGCAGGTTAAATCAAGAGCGATTACCCCTCAGACTGGTGCTTGGTCCCCCTACACTCTGCAGGCCAGAAGCTGAAGCTGCCATGTGGCGCTGGCTGGCTGTGCCAGTGTCTCAGCGGCTTCTCGCCCCGGGGGCAAAAGCCAAGCACTCCCACTTACTGGGTCCCAAAGTCCAGACTGCACTGACCTCTCACTTTGTCCTTTGCATCTATGTGTTGATAAATCTGGAAACGGCCACAGCTGCTGCTGGTCTGGAGTCTCTCCCGCTGGTGGCTGGTCAGGCCCGCCCTCGGGCTAAAGCCTCTGGCTCATGGGCCTGGGCTTACCTCCCAGAGCGCTGCACTGGCTGATTCCTGCCAGCCTGCTGGGCTGTCCTCAGCAGGAGGTTAGCTTCTCTGTGTCATTTTGAGGGTTCTGCAGCTCCAAAGTTTGTTGAGAGTCCCCTTTTTACATGGATTGGGGAAGGTGGAAGCCGGAGCCCAGCAGAGGTCCTGCTTCTACTCTGCCATCTTGACTCTGCCTACTTTAAGTATTTTTGATATAATGATAGAACCATTTAGTTATAGAACCTCAGATACTGTTCACTTTTGCTGCTTCATTCCACAATCAAACGTTGTTACTATAGGAAGTTACTTTTCAGGAGACAGGGAACAGAAAAACATCTCTTGCATAGGAAGTTTATAGAAAACTTAGAACTAACATCAGTAAGACCCTTGGACTTTTGGCTCATCACTTTAGTTTGCAAATGAAAATTTAGGGAATTGGGTTTAGGGAAAGGTGAGAAAGTCAAAATGAATTTAAAATCATTGTTAAATGAAGAGAAAAAGTTAACTCCATCATTATTGTTGGGGTCAAGCCCATAACCTGACCCAAATCTGTTCAAGTACGAAGCTTGTCTTCTATGTAGAAAGCTACTTGTCTGGGAGTCACCTTTGTCAGAGACTTCGTTGACAAAGGAGTGCTGAACAAGTGAAAAGAGCAGTGACATGAGTTTCCTTTTTGAGGAGCTTTCTAGGATCTGTAAAGGCAGTGCCCTCTTGGAGGACCTTTTATTGTCTTTTGAAAGACAAATTTAGTTAGTGGTTTTTGGAAATTTCTTCATTTGTGGCAAATGTGGCAAAGGAGTGGGAAGAGGCAGAGATAACTTGAGGGTTTTACCTACATTGGAGATTGGGAAGATTCTAGTGCCAATAACAGAAATTGTAAAATTTGCAGTCTTACCTCTACACGATAATTACATCCAAGGGACGCTAATTGGCAGCTAGGTGGCACAGTGAAGAGAACACCAGGACTGGAGTCAGGAAGACCTGAGTTAGGTTCAGCCTGTTACTTTACTAGCTGTATGACCCTGGGCAAGTCCAACCTATTTGCCTCAGTTTCCTCACCTGTAAAATGAGCTGGAGGAAGTGGCAGACCACTCCAGTATCTTTGCCAAAAAAACCTACATGGAGTCAGAAAAAGTCAAACATAACTGAAATGATGAACAAGAACTATCTGAATGTCTTCCCAAAAGTCTGTGTTATCAGTTATGATTCCTAGGTTCAAGGGAGACTCCTTCAGCTGAAATTTTGTATCTTATGTATTTCCTTCTAGTAGGTAAAGCAGATGACTAACCTGTGCCTTCTGAAGCATGGGTGTGCATGCACTCTTCTATAAATTAATTTGTGCTCTCTAAGGTACCAGACAAAAGTTCATAATTAGGGAGAAATACACAGATTGTATTTGTATTTCTGTGCCTCTTATTTTGTATTGGTAGACTTTCCTAGTCTAAAACAGTGGTTTTCAGATATTTAACATTTTGGGGGAAAGCATATCTTTTTGATAATTTATACAAAATCAATTAAAGGTTTTACCATTTTGAATGGAGTGGAGTATGTCACTTCCTTTCCAACACTAACTAAAATATTGGAAGGAAAAGAATCTGGGTTTGATTCAATATTAAGTAATAACATTATCCCAAGAATTGAGAAACCGTAGTTAGGGCATTGCCATAGCACAGTAGATAGAGTGCTGATCCTGAAGTCCAACTTCAGATTCTTCCTAGCTGAGTGACCCTGGGTAAGTCGCTTAACTGCTCTCTGCCTCAGTTTCTTCAGCTGTAAAATGTATATAATAATAGGATCTACCTCACAGGCTTGTTGTGAGGAGATAATATTTGTGAAATGCTTAGAATAGTGCCTAGTACATGGTAGGTACTTAGTAAATGCTTGTTCCCTTTCCTTCCTTTCCCTGTGTGATCTTTCAAAGTCAACTGATTTCCTGGAATGAAGTTTCCTTTTCTGTTAAATGAGAGGTGTTGGCTATGGTCCCTGCTAACTCTATCTAGAAAGTTTCTCTACAGGCACATGCTTATTCTATAACGGTGTTTTTAAAACACACAGAGTTTTCCTTTGTGAAAGTAAAGGATAAAGGCAATCATATAAATAATATTCTTAATCTCTACAGTTATTTAGACAAATTTAGTTAATTTTAAAAATTTTTCTGTTTTTCATTTTCCCAGCAGTTTTTCTCAGATAGTGAGTTCTTATCCTAGAAGCTGGAGTCTTTGGGTTTATCAAACAGTAGATTGCTATAATCATTGACTGCTATATCAGATTGCAGGCCATCTTGGGGAGGGAGGAGTGAAGGAGGGAGAAAAAATTTAAGACTTATGGAAGTAAATGTTGAAAACTAAAAATAAAGTTTTTTTAAAAAACAAGATCTAAAAAAAAGACTAGATGTCTAGAACAAAAAAAATTTTCTGAAAATGGTTTTTATTCTTTACTTTGTTTAGATATACTAGACTGGGTTAATAATGAAGGCATTAAGGGATCAGGGGAAGGGAAGTGTGCCCTTCCCCATATGAATTTACAGTGCAAGAAAGAAGTATTAAGTACTTCCTCTATGCAGAGCACTGTGCTATGATCTGTAAGAAGTTACAACATTTCAATAAGTCATGGTACCTTGAAGACTAAGGTCCTCAAGGAACTTATGGTCTAGCGAGGGATAAGACACTAATTCCAATAGCTATATATAATATTCATTGTAAAGCTATGAAACAAAGTGCTATGTTATGTCTGAGGCTACAAATTATTATCAACTGAAGGAATTATAGAAGAGTTTCTAACGAAGTTGGATTTTTAATTGTGCTCTAAAGAATGGATAGGTGTTCAATAGATACGGAGAAAGAAAGACATGTTAGATGTAGAAAGTCGTGTGAGCAAAGGTTTGGTATTAGAAAACACACTGCATGTTTATGGGGCCAAAATTAGTCTTTTTGCTCTAGGAGGGAAGTGAGTAATATGAGATGAGTCCAAAAGGGTAGTATGGTACTAGATTGCAGAGAATCTTAGATGCCAGCCAGAGGAGTTTCCATTTTACTCAGGCAAGAGAGCTACTGTGGTAACACGACCAGATTTATACATAAGAAAAATTATTCTGGTAATGGTGTAAAGCAGAGCTTCTTAAACTGTGTTGGGTTGCAACCCACAGTAGAAAGAAGCGCTGAAAGGGGTTGCAGGTGGAAAAAAAGTTTAAGAAGCCCTGGTGTGAAGGAGAAGTCATACAAATTAAATTGTAGACCAGGAAAACCTGGAAGGTGTTGGTTGGTGTTATCTAGATAGGTGGTAATGAGGACCTGTATTAGGGTAGTGAATCTCTCAACAGACTGAGGCTCCCAGGGGCTTATCATGTTGGGTTGGACTAAGTGTGGGCACCTATTCAACTTTAGTTCCATTGTAGTTCAGAACTCCCACACAAAAGACATTCCCCTGCCTCAGCCTTCCCCAGTAGCAGGGGTCATTGGCATGCTCGCCATGCCTGAACAAAGTGGTCTGAAAAGATAAGTGTACAAGGAGGAGAATTTTCAGGTCAGAAATGACTGAAAGCTTAGGGAGGGGGCATTCTAGAGCAGTTGCTTGTGAAACATTAAACTTGTTGGCCATGAAGATCCAGACAGAGCGGGAGAGAATAAAGATAGGTCATGATAGATTGAAGGTCGTGCCAAGGGCATTGTGAGTGATAAAGATAGGAAGTTGTAGTCAGAAGAATTGTAGAGAGCCTGGTTCTTAGAGGTGACTCATTTCAGACAGAATGCCTGTGGCTAAAGTAGAGTAGGGAAGGTTACTGGAGTTGAAGAGGTTGAGGAATTGTGTGGTATGGCTAGTGAAGGAGTTTTTAATATTAACAATGAAGTCTCTGAATACAGTAATAGAGAATGAGGATGGAGGGGAAGACATTGAGCGAAGTCTGAGTCACTAGAAACAAATGGAAGACTAATCTGGAGGTTGGAAGATACCTATAAAAGTGTGGGGACCAGACAATACAGATGGATCACATGGAACTTGAGAGAGAGGTTATTAAGAGGGGGTGGTAGAAGAATAGTCTGGAATTGTCAACGGGGAAACAAGAAGAGGCATGTCCACTAATTCTCATAGCTCTCTGAGTCGTGAAGAGTGACTTCCAGTGGAAACAGTCTCAAGGGATGTGAAGTCCACAGATGGGACACAGGTTTTGTTTAGAGTGAAGAGGTGGAGCTTGAATGAGTTGAAGAAGGAAGGGTATTTTTGACTATAAGAGTTAAAGGATGTAAAGGGTATAGTGGAATGGGCAGCTTAGTTTTAATTAAAATTTAAAGTGTTCAATCTTAATGCTGTTTTATGTTCATGTAATAGGACATATCTTAACCTTTTCTATTTTTCCAAACTGCTTTTCACCATTAGGCTTTCGCATAACATTGCTGTAAATTGTTCATAGAATAGGGTAGATAACTTGGCCTATGAGATGTTAAATCAGGATTACAGTTCCTGATTCTCAGCCTTTTTAGTTTCATGTATTAGATAAGACCTTTTTTTTTTCTGCTTCCATTTTAGTAGACATGTGAAGGACACTTGGCTCTTATAACTTTCTTTCCAAAAGCTTATTTGATTAATTGTTTTTCTCATTTTAACTAGTCACAGAAGTTTCACTTCTTTTTCTTAATCTCTTGTAACAGCCGTGCTGGTATAGATGATTCTAAGAAGTGGGGGATGTTGTTTCTGGTCAATCAGCTATTTAAAATTTATTTTAAGGTAAGCTTCTAGTTTAATACTTTATAATAATGTGTATTTATAAAGAGTGTTTCTTTCTAGGAAGATTACTTCATGAATACCACACTTATCTTAACCCTGGTTGATGTTTTTACAAAGTTTTATGACTTCCATTTTAATATTCTTACTGAGATAGTATAGTACTATTTTATCTAACTTATTTAATTTTTGTATATTATGTGCTAACTTGAATCTCCTCTTTACAGATCAACAAACTTCATCTTTGTAAGCCCTTAATTAGAGCAATTGATAGCTCAAATCTGAAAGATGACTACAGCACAGCACAGAGAGTTACATACAAGTACTATGTTGGTCGCAAGGCGATGTTTGACAGTGATTTTAAGCAAGGTATCCTAATAGAATAAGTTACTGATATTGGTAGAGGGATTGAAAACAACATGCTTTGTCTAAAGAAAAAATACTTTAGCTCCTAATACAGTTACTGTATTTTGATTCCACTTAGGACAACAGGGAACAGGTGCTGGATTGTGTTCTTTGTTGGAGCCAAAGTTGCTTAAAAATCAGTGAAAATCAAACATTTGAAAGTTCATTGTTCCTACCAAGAGAGGACTGCACTCTCTTCTCCAGCAGAAAGAATTGACAGCCAGTATCACAGACTGAAAGTTGTTCTTTTCTTTCTCTTTTTCCTATGTGTTAATGAAACAGCCACAAAATATACGTATTTTAAAGTTCTTATTCAATTCCCCAAATATCCAGTGAGTGATAACTTGGTGCAGTATACTCTGCTACACCCTGGATACCAAGATAAAACAACACAATCCCTGTATTGTATCCTTGTATTCTTTTTGGAAGAATTAAGACAATTTACACAGATAGCTGTAATACCATTTATAAATACCATCAAAAGGCAGCAAAGAGAAAAGTTACCATTCTTTTGGGGGACCTTGGCAAAGGCTTGGAGAAGGTGGTGACACCTAAGTTGGACATTACAAAAAGGACAAGTTTCCAGAGGGTTGAGATGGACTGGGTCTGTTTCAGGGCGGGGAGATTACAAATACAAAGGAGAGGGTCGGGCAGTATTGGGAAACTGGGCACTGCTGAACAGTCTTGAGCCACTTGGGCTTTTTGTTCAGTAGAGTGATATGATATTATCTGTTAATCAAAAAGATGATCATAATATCTGTGTGAAGGGAAGCTTGGAGAAGAAAGTGACTGGAGACAAGCCTTTTAGGAAACTTGTATGATAATCCAGAGAAGAGGTAATGAATACCTGAGCTAGGGTTGTAGCAGTAGGGAAAAAAGAAAGCACAGATGGAAGAGAAATTTCACAAGTAGAAATAATAGGTCGTGGCCATTGATTGGATGCGTTGTTGGGGGAAAGGGAAAGAGAAGAATAAAAAGTTATTCCTGAATTGTGAGTGACAGGGAGAAGAGTGATGCCACCAACAGAAAGAAAGAATTAAGGGCTGGGGTCAGGCTAAGAGTGGTGACAGGTTAGGATTTCCCGAGTTTGATGTGAAGGTATCTGGGTAGGGAGGGGCAAATTTCCAACTGGGGGCCAAGGGGAAAGAGATCAGACCTGGAGATAGAGACTTGGGAGTTACCTGCATAGAAGTGATTCACTTGAGGTCACCGTCATCATAGAACAGTGGGATGGGTGTGCTGTGTTGGCTCTGATATCAGAGGTCTTTGGTTCAGATTCTACAGATCATATAAGCTCTTTGGGCCTCAGATTCCTCAACTATTAAAGAAGAAAGGTTGGACTGGATGGTCTCTGCGGTCCTTTACATCTTTAGATCTGTGATGATTGAAGTCTTGGAATTGTAGTAGCTAATGGAGAGTGTAGAAAGAGAAAAGAAAGAATAGATCCTGGCCCCCGTTGAGCGGGGAGAAAGAAGAGGAGGCAGTTAAAAAGACAAAAGGAATGGCCGGAAAGGGAGAAGAAAGAAGCAGGATAGTGCAGTGTCACAGAACCACGGGAGGAAGAAGGGTCATCAGTAGCGTTAGATGCAGTAGAGGGATTAGGCAGAATCAGAGCTGGAAACAGACATTGGATTGTGGTGGAAAGAGTCTTGGATTTGGAATTGTTAGATGCAGGTTAGGATGTGCCTGTCTGGTTTTTTAAACTTGTTTCAATTTGAGTAAAAGTTAGTTCACCTTCTGGGCATCACTATCCTCCTTTATCTCTAAAATTGGTGAGTTGTACTAGATGATTGAGAGGCAGCATGGTTCAGTGAAAAGCACTGGATTTAAGGTCAGAGGCTCTGGGTTCAAATCCTGCCTCTGCCTCTTACAGAATATGTCATTTCACCTCTTGTTCCTCAACTGGAAAGTAAGTGGGATAGACTAGAATAAAATACAGGGCTTCTTCCCACTATAAATCCATGATCCCAGGATGTCTAAGGTCCCTTCCAACTCTTAAATTCCTGTGGATTTGTCAGTAGGGAGTTCCTAACATCTGTGGTGAAAGCACTTTTTAGTAGAATATTGTGGGGTGGAAGTCTTGGCTCCTGTAAGTTAAACAGCAGAGTTCCTTTAATTGATCCCGCAGTTTGCATGATTTATCCACTCTGTGTGTGTATGTATCTCTCTCTCTCTCTATATATATATACATACATACATATACATATATATATACATATATATATATAACCTTATCATTGCTATTATCAGCCTTTAGCGTGGTTTCTGACATAATAAGCACTGTAAAATACTAGTTGACTGTCACTGATTACATTTGCTTTCAGTTTTCCACCTGTTCAGCTTATGCTTGTAAAACACTGTATTTCTAATCCTATGGTTATCCTTTTATTTTAGATAATAAACTTTACATATGAAGAAGTATTTTAGTCACATGGTCTGTTGATTTGAATTTGAAAGTTCAATTCACAGCCACCGAATTCATTGATACTTGGTTACCAAACTTTATGCCTTTTTTCTCCAATAGTTTCTTTTCTCTTAATTTACTGTTAGTGATTAATGTATATGCAGAGTTTTCTATTGTTTTTAGTTTTAAAGGAGTCATTAAACCAACATTGAGAAAATTGTTATTAAATTTTTTTCTAATTTTGTATTCTGTTAGCATCATCAGTTTTCTCAGAATTATTTATTTGGTTGTTTTTGGATTTTTGTTCAACGGTAGTGAGATTATTCTATATGCCACTTCTGTTAAATCACTTAGGTCATATTCAATCATCTATTGAATGAATGTACTACAAACACTTGGTAATAGTGTAAAACTCCTAATTTTACTAGCAATTGTAGTATCTCATTCTACAGGACTATACAGATCAGTTTCTCCTTTAACCACACCTGTAACTTGAGGGAAAGAAATGACTGGAATAGGTTTTGTTGTTGTTTTAAAAAATGCTATGAATTTGCATAGTAACTTGTTTTAAGCTTATTCTAATTAACATTTACTGTACTAATATTTTTCCTTTGAGTAGTTGCTCAGCTTTAAAAAAGACACATAATTTTCTAGAAGTGAATTTGTTAATACTATCCCAGTAATAATTCCTAGATCTCTGGTTTTTGTTGAATCTGAAACCATCATAACCATAATATTGACATCTGATTTAAACTAAAAGGATAATCTTAAAATATATGGGTATATCTCACATAGTAAAATATATGTTCCTAAGTTGTGAAACAAATTTTTGTCAAGTAAACACAATTTTTCATTGGGTTATAATTTCAGAGTTTTGTATCAAGGGGAAAAAAATTGGTTTCAAGCTACAGACCTTACAGATTAGCAATTTACCATGTTCAAGAGCACAGGGTTTAAGAATCTAAGTATCAACCCAGGTGTTTGCTATAATAGTGCTGAGTTTCTGCACTTCAGATTTCCCCCAGTTATCTTATAGGAAATGGAATGGCTTATGGTTTGTCCAACATCAAAGGCCAGGTAAAAAGATCACCTAATCCTGACCTTATTTCCAGTAGTTTAGTAATTTGAAAACTATAGAAACATTCAAGTACTCACAAAATCACTCCAAGTCATTTATTTAAATCTTCTTAAAGTAGACTTTTGCCTTTAGTAGGACTTATTTCAAATTTTAATTTGTGAATGATATTAAATCATATAGTAGATTATTCTTTAACATTGGTATCCAAGAAAAGAATGAAGATGTTAATGGACATCTCATTTGTTATATTAGACTTTGTAGTTATGTTGAGTTCATTTGCTCATGGTACTTGAAAACCTGTAACAATTAGAGTCTGCTTATAAGGCATCAGGTAGTTTAAAGGAAATAGTATGATCTACTATATTCTGTATTCATTCCAGAGGATAATGGGTGCTACTCTATGCCATTTTTGTCCTGTATGACTGTATGTTCATTTCAGAAGACTACTGAAACTACATTTTTTATCAGTCTCATTTTTTCCAAGTATGTGTATTGTTGCCTTTTGTGTAGACTAATTATGATGTTGCTGCAGCCTTGCCAAATAACCTTAGACAATTCTTGTCTATGTTAGTGAGGCATAATTTTCCCCACCTGTTTTTCTCATATGTAGAAAATAGAGGCCATCTCAGGCAATCTATGTTGAATCTTGGTAAGGGCTACCCTTAGGAGAAATCATTGAATACAGAAGTTGAATTAGGCTGCATCTTTGTATGAGGAAAAGAGACTACTTTTTGTCCTAGGCATAGGAGGGATGAAATGTAATATATGTTACTCTAACGTTGATGAAGAAGCACTGAAAAATATTTAGAATGACCTTTAATTTAAATATTCTTTGGGTGGTGGTGTTATCTGCCTACAGCTGAAGAATATCTGTCATTTGCCTTTGAACATTGTCACCGTTCGAGTCAAAAAAATAAAAGAATGATTCTGATATATCTGCTGCCAGTAAAAATGCTACTGGTGAGTGATTGCACATTTTTTTCTAGATCTATTGACTTTGAAGTGGAAGAAATGATACCTTAATTGCTTACTTCATATTGTTAATTTATCATTATTTCAACTGTGTTACATCCTTGGAATAATAGAGAAAAAGGAGATTTGGTAGGTGGGCAGAACCAGTTTATATGATGAATATTTGGGGGACATCTCAGCAGCTTTACACTTCTATTCCTTTCCTTTAAAAAAACATGACTCCCTTTATCATGATCATTTATTATTTTCATAAAACATGTAAGTTAGCTACCCTTACCCAAGAAAGACTGACTCCCAAAGCATTTCATCCCAGTTGTATTTTATTTCTTCCCATTAAAGTTATTTTTGGTATTTAAAAAGAAATAGATAGTATTTGTTAGGTTGAATTGAATTACTTTTTCTGTATTGAAAAAAGCATCCTTATACATCTATCTTTAGGGGTAATAAATTCTAAGAAAGCAGTCGACTTTTTTTTGTTTTACTTTATTACTTCCTAGATAGGAGTTTATAGAGGCTTGTTCAGTTTATAAATACCAACATTTTTATTCCACAAAATGTAAACATTTTTCATAGGGTCATATGCCAACAGTTGAACTTTTGAAAAAGTATCATCTTATGCAATTTGCAGAAGTAACCAAAGCTGTGAGGTACAGTATGTTCTCCTACTTATTAATTTTTAAAATGCTGTAAAATTAGTTCAAGTGTATTTGCCATATATAAAAAATGATAATTCTCACTGGAATAATAAATTACACTTGCCTATCTTTTTTTTTCCAATTTATTTTTAGTTTTCAACATTCACTTCCATAAGTTTTAAATTTTCTGCCCCTTTCTTTCCCCCTCACTCCATAAGACGGCATGCAATCTGATATGGGTTCTACTTATACATTCCTATTAAAAACATTTTCACATTTAGTCGTGTTGCATAGAAGAATTATAACAAAGTGGAGAAACCATGAGAAAGAAAACAAATCAGAACAAAATTAAAAAAAAAGAAAATAGTCTGCTTCACTCTGCATTCAGACTTCAGGATGTAGATGGCATTTTCCATCCTGAGTCCTTGCATTGCTGAAAAGGACTATAAGTCTATCAAAATTAGTTATTGAACACTGTGGCTATTTCTGTGAACCGTGTTCTGGTTCTGCTCACTTCATTCAGCATTGGTTCATTTAAGTCTTTCTGGGATTTCCTGAAGTCTACCTGTTCATCACTTCTTATAGCACAATAGTATTCCATTACATTCATATACCACAACAGTTCCCCAGTTGATGGACATCCCCTCAGTTCCTAGTTGTTTGCCACCACAAAAAGAGCTGCTGTGAATATTTTTGTACATGTGCGTCCTTTTCCCATTTTTATGATCACTTTGGGACACAGCCCTAGAAGTGGTATTGTTGGGCCAAAGGGTATGCACAGCTTTATAGCCCTTTGGGCATAGTTCCAAATTGCTTTCAGAATGGTTGCATCAGCTCACAGCTCCACCAACAGTGAATGTTGTTCCCCATATCTTCTCCCATTTATCATTTTTCTGTTTTGTCATGTTAGCCACTCTGAAAGGGTGGTGTGGTACCTCAGAGTTGCTTTGATTTGCATCTATCTAATCAATAATGATTTAGATTTTTTCATATAAATATAGATATCTTTAATTTCTTCCTCTAAAAACTGCCTGTTCATATCCTTTGCACTTGTCTGTTTTTTCTATCAATTACCATAGTGATGGAAATCTTCTGCTCCTGAATGAAGCTCTGACAAAACATGAAACCTTCTTTATTCGCTGTGGTATTTTCCTTATTCTTGAGAAGCTGAAGATCATCACCTATAGAAATCTCTTTAAGAAAGTGTAAGCATGTCCCTCTTTTTTGTTAAATAACTAAAGATACTGCACAGGGGCAGGGGGGATGTTTAGTACAGGTGAGGTGTTTAGGTGTTTATGGGGAAATATCCTTTTTTTAACATATCAGTTCATATTTTAAATGTAAACAGTATATTTGTTGGGTTTGTTTGGCTGTTTCTGGGGCAATATCTGCTAAAAAAATATTAATTTTTTTTTAAAAGCATACCAGTGAGATTGATCCTGAACTATTAGAATGGGTCATGTAGTATATAAATAAGTTATGAAAAAGAAAAAGTGTTCATATTCTTGAGACCTGGAGAATTTGTCCTGTCAGTTTATTCTCTGACTATAGCCCCACAATTTTTTGTTTTGCCATGCACAAAGAAATGAAGCTGATCAAACAGTTTTCCCCTTTTGTTCCTTATTCCAAAGGACCACTATCCCATAGTGGGCTTATCGCATGACTCATCAGTGGCTTCTTGTTGTTGGTTTTTTTTTTCTTTTGCTTTTTGGAGGGCAGTTGGGGTTAAGTGACTTGCCCAAGGTCACACAGCTATTTTTTGTGTTAAGTGTCTGAGGCCGGATCCAAACCCAGGTCCTCCTGACTCCAGGGCCGGTGCTCTGTTCACTGTGCTGTTGTTGTTTTTGCAATGAGTTAAAAAATTCTGAATTTCTCCTTTATGATGTGGAAATGCTTACATATATATCGAAAAATAAAAGAAAACTCTAAAACTTTGTCAGTATGAATCATGTGCTTTAGGCATATGTTGAATTAGTCACTCCTTTTATTAAAAATTAACCAGATACTGCTTTCTCCTCCATATATCGGAAAATTAAATCTGTTACTATTATAGCTTTCCCTACAATTAGTAGTTAGAAGACTTTTTTTTTTCTCTTGAGTGTTTTCCTAATAAGAGCTGAGTGTTTGAATGTCAGCAAGCAAAATACGATTTTATAATCTTTTAAATCAGACTCTGGGTTAGAATGATAAATCTCTGGGTATCATCTCAGATTTGTTAAGTTAATTGATACTGAAGGAATAAAAATCTTTTAACCATAGGAGATAACTTTGTAAATTAAGCCCATATCATCCCTGAAAAGGAAATTGACTTAATAGATTTTATTTCCCATCATAATTTTTAGTTTTATTGAAGACCCACTTGTTACCTAAAGTGTGCTGAATGATATATATTTGGTTTTAATCCATCAATGCAATCAGTGATTTTTTTCTTATCAAATGGTACTGTATACTAGAATATAACTAAAAATGTATTTTCTCATTTCAGATATTTATTACTCAAAACACATCAGCTTTCTCTTGATGCTTTTCTAGTTGCCTTAAAATTCATGCAAGTTGAAGATGTTGATATTGATGAAGTTCAGTGCATTTTAGCCAATCTCATATACATGGTATGTATTTTTTTATTTAATTTCAAAGGCCATAATAGAATTTGCATTTTTTATTCAAGTAAACTGAACACTTCTCAGTTATCTGTTCTTTTTTGTTGAACCGTTTCAGTATCTTTCTCCTAATTAATCCAGTTTTCTTTGATATGTACTGTAGTAGGGTATGTACTGACATGTATTGCAGAGGGCTTCTAGAGTAGCGTAATTTTGATTCCTATACCAAGTTACAATGAAGCAACTTGGGTGATCATTGTGAAATTGGAATCACGCCAAAGACTGGATTCTAAACTTTGCATCTTTCATGTGATTTCAAAAAGTGTGAAACCAATTCTAAATACCCTTCTTTTATTCTTTTTTCTTCTTTCAGGGTCACATTAAAGGATACATATCTCATCAGCATCAAAAGCTAGTGGTTAGCAAGCAAAACCCCTTTCCTCCACTTTCAGCTGTGTGTTGATTCTACAGCACTAAGTCTAAATAATTTTTGCAGAAAATTAAACTTGCAAAACTTTTTTTTTTAATAAGTCATGCAGTTGAAACTCAAAAGTAATCCTGTTACATTTGGAACTGGAATCTTGGAAACTTCTCATGGCTCCTTTCCCAGGGACACAGAGGCTATGAACTTGGCAGAGCACCTAGAGAACATGAATTGCTCCTTTATAAAATACAGCTTCTATTTACTTCAGTATGATCTGAAGTTTCTCTATAGGAAAAAAGAAAACATTCCTGGCCTACCATGAAGCTCATATAAAACTTCTGAGAAGATGGTGTTTTGAATATTTTTAAGGCAGCTACACATTTTACTTTTCATAATTCATAAAATTACCTTTGTACTTTTTCATTACTGTTTTGAAAAAATAAACATTCAGGATGTATGGAAATATGGTGTATTCTCTATCATCTTTCAGAATATTAGGGTTTCAGTATTCCATTTGAATATTTGTTTTGTCCATAACAGCTTGGCAAACTTAGATTCCTTTAAGAAGCAAGTTACATTTGATTTTGAATGCTTCTTTTCCTTATTTTTGCTCATTATAGCCTGCATTTCCAGATATTACAAAATAAGCACATTTTTTTTTTCTGAGTGATAAATGCTTTGGAAAATCATTATGGCCCTAGACCCCTAAATCATTACAGTCTTACCAGTTGGTTGCATAGAAATTCTCTGTAAATGCCTGCCCTTTTTGTCCAAGGGAAAGAACCCTTCTAGAGTTCAGGTTCCTCCCATTCTGCTAGGAATACAAAGTCTACGTTCTTCCTCATTTTCAGGTTTACTTGAACTCTGAGAAAACTGTTTTCCCCACTCCCTCAATATTGTGAATGCAGTGAGAATGATTGGAACAGCTATAGACTAGTTCTTTGCTTTTCCATGACATATCCCCAAGTAGTCTTGGAATTCCTGGTAGCAATCTGATTTTAGACCTATGTGGAACCATATTCTCCATTTCTCAGTTATGGTAGAGATCCTCACGGAAGCATTCAGAAGTTACTCAAAAAAGGATGTAACTTCACAGCAAGAGATCTTATCCCTGCTTTAAGTATTTTGATAATGAAATTTTTGCTGTACCAAAATAAATTTTGCAACATTCACAAGTACCTCATTTGGAGAAGTTTGATTTTATGTATGTGTTAAACTATGAACCACTATATAAATGTGTATTACTTTAAAAAATAAAATGTTATTGGTATTTTTCATTTCTGCATCATCTAAATTTCCCTCTGCATCCCTGTTTCTTTTTACTCCGAGAGCCATGCCATGTAACCAAAAAAAAAAAAAGTTGAGAGAGGGAGAAAAAAATGAGCAAACCTGCTAGTATGTTGAAAAAAGATAGTAATTGCAGTGTTCCACATTGTGAGACCCTCCATTTCTGCAAAGGAGGGGTGGGGATAGTTGTCTTCCCTTATTTCTTCTTTGGGTGCTTATTATTTATAGCTTTGTAGCATTCATTTTCATTTTTTTGTGGTTCTTTCAAATTATATTGTAGTTATTGTACAGATTTTCTTGGTTCTGCTTTTTTCATTTTCTATCCTTTCATTTAAGTATTTCTGTACTTCTCTGTATTCATCATATCCCTCATGTCTTACAGCATGGCAATATTCCATTGCATTGTTTCATAATTTGGTGTGGCATTCTTCAGTTGATAGACATCTGCCTTGTTTCCAGTTCTTTGACATGAAGTGTTACTTTTGCAGACAGTGCAGTCATAACTAAGCACTAGAATCTGAAGACTTGAATTGGAATCACTGCCCTAGGTTCTTTGACCATACACAGATCCTTAATCCTCTCAAAGACTCTTTCTCCATCTAAATCGTACATAAATGTGAGAGGACTAAAGAAAATGGAAACTTTTTTTTCCTAGATGTCTTTCTCATTGTCCACTTAATTTTTTTTAATCAGTAAATTTCACCTTTAAAGCCATGTTAATTTGCATACAAGGAATTAAAATTTTCTTTAGAATTAACAAACAGAAGATATTTAATTAGTTGGAAAGTTGAGTTTAGCATTTCATACATTCAAAAATAATCTTGAAATAACATTCTAGGGCCCATATTCAAAATGTTTGTTATCTAGGGAGATTACAAGATAACCCGCTTTTAGAGCAGGAGTTGGGAAACCTGCAGCCTCGAGGCCATATGTGGCCTTCTAGGTTCTTGGGTGCAGCCTTTTGACCAAGTCCCCAATTTTTTTTTTTTTTTAAAGCAATCAGGGTTAAGTAACTTGCTCCAGGTTACGCAGCCAGTTATTTTTGGGTGTGGTGCTGAGTATCTAATCCCAGATTTGATCCAGGTCATCCCGACACTGGAGCCGGTGCTCTTACTCGCTGAGCCACCTGGCCGCCCGTAAGCAACTGGGGTTAAGTAACTTGCTCAAGGTTACACGGCCAGGTGTTTCTGGGTGGGTGCTAAGTGTCTGAGCCTGGGATTCGATCTCCAGGTCATCCTGACACTGGAGCTGGTGCTCTTACTCGCTGTGCTGCCTGGCCTCCTCCAAGTCCCAAATTTTATAGAAGAAATCCTTTTATTCAGGGAATTCTGTGAATTTGGATTCAATCAGAGGGTTGCATTTGAGGTCCTACAGGGTGACATGTGGCCTTGAGACTGCAGGTTCCCTGACTGCACCAAGAGCTTTCCCTTTCAAAAATCTAAGGTCACCTCCACGTCACAAGCAAGACCCCAGAATTAAGCAGTTTCATTGTATATACTGATACCTGTTGCAGAGCATGAAGTAGTGGGGATATTCTACAAATTCTATCCTTGGAAGAAATCCCTCAAACCAAGTTTGATACTTTGATAACTTGTTGGGCATGAGGGAGGATGGTGGATAATATTCAAGATTAAGAAATACGAGAAAAGGTAATGGCTTCTATGACATTTCAGAAGCCACCAGCCTGTATTGTCTGCTCTGCTCGATTTTTTTTTTATCTTTTTAATTTTAAGTAGCTGAGTGACTTTGTATATGTCATTTAACCTGTCTCAACTCAGTTTTCTCATTTCAAAAATGAGGAAGCTTTGATACATAACCTCTAAGATATTTTCCTCTGTCAGTATCACTAAGCTCTGCTTGACATTCTTGTCACTTTGAGGATGTGGAGGAATTTCTCAGGGAGCTATTTTTCCCTTTGCCCTCCTAGGAACTGCCACTAGCCATTTATAGGGCCTATGCTTTTTTTCACTCACAACCTATGTGGATTACATATAATTTAAAACCATTTATGTTAAATTGAGCCATCTAAACATATAAATATATGAACATATTTTTTCATGGTGTTTTATATATGCAGCACAGATTAGGAAGAAAGGTAAATACAGATGACCAGACAGCCAAAATAGTCCATCATAGAATGGAAGGGGCCAATCCTTTAACTTTACATTGTTATAAATGAGCTTCCACAGGGGGAATAAAGGCACAGACACCCAAGTGTAGCTAGCGATCTTTCCATATTGTGCCACCTTACTCACTAAACCATTCTGCCTTGTTGATTTAGGTCTTCACAGAATAGTCTCTTTGTTTTTTAATGAACAGCTCAAAGTTCTGTCATTTATTGTAAGTGGAAAAATATTTCAAAATGAAATATTTGTTTTTTAATATTGGTTTTGTTTTATTATGCTTAATTATCTCTCTCCCTGATCCTAGTGGGGCTGTATTTTCCAGTATCTTTACCTTAGTCCAGTCACTTCACCCCTTGGGTCCACAGTCTTCATTCTCTGATCTCCTAGACACCAACCTCTGCCTGTCTATTTAAACAGTACTTTCCGTGTATAGTCATTGGTCAGCACTTCTAAGAGGTAAAATGAGGCTTGTTTCATCAGATTACTCTCTTTAACTATACCACCGACTTTGGCCATATTGCCTACCTATCCACAATGCACTCCTCTATTTCCATTTGATCATTTGTTTATCAACCCTGAATTCCAAATTGGACTTTACCCTCTTTAGACCAGGCATTTTCCCCATCTTACCCACTGCTTCCTATATCTTTGCAGCCTGGTCTGGATACTTATTGCAGGGGCCAGTCTGCTTACCTTGGTTTTATGAGATCCGTTCTCTCCAGTCTTTTGGGTGCTAATATGTCTTCTGATTCTTGTGTAGTCTTTCCTGGGGGTAGAACCTCTGTCTCCATTGGCTGATTTTAGGCTATCACATAGGGTGTACAGGTAAAAGACTACAAAAAAGTGGGAAGGAAGGGGCCCAGCAGTACTACGTCTCAAATTGTACTACAAACCAGGAATCAGAACAGGTTGCTCAGTGGAGCACATTAGGTACATAACATGTGGAAGCAAAGAAACTTTATGTTCAGTGTTAAATAAACCTAAAGGCCCTGGCTACTGCAGGAAGGATTCAGTAATCAACAGAAACCACTGGGAAAACTGGAAAGAGTGACAGAAATTGGGTATAGATCAACTTTCTGTGCTGTATACAAAGAGGAGCTACAAAGGGATATGGTATTTAGACATAAATTAGAGGAGCAAGAAAGAAACTTGGAATTAATAAACAGGGCAAGAGTTCATGACCAAACGAGATCAAGGTGATCACAGAAAACAAAATGCAGTTTTAAAATTACGTTAATTGAAAAGTTTTTGCACAAAACCAGTATATATAAACTATAAGGGGAATTAGGGGAAAATATTTGTGGCAAGCTTACCTGATAAAGGTCACATTTCCAAAGTATATAAGGAACTGATTCAAATTTGTAAGAATAAAAACCATTTACCAATTGATAAATAATAAAAGGATATGATCAGGCATTTCTTCTAAGGAAAAAGTCCAAGTTATCAACAACTATATGGTCATGCTCCAAATCACTAATTACTGAAAAGCAGATGAAAGCAACTCTGAGGCTTCAGCTCATGTGCATCAAGCTGGCAAAGCTGACAAAATGATGAATGTAGGGTCTATGGGAAAAGAGGCCCTTTAATGCATTGTTGATGAAGCTATAAACGAGTTCAATCATTCTGGAATGTACACTGGCCTTGTGATACCACTACTAAACTTATATCCCAACAAGGTCAAAGAAAGAGGAAAGGGACCCACTTGTGCAAACGTATACCCGCTCTTTTTTATACTGGCAAAGGACTAGAAGCTAAGCAAGCAGTCCACTAACTGAGAAATTACCGTATAAATTTTTAATGTAGTGTAAAAAATGATAAAATGTATGTTCATAAAACTTACATGAACTGATGGCAGTGAAGCAAACAGAACCAGGAGACTAATTTATACAATAACAACATTGCAAATGAAAACATCTTTTGAAGAATTAAGACCCCTCATTAATGCAGTTACCAAAAATATCCCAGAGCACTGATGATGATGATTCACTTTTTGACTCTAAAGTGATAACACTCAAAATGCAGAATAATAGTGGGTTGTTTTTTTCACATGGTCAGTTGGGGGATTTGTTTTGTACAACAATGTTTATGTGTTACAAGAGCTTCACAACTGCTCCCCCTTCCCCCCTCTCCAGGGATGGATGGGAGGGAATAGGGGGAAATTATGTAACAAAAAAGGAAGAAAATTGAGCACTTAAAAAAAAATAAATGCAGAGAGGAGAACAAAAGGAAGGTCAAAAAGAAACACAGACAAGCAAGACAGCTTTGAAAGCTTCAGTTTGAATTTATTAAGCTTAAAAGGAAAAGCAAGTTGTACTTAAAAGAAATCTGCAGTTTCATATGCAACCTTTTTCTATTCTACAGTGTTCATAGAAGTGCCCATTTTATCTGGTGTTTAAATATGTTGTTAATTAACCATGCATCCATCCTCTTCCATTGCAGCAGCAAGCACCATAGCGTGCCGAGGAGGGCTGCTAGCACAGGTTCTTTCATCTGCTTTTTCTAAAGGAAAGCAACTCAAAAGGGGTTAACAATCTTACTTTAATCAAACATATATCATTTACCTAGTTCAGGGGGAAAAGTCAGCACTCTGAACTTCAGAAAATACAAAAAGAAGTTACAAGCAGACAAAAAAAAAATACAGACAGAAAATAACACAATTTAACAGGCCAACAGACAGGGCTTCTAGCTGTCTGACCATCACATACCTACATAGTTACCAGAGAGAGAAACACCAACATCTGAGTTTTCAAAGCCAGGGGGCTCAAGGGCTGCCCAGGTCTCATGGGCCAAATCACACAACTCTTCCCATAAGTGAACCCCGAAGCACAACCTCACCTCAGAGGTATATGTAGCCTTCTCCAGGGTCAGACAGCATCACAGCCCTCATGTCCCACTGCCTGATTACAAAGTAAGAAAGTGTGGGCCTTCCTGAAAAAGAAGCCTCCCCTAAGCAAGCTTCTTTTGTTGGCTTCACTCTACCCTTCAGCAAACTTCTCCCACCACAGACTCCATGTGACCACATTCAGCTTATTAGGGAGCAGAGTATATTTTCAAATCAGAGAAGGTCCTAAAATCTCCTTAGGTTTATTAAGGGGTAGGGAAGATCTTCAAATTCCTTTACCATTACAGTGCCCCATCTTTCCCCCCTCAAACAAATGGGGCTCAAAATCTTGGGGTAAGGGGCATAGATCTCCAAAACTACTTCCAGCTAAAATTGTACCTGTCCCAAGAGGTCCCATTCAAAAGGTCAGTTCTTTAGCTGGCATCTGGAGTTTGGTCAATGCCAGGTCCATGTGTGGCACATCACAGTAATGGACAGGGAGTGGCATCCAGCTTAAACGATCAGGCATCTGTAGGTGGAGGGTACTAAACCTGCAGGATACAAATCTCACAAACAAGTTTGACAGACAAAAAGCCAAAAAGAGACAAATATAGTGTCAACCATGCTTCTGGAGTCCATGAACTCACAATCATAGCCTCATTCACGGCAGAATATGAGTTAAGGGTATAACTTGACAATCATCTGAATAAAAAATACCTAAGGTTCCTCTGATAGTTATTTCAGAAGGAGGGTCAGTTTTCACAAGGGATATTGTTTCACAAGGAATAGTAATCACTTGAACTATTCTGTCGTTTTTATAAAACTATAGGTTTTCATCTAAATTTTGCAATGTCACAATTTCTCCTTGATAATTACAATCTATTACTCCAGCTAATACATGTATTCCTCCAGCTGCTAAACCTGATTTAGGTAATATCCACCCAAAATGATTTTTAGGGATTTTCATATATACTCCAGTAGAGATGTTTCTTATTTCTTTTCTATCCAACTAAAAGTCCTCTAAACAATGTAAATCATGTCCTGCCAAACCAAGATGCTGGGACATCTTGCCTCATAGTCCAACGCTCAGTGTTTGAGATCTTATGTGTCTGCTGTTTTCTAGTTTGCAGATTTGGGGTCATCATTCTGACTAGAGGTGTGCTTCCTCCCAGTGGTCTATTATTCAAATTATGTAAAACAGTGAACAAATTATCTTTCCAATGTTGATACAAATTATTAGGACTCAACTTCCTTAACTGTTCTTTCAATAATCCATTCATTCAATTAACCCAGATGCTTGTAGATAATATGGAATATTATATACCCATTCTATATATTTAAATGTGACCCATTGTCCCTTTGAATCTGCACTGGGGTTCCTTAATATAGATTTATGAGAGCTAGAGTTTTACAGGTGTTTTTCTGGGTCGCATTCTTATAAGGACAAGCCACTGAATAGGTGTCAACACAAGTATGTATAAATTTGGATCCTTTATCTCTTGGTAGGGGACCAATATAATCTATATGCCAAATTTGGGCTGGGACTTTTCCCCTTGCTCTGACATATATGATATTCCTCTGCCATCTGTTTTAACGATAATAAGAGAAACTAATACCTCAATCTTGTGCCCACCGGTATGTGGCCTGGAACCCTAAATGGCAGGCCGTTTGATGGACACATTTTGCTAGTACTAGATTATCAGTTATTGTCAGAGTAGGGATGATATGTTGAGTAGCAATTTTTGCTAGTCTATCAGCATGTTCATCGTACTCACATTCTGGCGTGGTGAGGGCCTCACATCATGTAGATGTGAGCATCTACATGAAAAACTGACAAATTAGTAACCAAAGACATTCCCATATATCTTCCCATAATTCTTTGCCCCAGACTTGTTTACCATGAATTTCCCAATTTTGATTTTTCCACATGGGCATCCATGTAGCTAATTCATTTAGCTACCACCCATGAATCAGTAAATATATGACATTGTCCTCGTTATTCTGTTTTGGTGGTTTGATATACTACCATAAATTCAACATATTGACTACTTCCACCTATCCCAGTACTTGCCTAAGTCTGCCTAGCACATGGGTTATAGGCTACTGCTTTCCAATGTCTTTTATGGCCCAAATATTTTGGTCTCCCATTAATAAACTGTGTGTGTTTCTTCTCTTCTTCAGTTAATCCATCATATCCATCATTCCATTTTACCAAGTACTGTACCAATTGTTGCTTTGGTGCAGGGATGTATCATATCCCTCATTATCAGTGTTTGCTCTAGATTCATGTAGAATAGAAACTCCACTTTTACCCGTTTTAACTTTATTTTGAATATACATTTCCATTTAATTATGCTGGCCTCTTGTGCATGTCCAATTCTGTTAGAAGCTGGGGTACGCATTACCCAGATCATAAGTGGCATTCCAGGCCTTAATATCACTCCATGGCCCAAAGTCAGTTGTTCAGTCTCTACCAAAGCTCAAAATGCAGCTAATAACTGCTTTTCAAAAGGTGTATGTTAAACTCCAGATGAAGGAAGTTTCCTAGACCAAAATCCTAAGGGTACTTTTTGCCTTTATTGTTTCTGCCTTAAACTCTAATTTGCATAATCATCCTATACAGACATTTGTAATTCCTTTGGGCCATTTTGCATAGGCCATAAATCTAGGGCCAATTTTATAGCAGCCCTGTCTTCTTCAAAAACTTTACTCTGCTCAAGTCCCCGAGCAAATTCATATTTCTTCTGAGGAACCTTATATAAGGGTTTCAAAATCTGTCTCAGGTGTGGTATGTGATGTCGCCAATATCCAAATAATTCTATGAACTTTTAGGCCTCTTTCTTATTGGTAGGGATAGGAAAATCCTGCATCTTTTGTCAGGCTTGCAGAAGAATCTCTCATAGCCCCTTATTCCATTGTATACTCCAAAATTTTACATTTTGAGCTGGTGCTTGAATCTTTGCAGGGTTAAATTTCCCACCCTTTGCTTTTCATATGCTCAATTAAAAGCATCAAACTCTTCACTTCTTTTACATTTTTCCCCTATATCATAATACCATCAATGTAGTGGGTAAGTCGTATGCCAGGTAGCTTTAATTAATCCAAATGTTTAGCCATAATCCTATGAGAAATAGAGCTATGCAGATGTCCTTGTGGCAGGTGGGTGAAAGTATATTGTCTGTCTTGCCAAGTGAAAGCAAACTGGTCCCATTGCTTTTTGTTTGTTTGTTTTTGTTTTTTTTGGAGGGAATTTGGGGTTAAGTGACTTGCCCAAGGTCACACAGCTAGTAAGTGTTAAGTGTCTGAGGCCAGATTTGAACTCAGGTCCTCCTGACTCCAGGGCTGGTGCTCTATTCACTGCATCACCTAGCCGCCCCCTCCCATTGCTTAGTCTATTGGGATGGTAAAGAAAGCCTTAGCTAAATCAATAACTGCCTACAAAATCCCATCATATTTCTGGATCCTTTCTGTGAAGGTGATGGTATCTGGAATAGCAGCATATAAGGAAGGAGTCATCTTATTCAGTTGTCTATAATCCACTGTCATTCTCCATGTCCCATCTGATTTTCATAATATTATTCCATTGATTGGTTGTAGGAACTAACACTCCTGCCTCAACGTATTCCTTTATAGTATTGGTAATTTTGTCTTACCCACCTGACACAGGATACTTCTTTAAAGTAAATACTTCAGAAGGTTCAGGTAAAGTGATTGGGCCCATTTTAATTTTTCCCACTAAAACCGTATTAATTCCTATCTTCCTTCTTGCAAATGGTCATCTTCCGTCAGGTAAATTTAGAGCCATACTTCTCAACCTATCTGTTCCAATGATGTATTCAGGAATGGGTACAACAACCACAGCATATTCTTTCTTTTTTTGTTAATTTTTTTGGTCTTTATTAATTTATTCACTTACTTTTAGTTTACAAGATTCAGTTCCACAGTTCTTTGAGTTTCGAATTTCCTTCTCTTCCCCTTCCTCCCCCCCCACCCCCAGCCATGGTGGCATACAATCAGGTATGGGATCTGCAGATACTTTCACATTAGGCATTAGTCAGGTTATAAAGAAGGATTGTATCAGATGGCATGAACAACGAGAAAAAGGAAACAAAGCCAAACAAGAAAAAGAAAGAGAGCGGGTTATTTGCTACAATCTGCATTCAAACTCTGTTCTTTCTAGTTCTTTCTCTGAATGTAGACATCTCTCTCCATAATGAGTCTTTTGGAATTGACTTATAGCCCTGCATTGCTGAGAAGAGTCCAGTCTGTCAAAGTTGGTCGTCACACGTATGTTGCGTCTATAATTGTGTATACATCTCTCCTGGTTCTGCTCTTCTCACTCAGCATCAGTTCGTATAAGCCTCTCCAGGTAAATATGAAATCCATATGTTCCTCGTTTCTTATGGCACAATAGTATTCCATTATATTCATATACCATAACTTGTTTAGCCATTCCCCAATTTAAGGGCATCCCCTTAATTTCCAATTCTTTGCCACCACAAAAAGAGTTGCTATAAACATTTTTGTACATATGGGTCTTCCTCCTGCTTCTATGATGTCTTTGGGATACAACCCTAGAAGTGGTATTGCTGGGTCAAAGGATATGAAATTACTTCTAGCCCTTTGGGCATAGTTCCAGATTGCTCTCCAGAATGGTTGAATCAGTTCACAACTCCACCAGCAATGTATTAGTGTTCCAATTTTTCCACACCCTCTCCAGCATTTATTATTTTCCTGTTTTGTCATCTTAGCCAATCTGACTGGTGAGATGTGGTACCTCAAAGTTGTTTTGATTTGCATTTCTCTAATCAATAGTGATTTAGAGCATTTTTTCATATGCTTATAGATATATTTAATTTCTTCCTCTGAGAACTGCCTGTTCATATCCATTTATCAATTGGGGAATGACTTGTATTCTTATAGATTTGACTCAATTCTCTGTATATTTTAGAAATGAGGCCTTTATCACAGACATTGGTTGTAAAAATTCTTTCCCAATTTTCTACTTCCTTCTTAATCTTGGTTACATTGACTTTGTTTGTAAGAAGCTTTTAAATTTCATGTAATCAAAGTTGTCTATTTTGCATTTTATAATGCTTTTTAATTCTTTTTGGTCATGAAGATTTCCCCTCTCCATAAATCTAACAGGTAAACTATTCCTTGCTTTCCCAGATTGCTTACAATATCATCCTCTATACCTAGATCATGCACCCATTTAGACTTAATTTTGGTATGTGGTGTTAGATAATGGTGTATGCCCAGTTTATGCCATACTATATTCCAGTTTTTGTCAAATAGTGAGTTCTTATCCCCAAAACTGGGATCTTTGGGTTTATCAAAGAGTAGATTATAATAGTCATTGACTGCTGAGTCTCATGCACCCAATCTACTCCATTAATCCACTGCTCTATTCCTTAGCCAGTGTAGTTTTGATGGCTGCTGCTTTATAATACAGATTAAAATCTAATATAGCTAGACCACCTTCCCTAGCATCTCTTTTCATTAAATCCCTTGATATTCTGGACCTTTTGTTCTTCCAAATGAATATTGTTACTATTTTTTCTAGTTCAATAAAGTAATTTTTGGTAGCTTGATCGGTATGCACTAAATATGCAATTTAATTTAGATAAAATTGTAATTTTTATTATATCAGTTCAACCCAGCCACAAGCAATTGATGTTTTTCTAATTAGTTAGATCTGACTTTATTTGTGTGAAAAGTGTTTTGTAGTTGTGTTCATACAGGTCCTGGGTTTGTTTTGGCAGTTAGATTTCCAAATATTTTATAATGTCTACAGTAACTTTAAATGGGATTTCTCTTTCTATATTTTGCTGTTGGATTTCATTAGAAATATACAGGAATGGCAAGGATTTATGTGGATTTATTTTATATCCTGCAACTTTGTCAAATTTATTTGTCTCAAGTAGTTTTTTACTTGATTTTCTAGGATTCTCTAAGTATATCATCATATCTTCCACAAAGAGTGATAGCTTGGTCTCTTCTTTGCCTAATTTGATTCCTTTGATTTCTTTTTCTTCTCTAATTGCTACTGCTAACATTTCTAGTACCAGATTGAATAAGAGAGATGATAGTGGACACCCTTGTTTCACCCCTGATCTTATTGGAAATATTTCTAGCTTATCCGCATGTAATGGGAATGTAAATTTTTAAGATCTTCCCTGCCCCTAGGCTAAAGTGCACCTGGAGCCTGGGATAGGAGGCTTGTTTTTCAATAGATACTTCTTGATTGGCCAGTGAGTCAATAAGGTTGCTACATTCTCTGAGCCAGGAGAAGGCTATATAAGCCCTGATGTGTAGCTTTGTTTTGGGGCTCACTTTGAGAAGTGTTCTGTGATTTGATCAGATGAAACTCTGGGAAGCCAGTTGTTGAGAACCCCTCCCACCCCCCGGCTTTGAAAAACCCAGATGTTAATTTGGTATGGATGTAATGGTTGGACAGTTTGGAAAGCTGTCTACTTGATCTGTTTCTGTCTTGATAATTCTGTCTGTATATTCTGAAGTTCGGGGTGCTGACCTTTTCTCCCTGAACTAGGTAAACGATACATATCAGACTGATTAAAGTAAGCTTGTTAAGCCATTTTGAGCTGCTTTCCTTTATCAAAGCAGATCCAAGAACCTGTGTTGGCAGCAAACCCTGGGGACACTTGGGGTGCTTGCTGCTACACCCCATTACATATAATACTTGCCGATGGCTTTAAATAGATGCTGCTTATTATTTTAAGGAAGGCTCCATTTATTCTTATACTTTCTAGTGTTTTTAATGGGAATTTGTCAAAAGACTTTTCTGCATCTATTGAGATAATCATGTGGTTTCTCCTAGTTTTATTGTTGATATGATCAATTATACTGATGGTTTTCCTAATATTAAATGATCCTTGCATTCCTGGAATAAGTCCTACCTGATCAAAGTGTATTATTCTTGTGATAAGTTGCTGTAGTCTCTCTCTTTTTTTTAAAGCAATTGGGGTTAAGTAACTTGCTCAAGGTTACACGGCCAGTTATTTTTGTGTGGGTTTTAAGTATCTGAGCTCGGAACCGATCCCAGGTCTCTCGACTCTGGGACCGGTGCTCTTACTCACTGCTCCATCTGGCCGCCCCGTGCTGTAGTCTTTTTGCTGATATTTTATTTAAAATTTTTGCATCTATATTCATGAGGGAAATTGGTCTATAATTTTCTTTTTCCATTTTATCTCTTCTACAAATAGTACCATGTTTGTGTCATAAAAAGAATTTGGTAGGACTCCTTCTTTACTAATTTTCCCAAATAGTTTGTAGAGTATTGGAATCAATTATTCTTTAAATGTTTAATAGAATTCACTAGTAAATCCATCTGGCCCTGGAGATTTTTTCTAGGGAGTTCAATGATGGCTTGTTCAATTTCTTTTTCTGGGATGGGGTTATTTAAGTAATTGACTTCCTCTTCAATTAATCTGGGCAATTTATATTTTTGTAAATATTCATCCATTTCACTAGGATTGTCAAATTTATGTGCATATAATTTGGCAAAATATTTCCTAATTATTGTTTTAATTTCCTCTTCATTGGAGGTAGATTCACCCTTTTCATTTTTGATACTCATAATTTGGTTTTCTTTCTTTTTTTATTATCATATTGACTAAGGGTCTATCAATTTTATTGTTTTTTTTTCATAAAACCAGCTCTTAGTTTTATTTATTAATTCAATAGTTTTCTTAATTTCAACTTTATTAATCTCTCCTTTGGTTTTCATTATTTCTAATTTAGTATTTAATTGTGGATTTTCAATTTGTTCTTTTTCTAGCTTTTTCAACTGCATGCCCAATTCATTGACCTCCCTTTTCTCTAATTTATTCATGTATGCACTCAGAAACATAAAACTTCCACTAAGAACTGCCTTTGCTGTATCCCACAAATTTTGGCATGTCGTCTCATTATTGTTATTCTCTTGAATGAAGTTACTGATTGTTTCTATAATTTCTTGTTTGACCCACTCATTCTTTAGGATTAAATTGTTTACTTTCCAATTAGTTTTTAGTTTATCTTTCCATGGCCCTTTATGGCATATGATTTTTATTGCATCATGATCTGAGAATGATGTATTTAATATTTCTGCCTTTCTGCACTGAATTGTGAGGTTTTTATGCCCTAGTACATGGTTGATTTTTGTGTATGTGCCATGTACTGCTAAAAAGAAGGTATAATCCTTTTTATCCCCATTCAGTTTTCTCCATAGATCTATCATACCTACCCCCTCTAAAATTCTATTCACCTTCTTAACTTCTTTTTGTTTATTTTGAGATTGGATTTATCAAGTTCAGAGAGGGGGAGATTAAGGTCCCCCACTAGTATAGTTTTGCTATCTATTTCTTCCTCTAATTCCCTTACCTTCTCCTCTAGGAATTTGGATGCTATACCACTTGGTGCATATATGTTAAGTAATGATATTGTTTCGTTATCGATGGTGCCTTTTAGCAGGATATAGTTTCTGTCTTATCTCTTTTAAATAGATCTATTTTTTGCTTTTGCTTTATCTGAGATAAGGATTGCTACCCCTGCTTTTTTTTACTTTAGCTGAGGCATGATATATTTTACTCCAGCCTTTTACCTTTACCCTGTGTGTATCCCCCTATTTCAGATGTATTTTTTTTTTTTTTGCTTTTTGGAGGGCAATTGGGGTTAAATGACTTGCCCATGGTCACATGGCTAGTTTTTGTGTTAAGTGTCTGAGGTCAGATTTGAACTCAGGTCCTCCTAACTCCAGGGCCGGTGCTCTATTCACTGAGCCACCTAGCTCTCCCAAGCTCTGTACTTTTAGACCACCATTTAGGGAGGAATAAGGTAAATCCTTCCATCCTGGGATAGCCATTTCTTCTTCTAAATCCCTTCTTCTTCCAAATAGAGGTCTGATATTTCACAATCACATCCTCATCGCCAAATGTAGCACCAATGCAATATTCACAGCACCAACAGTCATTATAAATATACCTGCATAGTGCTAGATCACAAAATATAACAGACTTTCCATATATAAGACAGGAGCAAAACTTATTCAGACACCAGAAAACCAAATCCCAACACCAGGAAACCAAATCCGTCATAGCAACATAGGAGTTAATGTACCATAGCATAAGAGAACCACACCATCCTTTATCCTTCCCACAAACCAACACAAGACCAGTATTTATTCACAAGCCTTTCTCCCTCAGATATGTCCTCTCCTCTCAACTGTGTCTAACTGCTGCGACTCAAAACTTCCCGTGTGCTCCACCCTTCAGCAAATTCCTCCCACTACAGGTTCCATGTGATTACATTCAGCTTATTAGGGGGCAGAGGATATTTTCAAAGCAGAGAAAGTCTTCAAATTCCCTTAGACTTATTAAGGGGCAGGGAGGATCTTCAAATTACCATTACCATTATAACCTGTCACCCAACTTTTACCTGTGGCTCTAAGAAGCTATAACATGTGTAGTAGCCGCACCCCAGTAAACTGTTTTGGTTAATGAACTAAACCAAGTTGAGGGTAACTGAGAGCCCTTGAGCCCATCAATGAATTAGGAAGTATCTACCCCAAGAATACAAAGATTTCCTGTTTTGGAATGGGTGGATGAGAACAATTTGTTCCAACGGCCATGAAGGCAGCTGAAGCAGGTGTTGTGGAGTGCTTAGAGCTCCGTTAGACATGGTAGACACCGAGCTCATCAACTGCATCCTGAGCCATCACCAGTCCTTTCAACTTTTGTCTTGCCATTGGACTCCACTGACTCTGGAAGAGTGAGGCTGATGACTTTGTACAACTCTGCCTTATTTAAATTCAGTTTATGTGAGAGTCAAAGACATCACCCATACCATTTTACCATTTTTTACCTACTTCAAAGTCCTATGGTGACAGGCAAATGATGAAGCAGTAGGTGTGGATACACTAGAACAAAGTCATAACTCTGCACATAGGCAGTCCAGACCATAGGATTGTCTTCTCACTAGGCTGAAGCAGCAATGAGACTCAGCAGCTTTTCTGGGTGTGTGATCAGTCTTTTAAGGACTATACTGCTCACCTCCTTGCATGAGGAGAAAGCCTAAAAAGGTGGCCTAAAAACTGTCTGCTTCACCCAACTCTGACCTTCTTACTGTGGCAGGCAAGGATCTCACCCTATGGTTGAAATACACACAAAATAAATGTACAAAAACTTTTTCAAAGATAATCCTACTCAATATTGGTATATGGAATGTATGTATACTTGTGGACAACAAGAAATCCAATCCTGAAAGATGAACAGCTCTTATTGCAAGAGAACTCAGCAGAAATTGCTTCCAAACAGCAATGCTGAGTGAAACAAAGCTAGCAAATGAAGGCCAACTTACTGAAGTTAAAGCTAGATACACTTTTTTTTTTGGAGTGGCTGCAGTGATGGGGAGTGTTGTGAATCTAGTGTAGATTTCACAATCAAAACTCATCTGGTCAACAATCTTGTATGCCTCCCCAAAGTAGTGAACAACAGGCTTATGCCAATGTGATTGCCACTTGCAGGAAAGCACTATGCCACCATCAGCAGTAATGACAAACCCTGATAGGTTAAAAAAAATTATGAAGACCCAAAGATCCTTATCATCAATGTGCCAAAAGAGGACAAGCTTGTAATTCTGGTGATTTTAATGCCAAAATAGACACTAGCATATGTAGGGAGCCAAAACATCTGATCCAGGATTCAGGCCATTACTTACCAGCTCCAGGTTTTCCTAATGATGAGGCTACATGTTGGAAATTTCCTGATAGCCTGAGATCCAGGGTTCTGCCCTGTTCTGGGATATTAGCCAGAGGATGGTAGCTCACTACAATGTTACCACAGATAATCGGTGGCAAGGGAGGTTTTCAGAACATCCTGCCTGTCTCTTGTACCATGATAACCAAGATAAGAGAAGAAGGCAGTCAGTATGAGACAAATGAAAACTAGGGCATAGGGAAGTGTTCCAAGAAAGTAACTCTCAAAGACTATGCTTGTTTTTTCCTACATATACTTGGACCCAGATGAATAAATTGGCTGTCTTCACTGACCTGCCTGGCCCACATCTCTTCATTTCGCACTCCTCTATGAGGTGCCTCACTTAGTGCTGGCATCAGCCAGACATAGCACGGAGTCCTTGGGAGGAATGGAGCTGGAGACAGCGACAGCAATGGTCATTACTGAATCTCATGAGCTTCTAATCACCAACCCTGTCCTCCATTTGCCTAAACAAAACAAAACTTTGTGGATGTGCCCTCCCAGCAGACATTGGCATTTAATAGACCAACAGGCATTTAATAATTCTCCTTATTGTGAGAAGAGACAGACAGGATGTGAGAGTGATGAAGGTGATATGTGGCACAGAGTGCTGACTTATCCTGTCCAAACTAAACATTTGCATTCAACAAAAGCAGTGATCTTTCCTTTCTTTTTCTGTAGCCTAAGAAAATTTAAGAAGGAAACTACTTTTATACCCTTAAAGTACTGCCACAAGTATACAGAATAATTTCTCCTTTATATTGCTATTTTATAAGCATACTTTTCTTAGTCCTAAATCCCCAAGCTTCAGGAGTGGCTTCCTTCCTCCTGTAACCACAAGCAAAGTCGGATTCTTTTGTTGCTTTTCTTTTGGAGTTCAGTTTCCCAGCCTCAGGCTAAATTGTGAACTTCTGAAGGATTAATCCCCGGTAATCCACAACAGTAGCACATTAGGTGATGAGGTCAGGCTTTCACTAAGCTTGTCAGGTGCCCTGGTTGGTGCTTTGCACATGGGTTGAGCCAATCAGGTAATGCATGTGGGCTAAGCATGTGGAATCAACCAATCAGGTACTATGCATGTGGGCTATGTATGAGGGCTCTTTACTGAGCCAATCAGATGCCAAGTAAAACAATATATATTAGGTGGAAGATTGGTATGGCCTTGGGGTTCACTCAATGGAAGAATACTTCACCCGAGAACTCTTGATGTCCCTGAAGGAGATTCTGGGTAGCCATTGTTAAGGGGCTGCCCCAGCTATGAATGTGAACCCGGAAGAAGAGTGAGCATGAAGAAAGAATGAAGAAGAAAATGAGCATTGAGAAGGCTAGCAGTGGTGGCTGCAGCAGCAGGGACTCCCTGAAGGAGTCTTCTGGTTATGAAAGTGAATTGAGGTGAAGAACAGAGACCAGCCCAGAGAAGAAGGCTTAGTTTAAGCTCCCTTTAAGAGCTATTAATCATGGAGCCTCTGGGCTTTACAAGTGAATTGAGATGTTGATGCTGGTAATGTGCGTAAATATTGTTGCTGCCTTGTTAAGCTTTGTTTTCCCAGAAACAGAAGATGGGGGTAGGAGCCCCTGGAGCCTGCTATCAGGCAGGAGCCAGGAGAGCTTGCCGTGGAGGAGCTTAGAGCTGCCTATGTCAGGATCCAGGCAGGACCTGGGAGAGGTCAGCCCACAAAGTAGGAGTCACAGGGCTCAGAAGTCAGCCCTGAGTCAAGACGAAAACTTTTCAGTAAGGCAGGAGCAGTGAGAGTGTCAGGTGGGAGCCTGCAACAGCAGCATGGAAAGGACACCTCCCCCCCCCCAAAAGTGTATCTAGACTAAGGATTTGGACACTCTCTTTTGATTGAGGGGATTGTAACCTCGGGGTGGCGGGTATTTGTGTTCTCTGTTACCCCTGGGGATGTGCTGTGCTAGGGAAGACCCTGGCCTGAGACCCTCTGATTGCATAAACAAGAATTTTGGAGAATGCTATGTTGTATATTGAACACAATGATATATGCTGCGTGCCATGTTACATACTGAGTGTTATGTCATATACTGACTGATATGTTTTGTTTGAGGCTATGTGGCCACCTTAGTAATAAGTTATGCTGTTATGAATTGTAAATGCTTTAGTTTCTTGAATAATGTTTAGTTCTGAATAAACAGAGTGTTTATTGTACCTTTTATTATAGCTTGCAATTAAAATTATTCAAAGCAGTAGCCCCCAAGTATGCTGTGTTGACTGGCGTTACACCCCCTCATTGCTACCCTTTCCAATAAAGCTTTGGGGCCACAGGATAATGAAGAAAAAGACCTTTGTGCATCTCAGGAAGATTTATTGCCCACATTAACCTGGCAAAGCTGAGAGAAGCCAGCTGCCCTGTGGTATTCAATCTACCTTCTAAACTGAGCTCTGGCAAGATCTTTTCTTTCTCCTTCCCACCTTGACACAATCCTTCCACATGCTTCCCTCCCAAACCTTTTCCTTTTTCCTTACTCCTCACCCCACCCCCCTTAGAGAAGGACTTATATCCTGTTCAGGCTTGATTTGGAGGATAAAATAAGGCACTCATAAGTCACTGAACAGTTAACAAAAGGAGATTGACTTAGCTCTTGCATAGTAGGGATATACCACAAAGATACAATAGCATTTAGCTTTTATAGATACTTCCACTGGTCTCCATATGGAAAGATAAGAGTGAAGCTGTATCAATTCTCAAACATAACAAAATGAAGCCTGAGGTAGCTCCCAAAAAAAATCTCTTGACCAGTGTAATTTGGATAGCTTTCCACCTCTATTACCCGGAAGATCAGAACTTTTCCTCCAAAGATTATGTTCTTAGCATTACAGACCTTCTGCTTTGCTATGGCATATGACCTTGACAGAATGGGGAACTAAGTGGTGTGGTTAATGGAGCTCTGAACGTATTGTCTCAAGTACCTGATTTCAAATCTGGTCTCAGACATTTACTAATTGTGTGACTCTGGCCAAGTCAATCTCTGTCTGTCTCAGTTTCCTCATCTGTTAAAAAAAGGGAACACAATAGCACCTACCTACCTGTGTTCTTTTCAGGATGTTTGTCAATTGCTTTGCAAACTTAACGCACCATTTAAATATTAGAGCTATTACTATTACTAGACTACATGGCCACTTAGAATGCAAAGACTGCTGTGGTGCATGGAGAGATCATTGTACAAAATGCATACAATTAGGTAATTAGAAGTGTAGTTGTATTAGTAATTTTAGCTCAAGGTCACAATGCAAGTGAGGCTCTCCACTCCCATGCTATAACATGTTAAGTGTCAGAACCAGGATTTGAATGCAGGACTTCTGGTTCCATGCCCAGGACTCTTTCTATTGTACTGTACTGAAGACAAGTCTCATTAAGGTCTTTTATGTTTGGGTCATACATTCACTCCTCTGTGTTCTGCTGAAAAATGGTATAAGGGCAAAAAGGATTTTACTTCCATGCTCCATCCAGCTGCTCAAACCTTACTCAGTGGCTTCCTTGGGTCCTATCCAGAAAAAGAAATAGTAAAGGGAAGAAAAGGGAGGATGTGGGTGGCAAGGAGAGACAGAAGAGAGGAGAGAGAAGATATAAGAATAAAGAGGAAGAGGAGAAAAAAGGAAAGAAAAGAGAAAAGATGGAGGGGTGAATAAAAGGACAAAATTCTATAAGATGCTTCAATATTCTCTTTTTGATCCATTGTCACCTCCCCCCATACTTTCTGACCCTAGTCTTTCTAAAAATAGCTTCTTTCTCCTCATTCTATATTAATCTTCTCCCACCTAGAATCACTATTCAGAGTTCCAATCTGATCTAAGGTCTCTGGATAAACACACTTCTTCAGGGTGTAAAAACGACCTTATTGCCTCTTCTTGGCTCCAAAATTAGCACTCATTTGTGTATGTCGAATTTAGTTCCATTTTGATTATATCGCCCCCCAAAAGACTGAATCTACTCTCAGTTCCCATGACTTATTTCTTTTCTTTTCTGCTATGAGGCAGTTGAATGGTATAGTGCCAAAGTGTCCAATGAATGGAGCTTGAGACCATTAAACCACACACAAGGATCCCATGACTACGTATTGACTTAGAAAACCGCATACTAATATTATCTATGTTCTGTTGTATTTTTGTTTTGTTAAATATTTCCCAGTTACATTTTTATCTTCATGAACTTGGGAGTGCCATAGGCTTCATGTTTGTCACCTCTAGTGCAGTGGATTGAGCAGAAGACCTGAGTTTGAAAGTTGCATGACTGTAGGCAAGTGACTTAATCTCTCTAATACTCAGCTTCCCATCTATAAAATGGGGATAATTGCAACTACTTTACTGACAATAAAGTGAGATAATATATGTAAAGTCCTTTGCAAACCATAGCATGTTATATATACATGCTAGCTATTATTATTATTAGTTTTTTCATAATTAGATTTATATGCTTTCCATTGATTGACTTTATTATCTACAGGCATGGGAACGGATTGGGACTTTGCTGGTCTAAAGGAACTTTGGGTGAGGAAATTCTTCTATCAATGTAAATCTGTACCTTCTCTGCAACTTACAGTCTTAGAGAGTTTCCTAGAACATTGGTAGACACAGTGTCTTTGGTTCACATAGTCAATATGTGCCAAAAGCAAGACTCAAATTCCAGGTCTTTTTGGCTCTGAGGCTGGCTCTGTATCCAGTATGCCACACTACCTCTCATGTCATCTACATGTGTATTTACTTTCACACTTCCATGACTTTATTGGTAGGGGTAGGCCCCCACCAATACAGATCATTAATCATGATGTTCCAATACTTTAGTTTCAAAAGTTGCTGCAGTTTGGACAAAAACATCATGACTTAGTGGACAACTTTTTATAATGAGTCTGCACTTAAAATTTAGCTAGCATATTCCTGTGATAATATACACGTAATCTATTTCCAGGCCCACCCTTAAAGTTTTCTAGTTTGGTGGGAACTGATAAACTTCTGTCCTCCCAAGATAGCTTTTGAGAATCCAGGATCACCCCCATGCCACACACTGAAGCACTGATGTCAAACTTTAGTGGAGGATAAAAAGTATGCTTTATTCTTCTATTTACATATTTGAAACATGGCACTTTTAAAAAAGTACTTGATTAATATTGTTTATATATGTTCAGTATGTGTAGTTATTAGTAAACGTTTCATTTTAGGGGATGCTTACATTTTACTAATATTAAAAGAATTTAATTTTATCTCATATGAATTGTAGAGCAAAGTAAAAAGAAATAAATATCACACAATTTCCTACCAGATCAGTTTTACAGCATCTCTGCTAGTTCAGTTCAACAAATTTTTAAGTAGTAAAAAACATGTAGTTAGGCACTGGGGGAGATAAAAACATCCATTGGACACATTTCCTTGAAATGTGAACAAAGGTCTAAACAAAGATAATTTCTGATTGGATGGATGGAAGGGGTTGGTTTTTGTTTTTGTTTTTAAATAATGAAATAGATATTTTAGTGACATACATTCTTATTTTCATATCACTGTAATTTTCCAGTGAATCTCTCAGAAAATCTTTGCTTTTATTCCCAGTGCCTGGTAAATATTATGTGCTTAATAAATGTTTTTTGACAAACTGACTGACTGGCAGCAGTGACATGTGCTAAAATTACACATTGTTTGTGCCTGGTGTTTTCCTTATTTCATTTTTGTATTCCACCACCTCTCTCCTGTAGAGCAAAGAATATAAAAATATTTATTGATGCCACCATTATCCATTGTGCTAACTGGAGTTTTGATATTAGGAAGCTCTTTTGTCATTTGTTTAAGTGAGGCTTTCAATATTAAATCAGGATTGTTTTCATGTTTTGTTTTGTTTTAAACCAAATTTGGCATGTTAGCCAGGCCATAAAGAATGAGCACCAGGCAGAAATGGGGTTTGGGGAAGAGAAGGGTATTCCAAATGTATTGTCAATTTATGATCAACTCAGGATCACAGCTATAAATTGGGCATTTTCCATAGAGTTTATTCTTTCTATTCAATTGCTTTTCCATTGTTGCATTATTTGTTCAAACCACATGGAATATCTTGAAATCTTGGTGAAAAGATATAGTGGTTCCAGCTTTTCAGTTGGTAGAGAGACCATAATACCAATCAAAAACCAAGTTCCTTTGTGTTCAGCCATGACAATACTTCCCTCTACCAACTGCCAGTCCACTGTTGCCTCGCTTTTCTCACAAAATAGCCTTGTTGTAACTGTCACATTGAGTATTTCTTCACATTTCTCATTATCAAAATAGACACTGGGCAAGTTAATCAATGAATCACCAAATTCTGTTCCATTGAATGTCCAGCCACTGACAACATTCATTTTCTCTGGAATCAAAATGTGTTCTGCAAAATCCTTTTCAGGGATACAGACGGGAAGTCCATCGTTGCCACATTGAATGGACTCATTAAGCTCTAGCAAGGCTAGGTCATTCTGCCCCATTTCTTGATCATACCTCAAGTGCACATGTTTGCTCTTTATTTTTATCTCCATTGGGACTCCTGGTTTACTATCTTCACCTGTTTAGTAATGACATAATCACAGGTCACTTTAGAGAGGTATTAAAAATTTCCAAAGCTAAGGGAATTCAATCACAAACAATTATTATTTCTTATATGATCCTAACCTTAATCATGCATACCCACAGAGACTCTGTATGGGTGGTCAGTCAGCAATCTCCTAACTCAGCGGCACCCATTTATACATGGTGACCGGACAGAGGTCTATTATGATTTAACAAAAGCCCAAATCTCATTTTGTTGCTTTTCTCCCCCCTCCCCTCATCCTCATCAGAATTAAATATCAATAAGACTTGAAAGTTTCATCCCCTCCTTGAGAATTTACTTTTGGAGTGATGAAATGTTTAACAGGTGTTTGGGGGGAGGAAAAATCAAAACCTAAACAAGCCCATGAATAGGATAACCTGAAAATTGAGGGATTGGAATAACTTTTTGATATGTCATTTAATCTTTTGGAGGGTCACAGATTTAGACCTGAAAGAGACCTCAGGGGACATCTAATCCCATCTTCTTTTCTTATAGATGAGGAAACTGGGGCCAAGAGAAATGAAGTGATGTGCCCAATGTCACACATGTGATAAGTAGCAGTGAACCTTTTTAAAAATTAATTTTTATTGAGGTTTTTTTAAATCATCAGTTTTCCCCAGTATCCTTCCCCCTGCTCTTCCCATATAACAAGTAGTATTTTTTAAGACAAAAGGAAGAGGAAAAAAATCATAATAAATAGTAATAAAAATAAATAACAAATCCTGAAATATATGTAATGTCCCATATTTATGGACTTCCCCACCATTGCAAAGGAGTAAGGTGGGAGGATCTCTTCATACCTCTTCTTTCTAACCACACTTGTTCTTTAAAATTTCATAACAATCACTTTTGGTAGAATCACAATTTTTAATTCAGGTCCTTTTATTCCAGGTCTAACACTCATGTGACTTCATCATTAGATCTCTCAAGAATCCATCATGTAAGGGCAGTAAGGTGGCACAGTGAATAGAGCACCAGCCCTGGAGTCAGGAGTATCTGAGTTCAAATCCAACCTCAGACACTTCACACACTTACTGGCTGTGTGACCTTGGGTAAGTCACTTAACCCCAATTGCCTTGCCTTTCCCCCTCCAAAAAAAAAAGAATCTATCACTTATTGACTACACTACTAATGATGTGCCTTTCTATATTTAGCAGAGCCTCTCCGAAGGCAGCAGATTCAATCAGTCACTTGGACTGTACTTAAAGCCTTTCCAGGTTTGTAGAATTTTCCAGAGCTTACACTCCACATCAAAATTTAAAATAATGATAATAATAACTAGAAATTATATAACATTTCAAGGTTGGCACAGCACTTTAATATGTTATTTTATTTGATGTTTGCCACAATTCTGGGAGGTAAGAACTGTTATTAGCCTCATTCTCCAGATGAGAAAACTAAGTGACTTGGCCAGGATCCCACAATTAATAAGTGTCTATGGCTAAATTTGAACTCAGAACTGCCTGATAAATGCAACTTTGAACCCATTGTGCCACATAGCTGGATAAGTACAACTTTTATGAAGTTTGTATATGTCCCTTTATGTTCCTAAAAAGGTTCAAGAATCTGACCCTACCCTAAGTTGTATAAATGATTGCTTTACTCCAAAGAGCTTGAATTCAATGGATCAGCCCTGGGAAGTTAATTAACTCATCAGCTAGAATTCTGCATTAGGGAAGAATAGTGTCTGTTTAAGTTTGCACAGAACCGAGTGTTAGACTGTTGACAATGAGAGAAAGCCATGGAAAATAGGTATTTTTGACAATCATCCCATCTGGAAATGTGCAGTCCTCTGAGGAGTTCTGCTTTTTATACTCATTTCCTTACAATCTGACTCTGACTCTGGCCACCTGGAGACCTCAATTTTAGGGCCCTCTTGGACTCCTGCTTCTATGAAAAGTTTTATAACCAATGCCACATGTCAATTACCAAGATTAGCTCCAAAAGGACTTATGACCTAGATAAAAAGTCACATCATAAATAAGAGGAGTAAGAAAGATAATCTTGCAGATTATCAATAGACTGTCTTGATTACAGAAAGTTTTCTTTGTACAAACAAATCTAATGTGGCTAAAATTAGAAAGAAAACTAACTGGGAAAAAATTTTGTAGCAAGTTTCTCTGATAAAGGCTTCATTTCCACAGGATTCAAATTTGTAAGAATAGGAGACAGTTGCCAATTGAGAAATGGTTAAAAGATATGAACAAGCCGTTTTCAGAGACAAGGAAGAATAAGCATTAAATAGTGCCCACTATGTGGTATCTCACATGATCTCCACAACAGTCTTGAGAAGTAGGTGCTATTATTATCCCCACTTTATAGTTTAGGAAACTCAGGGAAACAGGTTAAGTGACTTGGACATGGTCACATAGATCATGTCTGAGGCCAGACTTGAACTCAGAGCTTCCTGATTCCAGGGAAAGCTTTCTATCTACTATAGCACCTAGTGGTTCCTATCTATCGCTAGCCATACCCATTAGACTGGTGGAGCTGTGAATTGGTTCAGCCATTTTGGAAAGCAATCTGGAACTATTTCCAAAAAGTTATTAATTGGGCATGTCTTTTGACCCAGTGATACTGAGTCTTATTCCCCAAAGGGTTCAAAGGAAAAAAGTCTTATTTGTACAAAATTTTTTATACCAGCTCTTTTTTTTAGTGCCAAAGAATTGGAAACTAAAGGAGCACCCATCAATTGGGAATGCTAGAAAATAATATGGTATATGAATGTAATGGAATACTATTGTGCTATACAAAATGATGAAAGGAATGGTTCAGATTTATATGAACTGATGCAAAGTTAAGAGAGCAGAACCTGGAGAACAATTTATATAATAACATCAGCACTGTAAAAATTAGAAAATTTGAAAGACTTAAGAACTGTGATCAATGCAACTGTGATCATTATGCCAGAGAACTAGTGATGAACAATGCTACCCACTTTCTGACAGATGGACTGCAATGAGACACTCATTTGTGGACATGGCTTATATGGGAATTTGTTTTGTTTAATTGTGCTTATTTGCACAAGGGTTTTATTTTTATTTTTTGTGGTAAGGAAAGTGGGAGGGAAAATGCTTAACAATTGAAAAAATTTTAACAAAAAAATAAATTTTATAGTGACTTAGATTTTTTCCAATGTTAAACGATGTTATATCACTGCATATTTTTATGATGCAATAAAATTTTCTGCTATTCTATTTATTTTTATAATGAACTTTGTTGTTCAATTGTTTTCAGTCATATCTGACTCTTCACGACCCTATTTGGGATTTTCTTGCCAAAGATACTGAAGTGATTTGCCATTTCCTTCTTGTACTCATTTTACAGATGAGAAAACTGAGGCAAAACAGAGTTAAGTGACTTGCCCAGGATCACACAGCTAGTAAGTGTCTGAGGTCAGATTTAACTTAGGAAGATGAGTCTTCCTGACTCTAAGCCCAGCACTCTATCCTCTATGCCACCAATTGCCTCTATGTTCTTAATGAACACCAAATAAAATGGGCATTTCCATATGCATGAAACAAAAAAGAACGACTTCTTTCTCCTCGCCATGCTCCTTTCTAAGTACCAGGTATGCCCCCCCCGCCCGCTTCTCAGTTTCATTTTATGTACTGTCTTCCCCTATTAGAATATAAATTCCTTGAACTGTTTTTATACCCCCAGTTCTTATAACAGTGCCCAGAACATAATAAGAACATCATAAATTCTTGCTGACTTGACAAAAAAAGAGTATTGTTTTGTGTAAATGGGACTTTTCTTTCTATATTTGTTTTCCTTGGAGTATATACTTAGTAGCAGAATTTCAAGGTCAAAGTATAGGGCATTTTAGGCACTATTTAAAAGTATACTTCGAAATTGTTTTCCAGATTTGTTGGACTAATTCACACCTCCACCAAAAGTTTAGTAAGCTATTTTTGTGCAGTGATTTCAACACTGCCTTTATTGATCAGTTGCCAACTTTACCAGTTTGCCAGGTGTCAGGTAATCCCTCAGAGTTGTTTTGATTTTAACTTCTCTTATTATTAATTATTTAGAGTAGCCTTTCATATAGTTTTAAATCACAATTCTTTTGAAAATTATTTATACATATTCCTTGACACTTTTCCACTAAAGAATGATCCTAGATGTTTATTTTAGTTCCCTCTATAGCATGAATCTCGGACCTCTCTCAGAAATATTTGAGGCAAAGATTTATTCCCCATTCAACAATTTCCCCTTATCCTACTTGTATTGATTTTCTTCATGTAATTAATTTGGTTAACAATTCTAGCCTACTCATTTTTCACATTTATAGAAAACTGAGTCAAATTTATAAGAATACAAGTCATTCCCTAATTGATAAATGGTCAAAAGATATGAACAGACAGTTTTCAGATGAAGAAATTAAAGCTATCTATAGCCCTATGAAAAAATGCTTTAAATAACTATTCATTAGAGAAAAGCAAATTAAAACAACTCTGAGGTACCACCTCAAACCTATCAGATTGGCTAATATAACAGAAATGGAAAATGATAAATGTTGGGGGAGATGTGGGAAAATTAGGACACTAATGAACTGTTGCTGGAGTTGTGAACTGATCCAACCATTTGAGACAATTTGGAACTATGTGCAAAGGGCTATAAAATGGTGCATACTCTTTGATATAGCAATACCACTACTAGGTCTGTATCCCAAAGAGAACATAAAAAAGGGGAAAAGACCCACATATATAATTATATTTATAACAGCTCTTTTTTTTTGTGGTGGCAGAGAATTGGAAATTGAGGGCATGTCAACAAATTGGGGAATGGCTGAACAAGTTGTGGTATAAGAATGTAATGATATACTATTGTTCCATAAGAAATGATGAGCAGGATTTCAGAAAAACCTGGAAAGATTTACATGAACTGATACTAAGTGAAGTGAGCAGAACCAGGAGAACAATCTACACAGTAACAGCAATACTGTATGATGATCAGCTATGAATGACTTAGCTATTCTCAGCAATACAATGATCCAAGAAAATTAGGTTTCTTTGTGTGTGTTTTCTCTTTTGGCTTGTTTCTTATTTCACAACCTGACTAATATGGGAATATGTTTTACATGATTGCATATATATAACCTATCAAATCCTTACTGTCTTAGGGAGGGCAGAGGTAAGGGAGGAAAGTAGAAAATTGAAACTCAAAATTTTTTTTTAAATGTGTAATGGTAATGGTAATTTGAAGATCTTCTCTGCCCCTTAATAGGCCGAATGTAATCACATGGAGCCTGTGGTGGGAGGAGTTTGCTGATGGGGTTGAACAAGAAGGATGGAGCAGAGCCCAGAGGAAGCTGGAAGTCAGAGCAGCTAGAATGAAGGGAGGAGAGAGGGCACAGGCAAGGAGACAGCTAGGTTTGTGAGTGTTTGTTTGTGGGAAGGCTTTGGGATGGTGTTGCTCTCTGCAGTGTCATTGTATACAGATTTCTTTGTTGTTATGATGAATTCAGTTTTTTGGTGTTGGGGTTTGGCTTTCTAGTGTGTGAATAAATGTTTTGTTTCTGTGTTCTATATGGAGAGTCTGTTATATTTTGGGATTCAAAACTATGCCAGCATACTCATAGTCACCATCAGTGCTGTGAATATTGCCTTAGTAATACAAAATGAATGTTAAAAATTGTCTTTATATGTAATTGGAAAAAAATTAAATGCTATTAAAAAAAGAAAAAAATGATTCTAGCCTAGCATGATTAAATCTCAATCTATACTATAAAGAAATAATCATCAAAAATATCTGGTGAAATAAAAAATAAAATATTTAATCAATGGAACATATTAAATATACAAGACCCAGAAGACACAGAACATAGGATCAAGGTATTCCATATAGCCTAAGATACCAATTACTGGGGTAAGGACTCCATATTCAACAAAAATGGCTGAAGAAACTAGAAAGCATCCTGGTAGAAATTAGGGCCAGACTAACATTTTATATCATATATCTCCAAACTTATATGTGACAAATGTAAAAGGTTTTATGCATGTATATATATATGTATATATATATTAAAGTTAGAGAAGGGATGGCAATAACTTTCACAAGTGTGATTGAGTAAAAATCTTAACTAAACAAGGGATAGAGGATATTAGAGAAGATAAAATTGAAAAGGCTTTATACAACTAAAGTCAATCTATCACTTGTTTATTCCTTATCCTTTGACGCATCTATTAGATTATAACTTTTTAATATTTATATAAATTCCCTATGTATCTTAAATATCAGATCTTTATCAAAGTTATTGTTTGTGATTTTTTCTACTCATTTACTGCTTAGAATTAAAAGAGAAGCAGTAAACTGGGGAAAAAAAACAGTCCCACTAAATAGCTCTAATAAAAGTCTGATATGTAAGATGTAGGGAATTGATATAAATATGTCATTCTCTAACAGATGTTTCAAAGGATAAGAAAAATCAGTTCTCAAATAAAGAAATATAAATCATCATCATCTATGTGAAAGCATATTCCACATTCCAACAATAAAGTAAACATAAATCAAAGAATTCTGCCCCAGCAATAGTTGTGAAAGGTAATTGATTTAATTCCATTTCTAATTTTATGTCACAAAGATATTCAAATTGTAGCTCTATTTTTAGTTTATTGTGGGACGTGGTATAAGTTGTTGATTTGAACTTTGTTTCTGTCAAACAACTTCAGTTTTCCCAGTAGTTCTTGTTAGATAGGGAGTTTTCCCCCATATAGTTTATGTTCTTGAATTTATCCATCATTGGATTCTTGAGTTCAATTATTTCTGATTCTTGCTTATCCAATATCTTCCATTTGTCTACTTTTCTATTTTTTTAATCAGTACAAAATAGATTTGATGATTGCTACAATATAATATAGTTTTAAGCTTGGAAGTATTATTCCCCATTCAAAAATTATTTGCCTTGAGATTATAGAGCTTTTGCTACTCCAAATTAATTTTATTCAAAAATGTTACTTTCAACAAGCACTTGTAAAAATCGATGAGGTGAGAATAATAATTACTTACTTAGTTTCACACTAATGTTCCCATGTAGGAGTGAACATTTTGCTGTAGTCAACACAAAATTTTCCTGTACTATAACACCACCACAGAAGTCCTTTCCTTGTGAATTTGTTAATTTGACCTTAAAAAAAAGACGCATAGTTATTTAGTCAACACTATTTACAACAACACATAATAGAGGTCTTATTTCTGCCACCCCCCCACATTTGATTTGTATCAAGCCCCCAAATTGTGATTAGTGTCCACTTTTCATTAGAAGATGTCAGAGTCCTGGATGTTTCAGACATTTGCTTATTTTGGTCAATTATTTAACCTCCACAGACCTCATTTCTTCATCTGAAAAATTAGGAGATTAACCTTGACGAACTCTCTAGTTTCTTCTAATTTTATTTTTTTTAAGTTGGTACTTAATAAATGCTAGATGACTGACTAAACATACCTAGAACCAAGAATTTTGAAGTCTTTTAAAAATACTGGTGATATTTTTTCTAGGTTGTTCTTTTCTTTTTTCCTTTTAAAAAACTCAATAAGCCAGCATTTCCACATACATTGTAGGAGAGGGGGAGATTATATATGAAGCTGCCAATCTTTGTTATACAGAGCAGCTTTTGCCGGGTGATTCTGAGGGAGCTTAATTCTTTTTAGTGACAACTCTCCACGGAAGAGGACAGATTTAGAGGCAACAGCTGACAAAGAATAACATTTGAGCTTGAAGTAAGATGAAATGCCCAATAATTAGAGCAATTTAAAAAGTGGTCTTGGCTGCCTCAGGAGTGTATGAATTCCGTATCTCTAGGGGTATTCCAGAAAAGTCTGAGTAGCCACTTGTCAGGGATGTTTTGGAGGCATTTCTGTTCAGATATGGGCTGGTCTAGACATTCTGCAGTAGTTGGCGTTTCTATAGCACGTTTAGAGTTCCAAAGTGCTTCCCTCACAACATCCCTGTAAGTTAGTTATTTCAGATATTATCATCTCTATTTCACATCTGTAGAAACAGGCCCAGCAAGATTTGTTTTATGGTTACACAGCTCTTAAGGATCAGAATTGGGATTCCAATGCTGCCTGTCCATTAGGACTCCAGCTTTCTCTCTCTCTCTGTCTCTCTATCTCTGTCTCCATTTCTCTCTCTCTCTGTCTCTATTTCTCTGTCTCTCTCCTTTCTCTCTCTTATATCTATGTGTATATATAAATATATATATATATATATAGATGTTATAAGTATCACTCTGTATATGTATACATTATACACATCTTTATGTGTATATAAAAATAGATGTTATAAGTATCATTCTATGTATGCATATGTTATAAAATACACATGTGTATATAAAAATATATATAGATGTTATAACTATCAGTCTATATATGTATACATTATACACAGCTATATGTTATATAAATGGATATAGATGTTATAAGTATCACTCTATATATGCATATATTATATACAATCTAGATCCATGTATACAAATATATACGTTATAAAGTATCATTTTATATGTATATATTATATTATCTGTGTGTGTGTATATATAAATAGATATAGATGTCATAAGTATCACTTTATATACATATTATATACATATCTATATGTGTATATAAATATATGAATATTATAAGTATCACTCTATGTATATATTACACAATCTATATGTATATTGAAATATAACTCTATATATTATACACATATAGATGTGTACATATAAGTATATAGATGTGCGAATATCACTATGTATAGAGTATGACTTATAAATCTGTATATTTACATGTACACACAGAATACACACACTGTATCACTATATTGTCATTATAAAACTTAGGGTTTGGCTAGATTCTTAAACTAAAGTTTTGAATCTTTGTTGTGTCATGGACCCCTTTGGCACTTTGGCACTCTGGTGAAGCATATGGACTCTTTCTCAGAATGATGTTTTAAAATGCAAAAAATAAGATTACAAAGGAAACCAATTATACTGAAATAAAGACGTAAGGGGCAGCTAGGTGGTACAGTGGATAGAGCGCTGGCCTTGGAGTCAGGATGACCTGAGTTCAAATGAGGCCTCAGACACTTACTAGCTGTGTGACCCTGGGCAAGTCACATAACATCCATTGCTTCCCTAAAATAAATAAGATGTAATTTTCTTCTCATCTAAATTCATAGGCTCCCTGAGATCTACTCTGGCATGCCTTGGACCCCAGTTTAAAACTACATGGGCTAGATGATCTCTAAGGCTCTTTTTGTATGACCCAACAGAGTTATAAATCATCTTCATAGAACGGATTGTTAATGTCATGGGAATAAATAATACTGAGAGGGGGAAAAGTCTAGGGAGGATGAATGACCAAAAGAAGAATTATCACGTAAGAGGTTAGAGAGGTAGGAAGAGAACCAGGATAGAGTATCTATCTATCATCCTTTAGTGACTGATCTTGTGGCACACATCCCTACATTGAGAAAATTGCTGTCTCATTTTTAAATAGGAAAACCTCAAAGGCCTTAGAACACCATTATCATGTGGCAAACCACAACCACTTAACATTGAATAAAACAGCTATACGACATTGAGAATATAGACAATGTTAAATCAATATAGTGATAATAAAAAGGACAATGGGGGGGGGTGAAGACAAACATTTTAATCCAGCATCATTTTTGTCACTCACAAATGTTAAGTAGATATTACCTTATTTTATTCTTGGGTAGATTTGAAAGTTGCCAAACTCAGAATTTAGAGGGAGTCTCAGGTGAGGGGGAAAAAAGTACTCAAAAGTTTAAGTGGTATAGGCCATTGCCTCAACATGCTTTTATCTTAAGAAAGATAACACTGATGCTGTTTTGAAGCAAAGAAAAAAGGTCTAATGGGGGAAAGGTTCTGTTTGCTATTTTTCATGTCTTATAAAGACAATTGGAGAAAGAACTTTGAAAACATAGCATAAATATTATGTCCTGACAATTTGTTTTTACTTAAGTATTTGCATTTTTAAAACAATGATACTTTTATTTTTACGATAGCTCATATTAAATTGTGATGCACATTTCTAACTGATAGATTTTCATTTGGTAAAGACAGTGGAAATGTTTAATAACATGAAACACCTACAACCACATATTATAGGGCAGTTAGGTGGCACAGTGGATAGACTGCAGGGCCTGGAGTCAGGAAGACTCATATTTCTGAGTTCAAATTTAGCCTCAGACACTTCCTAGTTGTGTGACTCTGGGCAAGTCACTTAACCCTGTTTATAAACATCACTCTATATGTATGTATTACCCAATCTATATGTGTATATATAAATAGATATAGATGTTATGTGTCACTTTATTTATGTATATATTACACATATACATGTGTGTATCTATCTATCTGTCTGTCTATCTATTCATCTGTCTGTTTATCTATGTGTCTATCTATCCATCCGTCTATCTATCCATCTATCTATCTATCTATCTATCTATCTATCTATCTATCTATCTATCTATCTATCTATCTATCTCTCTATCTTTATCTCTATCTATCTATCTATCTATCTATCTATCTATCTATCTATCTATCTATCTATCTATCTATCTCTCTATCTTTATCTCTATCTATCTATCTATCTATCTATCTATCTATCTATCTATCTATCTCCTCATCTCTGAAATGAGCTGGAAAAAGAAATGGCAACCATTCTAGTATCTCTGCCAAGAAAACCCCAAACAGGGTACATGACTGAAAAATGACTTAACAACAACAACACATATGTATACACATACAACACAGAATCTTCAGTGTTTATTAAAGGATAGTTTTCTATTACCTGCCATGGAAAATTTTGGAGAGTCATCTTGGCATCTGTCAATGTCACATTACTTTTAGAACTGTGGATTCCACATGCACACTTCTCTTCAATAAGAAGAACATGAAGAAAAGTCATTGAAATCTGGGCCAAAGGTGAATTCTTCTTATGTTGATATAAGACATTTATTCATTAATACCTGAAATCTAATGCTGGTTTTGATTTATTCCTTTATAGGATCTAGACAATATTAGTCATAAAACTTCATGGAGTTTGCAGTTTATATAATATGGTATAATGTGATCTAGTGTAATAAAATATAATGTCACAAAATAAATGTTATAATAATAATATAATTATAATAATTGATCACATAATAATCAATAGAATTTGGTGGACATTGTCCTTTTTTTCCATCACAAAGTTGAAATTTACTGATGATGTTTGGACATGAGGAAGTCCAGTTTTTCATTACAATGAAATGGTCATGATCTTTAGATCACCATTTGTAAGGTAGAAGGGAAGAACCTTGGCATGTATAGATAAGAGATTGTCTAATCCAGTGATGTCAAACTCAAATATAAAGAAAGGCAACTAAAATGTATATAAGAATCAGTATAGGTTGCATATTGACTTAATTTTAAAATGGAATATTATCTATATTTTATTATATTTTTATTTTTTTTGTTAATTATTCCCCATTTACATTTTAATCTGGTTTAGGCCACACTTGGGAGTGTTGTGGGCTGTATATTTGACACCTTTAGTCTAACCTGTAGTACTAAATTCTGAGTGGGTCCATTATTTTCTCTCTTATTTGTTTGTTTACCATTTGGAATACATGATCTGTGATCCTTTCCAAGTTTATAACCCTTTGCACAACTGCACATATAAAATTCCTGCCCTGGACGACAAAAGTGGTCGCATCCTTTACTTCTCTTGGAATGACATTCATTCTTAGCTGAAAAGAAAAAATTACAAACACTAATATGAGCATGGAAAAACAATTTCATTTATAATTTTCTTATGCCCATTTTCTCAGATTTGAGGTTCTAACATTTTCCCATTGTTTCTTCTTCAAATAAACATTTTTGTGATGCACAGAACTACATAAAATCAACTATAATATACTTTCTAAGTAAAATTTTTATATTTTATTTTTTCAAATTATTTGTAAAAATAATTTTTAACATTCATTTAAAAAATTGAGTTCTAAATTCTCTCCCACCCTCTTGCCCTTCTCCCCTCCTTGAGAAGGCAGGCAATTTGATATAGATTATTATAACACAGAGAGTTAAATAATTGTGAAGATATTTCAACATTTTTTTTTGAGTGTGTAGACCACTATTCTCTTTCTAAAATATTTAGGGAAAAGAGATTTCCAAGGATTAGGATTCCTAAACCTTTCTCTTTGTCTGTTCCATTACACAATAATATAGGTGGTGCAGTGAAAGAAAAAAAAAGTACTTTACCTGGAATCAGGAGGTCAGGAAGAACTGAGTTCAAATCTGTTCTTAGTTATTGTCTAGCTTTGTGACCCTGGACAAGTCATTGAATCTATCTTGACTCCATTTCCTCACCTAGAGAACGGGGATTACAATAGTACCTTCACAGGGTGGCTTGATGATCAGATGAGATTAACATATGTAGAGAGAGAGCACTGTGCAAATTGTGCTTAAAGCACAATATAAATTCCAACTCTCATCATTAAGATTCCCCAATTGCTTTTGAAGTAATTAACATTTATATAACACTCAGAATTTATAAAACACTTTCCTCACACTAATACTTAGGAAGATAGTGCAAGTATTATTATCCCCATTTTTCGGTTGAGATCATTGAGGTTCAGAAAGTCTCAGTGACTTGCCCAGGCTCACCCTAGTAAGTAAATGGCAGAACCAAGACTTGAGCCCATGGTCTGTGTTCTTTCTGCTCTACCACACTCCCTAATGTCATACATAGTAAGCTAAAAGTACACAGAAGAGTATGGAATTCCTCTCTTTAATGTTATTGAAAGGACGAGCAGGCTGAAAATAATTTCTGCTGTTGTATTATTCAGTTCTTTCCAGTCGCATCCAATTCTTCATGACTCTAATGGGGGTTTTCTTTACAAAGATACTGGAGTGGTTTACTATTTCCTTCTCGAGCTCATTTTACAGATGAGGAAATTGAGGCTAATGGGGTTAAATGACTTGTCCAGAGTCACACAGCTAGTAAGTGTCTGGGACCAAATTTGAATTCAGGAAGATGAGTTTTCCCGCCCCTATCCACTGTGCCACCTAACTGCCCAAAAATACTTTTAATAACAAAATAATAATGAATCAGATTATTTGTAATAATAAACAATCATAGTAACTAATGAGCAGTAATAACATTAAGCTTAGGTAAATAGTTCTAAGCTTAGGTAACATAGTTAGGTAAATAATAAATTTGTTCTCTCCCAAAATGGCAAAGAATATTTATTTCTGTATTTTAGCTACAAATTCCAAAGTACATATCTATACATTCTGTTCTGTCAAAACTTGCTTCCTTGTTTCATTAGCATTATATAAATATCTACAAGTCTGAATTAAGTTGCCCATCCCCCCCCATCCCTTTGACCTAGTCCCCATCTAAAAGTAAAGTCATAAATAAAAATCATAGACCTCTAAGGGACAGGTAATCAAATAACAGAATCCTTTAAAAAAAAAAAAAAGATCTTCATTCAATGAGTATACAGAAGACCTCATCAAAGTGGTGACCTTCCTTTGCATGATCCATTACTCAAATAATCTTATTTAGTTCAGACCTGTAATTTCATTGGCAGAGAGAGGGGATTCCCAGCAAGGAAATCACCTCTGTCAATGCATACCGGCAATTGCTTTGCAATTTATGGCTTCATATTGGTGCACGGAGCTCTGAGAGGTTAAGTGATTTGCCCATGGTTACAGAACCATTATGTATCCAAAGCAGGACATGAAAATCAGATCCTTTTGACTCCAAGGCAGACTATCTATCTATTACAACACTGCCCTGAATTTAGGTCATAGACTTATGTTTACACCAAGAAATGACCTTAGAGACCATCTATCCAATCCTCATATTTTATAACTGAGGTCACAGTGACTCTGCAACAGACTGAACAAGATGCATAACATTAATCTAAGTGTAATATAGGGCTGAGGACTGACTGGCATTCTGATATTTGTGGTTCAGAGGGATATATGCATTTCCTCTCAGCTTGGAATGTGATTTGAACTATCACAGTCTTTGAACCAGAAGGTAGACTTGAATCACATCCAGGACTTTAAAAAAATATGCACACTTTATGGAAAAGAACAGACTGAGAGGAAGGAGTGAGGATGGCATGAGCTGAGCAAGAGCAGCAGTGGCTAAAATGACATCATCAGTCCCTTCTGGGACTGTAACAGGAATGGGACTTAACGAAGTGACCCGGTACAGCACTAGGGAATATGGTTGAGAAACAGGCAAAGGAAACCTAAGCAAGGAAGCAAGAGATTGAAATGGATTATAAGGTCCCTGCTGGCATCTTAGAGCAAAGCAGCTGATGGAAAAGTTTCAAAAAGCCTACTTTCCCCAACTTCCCCTTTCCAGTTACAGGTGCTGTCATATACTCTTTTCATTGCTTTTACTTGAGCATTACTTGTATCTTGATTTTGATACATACATAAAGAAATCAGGTTTGGAAATTAAGGCTTGTGTTGTATACTTAGTCCATTCTGGGAAAAGGGAAGGGGCTAACTGAAATACACAAAATTTTAATTTAGAACAGAGAACCAAATCTCTCTATGAATTTAAAAAATTTTCCTAATGGGGGGCTCTGAGCTATTATATTAATATCTTTTTCATCTGATTTTTACGCTATAAAATAATAAGAAAAGAGACTTTGAAAACCTGAGGAGCTTTAAATTGCCTCCACCTTAAAAGTTAAAAAAATTAAAAAACTTTTTTTAGCTTAAAAATTTTTTAAACTTCAAAAAAAAACTAAAAATTTTACATTGAAAAAAGTTTATGCTAAAAGCATAGGTTGTGGCTGATTAAACTTCCTGAGACAAAGCTGAGAAGAGAGAAGTGACCAAAGGAAAGATTACACCCTAAACCAACATCAGGGAAAAGATAGGCAAGACTTGGGAATGTACAGCTCTACTTTTAGAAGGGAGACAGAACAGAAAGGATTAAATACCACCTGGCCACCTCTACCCTTCACAATGACACCCACTGGTGTTACATAAGATAATTTCTTTTACTTCTGCCTTTCATACAATGACATGCTGTTTACTATGCCTTCATACTGCATTCAGAGTGACCTTTATTTCACTGCAAGCACTCCCACTGTAGTCATTGTAAATGGCACAGAAAAACCTAATACCAATGCTGAAAGCTATTTTTACATGTAATTGGAAAAAATAAAATACTATTATGTGGAAAATTAAATAAATAAACAAGAAAATTTTAACATAGCCATACAATAGCAAGGCATAAAATAAAAATAAAAACCCCAAACAACCTAAAGCCAAAGCAGTTCTCCCTTTGTAAGAGGGTCAGACTACTACAATATATTACTCATCTGCCTATTCATGATGAAAAATAACTGATCTCATATTTTATGCAGGTTTATAATCTAAAAACAGAGGCTAATATCCAAAACAGGGAAAAATATGCTAAAAGTTATCCGGATGAACATGTTATTAATTATTTGCAGTTCTATTGTGAAGATAATAATTTTGTCTTAATATAGCTCAATTAAATTGTTTTCATCTTGTTTAAGGAATCTTGTGTTCTCTAATAGGAAATGTATGATGTTAAGTTCTCTAATGTCAGAGAATGCTTCACTTCTGCCTCTGATTTCCCATGTCCTTAGGTTAGGGACTAGGGATTCTAATCCCTAACCTCACAGTTCTTCCATCTTCTCAAGTACCATTACATTCTACTCAGCTATTCAGGAAGAGTCTCACCATTACCCACTTCTTTGATCAGAAAGTCTGAGAATCTTTTGTCTGACTGCAACCTCCTAACATTCCATCTCTTCCCTATCCCTCCACCCTCTGAGTACTTACTGTTCTTCTATGACTTCTCTTTGCTCCCTTCCCAATATTGACCCTACAGTTAACCAAGTCACCATCACCCTCTTCTCTGCTCTCATATACTCATCACTTACCCTGTTGCTGCTTAACTCTTGCTAAAATCCAGCCTTGGATTGCATCCATCACCTGTTTTTCTTTACTCCTTCTCAAATGCATCAGAATGGAGCTTGAGGAAATCAGGCAATTGTGCTGATTAGGTTCATAATGAATTGTTATCTAACTTTAACTGGGCTCTCTCTGCAATGAGGCAATGCTTTCATAACCTTTTTTCCCCCTTTTTGTGTGTTATGACCCCCAGTAGAATGTAAGCTCCTTGAGAGCAAGGATTTTTTTACATGCATTTGTATCTGCAGTGTTTATGACAGTGCCTTTCATATATTAATTGCTTAATAGATGCTTCTTGCCTCTTTGCCAGTGATACTGAAATGCAATTTTTAAAAAATCAGATTCATAGCCACAGATTAAGAATCCCTGTCTAGCAGCAGCCTTGTTGAATCTTCTATTTACATATGCTAAAAGCAGAGGCTGTTTTTTCTTTCCTACATTTCTTTTGCTTCTTTTTCTTTTCTTACAATGCCTATCTCCTCCACTAAATGCTGTTTTCATTAGTGATTTGGTTCTACTGATAGGAGGTCAGGGAAAGGACCCTGGTTTCTGAACTTCTTAAGTCCCCTCCTCCACAGCCCTTTTTAGTGCAAATGGGGTTAAAGTCTTCTAAAAGTTTATGTGCTTCCCCAAGAAACTCACCTACTACAAGGGAATAACTTAGATCCTGGGGAACATAGATATCTTTCAGTCATTTTTCTCTTCTTAATTCTGCCAGCATAGTCTCTAAAATGAGTCATAGGAAGGTCAGTGGATAGAGCACTAGACCTCAAGTCAAGAAGACTTTAGTTCAAAACTGACCTCAGACACTTACTAGCTGCCCTCCAAAGTTACCCACTTAATCATTTCTCAGTGTAAATCCAAGGAAGGCAAACTCATTTTATTATCAGTACATTTCCTCAGTCAAAAATGAAGAGGCTAGGGGCGGCTATGTGGCTCAGTGAGTAAAGCGCCGGCCCCAGAGTCAGGAGGACCAGAGTTCGGTTCCGGCCTCAGACACTTAACACCCACATACACACACGCAAAAAAAAACCTAGCCGTGTGACCTTGGGCAAGTTACTTAACCCCAATTGCCCTCCAAAAGGCAAAAAAAAAAAAAATGAAGGGGCTGGATTAGATGATGTCTCAGGTGCTATTCAGCCTGAACCTAGTATTGTTTATCCTGTATAATTAGAAGCCTAAATCTAAGGCAAAACCAATTTTTTTTCATACACACACACTAACATCACAGACGATGCTCTCTAGTAGAAAGGCACATGGCAGGGAGTCAGAAGACTTGTTCTAGTCCGACTCGACTACCGACTAGTTGTGTAACTTTATACAAGACATTTGAGTTCTCTGGGCCTCAGTTTTTGCCTCTGAAAATGAGGAGGTTGGATCTCTGTGGTATCTTTCAGCTACATCATTCCATGATCCCAAGTTCTTTTCCTTCAATAACAATAACAGCTAATATTTATATAAGCACTTTAAGGTTTGCAAAGTGCCCTACATAATTCTCATTTGGTGGTAATAACAACCCTGAGAAATAAGTGCTATTATGATCCCTATTTCATAAATAGAAGGTAGCTGGGTGGATCATAGATAGAGTGCTGGACCTGGAGTCACGAAGACCTGAGTTCAAATCTGACCTTAGATACTTACTAGTTGTGTGACTCTAGGCAAGTCACCTAACCCTGTTTGCTTCAATTTCCTCATTTGTAAAATCAGCTGGCGAAGGATGTGGCAAACCACTCCAGTATCTTTGCAAAGAAAACCCCATCAACACTATGGTGCACAGGTCACAGAGAGTTAGATACAAGAAACAACAGCAACACTTTATAAATGAGAAAATGAGCTGAGAGAGGTTGAATAACTTGCCTAGGACGTCCTGAGACAGGATTGGTATTCAAGTTTTTCTGAATCCAAGCTCAACATTCTATCCACTGTACAACCTACCTGCCATCCATGTCACAGATTAGTGTCAATAAATAAGTCCAGTAATAAGAAAACCTTTCTGTTAAGTAACATACAAGCTTTTTTTTTGCTATATATCTGTAATATATATATATATATATACATATAAAACACCAGATATAAGCAGATAACTATATAATGAGTTCTGTCATTTTATTTGTATGGGGAACTCCCAGATTGAAACTCCCTCCACAGAGGCTAATCATCAACTGGTTTGTAACCTCTAATCTTACCTTCTAGAGAATTACCTGGGACACTTCGGGGTTAGGAGATTTACTCATGGCCAAAAATGACAATATGTATCAGAGGTAAGTCTTAAACCCAGAGTTTCCTGTTTCCTTTTATCCACTACAAAGCGCTTACTCTCATCATATATCTCCCCAAAGGTTATGCTAGGTGATGACAGGTGGCATAGCAGATAGAGTGTTGGGCCTGGAGACAGGAGGACCTGAATTAAAATCCAATCTGAAACACCTACTTGCTATGTGACCCTGGACAAGTCACTTAATCTTCTTTGCCTTAGATTCCTCATCTGTAAAATAAGCTGGAGAAAGAAATGGCAAACCAGTCCAGTATCTTTGCCAAGAAAACCGGAATTGGGTCACAAAGAATGACTGAAATGACTCAATAACCACACAACTCAGGTTTCTGTAAGGATCAAACGTGATAATATTTATAAAAACACTTTCCAAATTCGAAAAGTCTATTATAAAAATGCTAGCTATTATTATTAGTAGTAGAAATAATAATTATGAAACATATTACAGGAGACAGTTAATAGAAACAATGTATATGCAACCAATTTAACACAGAAAGAGGAGATGGATCTGGTAGGACTTAAGTACAGGCTTGCATAGTGACCAACCATTCAATTTGTACCTCTGGATCTCAGCCAGATAATGTCATTTTGTGACATTATGACGGGGTTTGACAACAATGATGTCATTGCGAAATCATATTGGTAGAAGCAAGGTTATATGGGTTATGTCCATATCTTATTGATACTTTTGGCCCTTCCTCCATCTAAAAATAGCAATAACTCTTCCCTCCTCTGATATAGAGTATGTGTAGGTACTCAATCAAGTACTCAATAAACTATATATTTTACTTTGTAAATTATATAGATTCTATATAGAGTACTAAGGACTCTATATAATAACCAATCACTTCTGCTTATGACTCAAGGTGACATCCAATAATTCTAGATGTCACTAGAGGAGGAACCGCTTTGGTTTTGTTATAAAATGAACATAAGGCCCATTTATTAAATTGCTGATGAGGAGCCCATCTGCAATGGTGGAGAGTTTCTACACTGGGAGGTCCCCACAAGGAGGAATCACAGCTTCTGGCCAGAAAAAAGGGCTTATGACAGGAAGAGAATAAGAAGAGGAAAGGAAGTGAATTGTAAGTGATGTGAGAGTATACCTTAAAATTTCATGAAAGGAACAAAATTAAGTCATAGCCTTGGCTCTTACCATATTCACAATTCATTCCCTCATACCCTTCGAGGCAATTGCAAATGTAGCTTCGGATGTAATCCTGGCATATTCCATTGTTCAGGCAGGGTTGGGAGACACATGGAGTGCCAGCTGTAGGAACATCTCATTAGTGAAATACAGCAGGATTTAAGAACTGCAAAACATTTATGGAATGTAATTATCTATAATAAAGGGTATTATTTCCAACCTCATTTTAGTCTCAACCTCTGCCTTAAACAATACTTTTATGAGAGCTTCTAAAAACTGGCAACCTTGGCAAGCTTAAATTTTGACTCTTGGCCTCATTCTCTTCATTCTCTGGATGAGGTTCTTTCAATTAGTAAGACAGCCAGAAGACAGAAAGTCAAAGTGTATAGTAGAACTAGAAGTGAGGGGGTAATTAAGGCAACCCGTTATGGGATCATAACTTCAGAAATGGAAGGGACCTTCATGGCTATCTAGTTAGACACCCTCCTACCACCCCCATCCCTCTTTACAGATGAGAAAACTAAATATTAAAATCTTGAATTTTGCCCCTTTTACCTCTTTCTTTACCCCAAGTGGTATTCATTAGTATGGTTTATTTTTCTAAACTCAATTTAATAAACATATCAAGAATTTACTCTGGATGGATTAGAGGAGGAAGAAACTTGAGGCAGGCATGAGGTGATGGGGGCCTTCACTAGTTAGGTTATAATAAAGAGTTGTTTAATTGAATTGATTCTAGTTCTCCTATTCATAACCTAGACTCTACCCTTTGGGATTACATAAACTGAAGTATAAGAAACTGATTTCTTTTTTGCCAAAAAATCAAATGTACTCTTCTGGTCAATATGTGTTTTAAAAATTATTTCCGGGAGTCAAGATGGCAGAGTGGAAGCAGGACCTCTGCTGGGCTCCAGCTTCCACCTTTCCCAATCAATGTAAAAGGGGACTCTAAACAAACTTTGGAGCTGCAGAACCCACAGAATGACACAGAGAAGCTAACTTCCCGCTGAGGACAGCCCGGCAGGCCGGCAGGAATACACCAGTGCAGTGCTCTGGGAAGTGAGCCCTGGCCGGAGGAGAACCAGAGGTTTTAGCCCCAGGGAGGGCCTGACCAGCCTCCGGCTGGAGGGACTCCAGATCAGCAGCAGCTGTGGCCATTTTCAGATTTATCAACACATAGATGCGAAGGACAAAGTGAGAGGTCAGTGCAGTCTGGACTTTGGGACCCAGTAAGTGGGAGTGCATGACTTGGGGCGAGAAGCTGCTGAGATGCCAGCACAGCCAGCCAGCGCCACATGGCAGCTTCAGCTCCTGGCCTGCAGAATGTAGGGGGACCAAGGGACCAGTCTGAGGGGTAATTGCTCTTGCTTTAACCTTCTTGGATCTGGATTGCAGTCTAGGGTGGAGGTCCTGGGGTGTGTGTCCAGCTTGCCAGAGCGTGTGGAGGCCTCAGAGAAGGCACCCATCTAATACCTCCAGCAGCTGAGAAAACCCCAGAGTTTGGGACGAAAGCTCCACTGTCCGGTGGCAGAGTCCTACTGTGGCAAAAAGCCCAGGGGTCAAGTGACTGAGGGGCGACATGACCAAGCAAAGGAAACAAAGCAGACAGAAGATTCCAACATTAGACTCCTATTTTGGGGACAAAAAGAAGCAAACTATGGAACAGGAGGAAGACAGTGAAGTCAGAATTCCTGCACCAAAAGCTTCAAAGGAAAATACGAGCTGGTTACAGGCCATAGAAGACCTTAAGAAGCAGATAAGAGAAGTGGAGGAAAAATTGGGAAGAGAAATGAGAACAATGCAAGAAAATTATGAAATGAGAGTCAACAGCCTGACTGAGGAAAATCACCTTAAAAAACAGACTGACTCAATTGGCAAAAGAGGCTCAAAAAGGCAATGAGGAGAGGGATGCCTTGAAAAGCCAAATTTGCCAGACGGAAAAAAGAATCTCAAAAGCTCAATGAGGAGAATCATTCCCTTGGATTTAGATTGGAGCAAATGGAAGCTAGTGACTTTAAGAGAAATCAAGATGGTGTTAAACAGATCCAAACAAATGAAAGAATAGTAGGCAATGTGAAATATCTCATGGGAAAAACCACTGACATGGAAAATAGATCCAGGAGAGATAATTTAAAAATTATTGGACTACCTGAAAGCCATGATCAGGAAAAGAACCTAGAAATCATCCTCCAAGAAATTCTCAAGGAAAATTGCCCTGATGTTTTAGAACCAGAAGGCAAAATAGAGGTTGAAAGAATCCACCAATCACCTCCTGAAAAAGATCCCCAAAAGAAAACTCCTAGGAATATTATAGCCAGGTTCTGGAATTCCCAGATCAAGGAGAAAATATAACAAGCAGCCAGGAAGAAACAATTTGAATATTGTGGAAACACAATCAGGATAACACAGGATCTGGCAACTTCTACAGTGAGGGATCGGAAGGGCCTGGAATATGATATTCTGGAGGTCAAAGGAGCTGGGATTAAAACCAAGAATCACCTACCCAGCAAAACTGAGTATCATGTTTCAGGGGAAAATATGGCCATTCAGTGGAATAGAGGACTTTCAAGCATTCTTGATGAAAAAGCCAGAGTTGAATAGAAAATTTCACATTCAGATACAAGAAGCAAGAGAAGCTTGAGAAGGTAAACAGGGAAAAGAAATGAGAAGCCACTTATCAAAGTTGAACTATTAACATTCCTACATGGAGCTCTTCAGTTGTCTGTAAGGTGCTTGATTCTTCTTCGGAAGGTAAGGCCACGTTGGGGTGAACCCTCACTTCAGCCAGAGACTAGCCCTACTACAAACATCTGCTGAAATCCATCTGTCTCTGAGCTCGCCTGCATCTACTCCGCCCTCATCTTTCATGGGGTTACTATCACGGAGGATAAAATCAATGCCCTCATTAAAGCAGCAGGTGTAAATGTTGAACCATTCTGGCCTGGATTATTTGCCAAGGCCCTGTCCAATGTCAACATTGCAAGTGTCATCTGCAATGTAGGAGTTGGTGGACCTGCCCCAGCAGCTGGTGGTGCTGCCCCTGCTGGAGGGGCTGCTCCTGCTAGCACAGCTGCCCCAACTGAGGAGAAGAAGAAAGAGGAAGCAAAGAAAGAAGAATTCGAGGAGTCCAATAATGACATGGGCTTTGGTCTGTTTGACTAAATATTTTTTGTAACATTAAATAAAAAGCTTAACTCAAACTAAAAAAAAAAAACCAAAAACTTTCCTACATGGAAAAAAGATAATTGTAACTGATGAAGCTTTTCTCAGTATGAAAATAGTTGAAGGGAATATACAAACATATATGTGTGTGTGTGTCTATATTGGAGGGTATATGGGCATATGAATACATATGTGAATGTGTGCATATATGTTTACAGGTATACATAGATGGGGAAATTAAGAGGTGAGAGAGGAATATAATGAGAGGAGATAGAGAGAGACAGAATGGGGTAAACTATCTCATAAAGAAGAGGCAAGGGAAAAGGGTTACAATGGAGGGGAAGAACAGGAAGGCAAAAGGGAATGAGTCTACCTTATTCTCACTAAATTTGGCTTGGGGAGGGAATGAAATACACACTAAATAGGGTATCTCACCCTATAGGAGAGTAGGGGGAAGGGGATGAGAGGGGGGATGATGAAAGGGAGGGCAGGCTGGGGGGGAGAGAAGTTGGAAGCACCCACTTTTGAAAAGGGATGAGATCAAAGTAGAGAATAGAACAAGTGGGTGGTGGGATAGGATGGAGGGAAATATAGTCAGTCTTTTACAATATATCTACTATGTTAATGTTTTGCATTAGCTACACATGTACAATCTATACTGAACTGCTTATCTTCCCAGTAAGGGTGGGTGACAAGGGAGGAAGGGAATGAACCTGGAATTCAAAGTTTTAAAATCAAATGTTTAAAATTATATATATACATATATACTATTATTAATACTATCTTACATGTAATTGGGAAAGAAGATATACAGGCACTGGGGCAAAGAGATCCACCATATCCTACTGGAAAAGTCTAAAGGGGTATGGGAGAAGATATGGGAGAGAGCAGATTGGAGGAGGGGATAGGCTGTGGGATTGCTATTCTGGGGTGGTGGGTAGGGGAAAAATGGGGAGAAAATTTGTAACTCAAAATGTAGCGGAAATTAATGATGTAAATCAGAAGTTAATAAAGCATTTGAAAAATGAAAAAAAAATTATTTTCACTCTGAGACAGAGGAAAAAAAATACATTAACTATATCTTATTTAAAAAAAAAAAGAATTTACTCTACACACTGCCAGACACTGTGGATGTGAAGAGAAAAAGACCCTGTCCTCAAGGAGTTTACATTATATTCTTCTTTCTTTTCCCCTTCTTCATTTTAAAAATTCCCCCTTTGCCATTTAAACTCCTTTCTGACTCCACACTTCTTTACTAGATTGAGACTCCTAAATACAAAACCTCTTCAGGAACAGGCAATGCAGGATAGGAAGGTAAACAAAAAGAAAACCCATGAGATCAGTTGCCCTAGCCTTAACTCCTTAGCCTATAATAAGTTCTCTCTTTCAGATTGCACTAAGTTGGAGGCTTCATTACTAATAAACAACTGGGTTTCCTCAGGACCTCGGTCATCCATGGACACAAGATTCATCATGTTCTACCGCTGTGACCAGCATTGGCAGTGAATCTATTACCATGTCACATTACCAGTAATCTACTACCTAAAATGCTTGACTGTCTACTCGAGTCATTTCTCCAAGGTTTTAAAAGATGTACAACAGGTGTGAACTTTTTGATGCCAGTTATTTTGAAAAAATACATTCCAACAACTTTAGCATTATGTGTGGAAATCCAAGAAGTCATTAGGGAATGAACAATTTGAGAACTAAATGCTTAGACAACTCTTTGGTTCAATTCTTCAAAGCTCAGTAATTTCCCCGGTATGGGAGGAAGTTCTCTCCATTAATATAAGACTGAACATTTTGTGTAATTTTGTAGGTGACCTTCAAGAGGTACTTTGACCAAAAAACTTGTGGTCAACCTGAAGATGAACTGAGGAATAATGCTCTCAAATGCACCATAGAGGTAGTGAGTAATTAATGGAAAGAGTTTTGAATTTGGAGTCACAAGACTTGGGTTTTGAGTGTTAGTTCTGCAAGTAATGTAACCTAGGTTAAATCACTTCACTTGTTTGGGACTCATTTTCTTTATCTCTAAGATAAGGGGTTTGGATCCCCTATGGTTCCTCCCTAGTTCTAAAATTCTATGATTCAAGTAAACACTGACAAGACAAATCAAAGAAAGCCACCTACCCATATACTGGCTCCAAAATGCATGCTGTAAGACAAAACAAAGATTCAAATATTTAAAATGGCAGTTTCTCCCTTCTATTCTCCCTTCCACAAAAGCATTTGTTTATTAAAATTTTTATTGAAACATGTGCCAAAATACGAGAATGACAAAAGTAGGATTGAATTTTGGTATTCATCTGAATATTTCAAAATGTGGCAGTGAAAATGAACATTTAACATCCTAATTTTTAAAAATTGGAATGATTGAAGCTTTCATTGTCCATCTAAACATCTTGGATTCATGAAGGCCACAAATGCTTGGTATTTGTTTCTCCAACTGACCACTGCCCAGTACACTACTAGTTTGGAATAAGTCCAGTTTCCTACATTCAGCAAGGGATGGGGGTAGAGACAATATGTTATAGACAACAAGAGAGCTACCTCTATAACCTCTCTTACTTTTGAAGTGGCTAGCAGCGTCGTGTGTCACTGTCTGTAAAGAATCACAGCTATTACATTCATTTTCACAAAGCAATAATGGTGAAAATTCTCCTTTGGAAAAGTGAGCTGCAGGACAGCTTCAAGGGAATCTGGCAAATCTCTGACTTTTTGGTTCCATCCCTACCATCTCCTCCTCCAATTTTGTTTCTTATGCTAGGCTAGATAGCTCAGACTCTTTGGTGGGCATACACAATTACTTTGTCTCACTCAGCCTCCCTTCTGTGACTGGGAGAACCTAACCCAATAAATACTAGCTAGCACTGTTGTTTGCAGATATTAGGTGCTTAATTAATGTTTGTTGAACCAATGTTTGTTCAATTTGCTGCCTGGAAACACATCAGTACAATATTTTAAGAACTAACTCTGTAGTTGTTCATGCTCCCTTGGGCCTGTTGCCTTAAGCAGGTCTGAACTGGCTTCTCTAGCAGGATGTTCAAAATCCTGTTTTGCTAGAGTGCTGAGGCTAGTTTGAAGGGGCGGTAATAATCATTCCTAGGAGGACCTTACGGGGTCATGGTTTGCAAGAATCATATGTTCAAGATGCTTAGGGGAGATGCAAAGATAAATAAGACCTGGTGCCTATCCTCAAGCGGTTTATAATCTGTCGAGGGTGGTAAGTTGCACACACCACTAGGTATTGTACAAAAGAGGATAAAATGAATGTGTAACTGTCTTAAGTGCCTGTACTTTTTCATGACTGCTGTCAGGCAGCTAGGGGGTAAAATGGATAGAGTGCTGGGCCTGGTATCAAGAACGCCTGAGGTGAAATCTGGTCCCAGACACTTCCTAGCTGTGTGACCCTGGGCAAGTCACTTAACCCGCTTTGCCTCAGTTCCCTCATTTGTAAAATGAGCTGGAGAAGAAAATGACAAACCACTTCAGTATCTTTGATAAGAAAACCCAAAATAGGGTCAAAAAGAGTCATTCATGATTGAACAACAACCATGTGAAACAGTAGGGTTTAATTTAGAAGTCACTGAGCAGATTCTGAATATCTTCCAGGGGAGGTATAACATGGGTGTGAAATTCAGCTAAAACTACAGGACTTCAGCTTCAAAAGGCAGGTGCTGTGCTATTTAAAAAGATAAAGGACTGGTTTTCTCATTTAATCTATAAGGGGATTTTTGAAGGTGGGGGCATTTAGTGTGGAATAATGTATGTGAAGACAGGTATTAATGACCCTTTAAGATAGTCTTAGAAAATGACACTCCTTTATTTGCCCAGGCAATTTTGTCAGAAGAGGGAGTTTATTTTTATTCACTTCATTACCAGCTGAGATTCATGGGAAAGAGCAAATTAATTTTTAAAAAGGTCCAAACCATGAGGCCTGGGATATTGTAAGCGCAACTGCTGGCAAGGCATGGTTAAAGATCTGAAGACAGTATAGAGATTAGATTAAACCAGGCTGTATAGTCTGATTCCCTGAGTCATATGACATTAAGAAGTATATTTCTAATAATAATTATAATAATAACTGACATTTGCATAGTGCTTTAAGGTTTGCAAGGTATTTTAGATATAGACATAGATACACATATTGCCTCATTTTATTTTTACAATACCCCTTCAGGGTTGGTACCATAGTATTATTGTCCCCATTTTACAGATGAAAGACTCAGGCTCAAAAAGGTTAACTCGTTGTAATTAGGTCACCCCATCTATTAAGTGCTGGGAGTGGGATTTAGACCCAGGACTCTCCTAACTCCAAAACTTGCTCTCTTTTATTCATAGCACCTGATTCCTTTATGTCTAATGGAAAAAGGGAGGTGTTGGCTGGTGATATAACCAGGCTATTCTCCCCATTAGAACTGGAGACCCTTCCTGTGACTTACCTGATTGTCTGATTTAGGGCTAAAACAAAAGGGAAAATCCAACTCAAATGCCACTTCACAGAGCACCATGTATTATAGTTATATCTATGTGAAACTCTCCCACTAGACTATAAGCTTGAGGGCAAAGCCTTGTCATAGCTAAACTTTGTAATTCCCTTAGTGCCTATACTATGCTCTACACATAATAGACATTTAATATATAATTGTTGACCTGAATTGGAGTAATCTAAAACCCTTTGGAAAAAGTCCCAAGAAATGTTGTGAATTCCAGAATTAATGATTAAGTTTTTTCATAGATGGGCCTCATCTATGGGGGAAGAAAGACATTCTAGTAGTCTAGGACAAATAGTCCTAATTCATCTCATAAATGGCATTTCCAGTTAGGAAAGCCATTAAAAACCTGCCCTCTATCCCCATCTCCCCAACCCGCCATTGGTAATGGATTTAGTTTGGACACCTGATTGGTTTCCAGAAGTCTTGAGTGCAAGCTATTCACCACAGTATCCGTAAGGCAATATTTTCTACTATGGATAGTAAAAAACATTCATTCTCAGACATGAGATTATAAAAGTAAAAAAAGACAATTTTTATGATATAAGGTTAAAAGAACCTTTATACAAGTTAGTCAATACAGTTAGAATCAAAAGACATTATTGGAAAGAAATATTTGTAATATCTCTAATAAAAGTTTAACCTTCAAAATCTATAGGGGACTGGTACAAATATATATGATCAAGAGATATAGTGAAGTGTGTGAACAGGTTTCAAAGGAAAAATACAAGTTATCAACTATCATCTGAAAAAATTTTAAATCATGAAAAATCACCAGGGATGACTAGTCTCAAATTCAGCTGTGAAACCGCTGAACATAATTTGTTCCTTTTATTAGTGTCGTAGCAACAACTGAGAGGGATAGGGGAAGGGCAACACTAATACAGCTCAAAGAAAAATGGTAGCGATGGTTTTTTTGTTTTGTTTTTTTAAGCTACTGAAATGGAAGACTCTGGGTGCAGAACATTGTGTATGCTATGTGACTTAGTTAGTATGTTGATTGGTTATGGGGAACTGCTTTATTCCCCTATTTCTTTTAAAAGCCTTTGTTAGAAGGAATGACTCTGGGTGAGGATGGGACATGTATGGAAATTAAAATGATTTAAAAACAAATCAATTAAAAATTAAAAAATGAAGTTGGGGAGTGGGCCTGTAGTCTAAAAATGAGTGGCATTTAGCCTTCTAATGAGTCAATTTGAGTCACTCTACCCCACTTCAAACCTCAGGTTCTCCCATCTCTAAAATGAAGGGGTTGTCATCTAGAAATTCTTTCTGAAGAAGGATGTACAGCATCCAGTTCTAACCCCTGCTACGAGAGCATTGTTATGTTTTCATCATGAGCGCTGACACCAAATGCTACAAATCAGGGCTTGATTTATTGTTCTGTTGATTGAATTTCAAAAAGTGTTAATAATGCAGATTAAATTTAAAAGCATGGGGGTATATTCCCCTGATCCCCACCCCAAGCTGTTGTTCATTTGCTTTTCAGATGTGTCTGACTCTTTGTGACCACATTTGGGGTTTTCTTGACAAAGATCTGGGAGTGCTTTGCCATTTCCTTCTCCAGCTCATTTTACAGCTGAGGAAACTGAGGCAAAGAGGGTTAAGTGACTTGTCCCAGGGTCACACAACTAGGAAGTGTCTGAGGCTAGATTTGAATCAGGAAAATGACTCTTCCTGACTTCGGGCCTGTTGTTAAACATTTACCACTACATTCCTCCTTCTACATCTCTGATCCTATTTGCTTAGGGTACTGAATATACTAAATTCTTTCAAAAGACATTAGTTCTTAGCTCTTCAGTGACAGCAAAGTCCTTTAGGAAGTCTGACTGAGGTTTGAACATGCAATTGTTTCTTTAGAACTTAACAGTGACTTAATGTATAAAAACAACCACAGTTTTGTGAATACGGACATTAAGATCGCTTCTCCCACTTAGCACCTGTCACATAGTAAGGGGCTTAATAAATATTTATTGCTTGATGTGTATGTATGTGTACTGTGTGTGTGTGTGTACAAATACACATACACACATATGCTATCTCCCTTGGCCCTTTCAGGGCAGGGCCCAATCCTTCTTGCTTTTGTATCCCCAGGAACTAACACAGGTACTTAGTGGGTGCTTAATAAATGCTTGTTGACTACTGGAATTAGCAGAGGAAAAAAGGTAGACTGATAATTAGGGTTAAATGAGGGATGCTTAAAAAAATACACATAATTTGAATGCCAGAGAATTCCACTCTCTATGGTATGTAGTGTTTTTGTTTGTTTATTTTTGCTTTTTGTTTTTCTGGGGGGTATTTTGGTAATAAATCAAGTTTTGTGAATTGTAGTAAAGCCAGAAAGCCTCCAGAGAATAGCACAATCCATGGGACACAATGTTTTGAACACAGAGAGCAAGTTTTCAAAACTTCATAGTTCTCACCAGTGTCTTGTTCCTGCCTCTGCTTTATGATATCTTGGTAGGAAATAGGACTTGCAAATATATGGGGGCCCTTCCAAGGGAAATCAGAGCAGTACACTATAAATTTCTCATAACCACAAGTAAACACAGCCCACTTCAGATGAGTTCACAGCATATGGACATATAAGGGAGTCAGAACACTTGGAAAATTGTTAAAGCAAACTTTGTAGTCACAGATGGAAACCTTTATTCAGAATGAACTGTTAAAATGGTTTTCTCTGGACTATATAGAAGTAAAAATGCAAAATGTAAATTAAATACTTTACCATTAAAAAACAGAAATGTTCTCACCTTATACCCTAATTAAGCTAACCTTACTGTTACTGCCTTCCACTGAACTAGGGAGTTGTTTAAAATGGACATGCCTCTGACTTGGACTACTTCCAATGCATACCTGGTCACATGTGTCAAGGCAATATAACTAATCCAAATAGTAAATCATGATGAAATTTTTATGTAGGAGGTTAGTCCTAAGAAAGGTTATTTTGTTCTCAAAAATGGGTTGACCTTTTTGAGACAAGTAGGCCTTTCTGTTAAACATATTAATTTCTAGCATAGCAGGGGAAAATCTCTTGCTATGCATGATGTCTAAAGCTAACCAATGCCTATAACTTGCCAAGTTTGGAAAAAGCATTGCTATACTAGAGTATACTTGACCTTGCTCTCTCCATATGCATTTATGTTGAGTGTGATTCTGTGGTTGACCTAATTAAAAGTTAGGGTCTCAAGCACAGATCCTAGAGTAATTCACCTACTAATTTGTTTGAGTAGTGGAAAGAAATGTTGTCCTTTCTAAAACATGTAACTAATTAAATGTTGTTCCTTTGAGATGTGAAATTTCTGCAAGACAGCAAAAGGTAAATTAATTAGAAATGGGGAAAAAAATGTAGTACATACAGTCTTTTCATTGTTTTCAAACACTTCCCTTGCTTCTTCATAAACACATTTTTCTTCAAAGCATTCTCTTTCCAAATTTCCCTTTAAAATCTCCTCCAAAATAAAGGATCTGGCACGTTTCGTTCTTACTATAACTTCATTTGCCTTAGAAGCCGGCCAAAATACTGGAAAGCAGGGCGAGAAAGTAGGTGAGGTCAACACTTAAAGAGATCATCCAAGAATTATTAGATCTCTGTCTTCAAAAAGTCCAGGATATATGGAAGTTTTGAAAATAAAAGAAAGTCCTAGAACTAATTGACATTCTTGCTAATGCAAATACCTTTTTCTTTCATTTAAGTTCATTTTTCCACTAAAGAAAGGTGAAACTGTACTAAAACATGACATGAATTTAAAACACCAAGGAAATATTTCTGACTGCCACAAATTAGCTTTGTGACCTTGGACGAGTTTCACAAAATTTTTCTTCCAAACCAGTTTTAGTATGATTAGTGTAACTTTATTTTTTATACTTTCTTTTCAAAGTGGGCCTCAGTTTTCACAGCTGTAAGATGAAGGATCTGGACTAGACCTATCATCTGAAGTTTTTTCCCCTTATGAATTCAACAAGCACTGGCATTTCAATAAGCAAAAACTGAAAAATGGATTACATACATGAAACTATGTAGTTCTCTTAACAATTAGGTTTTACACGTACTCATTTAATTTAACAAGATAGTAACAAAGCTTGTTTGTGTCCTGAATTTCCTTTTTACCTCTTTTGTATATTTTAAGTGTTTTCCTTAATTATTTTCTTTTTCTTAGATTATCTGGTAAGATTTTTTTTACTTCTAACATCCTATAATTTTATTTTATTCAAAATATAGATTATTTTATTTCTTGGTAAATATGAAATGTATAATCAGAGATTTATAATCTAGAAGATTGCTGTTATCTTATAATCAGTATCATTTTATTTCAAATGAGAAGATTTTAATCACTTGACTTATTGAAAACACTTAATCATTTTGGTGAACATAAGACCTCATTTCTCCTGTTTGCTTTTCAAAGTTATTACATTGACTGTGAATATATCAGTCTCTCCTTTCCCTCTCCTTTCTTCTTTTCATTTACTTCTCTTCTTCACTTTGTTATTGCAGTAAAGTACACTTATCACTGACCATAGGCTTAGGTAAATTCAACAATTACAAAATAGGTGAGAAAGTCTCTTAGACCATTTGGGAGAGAGGAGAAAATGGCATGTTGTAAAGAAAAATGTGATTTTTACACTGTTCAGGCTAATATTGGAAGGGGAAAGGAGAAATAAGAGGATCCTTCTAGCAATGAAAAAAAGACAGTATCCTGACTAGTTTGCTCCCTGAAAAAAATCTCCATCTCTCAGATCTGCTTCTGGGTTGTCTCAAAAAAAAAGCCATCAGAACAAAGGCAAATGAAGATAATAATACAGTAGAATCAAACATCCTACCTGACTGTTCTGACTGATGGAGAGAGAAGGTAAGGAAACATAACTGCATTATCCAAAAACAACCCGCCATTCTGTTGTCCAGGCTATTCCGATGGAGTCCAGCTGCATATCAGTGGGTCTTTCAGGAGAGTTAAGCAAATAAAGATAGTTCAAAGTTCAGAGTTCACTGCCATGGGGGTGGGAAGGAATGAGGGAGAAAGGAAAGAAGACTGTTGCTGCTGCAGGATAATTAGCCAATACTCTTTACTACATCAGAAAATGTGCTTCATAACATGTCACTTATTCAGCACCTGTGGACCTTGTTTATGGAGACCAGACAGAGCCCTGGATCACTCTATTTTGCTCTCATCCAGAACCTCTGGAAAATAGAATACAACTTAAATCTAACATGTCTAGGTCTTACCCACAGAGGTGGGTAAAGGGGTCTCCAGCCTCCCTGCAATCACTAAATGTATAGATTGAGAACAGGACAGCTCTTTATTCTATCTCATATATATATATATGTATATATATATATATATATATATATATGAACAGAAAACATATTAAAGGTCTCACGGTAATCTGTAAACAATCAATGCAATTCATTCTCTATGGTGAATCCCTTATTACCCTAATATCCTCTACTTTTCTTCTAAATTCAAAATACAATTCTGTGGTTTGGACTGTTCTCAGAAAAGCAATATACTTTTTTTCCTCTTTTTTCTTTTTTTAGTTAAATAGTATTTGATTTTTTTCAATTACATGTAAAGATAATTTTCAACATTCATTTTTTATAAGATTTTGAATTTCAAATTTTTTCTCTCCTTCCCCCTCCTCCCCCCTCCCCAAGGTGGCAAATAACCTGATATAGATTATATATGCATAATCATTTTAAACATATTTCCATGTTTGTCATGTTGTGAAAGAAGAAACAGATCAAAAAATAAAGCAAAAATAGTATCTGCATTCAGACTCCACAGTTTTTTCTCTGGATGTGGATGGCATTTTTCATCATGAGTTCTTTGGAATTGTCATTGTATTGCTGAGAAGAGCTAAGTCTATCACAGTTGATCATTACACTATATTGCTGTTGCATGTACAGTTTTCTCCTGGTTCTACTCACTTCACTCAGCTTCAGTTCATGTAAGTCTTTGCAGGTTTTTCTGAAATCTACCTGCTCACCATTTTTTGTAGCACAATAGGATTTCGTTACATTCATACACCATAACTTGTTCAGTCATTCCTCAGTTGATGGGCATCCCTTCGATTTCCAATTCTTTGCCACCACAAAAAGAGTTGCTATAAATAACTTTTTACATGTAGACCCTTTTTACTTTTTTATGATCTCTTTGGGACACAGACCTAGTAATGCTATTGCTAGATCAAAGGGTATATGCAGTTTGATGAAAAGAGCACTGTGCTTGAAGCTGTGAGACCAGCCATATACTTAGTCTTCCACTTCTGCCCTCTAATCTTGGACTAGAGAACCCAGGAATATTCCTTTCTCTTACACAAGTCTGGATTGCAGAATCCTTATTTCTCCTACAGGACCTCAAGTCCTTTGTTTCTCAAGTTTAGTCTTCCTTTCTATTCCCAGCTATGCCCTTATACATGTTGATATCTCCTACAAAACCATTGCTTCCCAGTTTAATCAACCCCCTCAACTCCCATGATCTCCATCTCACCATAGCTAGAGATGGCCATAACCTTGATCATTACCACCTACCAGCATTCTCCCTCCACAATACATAACTCTGAAATTTCTTTATTTAAGAGTTTTTTTTAAGGGAGAGATCATTAAAATCCTGGAGGGCACTAGAGAAGATAGGCTCAAGGGCACACGTATAAACATCATCAAGAAGGACTTCTTCAATATCTGAGACTGGAGCAAATGAGCAGAGGATGGGTATGGCTATGAGGTGACTTATATTGTGAAATTGTGAAGAAAAGTGAGCTTGTGATAGATCGTCTCGGTTCTTTCAGTGAGATATGAGACGAGGAAAGGGGTATATGTTTCTTGAGAAGATAAAAGGTTTGAAACTGCTGTGGGAAAGACAGCAGAGAACTGATCATGGAAGACTAAAAGGGTTGATGTGTATCAGTCAGGTCCCAGTTCAATGACAAAATATGTATTACATATTTTACATTCATTACAAAATATGTACAAAGTGTGTAGTAGACCAAGGCAGTTATAGTTAAGTTATTACTACAGTATTCATCAGGATGCAACATGAAACAACGAAGGTAGATAGGGTAATCCAGGGCTGTAATCTGAAAAGAGATAAGTGACAAGAGAAAATGGGGAAAAAAAGGTTTCAAAGATAGAGAACAACATAAAACTGAACTGCTTCATCAAATCATCAAAATTCTGCAGAGAAGAAAATGAGGCCAGAGAAGAAAGGTTGCCTGGGAAATCAGGGCTTAGTGGTGCAACCAGAGACCGTGGTGAGGACAGAGAATGAGTTTTAAGGAGTCTGGTAAAATTAGAATTAGAAAAATGGAGAAGTTGCAGTCAAATAAATTGTTGTTTGTTCTTTGCTTTCAAAGAGGACCAATGGCATCAGGAGTGTGATTTCTTGACTTGCAAGTGAATTGGATTTAAGTGAGGTAGGACTGTGCAAAATCATCATCCTCACTCTCTCCTCCAGAGTCATCTGAGTTCAGTGGCAAGATACAGATCAGGATAATTAAAGATGGCCCTGGATGCAGTGGGAGACCCTGGTCTTTTAAAGCTAATGTCTTTCCCAGGTCTCAGTTTGTCTGAAGCAACAGCCATTTAGTGACTAAAAACTAGATAAGAATTGAGGCAAAAGAACAGCCTCAGACACTACTAACTATGTGAACCTGGGCAAGTCACTTAACATTGATTTACTCCCCCATTCCCCCCAAAAAAGAAGATTTATGCTACAGTGAATTCAGAGAAAGAAAAAAAGGAGTCATATATACAAAAATACAGCAACTTTTTTTGTCATTGCAAAGACCTAGAAACAAAGAAAGTACCCATCTAGAGTCAGCTAGAGAATTACCGCATGAATTATGGAATATAAATGTAAAAACAAAAAAGTTGCTGTATTTTTGTATATATGACTCCTTTTTTTCTTTCTCTGAATTCACTGTAGCATAAATCCTGGCCACTGAGGCAGGAAGATGTTGGTTGAGGCTCTGCTCTGCCAGCATCAAATCACTTAAATGCTCAGTGACCATATCTTTGAAGTAAATATCCCTTTGTGAAAGTCAGTTGTTGTTAGTTTATTAAATGGAACTGAGAAGCTAGTCTAATAGGAGGAAGAAACACACCTGGAATCGGGGCTCCATCTCCCTGCATTAGAGAAAGATACCCTTACCCATCAGGGTATCCCTGGAGCCAGCCTGGCTCTTGGACAGTGAGTGAATTTGCTCCACGTGCTTCATCATCAGTTCTTTGGAATCATAAGTGTTTTTTCCATGAATCAGAATTCTTGGAGTGGCTAGGTGGTGCGGTGAATGGAGCACCGGCCCTGGAGTCAGGAGGACCTGAGTTCAGATCCGGCCTCAGACTCTTGATGCTTACTAGCTGTGTGACCTTGGGCAAGTCACTTAACCCCAATTGCCCTCCAAAAAGCAAAAAATAATAAAAAAAAGAATTCTTAAATATTTCAAAGTTCTTTGTTTTTTCTGATCCTGTTGTTACTGTATAAATTATTCTCCTGGTCCTGTTCATTTCACTCTGCATCACTTCATATGTTTTCCCAGATTTTTCAGAAACCATCTTTTTTCATAAATCTTACAACATCAGTATATCTTTATTTTTCAATCAACAAGCATTTCTTTTTGGAGAGCATCCACCCTCTCCAATATTAAAGAAAAAAAACACACAAAACCTTTATAATAAATATGCATAGTCAAGCAAAACAAATTCCTGCAATGTCAATGTCGCCCCAAAAAGTATGTCTTGTTCCACTTCTTGATTATATCACCTCCCCGTCAGGAAGTAGGTAACATTCCTCTGGAGTGAGTGCTCTGGGGTCATAGTTGTTCATTGCATTGATCAGAGATCTTCAGTCTTTCAAAGTTGTTTGTCTTTATCATGTTTTCGCTGCATAAATTGTTTTAGTTCTACTCATTTCACTTTGTATCAGTACAAGTCTTCCCCAACTTCTCTGAACCTATCCCTTTTGTAATTTCTTATACTACAATAGTTTTCCATTACATTTATATTCCATAATTCATGCGGTAATTCTCTAGCCGATTCTAGATGGGTACTTTCTTTGTTTCTAGGTCTTTGCAATGACAAAAAAGTTGCTGTATTTTTGTATATATGACTCCTTTTTTTCTTTCTCTGAATTCACTGTAGCATAAATCTAGCAATTGTAGTACTAGGTCAAAGGGTATGCACAATTTAGTTACTTTGGGGGGGGAGCCATAGTTCCAAATTGTTTTCAGAATGGCTGGACCAATTCACACCTGCACCAACAATGCATTAATGTGTCTGTTTTCATAGCCCCTACATTTGTCATTTTTCTTTTTTGTCAATTTTGTCAAACTGATCTGTATGAAGAGAAACCTCAAAGTTGCTTCTAAATAAGTAGTATATTCCAGGCACTGCACTAAGTGTTAGGAATAGAGAAAAAGGCAAAAGACAGTGCCCTCAAGGAGCTTTCAATTTAACGGGGGAGAAAGCAGTCAGTGTATGGAGTATAGACCGGAGTAAGGAAAGACATGAAGCTGCCTATTCATATCCTCTCTGACCATTTATCGGTCAGATAATGGATCTTATAAATTTGAATTGGTTCTTATAAATCTTGGCAATGAGACCTTTATCAAAGAAATTTGCTAATAAGATTTCCCCCCAGTTAATTGCTTCCCTTTTAATTTTAGTCTGGTATTTACACTTTGTTCCCCATGATATACTCTGTAGTCCATCCACACGGGCTTACTTGTTCACCACTCTCTCTCTCTGCCTCTGTGGTTCTGCACAAGCTTTCTCCAGTTCCTAGAAGACTCTCTTATCACCTCCTCCTCTTGACTCCCTTAACTCCCTTCAAGGTTCAGTACAAGTGTCACTTCCTTCAAAAGGTCTTTTTTGATTTTCCCAGTTGTTAACCCCCCATTTCCCTATCATGGTGTATTCATTTTCTATCTATCCTGGACACTCTCATCCGTCTGTATGCCCTCCCAGTAGAACGTATAAGTTGTCAGTTTTGTATTTCTATTTTTGGTGCGCTACTTTGCGTTGTACTACACGTAATAAATGTTTGCTGATTGATTGAAAGTTGTCATTGCCTGTATATACTTCTCTAGAAGGTACAAGTTAGAACCTGGAATTCTTAAATTTTGGGATGGCTAGAGAAAGGCAACCCCTGACACTAATTTCTACCCAAGAAACTGCTCTTTGGCTAGAAGGCTGAATTCTTGGATTGCATTGCCCAGGAAGTACAATTCTGTCCTTCCCTCCCCCTCCCCCACTCCAAGAGGTTGTGGTTTAGGGACTCTCACCGAGAGGACCACAGTTCCCCTTTCCATCACTGCCAAGTGACTGAGAATATGTTTGCCTCTATCACCCGCTTTTTCAGAGCTGGGTCCAGACACTTACAGTCGAGGTTTTTGGTCTAGGAATTTTCTGTCCCAGCTTCTATAATCTCTTGAGCTGAAGCTGCTAGCTCTGGGACAGAGTGAGGATTACTTGTTTATCCCTGGGGGTGATTGTGTTGGTAATGCACAGGTATCTGACAGGGACCAAAGTCTACTCTCAGATTTATGGTCTCTGATTGGTGCTCAGGAAAGGGAAAAAGGTAAAAAAAAAAAAATCCACCAACCCCCTGAAGCTGACATCCTTTTATAGGTCAGCTCAAAAGAGTGGTTCCTTGCCACAACAGCCTGGGCAAACAAATCATATCTGATGTCCAGGAACTATCCTTAAGCCTTTCCAGAAAGTTTTCAGTAGATAATGCCCAAACCTTCATTGTGAGATGCTATCAAGACCCATGTGGAGACTTCCACACAGTGGAGAGTCAGAACATCTCCACTCAAATTCAGACTCCAATTTACTCCCTGTGTGACATGGGCAAGTCCCTTTACCTTTCTAGGTCTTGGTTTTTTCATCTGTAAAACGAGGAAATTGGAGTAGATAACTTATGAGGTCACTTCCATCAATCAGTGATCCCTTGATAAGAGTTCACCATGATGTAAGCTTGTCAGGGTGATCTGGAAACTTTCCTAATCACCTTGAGTACGCAAAAACTAAAGACTGGAAATTCTCTAAAATGACAGGGAAGATAAGCCACTGATACACACACATACACACACAAGTCACCCACAAATAAAAAGCAATTTAGAGGGTTTGTGGGTTGGGTTTTGTTTTGTTTTGGCAAGGGCTCTTCCTCCAAACATCTCCTCTTTACTCATACAGTCACAACCCTACTTCAGACTCCCCACAACCTCTCACTTGAACTATTATAGTAGTTTTATTTTTTAAATAATATTTTCTTGATGTATTTTTTTTTGAGGGGGAAGGTAGAGCAATTGGGGTTAAGTGACTTGCCCAAGGTCACACGGCTAGTTTTTGTGTGTGTGTTAAGTGTCTGAGGTCGGATATGAATTCAGGTCCTGTGCTCTATTTACGGCTCCACCTAGCTGCCCCTTGATGTATTTTTTAAAGCCACTATAGTTTCTTCCAGTATCATTCCCCCTCCCAGAGAGTCATACCATATAATAAATATATTTTAAAGATAAAAAAGGGAAGAAAAATTTAAAAAATCAGCATAACTTATCAATATAGCAAAAAAGTCAGAAAATATTCTCCATGTCCAACACTTGTGGACCTTCTACCTCTGCAAAAGGGTAGGATGGGAGTGTCTTACATATTTCTTCTTTTGAACCATGCTAGTTTTTAATAAGGCATAATTCACTTTTGATTTTTTCCTTTCCATTCCTTCCTCTCTCCCCTCTATTTCTCTATCCCTTCTTTCTTTCCTTCTTTCCTTCCTCCCTTCCTCCCTCCCTCCCTCCCTTCCTTCCTTCCTTCCTTCCTTCCTTCCTTCCTTCCTTCCTTCCTTCCTTCCTTCCTTCCTTCCTTCCTTCCTTCCTTCCTTCCTCTCTCCCCTCTATTTCTCTATCACTCCTTTCTTTCCTTTTCTCCCTTACCTTCTTTTTCTTTCCCTTTACATTATTTTAGTTACTGTGTCTATTGTTTTCCTAAGCTACATGTCTTCTAAGTTGCTCATCTTACCTAGATTCTTTAAAATATAGTACAATTATCTAACATGATTTCTTATATTTTGTGCATTATTTTTTCTTTTCTTTCTCTTCTAAATCTCCAGTACTTAGCACAGTGCCTAGTACTTAGAAAACCCTTAATAAATGTTTGCTTATTACTTGAATGAATGGATCAGTAGATGAGAGGATAAATTTAAAAAATTCAATTCATCATTAAAAAATTCAATTCATAAATTGAACAAATTAGAGACTGTATTTCAGTTCCATATTGTGAAAAGTTCAGGAAGAAAAGGAGAAAAGAAAGGAAGAATTCTAGGACAAGGAAAAGCAGAAGCAGAAAGAATCATCCAGAAAAAAAAGAACAAGAGAGGGAGGAAGATCTAAGGGGAAAGAAGGGAAAAGGGAGACAGATAGAAAGATGGGGAGGGGAGAGATAATAAAGGGGAAGAAGTGGACCTTTTCAATCCACCCTCAAATTTTTCTTTTCACTTTTCTGATTTCTATTTTGTGCCTGTCCTGTCATAATTTGTGGACAGCCCTCCTTTCCTCACTAGGGTGACCTTTCCATTTTCTGAAAAATGAATTTTTCCTTTCATCAACTTGCCTCTTTTAGTTTTGCTATATTACCACATTCTCCACGTGGGCTCAGTATTTTGATCTTTGGCACAGATTTCCCTTTGGCTTCTAATCAGAAGTTTAAAGAAAATTTCCAATCATATGATTTACTAATATCTGAAATTTTCCTTTTCCCCCAGTTCCTAGATTTTTTCATATTTTCTTTTTCTAAAACTAGATAACTGTGTTTCATGTCTTTTACCAGGGTATGTAATTTAGCTATGTGGCTGGACCACAAAGAAAAACTTCCCCTTTGCTGGGGCAACACACCCATCTTGTGGATTTTTTGGATATTAATGTAGATACTTAAAAAAATTTATTTTTGACACTACAGAAAAAAATGGGTTTTAATAACTGAGGAAACTTGTATGGAAGTGTAACTTATCAGTAAAAAGATATATGTATATTATATACATATACATACATATTCATACATAGACATATATACATACATACAAACATATTGAGTCATATACATATACATACAGATACATATACACACATACATATATATCTACTATTTGGGGGTACATTAGCTCATGCTAACTGATACACAGAAAAAATTTTTTTGATACAAATGAATAAATATAAAGTTAACTTGTCATTATAGATAGAGAGGTAGCCCTCAACCAGGAAAACCTGGGAAAAAATCCCACCCTGGACACATATGAGTCATGTGACCGTGGTCAAGTCACTTAACTGCTCAGGGCCCTGGGCAACTCTCTACAACTATAAATTTCAGGGAAGACATTCCCCAGCATTGCTAGAGTGAGTTTTCTCAGCTGAGAATTCTCTTTAGTAACAAAATCACAGGTCTAGTCCCTATCTCTAACACATAGTGAAAGGTCCCCAACAGAGAATTAATTTTAGAATACTTTCAGAGAGCCAGAAACAATTAAGCAAAGTTTAATGATTTCTCTTCCAGTCAGAGTTTTCCTGCCTTTTCGGGTGAATCCTCAGATAAATCAACACATAATTCATTTTTTATATTATTTCTTTTTTATTTCCTTCTCTTGCAACCACATTACTCTTGGATCTTTTGATCTTACTATTCATTTTCAAAATTTCCTGGGCCTAGTTAACCTCTCAACTCTTTTATCTTTCCACTTATTTTGCAAATCAAAACAACTAATTATTCCTCTGACCTAGTTTTCCCAGTGTAATGTAATTACATATACCTGGATGAATCCCTTTCTCCAATTTTACTACACTGCTTCCCTTTTCCCTTTCAAAGAGGCCCCAAATGCCTGCTTTCTTAATTTTTCTTATTACCTATTGTGACATTTACCCTCTACATCCAAATTCAAATATACTACTAAAACCTATGTCTAATAAAAATGTTCCCACTGGGTTTGTTTGTATCAAGATATTTATCTTTCTTGTGCTAAATTACACTTCCCTAAATCTATCTTGATGTTGACTTTTGTAGAATATAACCAGCAGGCACCAGTCTTAATTTATTTGATAAAGAGTTTAGCATAGCCAGTGTGAGAGCTCAATAGATATAACTTCTTACCTTTTTTGCAAGGTTAGAATGTCTCCTATACCCCCATCTGAAGAAAAGTTGAACTGTCATACAGAGAATAAGAGCAAGACAGAGACCTGGGTTCAAGGTAAATTTAGGTGTGGATTTATCGATCAAAAGAGCTACTGCTTAGAGTATACACTCAAATCAGGCGGCCCCAAATGAGGGTCTATACGATGCTTATAAAGGCAAAACCCATAAAAACCACAATTGGGGAGGCGAGCTAGCATAAGCAAAGACGTACAGAAAGCCAAGAACAGACATTGGTTAGATCTGTAGCTCAGGGCTAATTTGGGAAAATGGCACAAGGGTACAAGGGCAAAGCCTTCTGGTGACAGGGGTCCCTCCTAGAACAGGGTGGAGGGCACAGAGGGAGTGGAATTCCCCAGAACAGGCTGGGGTCATGGAACAGGCCAGGGTCATATTCTGGGTGAAGGGTGTGGGGGACCCTGCTTGCTCAGCATTCTGGGTGGGGACCTTGCTTGGTCAGCATCCCAGAACAGGGTGGTCTCTTACATGAGATAGACTTGCCCCATGATCTTTGTATAGACTTTCACCATGAGCCTTATACTAAATGCTGCTTCAAGGCTTACTGATTTAGGGAAGTGCTAATTCAGGGAAAGATAAGGGGGCAGGGGACCTTGCCTCGGGTAATTCACTGTTACCCAGGACTACACTTTTAAGCTATTACAAGTGGTTATAGGGTTTAGGTTAGAGACAAAGACAAATATAAAGAGGCTTAATGGTGGGCTTCAAATTAGGTGGCATGTGATTTGGGTTTGGGTACAAAAGAACAACACCTAGATGATAGAGCAAATTGATGTGGTTTGGGGTTACTGGGCACCCTGAAATGAACCTTCTTCCAGTCAAGGGACAGTTTATTGTAACACCAATAGGAGTGACTTCCTTCCTTCCTTCCTTCCTTCCTTCCTTCCTTCCTTCCTTCCTTCCTTCCTTCCTTCCTCCCTCCCTCCCTTCCTTCCTTGCTGTTTGGAAGGGAGAAGGTAGGGCAATTGGGGTTAAGTGACTTGCCCAAGATCACACAGCTAGTTTTTGTATTAAGTGTCTGAGGCTGGATTTGAGCTCAGGTTCTCTGGACTCCAGAGTTGGTGCTCTATTCACTGTGCCCCAGATGAGATTCTTAATGGGAGTGAGACTGATGCTTATGTACAAAAAGGACAGTGAAAGGACAGTCAAGTAAGCCAATTAAGTGATCTAGGTGGGCTGGGCTGGGCCAGATCTTGGGTGAAGGTGCCAGTGATCTGGGTTGCTGAGATGTATGGGAAAATTCAGGGACTGGATTGCTTTCGAAGACATGGTCTTTTCCTTTCAGGGGTCCAGGTCCCATCGCCCCATCAAAATCATAATAGGAAAAAAGCACAGGACATCCTGCTAGTCACTCCAGTCAAATTAACTTATGAGGGTACTAACATCAAAATGATTAATTTTGTCCACATTTAAATGAACCAAATTAATTAATGGAGAAGAATTAATTGCTTACATGTTGAGACAGAAAAATTTCAGTTGTCTCTGCTACCCTTAAGAAACTACTATGAATTGGAGAGTATTCAGCTCTTAGACAGTGACCAATCATAAATGGATTAAAGTTTTTCAAGTTAGAGGGCTGAAAAGAGAAAAATAGAAAGGAAGAAAGATGGAATGGAAAAATGAGTCAATTTATTGGTCTTCTGAATCTACTTAATACTACAAAGATAGAAAGAAGACCAAAGATCTGATAATGAGTTGTATGATTCAGACAATTTTTTTCTTATTGGCCCCTGGAATGAATTGTCTCTTTCTCTTAGCCTAGGGTTATATTTGACTTGGGATAAAGTTGAGGGCACTGCTTTATCTCACATGCTCTCTGGAGAGAAACAAACAAAAGTCTGAATCAACCAGTTGCATAAAGTTTTCCTTCTGGATCACAAAGAAAAATTTATTTTTTACTTTTTGCTTAGTAGCATTCCCTGTTTGATGGGTATGTAGTTTGTTTCCAAATCTTTGCTTCTAAAAAATGTTGCTATACATATTTTGGTGCATTTCTATCTTTGACTTCCTTGGAGTCTGCCTCTGCCTAGTTATGGGATCTTTGGCTCAAAGGAAATGGGTGTTTTAGACGTGTTTAACACAACTTTAAATTGCTTTCTGGAAAGGATGGATCAATATTCAGTTTCACCAACATTGTATCAGTATGCCTATCTTTCTATAATCCCTTCAAATACCAAAGAAGCAGATTTCCTCTGAAAAAGCACTCCTTGTCCTGTTCTCTTTCCCCCTTACAATGCCTGCCAAAGCTGCTGGTGGCAGTATTTGTACCTGTGCACAAAAAAAGTCAATATTTGTTATTCACAAATTGAGCAACTCTTTTCTTACTTTTTTTTTTAATTTAAGAGAGCATTTTCTAAGACAATATCCCTTTGATCCACAGTAGTCAAGTAAGTTATTAGGTCAGTCAATATACCAAGAGCCCCAAGAACCCTGTCCAGTAATTCAAACCCTTCTATAAATGTGGCAAAAGTTTATAGGGTGGGAGAAAAATGGACTAACATCACTCTTTGGGCTCAGGGCAGTGCTGACAACAGTGTTGTGGATTATACAGCTCCGTTGTATTTTTTCATCCTCGACTTAAAAACTTGAAATTCAGGATTTTTGTTATTTGAAAAAGGGTTGATTTTCTGATTTCTCATGGCTGCTCCCATTTCAACCAATGTTTGGGTCAGCTTTGTGTTTTTTCTACTTAGACTTGGGAACTGGATAAGTAACTGATTATGTTTTTCAGTCAAAACAGCTCAGATTACTTTCCTTCTTTGTGTCAACCACTTGATGTCAGCATATCTACAGGACCTGATAATTAAACATAAACTAGAACATAATCTGTAAAATTTAGGTTTATTGAGTGCTATTGTCTCATTATTCAGCAAGGTCTAGTGTAGGGGGTTCTTAGCATGTGGGTTGTGGGAGAACTAGACAGGGTCTTCAAAATCATATATAAATCAGCTGGCTCATTAAATGACTCAGTATAATAAATAAGCTAACATTGCCTAAGTTTCTTTCTAACAATAACAGTAATAGCTAACATTTATAAAGCACTTTAAAAGCTTTATGAATATGTAATTTCATCCTTGAAACAACCCTGGGAGTTTATCATTATCTCCATTTTTCAGATGAGGAAACTGAGGCTGAGACAGGTCAAATGACTTGCCCAGGATTACATAGCTGACGAGTGTCTGAAGCAGGATTTGAACTCAGGTCTTCCTGACTCCAGGTTCAGTGCTCTAATCTACGGTACCATTTAACTGCTATTCCAGCTCTAAATAGATTGATCATAATATGTCTTGAACATGTTCAAGTATCTCTAGGCTCATTATTCCAGAGGTAAAGTAAAGAGAATGGTGGAGGGTCTTATCTAGTCCCTTTTGAATGTGCCCCTCACAGCTATACAACTAATCAAAAAGACTCCTGCAGACTGCAACCAGGCTCCAGAATGTTCCAAAGTCTTTCCAGAACACTTCCAGTACAAGTCACCTCAACTCTCCAGGAAGCAGGTTTTGTTCCACATAGGGGAATTGCATTAGTGGCACTCTGGGCATACTGAGAAGGACTGGGCTCCCAGGCCAGTCCCCCATTACAAAATAAATGAATTACTAAATTTTTTAAACTATATTTAAAAAATATTTTATATACTATATAATATATCTGTGTTATATATTATATCATATTTATATAATATATTAAAACCTACTATATTTTTACTATATTTTCAAATACATGTTATGATACTCAAAATACAGATTCATTTGGAAGCAATACTGAATCCATAGTAGCTTTTTACCACTAAGAAATACTCAAAAAGTTCCAGTGACTCCTTATTCTGAGGACAAAATTAAAACTCCTCTCTTTGGAGCCCTTTACAATGTAGGCTTCAACCTACCTTTCCAAGTTTATTGAATAGTACTTTCCTTCATATACTCTATTTCTCAGCCAAATTGGGTTACATACTGTTCACTGTCCATAACATTTATCTCCCATCTCTGTGCCTTTTTGAGTGCCCCTTTCCTGAAATGCACCTCCACCTCACTTCCACCCCACTCGTTTCCTTCAAGGCTCAGCTTAAGTGGAACCTTCTATAGGAAGTCTTTCTCAGTCTCTGCAGCTGCTAGAGCCTTCTCTAAGATCACCTCCCAGTTATTGTGTGGGAATTTGATTATTTACATGTGCGCTTCCTCACTAGAATGTAAACTCCTTGAGGATAGGGACTATTTTATTTTACTTTGTAAATAAAATTGGTTAAAAAAAGTTTGTCGATTGATCTTTGTACAGTTATCCCTTTCATATTGCTTCTCCCTCTCCAAATCTGGAAAATCTGCATAAAATTTTTTGCTTCTTCCTTCTTATGAGAGGTCTGAATATTTTTTTCTTTTTTTAATGGGGTGTTTACAGTCCCTAATTGTAGAATTTGGGTTAAGTATTTGGTCTTAGGCTATATTATACAACACTATACATATATTTTGTGCATTTCTGAGTTTCTAAAACTTTTCTGTGTCATCTGCTGGCCTTTGTATGTCATCTTTGGCTTCCACAAAATTCCCATTTAATTTCTTATGCTGACCTGTGATATATTGAAATTGTGATGGGGGAAAATTGCAATGTAAAAGGGACAACTCTATATGTTGTTTCATCAATAGAATGTAAGCTCCTTGGGGCAACTAGGTGGCACAGTGAATAGAGCATGGGCCCTGGAGTTGGGAGGAACTGAGTTCAAATCCACCCTCAGACACTTAACACAAAAACTAGCTATGTGACCTTGGGCAAGTCACTTAATCCCAATTGCCCTCCAAAAAAAAAAGCAGAATGTAAGCTCCTTGAGAACAGAATTGTTTAATTTTTGTCTTTAACTCCGAAGTACATAGTATATTGCCTAACACTATGTTAATATTGGCAAATGCTTATTGAGTTGAATTAATCATGTATTTTAGTAGCCAGCAAATAGTAATTCTTTGGAAGTCTGCCAGAAGAGATCCTCATCCTTGAAGGTGGATAGCTAGGTGGGAAAGTGGATAGAGTGCCTGGACTGGAATCAGGAGGACTCATCTTCTTGAGTTCAAATCTGACTTCAGACACTTGCTAGCTGTGTGACTCTGGGCAAGTCATTTAACCCTCTTTGCCTCAGTTTCCTCATCTGTAAAATGAGCTGGAGAAGGAAATGGCAAATAATGCCAGTATCTTTGCCAAGAAAACCCCAAGTGGGTCATGAAGAGTGAGACACGACTGAAAACAGCTGAACCACAGCAACGACATCCTTGAAGAGATTCCATTGGCCTAAGGAAAGGACAATTGACTGGGGGGTCAAGAGACCCAAGTGCTACTCCAGGCTCTGGTAGCGATTAGCTGTATAACTGTGGGCAAGTCACTTTACTCCCCTCTTTGGGTCTCCATTTCTTCATCTGTAATTGGAGAGAGTTGGGTTAAATTATCTCCAAGGTCCTTTGCAACTCTAAAATTGTATGGTTGCTAAGCAGATTTCCAGCTCCAAGATAATATAATTTTTATATCACCATCAAAACCTTTTTCTACGAATAGGATGTTTCTCTGTCTAAAGCACTGAAGACAGATCATTGTTGGTCATTTGGGAGGCCCTCTGGGAAGGAGTTACCATAAATTTCTTCTGAAACTCATTCAATTAAATAAACAATTATTGCATACTTACTATGTGGAAGGCATTGAGGATAAAAAGAGGAAAAAAAAGACCTCTCCCTGTTTTCACAAAGTTTACATTCTATTGGTGGGATGTGACAAATACATAGAGAATTTTAGAATTTGATAGAAGCAGAAGAATTAGACTTACATCTCTCCAACTTCCAACTTTAAGCTAATGCTGGTCTATCTAGCCTCAATGGAGGCAGAGAACAGCTCATCATATTAATAATAATAGCTAGCATTTTATTCTCACAACAACCCTGAGAGGCAACTGCTTTTATCCCCATTTTACAGATAAGGAAACCGAGGCAGAGAGCAGGTAAATGATTTGCCCAAAGTTACACACTAGTGAATTGTCTGAGGCCAGATTTGAACTCAGTCTAGTCTTCCTGAATCCAAGTCCAGTGTTCTATCCACTACATCACTAATCTGTCTTTGCTGCATAATCTGCGCCATAATCTGCAAAGCAAATGTTTTGTTGTTGAACTATGAATCTTGTCTTATGGCTAAACAGTTCAATTTCCTTTTATAGTTCTTCTTCTTCTTCCTTCTCCCAGAGAGTTTGTTTCATAAGCAGCAACTTGAGTTGGAAGTTATGCATCTAGTTTCTTTCCCTAATCCTCAAGGATTCAGAGCCCCCAGCAGTCACATTTACCCTACTCTGCCCCCCTATACCCATTAAATTATGGTAGAGTTTCCTGTTTAGAGATTGTTTCTCCAGGAAAAATTCCAACAGTTACTAAAGGAAGCAGTAAAATACCCTTGATATTTTTTTCTTTTTTTAAAAATAATTCTTTTTTGCTTTTTGGAGGGCAATTGGGGTTAAGTGACTTGCCCAAGGTCACAGGGCTAGTTTTTGTGTTAAGTATCTGAGTCCAGATTTGAACTCAGGTCCTCCTGACTCCAGGGCCAGTGCTCTATTCTCTGCACCACCTAGCTGCCCCCTATCATTGATATATTAATATATCTATGATGGTTCTAACTCCAGGGATAAAAATGGCACCCCACCTCCTCCCTATACCCTTTTCCTCTCTGTGTCTCTTGTCCATGTCCTCCTGTAAATCTGCTACAGGGGGCCAAGCCAATGTATTTCAGACTTACCTCTTGTCATTTTGTGGATGTCAGTGAAGGACGTGGGGTGCCCATCAATTGTCTCTCACTCTTACCAAATGACTGGTCCACTTTCTTTGCCATTCATGTAAGCCTTTGATGACATTCTGTGTACTGTTTCTGAGTTGCAATTTAAAAAAATTATATTTTATTTTTTCTAATTACATATAAAACAATTTTTAACATTTATTTTTTTTTTAATTTTTGTTCCAAATTCTCTTTCTCTCCCCTCTCTCCTCCTTGAAATGGCAAGTAGTTTGACATAGATCATACATGTGCAGTCATGCAAGACATATTTCCATATTAGCCATATTGCAAAAGAAAACACAGACCAAAAACCACCAAGAAAAATAAAGTTTAGAAAAGTATGCTTTGATCTGCTTCAGACTCCATCAGTTCTTTCTCTGGAAATGGATAGCATTTCTCTTCACAAGTCCTGCAGATTGTCTTGGATTATTGTATTTTTGAGAATAACTAAGTCATTCACAGTTGAGCATTATTACAATATCTCTGTTACTGTGTACAATGTTCTCCTGGTTCTGCTTATTTTACTTTGTATAAGTTCATATAAATCTTCTCAGGTTTTTCTTAAATCATCCTACTTGTCATTGTTTTTATTTATTTTTTTTGGAGGGGGGTATGAAGGGCAATTGGGGTAAAGCAAATTGCCCAAGGTCACATGGCTAGTAAATGTTAAGTGTCTGAGGCTAGATCTGAACTCAAGTCCTCCTGACTCCAGGGCCAGTGCTCTATTTACCTCTTACTTGTCATTTCTTTTTTTTTTTTAAGCAACTGGGGTTAAGTAACTTGCTCAAGGTAACACGGCCAGGTGTTTCTGGGTGGGTGCTAAGTGTCTGAGCCTGGAATCGATCCCTAGGTCATCCCGACACTGGGGCCGGTGATCTTACTCGCTATGCTAACTGGCCACCCCTACTTGTCATTTCTTATAGCACAATAATATTCCATCACAATCGTGCCACAGCTTGTTCAGCCATTCCTTAATTAATAGGCATCCTCTCAATTTCCAATTCTTTAGCCACCACAAAAAGAGCTGCTATAAATGTTTTTGTATAAATGGATCTCCCCTTTTTAAATATTTTTGGGACACTGTATTAGCAAGCACTCTAGCACACCCAGGATGTCCTGCTAGCACAGATTCTTTGATCTGCTTTTCTAAAGGAAAGACAACTTTAAAGAGGTTAATAATCTTACTTTAATTACAGATAAGTAGAAAGAAGTGAGTATCCAAGAAAGAATCCAACAAATTGGGCTACTCTGAACAAAGTAATACAATCACCTACATACACCACCAGACCAGGAGAGCACCAACAATTGAGTAGTCAGGGAATCTGAGTCAGGCTACTGTCAAGTGAATCAAAAGGTCCTTCTCATGAGTGCATTGCTAAGGCAATATTCACAGCACTGATGGCGATTATAAATATTCTGGCATAGTTCTGAATTGCAAAATATAACAGACTCTCCATAGATGAGAGAGAAGTAAAACATTTATTCACACACCAGAAAGCCAAATCCTAACACCAGAAAACCAAATTCATCATAGCAACAAAGAAATCTATATTCAATAACACTGTATAGAGCAACACCACCCCAAAGCCTTCCCACAAACAAACACTCACAAGCCTAGCTCTCTCCTTGCCTGAGTCCTCTCTCCTCCCCCCCATTCTAACTTCTCTGACTCTTAGCTTCCTCTGGACTCCCACCCATTCAGGAAACTCCTCTCAACACATGCTCCATGTGATTACATTTAGCTTATTAAGGGGCAGGGAAGATCTTCAAATTCCCTTAGGCCTATTAAGGGTCATTACAGTCAGCCTCAAGATCTTTCATGTCCCTTACACAGCAAAAATACATTAACAATACATTTCATTACATAGGCTAATGGGAGTTTAAGAATAACTGGTGTCAACAGAACTTTACAACAATATAACAGGGCTAACACAAAATAAACACATGAAATAATATCTTAGGGTGGAGTTTGAGCACAAGCACCCCATCATTCCCCCTTGAATGAATGGGGTTCAAATTCTTGGAGTAAGGAGGCAAAGGTCTCTTCTTCCATAGCTATTTCCTGCTGAAATTGGACATAGAGCTGTCCCTGCCCCCAAGAGGTCCCATTCAGAGATCAGTTCTTTAGCTGGCATTTGAAGCTTGGTTGACCCAGATCCAAGAGTGACACATCATAGTTGTGGACAGGTGATGACATCTGTCTTAAGCTATCAAGCATATGCAGGTAGAGGGTACTAGGCCTGCAGAAAACAAACCTAGCAAACAAGTTTAACAGACAAAAAGCCAAAAAGAAACAAGTAGACAATAACCAGAAGCAGGGTAGATATAGGGTCTGCTTCTGGGGTCTGTGAACCCACTATCATAGCCTTATTCATTGTTGTTTACTGTTTTCTAATTTGCAGTTTTGGGGGTCATCATTCTGGCTAGAGATATACTTTCTTTAATTTGAACTGGGGCCTAGCCAATTTCCTATTCTTCCTGTAGGTGTGACAAACTTGAACACAATATTTCAAGAGAATCTGTAGGGGCAGTTCTTACTTCCTTGCTCATTCTAATATTAAGTCCCTTTTTGGGGTACATTTTGTATAGTTCATTAGTTGGAATGCCATCTATTTTCCCAAATCCTCCTCTTCTCTCAATAAAGCAGTAAACAATTATTTTCTTGTCAATATATTTTGTCTTTGAATCCACTGGTTATTTAGTCTTCTCTCTTGAGGAAATTTATCTTTTTCCCTTTCCCCTAAGTTACCCAACCATGAAATCTTGTCCAGCACCTCCAAAAGAGGGTCCCCTATCTCCCCAATTAGTAGAGTCAGAATTAGGTACTTATAAGCAGGAGGAGCTGTCTTCACTATGATATTTCTATGAGAAACTGCTAAGGGGGTATTGGGATAAACCTCAGCATCTCCCATCATGATAGCAATTTTCATTACCTTCTCCTTTATCTTTCTCATATAGTCTGTAAGTGAATACCAGGGTCTATTTCCACCCGACCACATGGAGTCAGTGGGATACATTTTATTGCATCCCTCAGCAGATAAAGCTATCATATTGTTTACCTCCTAGCATATGATTATCCCTAAAAGCTTGCTCTACAAAAGGATTCTGACTAATATCTAAAAATTTCAAGCAATCCATACTATCTACAGATACTTCTCCAGCTCCTTCATCACTGATTCTCACCATCCAAGACACTAAGATTCTCCCATCTTTTGGGTGAATCAACTTGATGTATCAGTGACCTGCTGAATGAAATCCTCAAGTATCTCCCTGAAGCCTGCATTTGACCCCAGTTCTCCTACTTTCTTCTTAGTAAAGAATGAACTTCTGCCTGAGAAGCCTTATCTAACATTGTTTCATTTTCCTCCTACACATGCTTCTGGCAGTCATCATCAGCCTGTGCCAGAGTTGCATGCACCTTCCTTTTGCTAATTTTTTGCTTCTTTCTAGCTAAATAAGCAGAAAAATTCTCATGCAGACCAGCCAACTCCCAAGCCGTAATTTGTTTTCCTAACACCTGAGATCCTCTGGCTTGATCTCCCAAAGGAGAGCCCGAACACTAGCACAGAAAGTTTCTCATGCAAATCAGCTAACTTCCTTTCCACTTGAGCTTTCTCCTGCAGCAGTTTGTCTCTGCTTTTATATATATTATACAGTAACCTGTTAGTAAAACCCAATATCTTCTACATACTCTTGCCAGTTCTTTCCCTGGTTTTATTGGTATTCCTTGCAAAGATCTTTCTAAATCTCTAGGTTCTCCCTTCTGTAGCCTTGTTTCCCAGTTTTCGCAGGGTCTGGTGCTTTTAGCCCATTCCCTTGCTAGGGAGGAAAAAGGTAAATTTTCCCATCCTGGGATATTCATTTCTTCCTCTAAAGTCTTTCTGCCTCCAAATAGAGATCTGATACCTTTCAATCCCATCCTGTTCATGACACCAAATGTATCACCAAGGCAATATTCACAGCACCAACAGCAACTATGAATATGCCAGCATAGTTCTGAATTGCAAAATATAAAAGACTCTCCATATAGAAGACAGAAGGAAAACCTTTATCTAGACACCAGAAAGCCAAATTCTAATGCCAGAAAATTGAATTCATTATAGCAACAACGAAATCTATACACAATAACACTGCAGAGAGCAACACCATTGCAAAGCCTTTGCACAAGCAAACACTTACAAGCCTAGCTGTCTCCTTGCCTCTGTCCTCTCTTCTTTCTCTATTCTAACTGCTCTGACTCCCATCTTCCTCTGGGCTCTGCTCCACCCATTCAGCAAGCTCCTCCCTCCACAGGCTCCATGTAATTACATTCATTTAAGGAACAGGGGAGATCTTCAAATTACCATTACCATTACAATGAGAGAACCCCCAAAGTAAAATTTCACCTCAAAATATCTATACACTTTTGTCTAATAGGCTCAGAGCCAGAAGGCATCATAACCCTCATGACTCAGTGCCTAATTAGCTTAGTACCAAAAGGTATAAAAGCCTTCCTACAAGCAAGCCTTCCCTAAGCAAGCTCCTCCTTAGGCAAATTCCTCCCCCAATGGGCTTTATGTGACTCAGGATGTATCACAGCTGTGAAAGCAGCAAGACACCTGTGATTGAAATACCTGTGTACCTTTAGACCTGGACACACTTGGTTCGTGTTTCAAGGGAAAGGGGGACATTGGTCACATAGGCCTCTGAATGGACAGGGAAGATCTTCCTATTTCATTAACATTGCAGATACAGACCTAGTAGTGGCATTTCTGGGTCAAAGGCTACAAGTTTATAGCCCTTTGGGCATAGTTCTAAGTTGCTCTCAAGAATGATTGGGACACTTTGTATAATATTTTATAGATAACAAGAGATTTTATGTATCTTGGTATGCAAGTTATTTAGTCCTTACTATTATTGTTGTTTGTCCATCATTCTTGAAGAGGACAATGACATCAAGGAGATGATGCCATGACATGCAAGTGAATTGGATTTAAGTGAAGAAGGGCTGTACAAAGTCACCAACCTCACTCTCTTCCAGAGCCATCTGGATCCAGTGGCAAGATATAGATCAGGACAACTGGAGATGGCCCTGAATCCAGTGGGAGACCTTGGCCTTTTTAAGCTAAGGTCTTTAATAGGTCTCAGTTTGACTGAGGCAGTGCACATTCAGTGATTAAGGCTAGGTAAGAAATGAGGCAGAAAATGACCTCTTTTTACCTAGTCAAAACAAACCCAATCTGGGAGGGAAAACCAATCTGGCCAAAACAGAAACAGTTGCTATTTACATTCATTCTGAGCCAATCACAGCACTAACAATGACCAAGTAGGGCTTGGTCTGGGACCTACTGTTGGCCAATCAATGAGAACCAGAGTGATTTGGGTTTAACCCATGATCCTTAAGAAAGAAATATATCTCAAGATATCTTTTGAGGTTTCAGCAATCAAACTTTACATTCATTTGAGCAGGCACCCACAGATAAGTGTGTGATACTCTATGTGGACAGA
>NW_027185863.1:10945281-10972652 GCF_028583685.1 Petaurus breviceps papuanus
CCCAGTGGGGCAGCTTCTACAACTAACTACTCACAGAGGTTGTTTGTCCTTTGTTCTCAAAGAGGACCATGACATCAGGGAGGTCATGCCATGACATGCAAGTGATTTGGATTTAAGTGAGGAAGGGCTATGCAAAGTCACCAACTTCACTTTCTCCTCCAGAGCCATCTGGATCCAGTGGCAAGATATAGATCAGGATGACTGAAGATGGCCCCCAGTCCTTACTATAATTTTCTGAAGAAGGTAGGACAGACATCTTCGTTTTGCAGATGAATAAACTGAGGTTCTGAGACCCAAAGTGACTTACCTTCTTCAGGTTGAAAAAGTCTTAATATAAAAAATCAGGGAGATATGGACACATTAAAAAAAATACTTAGTCCTCTTTCAAAATGAGTGTAAAGTCAACCTTCCTTTGCCAATGATTTCTTAATAGCATTCTGGGAAATGGAATACTCACTCACCTTGATTATGATTGATTTTTCTGTCTTGCCTTGTTTATATAGGAGTTTTGTGCCTCTAATGACCCTATTTGAGATCTTTGTACTAGAACTTTTAAACTTTGCTTAGAAAAATTGTGTAAAATGTAAATTATGCACAAACCCTGGGAAAATAAGTTAGGGGATCTATTTTTCATCATAATTTCTCCTCTTCCTCCTCCTCTTTCTCTTCCTTTTTTCTTCTCTTTTTCTTCTTCCTCCTCCTTTTCTTCTTTTCCCTCTTTCCTCTAATATACATTACCATTTTGATTCAAAGAAATGCAGATACTTTTGAATAGATCCTAGCCAAAGGAGACTTTTAAAAATGCTTAGGGTTGCTTAGATTTAGTGGAAAAACAAGAAGTTCAATCTACCCTCTTATCTTCTCCAGAACATGCCATTCTGCCTTTCCCCATCCTCAACCAATCAATCAACAAGAATTTATTATGTGCCAGGCATTGAGTTTGTTGCTGGGTATGTAAGTACAAAGAATGAAACACTTGCCATGAGATTACATTCTAATGAGAGAGACAAGTATCTATAATTATGTATTCAGCATAAATATAAAGTTAATAAACACTCACACACATATGCTCACAAAGTATATAAATATAGGGTACTATAGAAGGGATGACACTAGAAACTGGTGGGATTAGGAAGGTCTTCATGCAGAAAAGAGTGTCTGAGTTAGATCTTAATAGAAGAGAAGGACCCTATGAGAGAAGAGTAAAGAGAGAGTGTATTCCAGGCATGGGGGACAGCCAGTATAAAAACATGGAGATGAGAAGTAAAGAATCCAAAAATTAAAAATTCCACTTAGATCTAGGAATCTTTGTAAGGTATCTTTTTAAGCTGATAGCTGTTAAAATTTTAACTCAAAATGAACTAAATTTATAAACAGACTTTGAAATTGCTGTATCAACAAATGTCATATGAAGATTTTCAAAAATAATGAAGTGTGGTCAAAACCATTGTTTTCACTAAATATTTCTTTACTGGTAGTAATTTTTAAGTGAGAGTAAAAGTTTTACTTGTAGTAATAAAGTATATTTTAAAAATATATCATTTTTATATTACTTAGAACTTTCATATATTTCATAATATGGAATTATTAATATAGTAGCAATGCATATGACTTACAAATAAGTATATTTTCATATATTGGGGTGCACACTAAAAAAATGTTTACTGAAAGAAGTTTTTGATGAAAAATAGTATAGAGATCACTGCTCTAGTTAAACTAAAAGTTTTGAGACCAGAGTCAGGGTTTTTATAGCTGTAAAAAGCTGTGACCAGTTGGAGGAAGAATTCAAAACAAATGAAATGTAGTCTAGCTCATGAAATAGCCTGGAGCAAGCTGGCTTTGGAATGAGGAAGACCTGGATCCTATCTCTGACACATCTTGGCTGTATGACCCTGGGAAAACATTTATTTTTTTCTTTTTGGAGGGGGGAAAGCAGGGCAATTGGGGTTAAGTGACTTGCCCAAGGCCACAAGGCTAGTAAATGTTAAGTGTCTGAGTCCTGATTTGAACTCAGGTCCTCCTGACTCCAGGGCTGGTGCTCTATTCACTGCACCACTTAGCCACCCCTGGGGAAAACATTTCACCTCTTGATGCTTTAGGCAACTGTCTAAGCATCTAAGTTGGACTGACAGTATAACACAACAGGAATTTTCTCAACTTTGAGTTTCCTATGCCGGTGAAATCAGAGATCTAGTTCCTATTCCTGTTCTTAAAACAAAAAATGGAGATATGCATTAAAACTTGAGGATCTTGAGTTTTTCATTTTATTTTTATCCTAACAAATGGGCCTTTGGCATTCTCTCTGGAATTTTAAGTTTCATTGTTCAGCCATTATATAGTATTTCTTATTCCATTAATTTTTTTTTATGGTCTGGAGAATTCTCGTGATACCCAAGGACTGTTTTTTTATTGCCCTACTATTTTAGAGCTTGCTCTAGCAATGTCACTCAGGGTATAAGGTCAGGTCATTCCTAGTTCTTTCCACTGGACCTTGCTACCAGATCATCTGCTTGGAGAATTGAATTGTGATTTTCTTATTGTTTAGCTTCTGTAAGATCCTTACAAATTTCCTGTAGGTCTTACTCTGGGTAACTGTTTCTGAAGGTCTTCCCCTCCCAGTTAGATTTTTTTTTCTTTTTTTCTAATTAAAGGAACCATCCTTTGACTCACTTCTTAAAGAGGCCTATTCACTGAATGGCTGTTACCTCACTCTAAGTGAGTACCTGCAAAGGCCTTAGCCTAAAAGGGCCAGGGTCTCCCACTGCACCCTGGGACATCGCCCGTCATCCTGATGAATATCTGGCCACTGGACCCAGATGGCTCTGGAGGAGAAAGTGAGGCTGGTGACCTTGCACAGCCTTCCCTCCCTCAAATCAAAGTCAAATGCAAGTCATGACATCATTTCCCTGATGCCGTGGTCCTCTATGAAAATGCAGGACAAACACAGCAATACTAGGTAAAACTGTTAAGTAGAAGTTTGCCTTAAGTATTAGCATTTATCTTGTTTGTACTTCCTTCTCTTTCAGTCTCTTCCGCAAAGTATCCACTTGTCCAGGATCAGGTCTTACCATGCTGGGGCCTTCAGCTCTCTCCTAGTTCTCCTGTCTTCTAGCGGGGTCTCCGACCACCCAGCATTTGTAACTGGCATGTTCCTCTCACTGTCTATGTTGACACTCACCAATCCTGTGTCTTAGTTTTTTTCAGAGCCAGGAACTCAGTGCTTTCCAAGATGTCAGCTATCCAATTCTGTGCTTCATCCAGATTTGTAACTAGGGATTCTTGTGTTAAGGACAAATTCACTTGATTGTGGGACCCAGACTATTAAATTTCTGGTTTAGCACTTGGTACTGGAATAGCCTACCCTTGAAATCAGGGCTCTTAGCTTTTTTGGTGTCGTGGACCCCTTGATAGTGCGGTGAAATCTATTGATTCCTTCTCAGAATAATGTTTCAAATCTTTAAGATAAAATACATAGGATTACAAAGGAAATCAGTTATACCGAAATACAGCTATACAACCAAGTTAATGCATCCAAGGTTAAGAACTCCTGAATTAGAGAATTTAGCATGAGACACTCCGAGTATTGGGACATGGAAAAGGTGAGCTCTGGGAGAGGGGAAACATGATGACAAGATCATGGGGTCGGGCATGAGATATAAGGTGGCTGTCACCATAGGAAGGAAGCTCACCCCCACCCCAGGCATCAGCACCTTGTGCAAAATCCTAGTCTCACCTTAGTAATTTCAGTTCTGTACTCATCTGTCAAATGCATAGACTGGATAATCTATCAGATTCTTTCCAGGGAGTTCTATGGTTCTAATTCAAAGAAATTAATCCACAATCATATGGATGGGCTTTCCTTTGGTAATACACATGGGGTTCAAGAGTGGCCTTCTAAAGACATTGTCCCTACCTTTTTTTTTCCTAACTCAAAGTAGTGACTTTTGCATAGTGGGAATTACAGGGCTAGGTCATATAAGAGATGGTACCAGTCATTTAATCCCAATTGCCCTGCCTTCCCCCCTCAAAAAAAAAAAAAGAAATGGTACCAAAGAGACAAAGTGTTTGGGGGCAGGTTGAAGTCTTTAAGGCCTAACCATATTATACAATGTCAATACTACTTACTTTGCCTAAACACAGAATAGCTCTCACCTACAATTTTATAATAGGTCAGAAATTATTTTTATGGTTAGAATGGATAAAATAATGCTGGTACTGAACCAACCCCATAATCACCCTGGACAGCTTGGTTGGGATCACTGTTCCATCCGGGGATACCCAGGTCCAGTTGTTTGGAAGTTCCCATTCAACTCCCTATTGGATTGTGAAATCCTTGTGTGCAGGGACTATTTTTGCCATTCTTTTTATACCTAGCACTTAGTGCCTGGTACATAGTGGGTTTTCATTTATTTATGTATTTAACATTTTAATTTAAAGTTTTGAGTTCCAAATTCTATCCCTCCCCTTCCTCCTCATAGTAGCGTTTTTTTTTAAACAAATGCTTGTTGACTTGACTTGATTTCCCCTAATTACCTAACAGTTTGTGTGAGATATGCCAATCAAGGGTCTGAGGTTTTAGGATTTTCTACAACTGCTCTGGTGTTCCTGGAGAGGCAATGGATACTACATACATCCTTAAGCAGTACTGGCTGACCTGATGTTGATTGACATCAGAAACATTGGTCTGAAGTGGGAGGGGAGGTTTCTTCTTCCTACATTTTATGTGCCTGTAATAATGAAATCTCTTGGGGCGGCTAGGTGGTGCAGTGAGTAAAGCGCCCACTGGAGTCAGGAGGACCCGAGTTCGGTTCTGGCCTCAGACACCCTCTTAACACCCACACAAAAAAAACTAGCTGTGTAACCTTGGGCAAGTTACTTAACTCCAATTGCCCTCCAAAAAGCAAAACAAAACAAAACAAAAAAACCACAATGAAATCTCTTCATGCAACTTTGCTATGACTTACTCTAAGGGGCAGCTAGGTGGTGAAGTGGATAGAGTACCAGGCCTAGACTCAGGAAGACTCATTTTTCTGAGTTCAAATCTGGCCTCAGACACTTATTACAAGTTGTGTGACCCTGGGCAAGTCACTTAACCCTGTTTACCTCAGTTTCCCCAATTGTAAGATGACCTGGAGAAGGAAATGGCAAACCACTTCAGTAACTTTGCCAAGAAAACCCCAAATGGGGGCAGCTAGGTGATGCAGTGAATAGAGCACCAGTTCTGGAATCAGGAGGACCTGGGTTTAAATCCGACCTCAGATACTTGACACACTTATGAGCTATGTGACCTTGGGCACGATTGCCTTGCCTTTCCCCCTCCTAAAAAGAGAGAAAACCCCAAACGGTGTCACAAAGAGTGAGATGTAACTGAAATGACCAAACAACAAAGTAACCAACGGCTACACAGCCTTCATGCATGGCTGATTAACTAAAACATTGCCAAGTAAAGAAAAAGACTGTGCTAATACAAAATTTTAAAATTTTATTTTTAAATGGCACTTCTTGTGAAACAGTAGAGACAGTTAGGATACTCTAGATTTCAACCAAAATATGATGGGATTTCTAAAAGAAAATCTATCCAAGCGGGGAAGTATAAAGAGAGAATGAGCAGTCTAGACAGGAATTTTCCCACTTCAAATTGAATAAGAGAAAACTTCTGTCAACAACAGACCAAATGGCAAGATAGCAATTAAAGGAAAACATGAAGGGGAATCAGAATAATGATTGCTCTCAGAGGGTATGGAGTTGTGCTGAATCTTCTCTTTTGAGACCTGGAAACCTACTCATGGATTCAAACCACAGAGGAAGCACATAAAATATACCCCAGCGGCTACCAGAAGATCACTTGGGTAGAATTGTTTTTAATCAGAACGTTCTGCAGTAACTGGAAGTAACCTATAGAGAAAGCCCTTGGCCAGATGAGAAGGATTAGAAGGGAAGCTGACAGCTGCCAATGAAGCTAGGTCTACAGCACTTTCTTTGTTCTCATGGATTTCTTTATCCATCCAAGGAAGGCAGTGACTTTTGTGTAGATCCCGTATTTTCCCTTCCTGGCACATCCTTCTCCCCAGCTGACAATTCCAGTGACAAAATAAGTGTCCTTATACTTGGTCACGTGTGGGCCGCCGCTGTCTCCCTCGCAGGCATCTTCAGGCTTGTTTTCGTAGCCAGCACAGAACATGTTGGAGGTGATGGTGAAGGTGCTGGACAACTTGCACGTGTTCCGATCAACATAGGGAACGGTGAGCATCTTGAGCACAGTGGAAGTGCGGCCCTTCTCATGGATGCGCCCAAAGCCGCTGACGATGCCTGTTTTCTGGCTCATCAGGACAGCCTCAGCCCAGTCCTTTTCTGGTAAGCACGCAGGAGCTACGTTTCTCCGGAACCGGATGGGTTTCTTTACCTTGATGAGAGCAATGTCATTGTCATAGGTCTCTCTGACGAATCCCTTGTGTGTCAAAATCTTCTCCACTTCATGAGCTTCTTCGTTACCATCCTCGACTTCTGTGTTCCGCTCACCTAGGAGGGAATGATTAAGAGTGCATAGGGTCTGTATTAGCAAATTAATATTAATTAATATTTAATGAAATTTATTATTTTAATTTAGGAAGCTTTTGTAATCACATGAGTTTTATTCCCTAATAATAAAACACTACAAGTTCCATAAAACTAGGTACGGTGCCTTAGCTCACTTTGTATCTCTTCCAGGGACAGGCATTGAATACACATTTGTAGAAATGAATTCAGTAAAGCAATGTCGTGAGGTAGGTAATTACAAGGGTGCAGATTTTTATAGCACTTTATCCATGGAGGGGGTAGTAAAGATATTATTACTGATATATAGATAGATACACATACACATATCCATATAGATTCCTAGATAAGAAAACTGAGGCATATAGACATAGAGGCTCATGGTCACATCACTTATAGGTATTAGATAAAAGATTCAAGCTCTGGTTTCCTGACTCCCTGGCCAGCATTTATTTTATAGATGGGGAAACTGGGTCTCAGGGGACTTGCTTAAGGTCACATAACTAAAGAATGGAGACTCAGACTCAGGTTTTCCCAGCTGCGTCCATTTGTACTATGCCATGGTAGAGACTAGAGTGAAGTCATGGCTTTGCAGCCTACAAGCTGGATCTCTTCACCTTTCTAGGACTTAGAATCCTCATCTGTAAGAGGAGACGTTTATATTGTTCAGTTAGTTGTGTCTGACTCTTTGTGCCACCATTTGGGGTTTTCTTGGCAAAGATACCTGAGTGGTTTGTCATTTCCTTCTCCAACTCATTTTACAGATGAGGAAACTGAGGCAAAGAGGGTTAAATGACTTGTCCAGGGCCACATAGCTGGTAAGTGTATGAGACTGGATTTGAACTCATGAAGATGAATCTTCCTGACTTCAGGCTTGGCACTCTGTGCACTATGGCGCCACCTAGCTGCTCACAAGGTTATAGTAGAAGGTCTCTAAGGTTCCTGCCACCTAATATTTCTTTTGTCTCCCTCACAATGAAGCATGTATAGTTCTCTGTAAACAGCAGGTATTTAGGAAGTGTTCATTGATTGATTCACCTAGGTAGCTGGTTGGTATAGTTTGAATCCTGCCTCAGACACTTATTATTTGTGTGATCCTAAGTAGGTCTTTTTTTTTTTTTAAACTCTAAGCAAGTTTTCTTTAACTGAGCGTTGATTTTTTCTTTTTCTTTTTGGAGGGGGGAAGGCAGGGCAGTTGGGGTTAAGTGACTTGCCCAAGGTCACACGTCTAGTTTTTGTGCTGTGTCTGGGGCCAGATTTGAACTCAGGTCCTCCCGACTCCAGGGCTGGTGCTCTATTCACTGTGCCACCTAGCTGCCCCCGAGAGTCAATTTTTCATCTATAAAATGAAGGTAATAATAGCACCTACCTCACAAAGCTGCTATGAGAACCAAATGAGATAACAGATAACATGTAAAGGCACTTTGCAAACTTTAAAGTGAAGAAGGAATGAGAAGAAAATAAGCATTTATAGAGTACCTACTATGTACCAGGCATTGTGTTAAGTGTTAAAAATTTTTTTTAAATAAAAGTGCTATATCAATGCTAGATATTGTTATTGTTATTAATGCCAGCTATTGTTGTTCTGTTATTATTATTTACAGAGATACCATATTGCCTGGTGCTACAGAAGAAGGAAATTTTATCTGAACTAGCAACCAGTCAGACGTTAGGACTCATTTCTGTAATTCTTGCTCCTGGGAAGGCTGAGACTGGTGGATCACTTGAGTTTGGGAATTCTGAGAAGCTGTAATGGTAATGGGGATTTGAATATCTTCCTTGCCCCTTAATGGGCTTAAGGGAATTTGAAGATCTTCCCTGTTTTGAAGATATACCTTGTTCCCTAATAGGCCAAATGTAATCACATAGAGCCTGTGGTGGGAGGAGTTTGCTGAAGGGTGGAGCTGAGCCCACAGGAAGCTGGGAGTCAGAGCAGTTAGAGCTGGAGGGAGGAGAGGATACACCCAAGGATACAGCTAAGCTTGTGTTTCTTTGTGGGAAGGTTAAAGGACAGTGTAGCACCCTTCTGTGCTATGGTGCTTTAACTTCTTTCTTGCTATGATGGATTTGGCTTCCTGGTGTTGGGATTTGACTTTCTGGTGTCTGAATAAATGTTTTGTGTCTGTCTTCTATATGGAAAGTCTGTTACATTTTGAGATTGAGAACTATGCCGGCATATTTGTTGTCAGCATCAGTGCTGTGACTATTGTATTGGTGCTACAGAAACATAGAACTAAGGGGGTCCACACTAAGTCCAGCACTGATATGATGAAGTCTCAGGAGTGGAGGGTCACCAGTTAGTCAGTCAATATTTATTAATTGCTTACTGTGTGCTGGGCACTGTGCATGCAAAAAAAAACAAAAGACAGTCCCTGTTCTCAAAGGCTCAGGATCTGGAGGAACAAACTGTCCCAGGTCAGAAAAAAGGAGCAGGTCAAAGCGTCCATGCCAACCAACATTGGAAATGGGCCACAGGTAGCTGTTGTACATCTAGCCTGAGTGAGGTGGGGGCCCAATATAAAAAAAACAAAACCCAAAACCAAAACGAAAAAAACAAAACAAAAAAGCAAAAAACAATTAGCAACCAAAGATGAATCTCAAACCTCTGCCAATTCTTGATGACTTAAGATGAGTTGTATAGCTTGCAGATTATCTAGCCCCTTCTCTACCCTCCCCCTGGTGCCGGCCATTTAACTTTCCTTTTCCCAGAAAATAAGTGGGAGGTGATCACATTGTCTTAGTGCTGGATGCATAGCTGGTATTTAATAAGGACCTGCTAACTGATCACAAAGAAGAAGAGAACAATATTTGAAAAACAAGGTAGAGTAGGATAATGAACGACTCCCATGGTTTCAAAGATGGGCTCCAATGCTCTTTAGTTGGGCCACTGTGGGCAAGTCCCTAAGCTTCCATTTCCTTATCTGTAAAGTGTGAATAAGTAATAATTGCACAATTCGAAGGATTAGTAGGAAAGTATCTCATGATGTTCCCCCCACCACACCCCCACTTACTTCCTTTAGTCTAGACCCACAATTTCATCCATGTGGAGAAAACCCAGGATGGGGAAGTCGTCTGTTACCTCTAGTCTTAGAGAGGTCCCTGGGGACACTGGGAGTTTAAATGGCTCATGCAGAGTCACATAGCAAGTAATTCTCTTTCTGACTCTGAGGATGGCCATTATGCAGCATTGCCTCTGGTAAACCATGAAACACTTCATATATGTAAGCTGTTACAAGTGAAAGAAAGAGAACTAATTTGGAGTTAGCTTCAAATTTGGAGTGTGTGACGTGATGTTGAATATTTATGAGAGAGAGACAAAAACAGAGAGAGACAGAGAGAAGAGAGTGGGAAGAGAGAGACAGAGATGAGAGACAGAAAGAGACAGAGATTGAGAGAGAGGAGAGAGAGAAGGAAGGAAGGGGAGGAGGACAAGGGAGAAGGGAAGGGAAAGAGGCAGAGATAGTTACAGAAAGAGATAGAGGTGAAAAGAGAGCCAGAGCCAGAGAGAAACATAGAGCCTGACAGAGAGAGCTCAAGTGAGCCAGCACGTGGGCCACACTTACTATGGTTTTGGTGGCTGAACTTTTAGATTCCAACTACAAGTAGTAACAAGAGATCCCAAAGCTCTTTGCTAGATCAGTCACCTTTTCATCTGAAGAGTTCTTTCTGATCTGTGGTTTTGTTTTTAAAGAACCACGTTTAAGAAATAGCTAGTATATGTGTGTATATGCCTCAGTGCATATACATCCATATGCAAATATACATACATACATGTAAATATATGTAGATATATGCATATGGACCTAGATACTTATCACTTATAGTTGAAGACAGTTTTCTGCAGCAATGAGAGGTTTAGTGACATAAGCAGCATGTATTAAAGGCCAGTCCTCTATCCACTATGCCATGAAATCTCTCATACTAAGATATATTTGATTATTTTTCACATATGAAGATGGCACTTTGGAATCATGCAGATATGACAGTCAACAAGGAAAATGATATTTAGGAAAAAGATACAAGAGTTGGTCACACAAAGCAATTTCTACCTCTCTTTATTCTCCCTCTTCTCTTCTCAAAGCTCTGTAAGCTCCAGGGTGGCTAGGTGGCTCAGTGAATAGAGCACCTGCCCTGGAGGCAGGAGGACCTGAGTTCAAATCTGACCTCAGACACTCAACACTTATTAGCCATGTGACCTTGGGCAAGTCACAACCCCAATTGCCCTGCCTTCCCCCTCCAAAAAGATAGAAAAAAAAGGAAAACTAGAATGTAAGCTCCTTGAGGGCATAATGTTGTACACATAGTAGGCACTTAATAGGTACTCGATGGATTGGATTGGAAAGACATGAGAGATTTATGGCTATTGCTCATATTTCCTTCAGTTGCTGAGGTGATCCATGAATTGTAGTCACTTACCTACTAACACCTGGAATCTCTTCAATGGGAACATGCAGTGAGCGGCAGAAAGGACAAAGTACTCATTCAATATTGTACCTCCACAGAATCCTTCTTTCTTCTCATCTATGAGAAGAGCCTACAAGGAGAAAATTATTAACTTCAAAATAAATATTCAAAGAGAAGGCTGGACCTCTCTTTTTATTGGAGAGGCAGAAGACCACAGGGCATGGAAGGTTGGTTACAAATGTTGTCAGATGAGATCCTGGAGTGAATTGGTTTTGTTCAGCTGTTTTAATTTGTAACAAGAAAGCACATTGGGTAATTTAGGTGGGATATAGCTAGAGATTACTGTGATATAAAAACAAAAGGCATCAACAAAATTTTATCTAAAAATTAGAATAGAATATAACCTCTTTGAGAGCAGCAGTAATACTATTTCATGTTTGCTTTTGTATCCTTGATACCTAGCACAGAACCTGGCACCTTATAGGGACTTAATAATAAGTGTTCGTTTGCTTGATTGATCAAAGGGAAGGCTATTGAATGTAAAATCATCACTGTTCATGAAGAAAAAAAAAGAAGCAGCTCTGGCTAAATTTGCCTATTTGATTAGCACACCAGTTCTTAGAAAGATTCCTGGCACATAGTAGGCATTTTACAAATGTTTATTAACTTTATTGATTAACTGTCATGTTATTATTCCTAAATGCCGCTTTACTCATGTTATTTCCTGATGGCAGAATTCAAAATGGTTCCCTGTATTAGTTTATTGTATTGATCTGAATGCTTTGCCCCACATCTTTCCAAAGCCTATCTTTAGGATATCTTTGTTATGTGAAGAGTAGGGACTTTTCTGTGGTTGGAATTCCTGTGGTTGCTACACAGAACTAGGCAGTACTTTTGAGTAAGTAGAAGAAATTTTTGTCTATGTTGTGTAATTTTAGGGACATTAGAGAGCTCTCTCAAGTGCCACAGAGTCTAAAGTTCAGCCACAAGAGATTAATCTCTTTGTATTTTCCTTCCTGCTGTCTTTCCTTTAAAAATGCAAATATTCTGAGGGGTAGCCGGGTGGCTCAGTGAGTAAGAGCACCGGCTCCAGTGTCGGGATGACCTGGGGATCAAATCTGGGCTCAGATACTCAGCACCACACCCAGAAATAACTGGCCGTGTAACCTTGAGCAAGTTACTTAACCCCTATTGCTTTAAAAAAGAAATGCAAATATTCTGGAAGGGGTAATATCAAATTGATACACAGTTAATGACATCACATTTTCCTCTTTTAAGAGTGCTCAGATACCTTGGGGGAAAAGATGATAAAAAAAAAAGGTGGGGGGAGGCAGAGGCAACAAAGACAAACTTTAATTATCTCAGTTTTGCCAAAGCCTGGTTCTGGTATGAAGAGTTTTAAATCATACTTTCTTTTATCAGAAGGCTAATAGCTCATATTTGCATAGTGCTTTATAATTTACAAAGCTATCACAAAAACCCTGAGAAACTGGTAGGGCAAGTATTATCACCCCCATTTTCAGGATGAGGAAACTGAGGTTAAGTTTTAAGTGACTTGTCTCATGTCACATAGCTGGTAAGCTGAGAAGAGAGGATTTGTAATCTTCTCTCTACTACTCTAGTCATTAACCACTAGATGCATTGGGATACTTCAACTATTTTCATGGATCCATGTTAATTCTGTGTGAACCAATGAATTAATGATTATAAAATGCTCTGAAAATACAAACTATTAAAGACTTTCATTACTACAGTCTAGCTAGCAAATTTTTAAAATTTAATTTTTAAATTCTAAACCTAAACACCAAAAAAAAAAAAAAAAGAAAAAGAAAATTTGTATATACGCAGTTACCACATGAAAAAGGATTGTGGGTGAAAATGAATACTCTTTTCATATCATGTGGGTTTTTTTTTTTTGCTTTTTGGAGGGCAATTGGGGTTAAGTGACTTGCCCAAGGTCACACAGCTAATTTTTGTGTTGTGTCTGAGGTCAGATTTGAACTCAGGTCCTCCTGACTCCAGGGCCAGTGCTCTATTCACTGTGCCACCTAACCACCCCTATATCATGTGGTTTTAAAAAAAGGTACATAGTAAATTCCACATGTTACTTTCAAAACTGTCCCATTTGTGCTTCCTTCTGAACTTCTGTTAATTTTTTTTTAAAGTTACAAAGGTCCTTTTTTTGGGCATCACTCTCTTACCCATTCTATCCCTCCCCACAGAAAAAACGCTTTCCTGCCCAATTTAAAATTGAGAGGAAAAAAATCTTGTAACAAATAAGCATAGTCAAACATAAAACTTTTGAAAAAAAGGTCTATTAACTTATAATATGATGTACATGTGGACTATCTTTCCAAATATTTGACAATACTTTTTCTCCTGAAAATGGAAGTAATGAAATTCTTCAGAACCTTAAACTTGCAAAATTTCTTCCAGATGAGCAACATTTTCTGTTGAAAATTATAAGGTTGTCAGCATTGAACCACGGTTATGGGATTAAGCAACTGTAAACTCCATTAATAAAAGTTTCTAAAATGTCCTTCCTTTTCTTCCTTCCCCTTCCATTAAAAACACTTCATTCTCTGCTTGTCCTCCGAAATGGTGAACACAGTTAATAGCATCCCTGCCCTGCCCCCATCTGCAAACACCATTGTTACTCAACACTAACACAGTCTATCATGCAAAATCAATCATCGAATAGTAAAAACAACAACAAAAATAAAGACTTACTAAATGAATGAATTTCAGAAAATTTAAGGCACAATCTCCTCTCCAAGATTTTGTTTTTCTTCTTTCTGCCTGGACAGCCCTCTCTCACCAGACTTTCCAAATTCCACCTATTGAAATCTCACCCATTATTCAAGGCCCAGTTTCAATGCTACCTTCTCTATGAAGATTTTTCTTATGTCCTCAGACAGATGTGATCTTGCCCTCCTCTGAACTGCCATGGAACATTTTATCTTTTTCTACTGAATGGGGTTGTTGTGATGAAATCTCTTTACAAACCTTCACATTATATAAATGTGCTATTATAATATAAATGGGGTGTGTGTGCGTGCACATGTGCATTTGGTGTGGTGCTATGATCACACACGCCTTGCTCATCACCCCACTTTCTCTAACACACAGAGAAGCAGGCTGTCACTTAATTGATTAATCAGATAACCAAGTATGGAAAGTGGTACATATTTTGGCCACCAGATGGCACTACCCTTAGGCCAATAGCCCAGGGGCTACATTAAAGAGAATTCAGTACATATATTCTGACTTTCCCAAATCTGCAATTTCTCCCTTTTTCAGTGTAGGGCATTTAGCCTTCATACTCTTAACCTATTCTCTCTTACCCAGCAGAGCTGAGTTCAATAATGATCTTGGCGGGGGTGGCTAGGTGGTGCAGTGAATAGAGCACTGGCCCTGGAGTCAGGAGGACCTGAGTTCAAATTCGGCCTCAACACTTAACACAAAAACTAGCTGTGTGACCTTGGGCAAGTCACTTAACCCCAATTGCCCTCCAAAAAGCAAAAAAAAAATTATCTTGGAGTATGATTTAGTATATACTTAAAAATTATTCAGGGGCATCCAGGTAGCACAGCAAGTAAGAGGACTGGCTCCAGTGTTGAGATGACCTGGGGATCGAATCTGGGCTCAGATACTTAGCACCACACCCAGAAACACCTGGCTGTGTAACCTTGAGCAAGTTACTTAACCCCAATTGCTTAAAAATAAAATTATTCAAATCAGTTATTCTTTTTTTGTTCTGAGCCCTGACCCTGCATTTGGCAAGCCTCCTTATCAAATGACCTCATTCATAAGACATAGAACATTGAATTGTGACTAGTTACTGAAAAAAATAGAAAATGTTGAGAACTGGTTTGAGTACATAAAGGGTGACCATACTCAGGAAAATCCGGTGCTAATTACCTCTAGAATATCTTATGTATGGGCCACTAAAGAAAAAGTTGGAAGAACTCTGATCAATGAAATGCCAATCCATGATTCCAGGGGACCAATGATGAAGCATGATATCCACCATTTGATGAAGAGGTTATAGAGTACAGAATGAGATATTTTTTGAACATGACCAATGAGGGAATTTGTTTTGTTTAACTATGAGCATGTAAAAAGCAAGAACTTTTTTTTCTTTTTCTTTCTTAGTGAGGTGAGAGGTGGGAGGGGAAAAAGATTTGTTCAATTTTTTAAAATTTTATTAAAAATAAAGTAAAACTAAAAAGGTTTTTTTTTTTTTTTAAAGAATATAAGCTGATTGAGGGCAAGGGACTATCTCAATTTTATGGTTGTATTCTTAGCACCTATCTCGTGCCTAAAACAGTCTGGTTCTCTGCTCATGCTCATGCTGTCTTGGGTAAACTCCTCCTACCCACTGAGTTCCATGTGACTCAGCTGTGAGCTGGACCACATCTCAAAGCAGGTCCCATGGGCCTATTACGGGGCAGGGAAGATCTTCAAATTTCCTTAACATTATAGTCTGGGAGCACCCGTGTCCCACCCATATACTATCCATCAGCTCAGATATACTTTGTACTGACAGGTCAACAGGTCCCCAAAGAGCCAGACCCATTTCATCTGTGACCAGGCTAACTTATGGTGTTATTTTGGGGGTGTGGGGGTGAGGCAGGAAAATTGGTTACACGTATGCCAGATGACAACATTAATGTTTATGCATGCAATATATGCTCCACATGTAAATGAATATATTTGCATATGTTAATAAATATGTCAATTATAATCGTGGATTTTCTAATTTATATTTTTTATTGTCATTGTGATATTAATATTTATTTGCCTGTGTCCTGGTGTTATGCTTATACTGTGGCTATATTTGATTATTAGTGATGCATCCTTTTGATGCTTAGATTTATTTACTAATTCACTAATAATTACCATGGGTTGTTATTCTAGATACCTCGAAGTATTGTTTCCATTGAGCACTGTTTACTGCTAACTATGCCTTGTTTTTGCTATTTATGCTTAGTTGTTTACTTACTCTGGGTGCACATATACCATTGCTATGTGTACACCTGATATGTCCTGCAAATGATGTAGTAATTTAGTTAATGAAGCAGCTGGTCCAGACAGGGTTTTGTAATGGCAAGCAAAGAAGTACTTAGCTCCTTGTTTCAGTTCTTCAAGTGTCTGAGCCTCAGCTGTGATTATATCAAGTCTTTGTTAGAAACAGAACTTGTGAAGCCCACAGAGGGAGGAACTTGCCATATAAAAGCAGGAACACAAGCTGGGACCAAGTAGAACTGGGAGGAAGCATGGCTGTGGTGCCAGCACTTTGTCTGTGTTGATGGTACTTTGTCACATCTGTCTGCTGAGAGAGGACGTTGCTGCTGTTGCAGAAGCCCTGGGACCTTCCTGCTGGTTCAGAAGCCCTGACTTTCCTGCTGTCTGTTCACAGAAGTCCTGAAGGAGGGTTTTTACTGATGTTTTCCTAGGTCCTGGGACTTTACTGATGATTTATGCTGATTTCTCAGACAGAGGCCCTGTCTGTTGGTCTGTGTTGATGTCACAGGCAGAAAGTGAATTGATGATAGTGCTGGCAATGTGTGTGAACATTATTGTAACTGCTAAGCTTGATGTGTGCAGCTGGACCAGGAGCTGGGAGCTGCCTACATGTGAATCCAGTTGACCGTTGGGTGGTGGAATTAGGGTGACTGATAAGATCATGACTTATTGTGACCTAGGGGTGAGAGAACTTTGTACTTCGTGCCCCTTAAGGATGATTGAGTTAAGGATGATTGGAAGCTAGTCTCCAGTCAAGAAGAAAGAAGACTTTAGATGGGTACTTCATATTGATTGATTCAGATTGTGACTTACTGAATGATATCTTTGTTTAAGAATTTGTGGTCACTCTAGCAGTAAGCTGCTATGTTATATTGCTGTGAATATTGTTCTTTGGTTTCTGTGAATGTTTTGCCTTAGTTTATTGCTGAATAAATAGGGAGTTCACTATAGTATGTGATCAGAACCTTAAAGCTATTCACAGCAGCCGTCCTCAGGAGAGCTGCTTGTGCTTGGCTGTACAGCTTTGCATTGTGCTATGTCTAATCCATGTATATATATTTTTTTCTTTTTGGAGGGGGGAGGGCAGGGCAATTGGGGTTAACTGGCTTGCCCAAGGTCACACGGCTAGTAAGTGTTAAATGTTTGAGGTCAGATTTGAACTCAGGTCCTCGTGACTCCAGGGCTGTTGCTCTATTCACTGTGTCACCTAGCCACCCCTAATTTGTGTAGTGTTCATGTGGCTGTGATGCAAATAGTACTCTGAGATGCTTACCCATGAAGTTGGATAATTTTTCTTGTTTCGAATGTTGTTATTTATTATGATGCTTTTGATGTATACCTGCAACTAGGTGGCATAGTGGATAAAGTGTTGGCCTTGGAGTTAGGTAGACCTGAATTCAAGTCCCATCTGAGACGTTTGCTAGTTTTCTGATCCTGGACAAGTTACTTAACCTCTCCTTGCCTTAGTTTCTTCATCTGTAAAACAGGTTATTGTAAGGATCAGATGAGATAATATTTGTGAAGCCCTTAGCATGGTGCTTGGCATATAGTAGGTTCTGTATAAATGCCAATTCTTCCACGTGTGTGCCCCTGTCAGAGTATTTGGCTAAGACAGAAAATTCTTAAATCATAGGATCTCATATTTAGAACTAGACGAGACTGTACAAGAGGTCACCTAGTCTAACCCTCTGATTTTACAGATGAGGTAACTGAGGCCCAGATCTGCACAAATGGAAGAGCTATGATTTAGATCCAGGTCTCTGGCTATAAATCCAGCATTCTTCTATTTCTATCATACTACCTTATTTCACGAAGTGAAAATGACCTGGGACAATTGCTTCAACACTTGTCACAAAGATAAGGATAACTTAGATGGTAATAAATACTGATTTGGCATTTTGACCATTTTAGTTAATAATAGTTAATAATTTAGGAATTAAAAATTAGAAATTGAGAGATATCAAATCATATCTTTGACTTGACAGCATTGGGACAAACCACAATTACCTGCCATGGACATTCTCCCTCGTTGCAATTTCTTCCTCCAACAATCCTTATGAGATCCTCTCCAGTATCTCCAGTTTCTGTGTAATTTGGGAAGAGTCCATGAAAAGGATCCTTTGTGGGAGCCAGGGTTTCTGTCTCCAACTCTTTACGTGGATTCTCGTTTTGGTCTAGAGAAGGGATCCCTTGCATGGGAGGTTCTGCGGCTGACCTCTTTCTTCTTTCGACTGTGTATTTTCCACATGGGTAGGGTTCTGAAAGAAAAAAAAGAAAATACGCGATGTCTGAAAATGTCCCCAAATCATACAGCCAAAAGCCTCTGTCACAGTTAGCTTCAGAGAGTATTGCGGTGATCCCATCTATCTCTTGACTTTCAAAGGGAAAGTCTCTTAGCTTCACAAACTAGTCCTTACATCTAATTATTCTGGGGTTGATTGTTGTTATTCACTTGTTTCAGTCTTGTCCCACTCTTTGTATCCCCATTTCGAGTTTTCTTGGCAAAGATACTAGAGTGGTTTTGCCATTTCTTTTTCCATTTCATTTGACAAATGAGGAAACTGAAGCCAACAAGGGTTAAGTGACTTGCCCAGGGTCACAAAGTTAGCCAGTGTCAGAGGCCAGATTTGAACTCAGGAAGACGAGTCTTCTTGATCCAGGCCCAGCACTCTATCCATTGTGCCACTAAGCTGCCCCTTAGGTTGATTATCCAAATCTTTTGCTTCTCCTCCTCACTCCTGACTTTTTTTGGATAGTTCTCTGGGGTGAGTGTGGGGGTGGGGTAGGGAAGGAAAGGGTGGGGAGAAGTCAGTTATACATAACTAAAAAGCAGCTTGTTAGGGGAGAAAGAAAAAAAATGACTTACTTTTTAACTTTTTAAAATTAATAATAGAGAATAGGAAACTTTATTCAGTAGATACACCAAATGATGAAAATGTCTTCTCTAAAGTTCTGCTCTGATACCTCATTGTGGAAGGTTCTCCAGAGGCTTGGCTAGCTAATAATAAGAGGTACCATCTAAATAGCACTTCAAGGTTTTGCAAAGGGCTGGACACGTGTTGTCTCATTTGAACCTCACAACCATCCTGTGACTTAAGTGTTATTATTATCCCCATATTATAGATAAGGAAACCAAGGCCAGGAATGGTGTAAATGACCTGTCCAGGGCCACACAGCTACTAAGCATCTGAGAAGGAATTTGAAGTCAAGTTTTCTGACTCCAAGTCCAGGCCTCTTACCAACTTGTACCACCTACATGAGTACAACTTCATGCTGATAGGTCCTACCAAACCAGAAAAACTGAATGAAGCCAAGCATGAACTTGGCTGTAAGATTATAGTGACTCTTAAGAGGTGGCATAGTATATAGAGTGCTGGTCCTGGAGTCAGGAAGACTCATCTTTCCGAGTTCAAATCCAGCCTCAGATACTTACTAGTTGTGTGACCCTAGGCAGGTCACTTAACCCTGTTGGCCTGAGTTTCCTCATCTGTCCAATGAGCTGGAGAAAACCCCAAATGGGGTCATGAAGAGTTTGACATGACTGAAATGACTGAACAAAAACGACAACCAGCAAATCATAAAGAGGGCTCATAAGGACCAAGTCTCAGACCCTTGAAATACCAAAAGGCAATAGGAATACATTCTAGTCCTGCATGTCAGTGAAGGGAAGGATGGAGAAAGGAGACAGGTAGAAACACAGACAAGAAGAATAGGGAGAAGGAGGCTGAGGACAACACTGGAAGGGAAACGGACACAAAGAGAATTATGAGAAGAAGGGATGGGAGCCAGGGTAAGAGGATGTCCCAGATATATACCAGGGCTCCACCAGACCCAGACTGAGGCGTTGCAATGGGGACGGGTGTTTTCACCCGTTATTCAGCTGTAGTTCAAGAAGGATTCCCAGGAAGGATCTGGGCCCTAACCCTGCTGTCAAGGGGTATGTTGTGGGATGGCATGACTGTGCTCTTCCCCAGAGATGAGGATGCTGCCAAAACAGTGGTATCATATTCGAATAGTAAGTATAAAGGGTCTGAGGCTGGATTTGAACTCAGGTCCTCCTGACTCCAGGGTCGCTGCCCCAAGTCTGAGTTTCTTTTGTGTGATGTCTTCCCCCATTAGTTCGTAAACTCCTTGAGGGCAGGGACTCCCTTTATTTTTTCTTTTCAGTGGCCTGGCAGGGCGTCCCAACACCAATGAAATCACATTTTCTCCCACCAGCATTTTTTTCTAAATCCATCCCAGAGGCTGTGTCGGTGTTTAGGTCAAGGTTTATTAATGCAATGCCATTTCTCCATAGGAATCTCATAGCCTGGTGTTTCCAGACCGTGGCATCATGGACCTGTCTTTAATGAATTAAATTATACCGTCATTGAGCCTGTTTGCATTTCAGTTTGCGCTGCCTCTCAGGAAAACAGTAATTGTAATTCTTACTTAAATTTACATAGTATTTTGATAGACACTTCTCATGGTGTCTCTGTGAGATACACAGACCCCATGTGTTAACATTCCCTTTTCACAGAGGAAATTGTCCAAGACGATGAAGTGATTTGCCAATATTCATTGCTATGTAAAGTGTCCTTTTGTTGACCAAAAATGAATGACTCCAACCCTTCAAGAAACAGCCTCTTGTTCTAGTATTCAGGGCTTGGTGAACAAGTCCATCTTCATCCCTCCTGCACTCTTCATGAATTTATTATTCTATTTCTCGAGACGCACCATGCCTTTGTAGGCTGAGTGTTAAACTGAGAATCAAAGAGATTTGGATTTGAGGCCTGCCTTATTTAGTACCGAACACTTAACCAGGGCAAACCTAGTTAAAATCACTTCCTTTCATTCACAGAGACCATCCATAAAATGGAGATGCATCCACCTCGCAGGTTCAAATGAAAAGAGTCTGTAAAGTTTCTTACAAACCTTCATGTGCTATGTGCTGTAGAAGCAAGCAGTTGTATTGAATAAACATCCCATCCAAATCCTCATCTTTCTTTTTTTTTTCTTAACTCTTAAAAAAAAATTTTTGGAGGTGGGAAGGCAAGGCAATTGGGGTTAAGTGACTTGCCTAAGATCACACAGCTAGTAAGTGTGTTAAATGTCTGGGGCTGAATTTGAACTCAGATCCTCCTGACTCCCCGGCCAGTGCACTATTCACTGAGCCACCCAGCTGCCCCCAAATCCTCCTATGTCAAAGAACTCTTCTCTATCCCCTTCTTTCCTCTCTTCCTTTCTCTTTTTTCTTTCTTCCTCTCTCATTCTCTTCCTCACTTTCTCTTTCTTTCTCCCTCTCTTTGTTTCCCTCTCTTTTTCTTTCTTTTTCTGTCTTTCTTTCTTAAAACCTTAAACCCTCTGAAGTTCATAGACTGGACCACAATAGGTCCCTGCCCAAGCTCCACTTAACTGCTGTATTTTGGACCCTCCTGGCTTAGAGTGAATGTCAATGGTAACTGTTTCTCTTTGGAACAGAAATCCTGAGGGTCTTCCTTTCCCACCTTGATCTTTTTTCTTTTCTTCTAATTAAAGGAGCCAGCCCTTGACTCACTTCTTAAAGAGGCCTACTCATTGAATTCACTCTGTGTGAGCACTTGAAAAGGCCTTAACCTAAAAGGCCAGGGTCTCCCATTGCAACCTGGGTCATCTCCAGTCATCCTGATGAATATCTGGTCACTGGCCCCAGATGGCTCTGGAGCAGAAAGTGAGGCTGGTGACCCTGCACAGCCCTCCCTCACTCAAATCAAAGTCAACTGCAAGTGATGTCATCATTTCTCTCATACCATGGTCCTCTTTGAAAACGAAGCACAAACACAACAGTCCCCATCCTCAAATCTCTTAATCATTCGAATTGCTTTCTCCTTTGGACATTTATTCCTTGCAACCCTTGACATCCTGCACCATAGTCTTTACCTTTCTGAGGGATTGCCACTTGAATTTAACCATCCTCTAGTTTATAGCTACTTTGGGGCCCATTTATCACTTTACCAAGCCATTTGAGAATGTTTCTGTCCCTTCAAGCTGGTAAACATCACTGTTCTATTCTGTTACCCACACTCTATCCCTCTCATAGACTTAGAACTGGGAAGGAGCTCTGAAGACATCTACTTCAAACCCCTCATTTTCAAGGATGAGGAAATGGACGCTAGAGAAGTTATGTGATCTGCCCAAGATCATATAGATGGTAGGTATTAGGGCTAGGATTTGGACCCAGGTTCTCTCAATCCAGAGCTCCTTCTTTTTAAAAAAAATTTTAAATAATTAATTTTATATTAAAATGTAAAAAAATTAAATTTAAAGGAACTAATAAAAATTATTAAACAATTACATTTTAAATAATTATTTTTAGTTTTAAACATTCATTTCCACAAGATTTTGAGTTCCAAATTTTCTCCCCATCTCCAGAGTCCTTTCCAATGAAATTCATACACTGTGTCTCTACTCCTTTGGTTTTCCAGAGAAGACGTTCCCCTGCTGTTTCATAGACCCACCCAACTTCCTACCTGTAGGGATACAAGATTTGATGTCGTCTCCCAGGGTGTAGCCACTGGCACAGCTACATATCACGGTGCTCTTTTCTTCTTTGCAGAAGTGGTCGCACTCTCCATTATCCAAGCTGCAGAGTGTTAGTTTTGCTGCCCAAGAAAGAGAGGAGCATGATAGACTTGGTAAAGTGTCGGCATGGCCCAAAGTCAGGTTACTTCAGTGTCCTAGGGGAACCATCAACTTTTCCAGAAGGAGGAGCAAGTCAAGCAGGTTGCCATGTTATGCCCCCAATTCTGAAAAGTCTACAATGCCAGAGATTTTAATCAGTCAGAAACTCCTCCCTCCACCTCTCCTCCCCCATCATCATCATCATCATCATCATCATCATTGTCACTAACAGTATTCTGGTGTACTGGGTGAAAGGCTCATAGGACTGTAAATTTAGAACTGCAGGAGCTCTGGGAGATCAGCTAGATCAACCCCTTCATCTTAGATGGGCAAACTAAGACTCAGACATATCATGTGATTCGCCCAAGGCTGCATAGGTGGTAAGTAGCAGAACCCAAACATGAACACAGGTCTTCTGGCTCCATCTCATGTCCTTTCCAGGGTCCCATTCTAATCCTACCCCAATTTTACTTAGTGACCTCCTACAATAATTTCGTGTTTATTTTATGCCTTTTGATATTTTGTTTTGTTTTTGCTTGTGTATGTTTTGAGGCAGTCTGTCTATTCACCTAACATTGGAGGCAGTCTGTCTATTCACCAGGAAAGGAGGGGGTTGCATTACTGGGGCAATATTTGGTTATTCTTCATAAAGATATTGACCACAAAAGTTGGAGTGAATATAATATAATTATGGAACCCCCTAAATTTACTTTATAGGCATTTTACACAAGCTTGTATATATGTACATTGTTTCCCCCATAGCATGTAAGCTCCTTGAGGGGAGGGACTATTTAATTTTTGACGTGGTATAACCAGTGCCCAGAGGAGTACCAAGCACCTAGTATGTATTTAATAAATGATTGTTGACTGATTGATAATTCTGTCATCTGAAAGTCCTTCCAAAGTTAGACTGTCTCCAAAGGACACTAAGTAATTTGTATACTTAAGATATTTTTAATACATATAAAACCATGCCCCAAATTCCTTATTTTGTTTAATTAGGGACATTCCAGATTTCCTTAAAAGTATAGTTATCTCTTTCACATCATGGTGGTTAGGGGCATGGTGCCCCTTTGATCAGGAAAATCCATGAAATTTTCTTGGCCCCCCCCCCCATACTAGAAAAGACTGAATTATTATGGTATTAAAAGATAAAATATGTTGATATTATACAATACTAAATATTTTCAATGCATTTCTGAGTTTCTAAATTTTTTCTGTGTTATTTGCTGGCCTTTGTGTGTCGTCTGCGGCTTCTGCAAAATTCCCCCGAAATTTTCATTTAATTTCTTATGTTGAAACTGTGTTGGGGAAAGTCTGCAGTGTGGAAGGGATAACTGTTATCTCTTTCTGTTCTTTAACAATAGAAATAAACACAAAAATACATTTTTGATGAAGAGTTTTTGGTTTACTGATTTGTTACCCTCCCTTCCAAGGTCCCATCTCCTCTCCCTTCTTTTTCCTTCTTCTCTAAGTTTTCCTCCCCTTCCCACTCCAATAGTCCATTAGTACAGAAAAAAGAGTTCAATATAATTTGCAAATTTCTAAGACATAATATTTAAGGACTTATGTGTTAATCTCTCTTCTCCTTTATCCCTCTTCTCCATTGCTTGCCCTTCAGATAATACTAGTCTTTAAGGCACTATGATAAATAAGACTTACAAAATTCACAGTTTTTTCCTTCATATCCTTCCATACATATGCAGGTATATTCACCAAGACCATCTTTACAGTTCCCTTGATTCTGACAAGGCTGGCTTTCACACTGGTCACCATCTGCAAAGAAAAGCCTTGGAAACCAAAGTTTGCAAAGGTTTTCCATCATCCCTAATGGAAACTCCTTGGCTTTGCTGACAACATCACTTTCAGACAATCCCAATGACGTTGCTTATTGTTTCCAACAGAGCTCTATTAGCTAATTTCTAGGATCAGGCCATTACCTGTCATTTCATTATGTTCCCTCTGTGTTTTTTTCTTACATGGTATCCGACATCGATTGACGAAGTGTAGACTATCACTGGTCTACCTGACTAAAACTGGGCTCTTTTCAAAGGGAGGTTTTGGGGTGGAAACACAGCCTGAAGGCAAAGCTATTTAGAGGTGGGAAAACAATGTGACTGTGAAAGGGAGGAAAGGAAGAAAAAAAAATTTATTAAGGATCAACTATGTGCCAGGGAAGGTGCTAGAACTTTACAAACATTATCTCATTTGATCCTTACAACAAACCTAAGAGATAGGTGCTATTATCACCCTCACTTTCCAGTTGAGGAAACTGAGGCAGATAGAGGTTAAGTGACTTGTCCAGGGTCACACAGCAAATAAGAGTCTGAGATGGGATTTGAACTCAAGTCTTCTGGATTCCAAGCCTAGTATTCTATCCACTTCCTCTCTTAGACATAAGGGAGTATAAACATCATTGTGTTTTGGTAGCGAGTTTCTAGGATTCCTTTGCAAATAACACTCTACTTTCCAAATAGATCATGAATTGTAAGTGCTAAATGGGTCCTTTGAGATCATCCAGACCAGTGCCCAGAGAGAGGAACTGGGTTGCCTAAGACCAAAGAGTGAGTTAGTGGAAGTATTGGGTGGAATTTAATGTAGTAAGATAGAAGGGACTGAAATGGAGGTCAGAAGACTTTGGTTTCAGTGCTGTCACTAATTTGCAATATGATCCTAAACAAGTTACTTAGAGTGTAAGTTCCTTGAGGACAGGAACTGGTTTTCCCCACTTTGTATCTACAATGCTTCTCAGACATAGTAGGGGCTTGATAAATGTTTGTTGATTGACTGATAGCAAGTATAGAGGGACAGACTTTGTGCTAGGTCACCAACACGGTAGTGCTCTAGAACATGATTTCTTCCCCTCCCTCAAGGTGTTACCCTATTTCATATATTTCTGTGTTTACACACACACAGGTGCACGTACTGCCCAGAAAACCCCAAATGGGGGCAGGAGGGGTCAGACACTACTGAAACATCTGACTAACAACAACATATATACACATAGAAACAGCTACATGTCTCAATGGAATAGAATTCTGGGCCTGGAGTCAGGAAGACCTGAATTCAAATCCAGCCTCAGAGACTTACTGACCCTGGGCAAGTGACTTAACCTCTGTTTGTCTTAATCCACTGCAGAAGAAAATGGCAAACCACTCCAGTATCTTTGCCAAGAAAATCCCATAGACAATATTGGCATGCTATGGTCCACAGGGTCACAGAGTCAGCAGTCACGACTGAATGACTGAACAACAAATGTACATACGCACATTATTGTTCCGTCATTTCAGCTGTGTCCAACTCTTTGTGACCCTGTCTGGAGCTTTCTTGGCGAAGACACTGGGATGCTTTGCCATTTCCCTCCAGCTCATTTTACCGATGAAGAAACTGAAGCAAACAAGGTTAAGTAACTTACCCAGGGTCACTCAGCTAGTAAGTGTCTGAGGCCAGATTTGAACTTGCAAATTTAAATCTTCCTGGTTTCAAGCCCAGTGCGCTATCCCCTGTGCCACTTGGCTGTATACACACACACACACACACACACACACACACACACACACACACACACGCATACACATGCACACACACTGCTAGATACCTGAAATAAAATTCTGAGATCCAGTCAATAGTCAACAGATTTTTCTTTTTCACTTGGAGTGCAAGAGAGATCCACAAAGGGAGATATCTCTGAGTACAAACTCAACAAGCTAGAACTTCTTTTATACAGGGAAAAAAATAAAGGAAATGCTTATTTGCTTAGCTATAATAATAAGGTATTTTGTGAAAACAAACCATTTTATTAACAGGACCCAGGAATATATGGGAGTAAAAAATATTCTGTTTAAGAAACATAAAAAATTCATAGATTTAAAAATATTCTTATCATTAAAAAGTTTTAGCTTTAAAGAGACACAGGTGATATATAACTCAAACAATTAAAGTAGGATATGGGTTATATATAGTAGTCAATTAAAGCAAGATAGAGACATATGGGGTCCCAAAAGTCTTGGTGCAGTCTTACGTTTCAATAGCTTAAATAGCTATTTAAAAACTGCATCAAGACTTTTGGGATGGTCTATATGATATAGGTAATTAACTATAGTTAGAAAATATCTGTTTAATAGGGTAACTGGCAGAGGTCACTAAGGTTGAGTAGTAATTGCATAAAAACAAGACAGTTGCTTTGGTTTGAAGTTAAACTATTCCTACATATGTACACATATATCTTAATGTATTTCACATGTAAGGATAAGATATAAAATGTAACTCACCTTTGTATTTATTCCAGAATTCCATCTGAGGAAGAAAAATAATTTAAACAGTTTGATTCTAAAAGCACAGACTATCATACATTTTCATACAGTTGAGGAAAGATAATCCAGTTGGAGGAATAGGACTATATAAAAGTGGTGTTTTCTTTCCTAAAATCCCTTTTATTTTATATTCCTTTATAATTCCGAATTATAAAGGTGACCTTCCCAAATGACAGCGAGTGAATGAAAAGATGGAAAATCATTGCTACTTCTATGAGTGCAGAGACAGTGTCAAGTCATTGGCATAATATTTGGAAACATGTCTTTAATCTGTCTTGAAAATAGAAAAGTTACAAGGAAGTTGTATTTATAACTTCTCCAAGGGCAGAGACTTACCTCTCTCCTATCTTGTCCTACACCCAAGCACTGTATTGAATATAGGAGGCACTCAATGCATGTTTGATGAATGTTAAATGAACTTATATCTCAATTATATAACCTATTGATCACCCA
>NW_027185863.1:10972662-10981734 GCF_028583685.1 Petaurus breviceps papuanus
TGCTAAGAAAACCCCAAATGGGGCTATGAAGGGTTGGACACAACTAGAAATGACTGAACCATCACAAAAAATTTAGATGAGTATGAGGAAGGGGTCAAACAAACCTCTCCCAATAATTTAGTGTACTGAAAAATCTCCTGGATGGAAAAGGAGATGAGTTAATTCTTTAGTTAATTTAGTTAAACTCATTTATCTTTACCGTTTTTTCCTGGTCTTCAAAGACTTCTCTGGCTTCTTCAAAAGAACAAGTTTCTTCAAGACATTCTCTCTCAAGATTTCCTTTCTTTAGCTCTTCAAATATTGTATTAGCCCTCCGGGTCCTCTTCAGGACATTGTTGGCCTTTTCTTGATTTAGGAAAACTATAAGATAATTAGCAACGTACAGTTAGTTGTATGAGATTCATTCAGCCCAAATCTCTTCCTCCCAAGTCTTCAGTAGCATGCTCTCCAAAGCCACAGAGGTATGTCACCCTTCCTTCCACTTTGGAAAGCTGGTAAAGGGTTATGGTTAAGGTTGTGGATGGAGTCCATATAGAGATGTCCTGAAGGTAATTCAAAGTACGGACCTGGAGGTCAAATGGGAGGGCACATAGGAAGTCAGATTCAGGCTAAAAATCCCTATTTAGGAATAATCTTAATAGGGGAAAAATATGGAGTCATGAAACTAGATGAATTTCATCTCATGACTGTTCTCCATGACTATCCAAAAGCCTGGTCTCAGACTCTAGAGTTGGAGAACTGAGCAGTTAGTAAGCATTCATTAAGGGCCTACTGTGTGCACGCACAGTGCTAAGTAGTGGGGTTAATAATAATAGCCAACGTTTATGTGGTTCCTACTATGTCCTGGGCACTGTGCTGAGCACTTCACGGATATTAGCTCACTTGAACCTCATAAGGGAGGTACATACTGCTGTCGTCCTCATTTTACAGTTGAGGAAACTGAGGCAAATAGAGGTTGACTTGCCCAGAGTCCCACAACGATTAAGTGCCTGAGGCTGATTTTGAACTCAGGTCTTCCTGACTCAAGGCCCGGTGTTCCATTGAGTGGTTAATATAGTCAATATAAAATGGACCCTGTTCAGAAACAGACTTGTCTAACAATCTGACTTGTGCAAAACAGTTTCATTTATGGTAATTTCTCAGACCAAATCAAATCTTCCTGTAGTATTAACACTACTCTGACCCAGGGGTTAATGGTGAATGATGTGATCTTGGCATGGCTGGATGTTCTTCCTTTCTTGAAATTCTTTCCTCCTTTGATTGACTTCCCAGTCACGATACTTCACTTACTCTTTCTGGGTCTCAGTTTCCTCATCTGTAAAGTGAGGAAATTCAATGATATGACTGTTAAGGTTCCTTACTTTCTTCCAGGCCTCCCCTTTCTTGGTCGCTCCTTTTCTGCTTCAGTTCACTAGTTCTTCCTTCTCTCAGTATTTCCTAAATGTGGCCATTCGCCTAGGTTTATCCTTGGCCTTCTGGCCTTCCTTCTTTCTCTGCTCTGTGTCCTTTAGACAGTTTTATGGTTTTTTACATTGCATCTATGAAGATGATCCCCAAACAGGGATGTTTAGCCTAAATACGACTTCCCATGTCCCTTCTCACTTGACCTACATAAACTTAAAACTATTCAAGTTAAAAACTGAATTTATTTTCCCATTTGAATTGACTGCTGTGCTCTGGTCATTATCATTCTTCAAGAACCTGAGATTCAAAAATGTAGAGTATATATACTATGCAATATGTAATTCTTCCTTTGTTAATATCACCCAGATTCAGTCTTTCCTTCCTCTTCTCACTGTGGTTATCTTCTATAGATCCTGATCACCTCATGCATGAATTATCCATAGATTATTATATTTTGTTCTAGAAATTATTTAATTTTGTTTGTTATTCCACAAATTATTTCATTTATTGTGTTTACTGTCTCTATAAATTATTTTTTTATTTTAATTTTGCTTGTTCAATAAATTATTGATTGTGTTTACTGTCTCTATAAATTATATGTTCATGTTAAACTCATGTTATCATGTTTTACTATTATCAAATAAATATAAAATTTTGGTATGAATCATTATGCAATAATAATACCTGCAAATCTGTCTATTTTAAACATTTTTTGAACAGATATTTTACTTTTATTCAAATAATATTTATAATCACAGAGATTCAATCCTTCCTTTCTCTTCTCATTGAGGTTGTCCTTTTCTAAATCATTATCACCTCATACTACAATACTCTCCTGACCATTCTCCCAGATGCTAGGGTCTTTTGTGACTTCAAATTTTCTTTTTTTACTACCAGATGGTTGCTTCCAGACAGTGATCTAACTGATCTGGGGGAACTCCTGGTGTGGAAACTCTCTCCACTGATGTAGATTAGCTGCCTCCCCATCATTTGTATTCTCAGAGAGTTTCCAGGGTCCCTGAGAGTTTAAGCAACTTGCCCATGGTTAGTGTATGTCAGATGAGGGGCTTGAACCTACATCTTCCTGGCTTGCAGGCTTACTTTCTAAGCTACCTTTCTAGCTACTACTCCATGTTGCTTTTTAATTGTCCTAAACACCTTTCAAATCATGTCTTTTATAAAAAACCTACATGAGGGGCGGCCAGGTGGCTCAGCGAGTAAGAGCACCGGCTCCAGTGTCGGAATGACCCGGATCAAATCTGGGCTCAGATACTCAGCACCACACCCAGAAATCACTGGCCGTGTAACCTTGAGCAAGTTACTTAACCCTGATTGCTTTAAAAAAAAAACAACCTACATGACTGGTTTTATTTGTCTGTAGGATCAAATCAGTGCACAATTTAGAATTCAAGGCAGTCCACGGTTCAGTCACAGTTTATCTTTCCAGTGCAACTGGCTCCTGATCCCTAAAGTGTGTTCCCTGTCCCATTGAGGCTGGCCTCCACTCTTGGCTACACCAGTCATGCTCATCCCCAGTTCTTCTCACTTCTAGCTCTCTTCTATTGCTCATGTTGTCACATCTACCTTGGAAATTTTCTTCTCTCCCTCCACTTATAACATCTCCCATTGACATAGAACTTTTTAGAGTTAGCAAAGCACTTTCCTTACAATGACCTTGTGAGGTATGTAGCAGAAGGATCATCCACCCCACTTTAGGTATGAGAAAACTGAAGCAAAGTGATCTGTCTGAGTTTATAGGACTAGGCAGTGGTGAAGTTGGACTGGAAATAGAGGCATCCTGCTATTTTCCAGTGACTGCCTCTGACCATCCACTCCACCAAGTGGTGGGGAGGTAAACCCACCCTTGTAACAAACAAACACAGTTAAACAAATTAAATTCTAACTGCAAAAACGAATGCCTCTAAAACCATTGGAACTATGCTCCAAAATTACTAAACTGCACATACCCAGCAATACCACTACTAGGGGTGTACTCCAAAAGATCGCAAAAAGAGAAAAAAGGACCTGTGTACAAAAATATTTCTTGTAGTTCTTTTTATAGTAACAAAAATCCTGTAAACTAAGGGAAGGGGTGCCCATCAATTGGGGAGTGGCTGCACAAATTATCACATGTGAATATAATAGAATATTATTGTGCCATAAGAAATGATGAAAGGGGAAACCTGGGAAGACAGGTATAAACTTAAACAGAATGCAGTGAGTTAAACTAGAATAATTTCACTTTAACAATAGCATTGTTAAAATGACATATTTTGAAAGACTTAAGAACACTGAAACCATGGGGCAGATAGGTGGCGCAGTGAATAGAGCACTGGCCCTGGAGTCAGGAGGACCTGAGTTCAAATCCAGCCTCAGACACTTAACACAAGAAAAACTAGCCATGTGACCTTGGGTAAGTCACTTAACCCCAATTGCCCTCCTCTACCCACTCCAAAAAAAATAAAGCAAAAAAAAAAAAAGAACTATACAAACCCAACGACCTTCTAGTATTTCAGAGGACCAATGATGTACAATGCTATCCACCACCTTACAGAGAGCTAATGGGTTCAATATGTAAAATATTGTTGTTGTTCAGTCATTTCAGAGGTGACTGACTCTTCATGACCCCATTTGGGGTTTTCTTGGCAAAGATACTAGAATGGTTTGCCATTTCCGTCTCTAACTCATTTTACAGATGAGGAAACTGAGGCAAACAGGGTTAAATGACTTGCCCAGGGTTATACAGGTAGTGAGTATCTGAGATCACATTTTAACTCAGATCTTCCTGACTCCAGACCCAGCCCTCTATCACCTGTGCCAACTAGTTGCCCCAATGTGCCGAATGGAATATACATTTTTGAATATAGCCAATGTCTGGAATTTCTTTCACTTGACTATGTATGTTGTAAAAATTTTCTTTTGCTTTTCTTCCCTTTTCCAGGTAAGGTAGGAGGGAGAGAAAATAAATGTATGTTAATTGAAAAAAAATTAATTGAAAAACTTGCACCTCATTCCATACCTCTAGACTACCACTCTTTCCCAAGAGGCAGGAGATATGCTTCACCATTAGTTTTCCGAAGTCAGGTGTGCCTGCTGCATTGATTCGAGTTCTGACATCTTTCAATGTCATTTCCCTTTACATTATTGCAGTAATGGTGTAGATTGTTTTCTTAGCTCTGCTTACCTCACTCTGTGTCAGTTCATGCAAATCTTTCCCTAAGTTTCACTGAATTCTCCATATTTGTCATTTCTAATGTCACAACAATATTCCAAAAAAAAAATCACATATTACAGTTTGTCTAGCCATTTATAATCAATGGGCAGTCACTTAGTTTCTAGTTCTTTATTGTTACAAAAATTGTTGCTATAAATATTTGGTGTATATGGAACCTTCTCTCTGTCTTTGACCTCTTAGAAACATAGGCCGAGCATTGGTTTCTTTGGGCTAATTTAATGAGTTTTCTTTGGTTTAATCAAAATTGTGAAACCCAGATCATCTGGCTCCAAGTCTGGTGCTGTTTGCCTACTTCTTCTCACCTGTTCCTATCCTGGACATATCCTTCAAGGTCAGTGCCATCCTATCTTCTCCACAAAGCCTCTCTGATCACTTTAACTCCAATTTATTCTGTGCTGATTTTTCCTCTTCTAACTTTGTATGATACAATGAATATGTGTTGAATGGAATTGAGTTATCAGGCAGGAGGAGGAGGTGTCCATGATTATCATTGTCATGCAGGTGGTGATGCCTCTATAAACCAGGAAGTAGAGTTGTCCCCAACCAGCTACAGGTTGGGAGATGCTAGCTAGTATCGTGAATAGAGTGCTGGGCCTGGAGTCAAGAAGACCTGAGTTCAAATCCAGCCTCAGACACTAGATGTGAGACACAGTAGCAACCTTCAAGAACATTCCTTTTCTTTCAATTCAACTTAATTCAATTGGATTAATCTTATTTTCTGAGCACCTACTATGTGCTCAGTGCTGGTTCTGTTCAGAATTACATTTGTGTGATACCTTCAAAAAGCTTACAATTTTATTGGGAAGACCACACTTACACTCATGAAATTATTAGGTAGCTATGTTAGATAATGTACAACAAAGTGCTCATTTGAATGTAATCAAGGGACAAAATGCATTACAGACAGTAAGGTCTGTGCATGGTGATAATAGCTCACCTTCGTATAGGACATATCACCAAGTGCTTTTCTCATGCCATTGTGTGAGTTAGGTATTGCAAGAATTATTCCCCATTTAACAGATGAAGAAAATGAAATTAAGTGTTTTGCACATCTAGTCAGTGTCAGATGTGGGAAGTCAACCCAGGTTGCATGACTTCATTACATAAGATTAGCTGTATCCTAAGGTTAAAAAGATTAGAGTTCAATGTTGAATTAGAGTTCACTTGTGTGATATTAGGCAAATTACTTAAATTTTGTGAGCCTCAGTTTCCTTATCTGTCAGAAGAGAGGGTTGGATTAGATAACATTCTGAAGTCTCTTCCAGTTCTAAATCAATTGTCCTAAAAGTGGGGGTAGGATTTGATTTGGTGGAAAGGAAGGATAATCCAGGTAGCAGCACCTTTGTCTGAAATTCACCTGAAAGTGTGAATAGGAAGGGTATGTTTTGGGTATGAGACCAATTTGGTTGGAATGGAGAGCATATATTATGAAATATAATGAAAGATAAGGTTGGGTAAGGTAAAGTGAAGTCAGATTATAGAGATACTTGAATGCTAGGATAACAAATTTGGAATTTATCTAAGAGGTAGTAGGGGACAATGGTAGGTTCTTGGGCAGAGTAAGTAACACAAAGAAAATTATGTTTCAGGAAGATGTACCTGGTGGTTGTGCGCAGGAAGGAAGGAATGTGAATTATTTGTTCAGTGAAAATGTGCTATTTAACTTTGATGCCCTGTATTTACCAACAGTGCATGGTTGAATTGTATAGTAGAAAGAACATTTGCAGTTAGAAGAAATAGGGTTATGTCTCATATCTACAGCTTAGTAGCTTTGAGACTCTCTGAGTCTCAGTCTCCTTATTCATGAAATGATAGTTGCCCCACCCACTTCACAGGGTTGCTATCATGATCAAATGAGATGACTGGTCTGTAAGTTATTTTGTGAAATGTAAAGAATTTTTTCCATTTTTTCATTTTTTTCTTCTCTAAAGAGTTCTTTACAACCCATTACGTGGTTTGCTGGTGCTCCAGGCACTATTTTTATCACTCCCTATCTAACACGTGGATTAATGCCCACTTTGCTAGCTCTGTTTACCAAACATCATTATCGTTACTCTTATTAGGTTATCCCACTCCCAACGTCTTATCCCTCTGTTCCCTTTTGTGGAACATTTTGGCAGTCTATCTTTGACCTTTTTCATTCATTTTAATGGAAACAAAAACAAGCTCCCTAATGTTTTCATCTCAGACTTTTACAGTGTCCCTTTCCCCAGGTTCCTTGCATTTTTCCCTTCTGTGAGTTCTCCTCTCCTGTCAGGTGTCCTTCCTGGGAGGTGAGCTCCCTATCAGACTCAGAAAGAGCAGCTTCTCCTCCTATTTTAGGATCAAAGATTTAGAATCACGAGGAAATTTAGGGGCCGATCCCCTCATTTTACAGATGAGGAAACCAAGGCACAGAGAGGCTACTCGCCTTACCAGGTAGTAAATGTCAGAGCTGGGATTTGACCCCAACTCCTGACTCCCAAACCAGCCTCCATCCCCTTACCAGGCTGCCTTGCCTAATCCAGCATCTGATTGAGTCAGTTTTCTTCCTGTTGTCTGACACTTCTCTCCATCTGCCAGTCTCCCCCTCCCCACCCCTACTTCTGTTTCTCATCAAAATCTTGGCAGAAACAGGAAAGACTTTTTCTCAATCCCTAGTAGTCAAAACAGGGTTATTATTCTCAGACGACACTCAGAAAGAGGATAATAGAGTGACCAATTCAGAACTGGGAGGAGCCTCGAAGATCAGCTCGTCCCAATCCCTTCTTTTCACACACCAGTAAACTGAGGTCCAGAAAGAATTGACTTGACCAAGATCAGAAAGGCAGTGAGTAGCAGAGCCAGGATTCAGATCCAGGTTTGTCGGCTCCAGACCCAGCTGTAGTGCTACTGTTATTCCCATAGAGAAGCAGTCAGACTGTCTCAGATCAGAAAAGGAGCTAAAACATAGGGATAGGGGGTAGGGGGTAGGGAGCTCCCAAGCTGCCTGGATGATGCCCACTCCCCCATCTGCCTCCTCTGGGGACAGCTCCATCCTTGTCTCAACATGAAGCCTCCTGGGGGCAAAAACAGAAACGCCAAAGGGCAGGATCCTACCGGTTTCTCCGAAGTGCAGGAGGCCTGGCAGAGAAGTGCCCAGCAGTAGGAGGTACGCCCAGCTTGCCATGGTCTTTGGCCCGAGAGAAGAGTGGCGCTGTGCTCTGCCTCTGCTGCCTCTGCTGCCGCGGGGCCGGCGGGGCAAAGGTTCAGCTCACACTGGGCTTCCCTGGCTCATTCTGTTGTCCTTCTACTTATCATCACAAATAGGATGAGGCATCCGATTGGCCAGTGGGGCTTCCTGGTGAGTTCAGGCAGGCAGGGCCAGATGAAAAGGGAGGGTGGAGGAAGACCACAGGCCCTGCTGATTTCCTCATCTGTCAAATGGAAAGGAAGGAGGTGGTACCTCCTAGAATGACCTCCTAAGATCCCTTGCAGCTCTGCTCTCTTAGCACCGTCTGGTCCCTGTCTACCTGACCAAGACACCAGGCACAAGGGAGAAGCTGTTTCAGAGCCATAGGAAAGTCGTTTTGATAGTACCTACCAACTAGTACTCATTAAATGCCTATGGTCTATGAAAGGCTAGACATCATGAGTACAAAGACATGAAGCATCCGCTGCCCTCATTGAGCTTAATTCTATTGGAGAAACAATGTGCCTAAGCACATACACCATATATGTACTTATGCATGCATGCATGTATGTATATAAATGTAAGAGTTCTTCCTTTGGCTCAGGTGTCCAAGTAGATATAAAGTTCTGGGCCTGCAACCTGGAAGATTCACCTTCCCGAGTTCAAATTCAGCCTCAAACATTAACTAGCTGTACGACCCTGGGCAAGTCACTTAACCCTGTTTAACCTCAGTTTCCTCATCTGCAAAATGAGCTGGAGAAGGAAATGGCAACACCACTACAAGATCTTTTCTAAGAATACTCCAAACGGAGTCACAAAGAGTCAAACATGACTGAAAATGACTAAACAACCTGTTGGTTTGGCTGCTTAATGAGTTGCCAGAAGGACATTACAAACATACACACAGATACATAAACATATTGTGTGTATGTTTATGTATATTTATTGGAAAGGATCTGGTATTTCATTGTTTAATGGGAACTTAATGAAGAAACAAACTCCTTCTGCCAATCAAGGATGGGAACCTGTGCTGCAGCTTTTCAATCCTAGAGAGCTACAGAGAAATTAAGTGACTTGTCCAGGATCACATCCAACAGGTGCCAGAGACCGGACTGTAGCATAGGTCTTCTTGACTCAGAAACCATCCCTCTACTTTGCAACACTGCCTCTCTCTCTCTCTGTCTCTCTGTCTCTCCGTCTCCTTCTCCTTCTCCCTCTCCCTCTCTCCCTCTGTCTCTGTCTCTGCCTCTCTGTCTCTCTGTCTCTCTCTGTCTCTGTCTCT
>NW_027185863.1:10981744-11025543 GCF_028583685.1 Petaurus breviceps papuanus
TCTCCTTCTCCTTCTCCCTCTCCCTCTCTCCCTCTGTCTCTGTCTCTCTCTGTCTCTCTCTCTATATGTACATACACACACATACTCTGCCACTTCAAAGTCATCTCATATTTACTTTCTATATATGTATACACATGTATGTATAGTAAATACAACATGAAGTATGTGGTAATTTTGAAATGGCAAAGAGACATTATCATCTGCAATGTATATATATATATTATAGAGACTTAGGAGACATGTAGATATATAAAAATACAATTAAACAAAGTAAAACCTGACCCTGTCTTTGAGAGGTTCGTAATTTAGTTAGGTATTTATATATGTAAGTGTAACTTTGGGGAATTGGCCTCTAAAGGGCCACTCCTTGGAGCCTGCACAGATAATTTCCTGTCTGGTTCTGGTCACCCACAAGAAAGCCTGCGGGGTTCTGCTTCTGGCCATTTGGTGGCTTACTGGTGAAAAGGCTTGCTATGAGGTGAGAGTCTCTGTGACATCCCTGTGATAATGGCTGGGGAAGTAGGGCGGTGCATCTGTTAGAAGAAGAGACAGCTAAGTATCACAATGGACAAAGAACTGCACTTGGTATCAGGAAGTTCAAATCCAGCCTTGGACACTTACTAGCTGTGTGACCCTGGTCCAGGCATTTACAGAAGTAAAACAAATGTTTATTAAGCTCCTATTATGTACTAGGCATTTTGCTAAGTGTTTTGCAAATATCTCATTTGATCCTTATAACCCTGTGAGATAGGTGCTATTATTTTGCCCATTTTATGGTTGAATAAACTGGTGCAGAGGTTAAGTGACTTGCCCAGGGTCTCACATCTAATAAGTGTCTGGTGTTGGATTTGAATTCACGTGTTCCTAACTCCAGGTCCCCCATTTTAGCTACTGTGTCACTTACTTAATGTCCTCATCTGTAAATTGGGGATAAGAATAACACCCATCTCCTAGTATTTCATGAGGATAAAATGAAATCGTCTTTATAAAGCACTTTGTAAACCTTAAAGTGCTATGTAAGTATTGTCTATTCTAAAAGAAGAGGTAACTGCTGGCTGTCTCACTCTCCTCTTGATATGACTGTAGTAGAGGACAGGGTCTTTCTCTAATGTCGTGGTGAAACCAAGCATATGATAACTAAAGCCCGGGGCCACAGTAGGGGTACTTGCCCCTGGGTCACGGATGGCCTTTGCTTTTTGTGTGTGTTTCCTTTCCTTAAAGACGTGACATCGAGTGCTTGAAAGACCTAGAGGTCTTTGAGCAGCCTTGGTAGTGTCTACTGGTTTTAGTTGCAGTGATGGCGAGAGGGAGGTTGGTTGGCTGTTGTCCTTTGTTCTCGAACAGGACCAAAATGAAATCACCATACTAGAGTCAAGTTTCAGTGCGTCCAACTTTGGTTAATCAGACCAGTTCAGAAGGCTCTACCACAGGTTGGGTACAAATAGTCCGTGTGAACATTTGGGGTGGATTCTCTAAATTTGCACATCCTGCATTTCCTTTGAGGTGTTTCTTTGCCCATAGAGCACAACACCTTCTCTGATGTGGGCATGACATGCTGAAGGGTCCCGTGCCAGTGTCTCCCATGTCACACAATCATGATAGCCCCTGGAAAGAGAACTGGAACGGTTTAGCTGTTTCCCTGGCAGGTTTTCACCAGTGTGGTCTTTGGACAGTATAGTACCAAGGTGATGATATGTCAAAGGCAGTATCCTGGAAAGACTTACATGATGCAAAGTGAAATGAATAGAATCAGGAGAATGTTGTACACAGTAGCAGCAGTATTGTAAGATGATCAGCTGTGAACGGCTTAGCTATTCTCAGCAATACAGACAACTTTGAAGGACTTAGGATGAAAAATACTGTCCATCCCCAGAGAAAGAACTGATGGAGTCTGAACGCAGATTGAAACATACCTTTCTGTTTTAACTTAAATTTTGGGGGTATTTTTGGTCTATGTTTTCTTTTGCAATATGGCTTATATGGAAATATGTTTTACGTGCCCTATATCAAGTTGCTAGCCTAGTGAGTGGGGGTAGGGAGGGAGAGAGAATTCAGAACTTGGAATTTTAAAAATGAAGGTTGGAAATTGTTTTTATGTGTAATTGGGGAAAAGTAAAATGCTAATACATACATACATACATACATACACACATACATACATACATATATATATATATATATATATATATATATATATTTGCTTTTTGGAGAGTAGTTGGGGTTAAGTGACTTGCCCAAGTTTTTATGTTAAGTGTCTGAGGCTGAATTTGAACACAGGTCCTCCTGACTCCAGGGCCAGTGCTCTATTCACTGCACCACCTAGCTGCCCCTAAATAAATATTTTTTATAAAGTTAAAAAAGAAAAAGTGTTCTATGTCCTAATGGTATTAAATATTAGTGAAACAACCAATTATAACTGTAGTTATAAATTAAGTTACTAAATCCTGTGGAAATCATTCCATTAATGAACAATGATTTTTTTTGCCCTGTGGTTAGTATTTTTTTCTGTGTAGGAATAAATTAACTGTCCCATAACTGATTCATTTTGCACCCTGATACCTCCTTTTACTCCCCAATTTGAGGAGACCCAGACAAGGATGCCAGGAAAGGGGTCTTAATAAGATGAAAAGTTTGAGAAAAGGAACCTAATACCCCTAATTAGAGGAAGATTCACTAACAGTGAAACTTGTTCATAGCTGCATTACTAGGGAATTCTTTTTCTGGTGCTCTCTTAGGAGGTGGGGCTGTTAGGGTACCAGCAATGGTTCCAATTGTCACACAGTTCAGATGTGGAATTGGAGACAGGTGCATAGGGTACTTATGCTGGTTTCCCCTAAGATACATCATTTTCTATAACTCTCTTTCAAGAATAGGGTCTGGAGCAGCTAGATGGCACAGTGAATAGAGCACCGACCCTGGAGTCAGGAGAACCTGAGTTCAAATCTGGCCCCAGACACTTAACACAAAAACTAGCCATGTGACCTTGGGCAAGTCACTTAACCCCAATTGCCCTCCAAAAAGTAAAAAAAAAAAAAGCCAAAGTTGATGCTCAGGGGCTTAGGAATCACCTCTTTCAAAGCATTTCTGGACTTAGGATGACAGAGTCCAAACTGAAAGGGACTTTAGAGTCCTAACCCCCTCAATTTACAGATGTCATTTTTAGCTCTTCTGGGAAACGTGTATAGAAAAGCTGATAGTATTATCATCAGAGCTGCAGCTAGGGAAGGGAAGTTGTGGCTTTCCTGATTCCTCTAATATGCTGAGGGGGGTGTGTGTGCTAATTCTAGCTGAGCTGGGGTACTGTTGTTTTCATGCTTTGTGGCTCTCCCACATCCAACTCTACCCCCTGTAAGAGCTGGACGGGAGGAGGTGGACCTCAGGGAGAACAAGGCAGTGGGGTTTCTGGATGCAGAGGTTGGAGGGAGGTAGGGTCTGGTCTGTACCACTCCCTCTCTTCTGACTACTCTGAGTTTGAGCTTCATAAGAGTTGGGGGAGGGGAAAGCAGGGGAAGGTATGAGAGAGGAAGGCTGAGCTCTAGTGGACAGACCATCTGCTCTCTGAATTTGCAGGGGGTAGAGCATAGACTCTTTGGGAGAGAGTCCTCATTTTCTTTTGGGTACTTCAATTGTAAATGGAAACAGCTTGGGAACCTTCTTTTCCTCTAACTAGGGTGAAATCATGGCTCTTTGTTGGCAGCCTGAAATTCTGTGAGTCATGTTTTTAGTTTTTAATAAAATTTGTTCTTTTACACAGCTGATTTCTTGTAAGTCTAAACTGACTTTTTTCAGATTTGGGGCCTGCACACAGGTACTAGGTTGTGTTTGAGGAAAGATTAAGTCCAAGTTAGGTGTTAGCAAAAACAGAAAGTAGCCAGAAGAGTAAAAGCAATAGTAAATAATAAGTTATCAAATGTTCTTGCTTCTTCAGCTCTCATATAGCATCCTGGCTTCTGCACTGGTGACACTCAGGGTGGGGCCTTAAGAAAACTGAAGTCACCCTTCTTCTCATCTGTTGTAATCACTAAATCTACAGTTGACACTGGCTATGTGACTTTGGCCAAGGCCCTTGACCTCTCTGAATCTATGGTTGAAATGTAAAAACTTCCATAATCTGACTCTAATTCTATCTAGGTTTATTGTATATTCTTTTTATCAGTCACACAAGCAAGAATTAAATAAGCATTTATTAAATATACCTTTCTATTAAATATTAGGGCAGAGGGGTGGTGCAATGGTTAAAGAACAGGGCCTGGTATCAGAAGGACCTGAGTTCAAATTCAGCCTCAGATACTTACTAGTTGTGTGACCCTTGGCAAGTCACTTAACTGTTTGCCTCAGTTTCCTCATCTGTAAAATGAACTGGAGAAGGAAATGGCAAACTAGTCCAATTTCTTTACTAAGAAAACCTGAAATAGAATCATGAAGAGTCAGACATGACTAAAATGACTAAACAACAACAAAAATTAAGTAAACCCTTACCAAGTTCTGTGTTAGCACTGGGTCAATAGTCCAAGCCTTCAAGGAACTTAATATTCTGTTGAAGGAGACAACAAGTAATTAAATAGGTAGAAATAAAATTAATGCGAAGTATAATGTGTGTGTATATATACACATATACACAATATAGATTTTATATATATATGCATTTGCTCATTCAATTCATTCAGTCTCTGGGAGGAGCTTTTAGAAATTTTAGACTGACTGACTTCGTTTCCTTTGGAGGCCCTCTATACTTCAATACAAACAGAACACATATGTATGTATATATACATATACACATATAGATCTGTACATAGATGCACACACACATACATACATATATTTGCCTTATACAAAGGTTTGAGGAGAGGAGATGGAGTTAAGCATCCTATCTTCCAACCAAAGAGGCCTGTTTCCTGTTTCCTGAACTTGGCTCCATTTTCCTGTAAGGCAGTTCCCAATCCCTGGAACATGTTTAAGGTTCAGATCATATTATATCTCCTATAGAAAGTTTTTTTGTTTGTTTTTGTTTTTGGAGGGGGGGAGGGCAGGGCATTTGGGATTAAGTGACTTGCCCAAGGCCACAAGGCTAGTTAAGTGTTAAGTGTCTGAGGCCGGATTTAAACTCAGGTCCTCCTGACTCCAGGGCCAGTGCTCTACTCACTGTGCCACCTAGCCACCCCTAGAAAGCTTTTCTTTATTCCCTTATCTCTTTTTCCCTTAAATTATGGTACATATTTACATTACATGTAGTATATATTTATCTATATAAATATATCTTCCCAGTAGAACATAAATCCTTTGAGGACAAGGATTATTTTTCATTTGTCTTTGTATCTCTAGCACCTAGCAAAAGGCCAACTTGCACATAGTAATTCCAGGCATTAATTAGCCCAGTTGGGGTGAGAGTTCCAGAGAGGGTTATCTCGGGACTATATGGCCCTTGAAATCACATCATATGGGTGATAGTCTATTTCTCCCCTGTCTAAAGGCTGGCTTTATCTGTCCAAATGGAAACAGGCTTGTTTCAATAACAAACCTTGCTCTTGGATAAAAAGTACATTTGTGTATTTCTGGGTAATGTTTCAGAAAACAAAACCAACCCGATGGAGGGATATGAAAGTCTGCCCTCTAGTGACTATAACTAAGGACAGTGATGACCGAAATAAAGCCATAATGGTCCGGAGATGGAAGAGTATGAACACTCAGAACTTATCATATTTATGAGTCATGATGAATCACATTCCGGAAAGAATGAGGGGCCTGACTTGTGAAATGTTCGTCTGGGTTGGAGATTAGACAATTCAGTTGTTTTTCATTTCGATAAAAGCCATATTAAAAATTTCCATAATATCTAGCAAGTCAGGCTGAAGGGGAGGGGAGTGGCCTAACCATGTCCGGAGTGTACACCACATTTTAAAATACACCACAATTTTAAACATTTTTAAAAATAATTTAAATTTTCATTTAAAGGTTGGACAACCACTTACGGTAATCTTTTTAAGAGAATGCCTGCACAGATACAGGTTGGCCAAATGGCTTCTTAAATTTCTTCCATTCTGGGATACTTTGTGATTTCTTGAATGTGCCTGTTTTTTTGTTTAATTGTATTTCAGTCGTGCCTGACTCTTTGTGACCCTATTTAGGGTTTTCTTGGCAAAGATACTGGAGTGATTTGCTATCTCTTTTTCCAGCTTATTTTTACAGATAAGGCAACTGAGGCAGACAGAGTTAAAGTGACTCATCCAGGGTCATTCAGCTAGTAAGTGTCTGAGTCCAGATTTAAACTCAGATAGAAGAGTCTTCCTGACTCCAAGCCTGGTGCTCTATCCATTATGCCATGTAGATACCTAGCTGCCTAAGTGAACTTACATCCCGTGCCCTCAGTTCTTAGAACTAGTCCTGGCACATCACCAAATGAGAGGATGCTTCCTGGACCTTGGATTCTTAGTTCTATCTCTGTGCACATAGTAAGTACTTAATAAATGCTCACACATTCATTTATTTATTTATTCATTCAATTCATTCAGTCTCTGAGAAGAGCTTTTAGAAATCTTAGTCTGACATTTCTTTACCTTTGGAGGTTCTCTGTTCTACAGGTTTCTGAAAGGAGAGCCATTCTCTCTCTCTTATTTTTTTGGAGGGGGGAAGGCAGGGCAGTTGGGATTAAGTGACTTGCCCAAGGTCACACCACTAGTAAGTGTCAACTGTCTGAGGCCGGATTTGAACTCAGGTTCTCCTGACTTCAGGGCTGGTGTTCTATCCACTGCGCCACCTGGCTGCCCCTGAGAGGGAAGGTATTTCTATGGGACTGAATCTGGCATGAGGATAGAAGGGAGGAAGAGAGAAAGAGAGAAGAGAGGACTGAATTCGGGCCAAGACTGACTCTAATCCAGAAGCAGAGGACTCCAAAGGGGTTGAGTTTTTTCTCACAAATTTCAGAAATAGAAGAGGGGGAGGATTCCTGTTTTGTCTGGGTCGCCATATTTCTCTTCTAGATCATCTGGACCCTGGAGATGGCTTAGTGTCCCAGGGCACGGTCCAAGGGTCAGTGGGATGCAAGGCAGCCCTCTGGTGCAAGGACATATGCCAGGCGGGTGGGGTGGTGGAGTGTGACACCATCTGGCATTAGTGAGGTAGTAGAGTCATGTAGGGATCACTGTCACAGTGGGAGGGTGGCACAGCGGGGGATTGTGACATTTACATGTTTCTTTATAAGGCTGTCTGCTATGAGCAGAAGCAGAACCTGAAGCCCACACAGAAAAGAATTAGAATCATGATGCCTATGGTTACAAGAGACTATTACACCATTTCATTTCATCTTCATGATACCCACTGTGACATAATTGGAGTAAAGAGGCTAATGCCCAGGCTGCAGATGAAACTGGGTTTCATAGTTGTGGAACAGATTTTTACCAGCCTCACACAGCTGTTAAGTAGCTGATCATATGCATTCAGTTAAAGTACTCCTCTCCCTGTACTGAGGTGCCCTAAAAGACAGAGTGTGGCAGTCGCCATTTCCCAAGATTCAAGGTTAGGTGGAGGGTCTCATTGGAACAACGAGAAGGGAACAGGTGAGTCAAGGTGGGATGACCATAGTGTAAGACATGCAGATGCAAATTTGAGCTCAAGGCCTGACTTTATCAGGAATAGATCACACTAGACTGACGTTACTCTGTTTTTTTTCTCCCCAGAGAGTTACTAAGCTATTAAGTATGGAAAATGCTGACGGTTTACCTAGGCAAACTTACTGGACAGCTAGGTGGTGCAGCAGAGTAGCGGACTCTTAGACCTTAGTTCAAATCCAGCCTCAGACACTAACTGTGTAACAGAGTCCCTTAATCACTGTTTGCCTCAGTTTCCTCATCTGTTAAATGGGGATATTAATAGCATCTTCCTCTTGAGGATGAGATAACATATATACAACACTTTGCAGACCTAAAGGTGTTATTTAAATGGTAGCTATTATTATTGTTTATTATTATTATCATTTACCTAGATTTTAGTCAAGTGCTTAAAGTACCTCAAGCGATTCTTGTAGACAAGATAGAGATATATGGGCCAATATCATAGATAATAAAATGGATGTGGAACTGGCTGACTGTCCAGATTCAGGTAATAGTCATTAATGGTTTTGTCAACTTGAAAGGAAGCCCCAGGACCTATGATTTCATTGGCAGAGGAAACTCCTTTTACTAAAGCAGACCTGTTTTTTTTTTTTTCTGAAACTGTTCATTTTCCTGTTTCTTATGTGCTATTTCTTATGGTACAATAGTACTTCATTCATATACTATAATTTGTTTAAGTCATTCTCCATTTAATTTCCAGTTTGGAACTACTATGAAAAGAGATGAGATGATATAAATCTTTTTGTACATATGGATTCTTTTATCTTTTTTCTTTTTTTCTCTTTGAGGAAAAGGAGATACTTAGTACTTAACCTGTTTATTTGACCTGAATAATAAAGTATTGTGATAATTTAGAGGAAAAAAATCAGAGACCCTTTAAATTCATAGAAAATCACAGAATTTGAGGGTTGGAAGGAACTTTAGCCAGCTAGTCCAACTCCCACACGAAAGGAATCTTCATTAAAACATATTTAACAAGTGGTCATCCAACCTCCGATTGAAGACTTGGAAGGAGAGAGAATCCACTGTCCCTTGAGACAGACCATTGCTCTTCTACAGGAAGCTCTAACTTTTAGGAAGGTTTCTTCCCCCACCAGACGTCAAGCCTAAATTAGCTTCTTTGGAGCTTTCATCTGTTTCTGAGGCCAAATACAACAAGTCTAATCCCTTCTTCATGTAACTGTCCCATTGGGTAGTTGAAGTCAGTTATCATACCCTCCCTCCCCATTCCAAGTATTCTCTTTTACAGGTTAAACAGGCCTAGTTCCTTCTATTGGTTTTCACGTGTCAATGATCCTCTGTTTGGCATTCAAAGCATTTCACAACCTGACCCATTCCCATTTTTTTAGTCTTCTCACATGTTGTTCCCCTCCACACCCTACAGTGGCCAACTGGTTCACACACAATGAGATTTTCCAACTGTCTGTATTTGCAATGGTTCCACATACCTCTTTCTCTTCATCTAGAAAACCTACCTTCCCTAACTTCCTTTAAGACCACTTTCTGTAGGAAGATTTCTCTCCTCTTCTGTTCCCTGTTCCTTTTATATGAGATTACCTTATACACACTCTCTCTCAGTTTCTGTCTCTCTCTATACATATAGAATATATTTTGTGTATATTTCCACCCATCCACTCATCCATCTAATGGACACTGTTATTTGCATATTATCTTCACATTCCAATCCATTCTTCATTCACCAAAGTGATTTTCCTAAACTACAGGTTTTACCAAGTCTCCCCCTCCCAATTTAATAAACTCCAGTGGCTCCCTATTACCGCCAGGATCAAATAATGAAATCCTCTGTTTGGCATTCAAAGCCCTTCATAAGCTACTGACCCTCCTTCACCTCTCCCTGTTTCCAGTTTTCTCGAACATTTCTCTCCACTCATCTCCACCTAATGACTTTCCTGGCTTCTTTCAAGTCCCAACTAAAATCCCCTCTTCTACAGGAAGCCTTTCCCAACCCCTCTCAATTTCAATACCTTTCTTCTGTTATTTTTTTTCCTGTTTGTCTTGTCTATAGATTGTTTATAAATCTCTGTTTCAGATTATGGGCTCCATGAAAATAGGGACTATCTTCAGCCTCTTTTAGTATCTCCAGTCCTTAGCACATAGTAGACACTAGATAAATGTTTATTGACTGGCGGTTAAGGAAACTTAAGTAGGCAGAGGTTAAGTGATTTGCTCAGGGTCACAGAGGCCGAATTTGAACACAGGTCTTCTGATTCTAGTCGAAGACCTCTTTCTACTGTGTTATCCAGCTTCTTCTCATTCCTGGGATAATGGTAACTACCTGAATGTGTTCTTTTTACCTTGTATGTTGCTACAGCCTAAAGTCAGATAAGTAGAGGTTCCCCAGAGACCCCCACTTTCCCAGGGGTATTCATGGATAAAGTTTACTCACTGTGATCTCAACCTTATGGGCTTACTGGGAACCATACAATTAATACAAAAATTTAACCAGAGAATGGGGTCTCAAGCTATTCTGGTCTGTGACTGTCCAGACTCAGTCCTAAGGATCCTAAGTCACTATTCCTAAGCAGGACAAAGGTCTGTTTTTTTGCATCTTATTTCAGTAGGATCATAGTGATTGGTCTTAGAAATGAGTAGAGCTCTTCCTTTCTAAATGCTACCTCATTTACAAGATTTGTGATGACTTTAAGAAGTATAATCATAGGCAACTAACTGTTAGGCCACTAATAAATGGCTCCCTTGCCTGAAGTTTGGCCATTTTGTCCTTGGACCAAGCAGCATAAAAGAGTCCTTTTAATTGATGAAGCGAAAATAATAATACCAATTCAGGAGGAATTAATTACTATGGTATCTTCCATATGGAAAATCTGGTTTCTTCCTATTTTAACTAGTTATTGTTGCTAAGTATTAAGTTTACTTATTCCTCCTCTACTGAAAGAGTGCATTGAATTTTTGGATCTCTAAAATTTAGTGCCATGAATCAAGGCCCTGACAGCCACACCTGGTTCTGCCTCTACCTGGAACTGTGCCCATATTTTTCAGAGGATAGTCTAATTCTAACAAAGAGAGGTACGGCGTCCCTGACTCTTGCTGTGGTGTTATCTATTGAAGTCTTGCTGTACCAAGTGTGTACAGTGTGACTCAAGTTTGCCTCACTTCCTGACAAGTTCCTTCACTCTACAGTTTCCTATTCACAGGTTTACCAGGGTCATGGAAATATGGCACTATATAATACCATAAATAAATGTCTTAATTATGTTTTTATTTTATTATAGTTTTTATCTTGTTTTATTTATGTTTTTAATTCTTTTTTTTTGTCTTTCTTTTTTTTGGAGGGGGGAAGACAGGGCAATTGGGGTTACATGACTTCCCCAAAGTCACACATCTAGTAAGTGTTAAGTGTCTGAGGTTGGATTTGAACTCAAGTCCTCCTAACTTCAGGGCCGTTGCTCTATTCACTGTGCCACCTAGTTGCCTCATATGTTTTTAATTTTTTATTGTGTTTTAAATAAATAAATTTTTATTGATTTGGTGATCCAGCTTTGCAAGTAGTAATAGAGAGGCAACCTATAATTGGGCAATTGTATTTTGTGAATACAGCCCTTTCCCCATGCATATTTGGATAAAACTCACCCCCTGTGATCTCAGCCTTATGGGTTTACTGGTAACCATACAATTAATCTGGTCTCAAGCTTTTCTGGTTTGTGGCTTTGATATCGAGTGCCAAACCCAGTCCTAAGGATCCCAAGTTACTTTTCCCAAGCAGGACAAAGATCTGTGGTCACACACACACACACACACACACACACACACACACAATAATACAATTGGATTTGTTGCAAAGAATGATTTCAAACAGTAGGTACTTTATTCCAGGTGAGGAAATGCCAAAGATACTGAAGATACTTATTAGTAGCCATTAGAATAGGAGAGAATGTGTCAACTAATTGAAAAGGAAGACTTAGGGATTTATGTGTTTATTCAGCCAGTCAATATATTTGGAGACCCTTGTGTAAACCCCATAGTGGCCCACAGATGCGCAGCCTTCCCCCCAGCTGACAATCCCAGTGAGATACCAAGTGCCCTTGAACTTGGTGGCATGGGGCCCTCCACTGTCTCCCTTGCAGGAATCTTTAGTTCCATTCAGGAAGCCTGCACAGAACATGTTCTCTGTAATTTCAGGCGTTCGGGATGTTCTCTTTATTTGTTGGAGACAGTCTTGGGTCTTTAAGCGGGGTACCTCAATCATCATGAGCTCTAAAGCTGTGGCCCCCCTGTCCAGGAGCTGACCCCAGCCAGTCACTGAGGAAAACCTGACAATGGCCAGATGTTTCTCAGAGAATCTCCTCTCAGGCAAACAGAGGGGCACCACGTAGTCTGTGAAGTTTATGGGCTTTTGTAGACGCATCAGGGCAATATCATGGTTGATTTTCAATCGAATATACTTCTCATGAATGATGATATCAGCTACTGGGCTCCTTTGTTCCGTCCCTTCCTCTTTGTCTATTTCATGTTCACCTGGGAGGGAATAAAGTGACCTATGTAGCACCCTCAATGAGTTTCTCTGCCTAAAGGTTAGAATTGCTATAGCTTGACACATTCCTTACCTTGCATGAGCTTTAGACAGTGGTTGAATTGGAAAGAATCCCTTTAAGAACATTAGGGTAACTTGTATATTCTCTTCTGGGAAAAGGTTGAAGATACCTTTGTGTGAATTAAGTCAATCAAATTCTCTTTCCCTCAAAATCATTTTGAATTTACTTCCAGAACAAAGGAAGCATTTTAAAAGTGCAATGACTAATATGTAAATGTGTTTTACATGATTGCATATATATAACTGATATCAAATTGCTTACCATTTTAGGGAGAGAGGAGGAGAGGGAGGGAGAAAAATTTAGATCTCAAAATTTCATAAAAATGAATGTTCAAAATCGTCTTTACATGTAATTGCAAAAAAATGAAATACTATTTTAAAATGCTTGTTTAATTGTATTTGTATGTATTTTGCATAAGATTTTATAACTCAGAGGCTATACTGGAGAGAGAGGTATCTGGAGCCAGAAAGACTTGCCTGAAATATGGTCTGACTGTGTGACTCCGGGCAATTCACTGGATATCTCATTTTTCTAGACAATTCTCTGTAATGGAAATTCAAATTTAAAGATCTTCCCTGCCCCTAGGCCCTTTGATAGGCTTAAGAGACTCTGAGAACCTTCCTGATTTGAAAATATACTCTGCCCCCTAATAGGCTGAATGTGGTCACATGGAACCTGTGGCAGGAGGCTAGGTTTTCAGGAATGCCCACACCTTGATGCTGTGTGATTGGGCAGTGGATCAAGAGGGTGGTTACATTCTCTGACCCAGGGGAAGGCTACATAATCCCTGATGGAGGCTTTGCTTTGGGGCTCACTTTGAAAAATGTTGTGTGATTTGACCAGACGAGACTCTGGGTAGCCGTTGAGAGCCCCCCCCCCTTTGAAAAACCCAGAGTCGATGCTTCCCTCTGTGGTAACTGTGATTTGGTATGGATGTAATGGTTGGACAGTTTGGAAGCCTGTTTGTTTGATCAGTTTCTTTGTCTTGTAACTTCTGTCTGTATACTCTGAAGTTTGAGGTGCTGACCTTTTCCCCCTGAACTAGGTAAATGATATATGTTTGATTGATTAAAGTAAGATTGTTAACCCATTTTGAGTTGCTTTCCTTTAGAAAAGCAGATCTAAGAACCTGTGTTGGCAGCCACCCTGGGGATGCTGGGGTGCTTGCTGCTACACTCTGAAACTGTAAGTCTGCAGAGAAGGTGCTGACCTACATGAGATGCATATGCATATAATACGCAGATATTTTGCAGTGTGTATATGTACATATAGCATACATGTATATGTACACATATTTTACATACATATATAAATATAAAGTTATCAAATTATACAAATAAAATCCTGTTACCACAGATTAGCTCATTAGATTACCTAGTAGATAGCTGACTGACAGAAGCAGGTCCTCACTAACCCAAAGAAAACACAAGTCTGTTTCCCATACATCTAACCCTATACTTATATATGTACATATTATATGTGCCCAGCAGAATCTTTTCTCTTCTGGGCCTTTTTAGTTAATGTTAGCCCAAAGATCAGAGTGGGATTTTGGTGCACTCTTTAAAAAACAATTAATAAAATAATATTTATTTTATTTTCAGTTCTAGATTTTGTCCTTTTGCCAATACCCACTTCCCCAATTGAGAAGGAAAGAAATACAAAACCCATTTGTCTCACTATTTACATGTGAAATAGACAAACTTTGTCTTCAAGCCTTTCTACAGTCTCCTTCTTTACCTCTTCTTCTGTTTACATATATTGTTAAGCTATCAACTAGGTAATCTAATGAGCCAATCTATGGTAACAATATTTTGTTTATATAATTTTAATATGCTTCATATTTAATATATTGCATTATATGCATAGCATATATCATCATAATATATGTATACATGGCATATGTATATTATATGTACATATAAATACATTATATATACATATACACATATAAAGAAATACCTATTTGTTTAGGTACCTGTATATGTATGCATATATGTTGGTGTATATACCACACATATACATCCATATTATATGTATATACTTTTGTAGTAACCTTCTGGAGACTATGCTTTTTTAATATAATTAAATTAAGGCTGGGTAGGGGGGAAAGGAAAACTCATGGAAAATTTGGGGACAGATAGTATCTTTAAGTAGCTCTTGAGTCATATAGGTGGTGGCTGTGCTATTGGTCTGCCCATTTGTTACATTTTTGCCCAAACGGTCTTCAAGGTTCTATTAGCAGCAAAAAGAATGGAAATTTATTCTTAAGGGAGTGAATCTTTTTAACCTTCTTGTCAAAGTTTATTATGTACTATTGTGCTATGAATAAGAAATAACAGGTTTCAGAAAAACCTGGAAAAACTTAGATGAACTGATACAAAGCGAAGTGAGCAGAACCAGGAGAACATTGTATACAGTAAAAGGAAAATTGTACAATGATAAACAGTGAATGGCTTAGCTATTCTCAGCAATATAATTAGCTAAGATAATTCCAAAGGACTTATGATGAAAAATATCCAGCTTCAGAGAAAGAACTGATAGAGAATGAATGTAGATTGAAACATACTTTAAAAAGTTTCTTAATTTTACTTTTTTTTCCCTTTTGGTCTGTGCTTCTTTTGCAATATAAATAACATGTTTATGTTTTGCATGATTGCACATGTATAGTTATTGAATCATTTTCAGTTGTGTCCAGCTCTTGGGGGGTTGGGGCTTTCTTGGCAAAGGTACTAGAATGGTTTGCTATTTCCTTCTCCAGCTCATTTTGTAGATGAGAAACTGTAAAAAACAAGGTTAAGTGACTTGCCTAGAGTCACAAAGCTAGTAAGTATCTGAGCCTAGATATGAACTCAAGATTAGTCTTCCTCATTCCAGGCCCAGTCCTCTATCCACTGTTTCACCTAGCTGCCAGATGGGCCTAATTGCCCTTTAAATCCTAGACGTCCCTGTAGGGGCTGATATAGCAGTAATATCTGCAATAGAAGTTTCTTGGCAACTTCAGGCCATATTAAAGCAAGTAGAGTCTCTGACTTTTCTATAACAGCAAAGCCTTGCTTGCTGTTCTCTGACATCGTGACCCTGTCTCCTGGCCTGGCACCCTGGATCCTATACCTCAGGTCTCTTGGCTCTGATTCCATTGCTTGCACTTCAACCCACTTAATGCTGAATGTCCTTTGCCACTGAACAAACTTGGTTCACTTCTTACTGGTACTGAGCAGAGATCTGGTCCTGGTGCTGTGTAGAACACTGGGTGAAAACCCCATATAAATTCCAAGCATATCAGTTTCTCCATCTATAAAATAGGGCTATTATTACTCATCACCTACATCGTTTAAGGGATGCTGTGGTAAATGTGATATTCTTTATATGTCATCAATTATGTCAGGAAAATTAAAAGTGGTATTGCTGATAACCATAATGATTCCACTTCTAATCCTATCTCCCCAATACCTAATGAAGCCAGCAAGAGATAGACAGTGCTATTGCCTGATCTCTATGTTCATAAGGCAAATGCCATTATGAAGATTATCATAATGGTATCACTAAAAGTGATTTGGGTACACATTACTATTTGTTACAGCAAACTAAAAATTAATTGTAATTTAATATTTTAAACAAAATTCTAAGAAAAATGTTGGAAATACCTACCGAGTACAACTGTTAGGCTTCCCCATAAATGGCGAGGTAATTTATCAAAGCAGTGAGCCGCAGAGACAACCCATGTATCAGTAAGCAGAGTGCCACCACACAGCAATTCATTTTTCAGCAATATCAGAGCCTGCTCAAAGAGCAAAAAAAACTTTTTTGAAAAGTTGTATTATCGGGGCAGGTAGGTGGCGCAGTGAATAGAGCACTGATCCTGGAGTCAGGAGGACCTGAGTTCAAATTTGACCTCAGACACTTAACACAAAACTAGCTGTGTGATCTTGGGCAAGTCACTTACCCCCAATTGTCCTACCTTCCCCTCTCCAAAAAGCAAGAGAATTAATTTAAAAAAAGAAAAGTTGTATTATTTCTCCTTACCTGGGAACCTCTAGATTGTTCTTTGAGTTTATCAGCCTTTTTAAAATGGAAAGATTGGGGCTTGATTGTTACAGCTTCTCCCTCCAGTCTCTATTTGGTCCAAATTCTGTATGACATACCTTATTTGTCATCAGCCCTGTTTTAATTAGCAGGTGTTTCTCAGACTTAAAGAATGGTTTTCTAGAAATACATGCTACCATTAAATAATAAAAGCAGACTGTGAAAGAAAGGAAGCCAAGGATGGCTGGCTAGCCATGTTTAGCTGTCATCAAGTGAGATGGAGGATCATGTTAGAGGCAACTTTGGACATGTGGGGAGACTTCAGCACATAGTAAGGTTGAAAGGACCAATGGAGGGAAGTAAGAGCATTAGATCTACAAAATGACTTGACACGCTCTGAAATTGGTTCCAAAGTCATTGGTTCAAGAGCTTGATCCTTAAATGAATTAATTCTCTTTGGACCCAGTAGAAACAAATATTTCACAAAGTTGTTTACGAGTAAGGATGATATGGATATATGGATCCATTCTGATGGAGAATGTAGACAAAGGTGAAAGGAAATATTTTGCCCATGCTGAAGTCTTATGGTATGTAGGAAAGAATACTAAATTGGGAATCAGAGGAGATAGGTTTCATTCCCAGTTCTTGACATCTGTATAAGCTTGAGCAAGACACTTGGCCTTCATAGGCCTCAGTTGCCTTGTCTGAAAAAAGAAGGGGTTGGACTAGAGGAAATCTAAGATAGCTTCAAGCTCTAAATCTGTGGTCCTTTGACATAGGAGGTCAAAAGGTAATGAGAGAAGCCTTCAGTTGGGGCAGAGCCAAAGATTGTCTTGGTGTGGGTGAATCTAACCAGGACCAATATTTTCCAAAGTTCATCTCAAACTGTGAGATGTGATGGTGCTATAGTGATACTCATTTTTCCAATAGCTGCTCAGCTGGAGTAAAGATTGCATTAAGGTGAAACAAAATGGTTCTTTGAGTCTGAACCAGTTTTCTTGTCACTATGGAGACCTGATCAAAGGTTTTTTTTTTTTTTTGAGGGCTACATAAAGTCTCTATTTTAAGGGTTGGAGAAAGACAAGTTCAAGTTCAGTATGGATGCCACAAATGCAGGCATTAGAAGGAATTTGGTTCTGAGGTAAAGAAGATAGTTGATTATGTCCTTTTGGGAGGGGTACTTTTAATTTTTTAAAATGACATTTTATACCTCCCAATTACACATAAAGACAATTTTTAATAATCATTTTAAAAAAATTTAAATTAAAAATTGAATTTTAAATTTTAAAAATTGAATTTTAATTCTTTTAAAAATTTTGAGTTAAAAATTCTCTTCTTCCCTCCCCCCAGAGACAGCAAACAGTTTGACGTAATTTATACCTATTCAATCATACAAATCTATTTCCATATAAGTCATGTTGTAAAAGAAGAATCCCCCTTTTTCCAAGAAAAGAGAGAAATGGAATACTCATTTCCATAGTGATTACTTTGCATCACCCCAACTTGTCTCAGTTCTGGTTTGCCATATCTCAGAGAGTCTCCTTATTTTCAAGGAGTGTCAATAGATTCTCAAATTCTTCTTAATTTTAATTACCTTCATCTTAAATGTTGCCATCAAGAACTTTTATGAGGGGAGAAGAGGGTGCTACAAAATCAAGAAGGGAATGCCATTAGGGTGTCACAAGAGAATGAAAACCATTCAAGATGGCAGAGAGAAGCCAGTTAGTTTCCTGAACTCTGCCCAGTTTCCCTCAGAAACAATGTTAAATCAAGCCTCTAAAAGAATTCTGGAGCAATAGAATCCACAAAGAGACAGAGTGAAACAATTTTCTAGCCTGAGACAACTTAGAAGGCCTTCAGGAAAGGTCTGTCTCACTTGGATAAAAGGGGAGTGCAGCCCAGTGCAGGTGGTGTCTGGGCAAGCCAGCAAGAGGCTCTCAGGCACAGCACAGAGCAGCAACTGAGGCCCTGCGTTCTGACTCAGCAGACCAGTGGCACAGCAGGCCAGCTGCAAGGGCTCCAGCCCCAGGGCAGCAGGCAAACTGCCAACCCTGGAATCCAGGACACACTGTGCAGTAGGCAAGCTGCCAGTCCCAGAGGCCCTGGTGCAGAAAGCCAGTGATCAGACCCCTGGTCCCCTGTTCAAGAAGCTTGAGACAGTACCCCCTGCTCCCCAGGAGCAGAGCTCAACTTTTAAAAAAATGAACAAAACCCAAAAAAGTCCTGACCATAGAAAGCTACTATAATGACAGAGAAGATCAAAACACAAATTCAGAAGAGGACAATGCTGCCAAAATGCCTACACATTCCCTCAAAGAGACTATGAATTGGTCTCAAACCCAAAAAATCACCTTGGAAGAGCTCAAAAAGGTTTTTAAAAACCAAGTAAGAGAGGTAGAAGAAAAGTTGGGAAAAGAAATGAGAGGTATGCAAGAGAATTATGAAAAACGAGTCAACAGTTTGGAAAAGGAAGCATAAAAATTGACTCATGAAATGAACTCCTTAAAAGATAAAATTGTCCAAATTAGAAAAAAATCCACTGAAGAAAATAACTCCTTTAAAATTGACCAAGTGGAAAAGGAGGTACAAAAGCTAATTGAATAAAATAGTTCTTCAAAATTTAGAATTGAGTAAGTGGAAATTAATGACTCTGAGACATCAAGAATCAGTCCAACAAAATCAAAAGAATGAAAAAATAAACAAAAATGTAAAATACCTCATTGGAAAAACAACTGAACTGGAAAATAGATCCAGGAGAGATAATTTAAGAATTATTTGACTACTTGAAAGCCATGATCAAACAAAGAACCTAGACAGCATCTTTCAAGAAATTGTTAAGGAAATATTCTATAACAAGAAGGTAAAATAGTCATTAAATTAATCCACCAATTACCTCCTGAAAGAGATCCCAAAATGAAAAGTCTCAGCAATATTGTAGCCAAATTCCAGAACTATCAGGTCAAGGAGAAAATACTGCAGTCAGAAAGAAACAATTCAAATATCAAGGAGCCCTATTCAAAGTTACACAGGACTTAGCAGCTTCTACATTAAAGGATCACAGGGCTTAGAATATGATATTTTGGAGGCAAAGGAGTTTGTATTACAACCAAGAATCAACTACCCAGCAAAGTTGAACATACTCTTCCAGGGGAAAAGATGGATATTCAATGGAATAGAGGACTTTCAAGCTTTCTTGATGAAAAAACCAGAGTTGAATAGAAAATCTGACATTCAGATACAAGAAGCAAGAGAAGCATTAGAAGGCAAACAGGGAAAAGAAATCATAAGGAACTTATCAAAGTTGAACTATTTACATGCCTACATGGAAAAATGATAAGTGTAACTTATGAAACTTTTCTCAGTATGAAAATAGTTGAAGGGAATAGAAATATGTATATATATATTTATACATACATATATGTCTATAAGGAGGGTATATGGGCATATGAATACATATGTGAGTAAATACAGGTATACATAGACAGAGGGCACAGGACCAGTTGAATAGGAAGGGATGATACTTAAAAGGTGAAATTGAGAGGTGAGAGAGGAATATAATGAGAGGAGATGGGGAGAGACAGAATGGGGCAAACTATCTCATATAGAAGAGACAAGGGAAAATGGTTACAATGGAGAACAGGAAGGCAAAAGGGAATGGGTCAACCTTACTCTCATTGAATTTGGCTTAGGGAGGGAATGACGTAAACACTAAATAGGTTATCTTGCCCTACAGGAGAGTAGGGAGGAAGGGGGTGAGAGGGGAGATGATGGAGGAGAGGGCAGGTTGCGGGGGGGGGAGGGTAGTTAGAAGCACACACTTTTGAAAAGGGACAAGGTCAAAGTAGAGAATAGAAGAAGTGGGAGGCGGGATAGGATGGAGGGAAATATAGTCAGTCTTTCACAACATATCCACTATGGAAATGTTTTGTGTACCTACATATGTACAACCTATATTGAATTGCTTAAGGGAAAGAATCTAAAATTCAAAGTTTTAAAATCAAATGTTTAAAAAATATATTATTATTATTACTTTACATGCAACTGGGAAATAAGGTATACAGGTACTGGGGTATGGAGATCCATCCTGCCCTACTGGAAAGTTGGAGGGGGAATAGGGGAGGATAAAGAAGAGAGCAGATTGGGGGAGGGGGTATACAGTGGGTTCACTGTTTGGGGGTACTGGGTAGGGGAAAGACGGGGAGAAAATTTGTAACTCAAAATCTTGTGGAAATGAATGATGTAAACTAAAAATGAACATGAAATTTAGTGAAAAAAAAAGAAAGTACACCAAAGAAAATACCAATTGGCTATGAAAATGAGCAGCAAGAACCACTTCCCTAAAGGACTAGATTGGAAAGGAAAACAACGTGATACTAATAATTATAGCATTTATGCAGCACTTTAAGCTTTACAATGAACTTTACATATATTATTTCATGTTAATCCTTACAACAGTCTTCATACTAATATTTTTTAAAAATATTTTTTATTTATTTTAAATATTTAAAAACATTTTTTAAAATGAAGAATCTGAGACAGACAGAAGTTAATTGACTTACCCAGGATGATACAGCTAGTAAGTATCTGAAATCAAATTTAAACTAAAATCTTCTTGAATCCAGGATAGGCACTTTAGCTACTGTGACACTTAGATGCCCATAAAATGAACCTTGGGCATTTGATTGAATGACTCATCCCTGGATGAAATGCCTGACTTTATCACATGACTCTGAATCATAGGCTTGAGTATAAAGGATATAGTAAACAAAGGTAGAAGAGGATATCTATCTATCTATCTATCTAAATATCTATCTATCTATCTATCATCTGTATATATGTATGTATGTACATATGTATATATGTATCTACATATGCATACACACATATAAACAAATTCTCAGTTAATATTGAAATGACGGAAGCAAGTATGTTTTGGCTTGTATACAGGAATAGAAATAAGAGTTAGAATGATAGAGAAGAAAATTTGTTTACTCTGTATCAGAAAGCCCTGATTAATCAAGCACCAGGTAATCCATAAGAAAAGGCTAGCTATGGGGCAGGTGGTGCAGTGAGTAGAGTGCTGGCCCTGGCGTCAGGAGGACCTGAGTTTGGATCCTGCCTCAGACACTTAACACACACAAACAAAAAACCTAGCCGTGTGACCTTGGGCAAATTACTTAAGCCCAATTGCCCTCCAAAAAAGAAAGAAAGAAAAGCTAGCTGTGAGGAATGATGTACCATATCAGGGAACAAATGTTGGACTCACCTGCCATGGACATTCTCCTTTAGGACATGCGTAACCACCTACAATTCTGCCTTCTGGAGTACTTCCATTTCTCTTTTCCAAAACTGGTATTCTCCCACAGGGATAGTCAACTGTATGAACCAATGACAAATGAGCAGTTTAATCACAGGGAATAGAGCACTGTGAGGTCACATACTATATTGATAAGAGGCAATAGTGGAAAGAACAATGAATTTAGAGCCAGTTGGTAATGTTCCATCTTGGCTTCCCTGCTCAGAACTGTGTAATCATGAATTCAAATCTCAATATTTCCATTCCTGTGGTCATAAATCTCGCTATAGCTGGAAGCAACCTAGTCCTAGCCCTTCATCTTAAAGATGAGGAAATTGAGACCCAGTGAGGTTGTGACTTGCCCAATATCATATTTGTTGTTGCAGAGTAGTTTTCAGTTGTATTTGACTCTTTGTGACCTCTTTTGGGAGTTTTCTTAACAAAGATACTGGAGTAGTTTGCCATTTCCTTCTCTAGTTCATTTCACAGATGAGAAAACTGAGGCAAATGGGATTAAGTGACTTGCCCAGGGTCACACAACTAGTAAGTGTCTGAGGCTGGATTTGAACTCAGGAAGAGGAGTCTTCTTGACAAGAGAGCTGACATACTCTCTACTGTGCTACCCAGCTGTCCCAAGTAATGAAAAACTAGGAAGTAGGCCAGCATCAGAGTCAGAAGATCCTCGGTTCAAATCTTGCCTCTGACTCGTGCTGTGGGACTCTGAACAAGTCACTTAACGTCTCAATACCCCTAGGCAATTCTCTAAAATCACCTTCAGTCTGTTGACAGTTTCAGCTCCCTTTCAGATTTTCAACCCCAAAGCCCATTGATCATACCTGTGTTCTAATAGAAATAAGAACTGGGAAGGAGGGTCAGGAAGGGGTGAGTCAAGATGGTAGAGTAAAAGCAGGAATTTACTTGAGCCCCAATTACCTCAAATACCTGTAAAAAATGACTCTAAACAAATTTTAGAGCTACAGAACCCACAAAATGGCAGAACAAAATACATCTCTGGCAGAATGAAATATGTCTCCAGCTTAGGACAGCCTGGCAAATCAACAGGAAGGGTCTATCGCACTGGATTGGGAGCAGAGTGCAGTCCCGCATGGGCTGCGCCAGTACAGACCAGCAGCATAGACCACACAAGGAACAGACCTCAGGGGACTGAGAAACTGGCAGCTGTGGCAGTTCTGGACTTCTCAACCCATAAACACCAAAAAGAAAGTAAAAGGTCAGTGGTGAAACTCTGCTGGAACTGGGTGAGACAAGAACTTGGACTGGCCCCTGACCCTGGGGCAGCGGAGCTGGCAGTGGCTGCAGCAGCGGCTGCTTCCAGGGTTCCTGGCCCACAGATGGTGGGGGGGGGGGAAGGGGGACCAAGCAACTGATCAGAGGGCAAATACAAGAATCTTTTTGCTGGCACTAAGGTAGTATCCTCTGGCTTTGCCCTACTTGGATCTGGGCGGCAGTTCTGGGGTCAGGAGCATTGGCATGGCAGAGCTTGTTGAGGCTGTGTAGAGGGCATCCTCCTCACAGTTCTGAGACAGGTGACTACAAGAAGCTTAACAACAGCTGCACAAAACCCCAGAAATTTGGGACACAGCACTCTCCACTCTGGAATCAGAGTTCTACCATGGCAAAGAACTCAAAAGTCAAGTAATTGGCTGGCACTGGGAGCAAGCAGAGGAGGAGAAATCAGACTACAGAATCTTTTTTTTGGTGACAAAGACGATCAAAACATAGAGCCTGAAGAATACAACAAAGTAAAAACTCCTGCATCAAAAGCCTGCAAGAAAAATATAAATTGGTTGCAGACATTGGAGGATCTTGAGAAAGATTTTGAAAATCAAGTAAGAGAAGTAGAGGAAAAACTGGGAAAAGAAATGAGAGTGATGCAAGAAAGTCATGAAAAAGCTTGCAAAAGGAGACCCAAAAAATACTGAAGAAAAAAGGATAGTGGTAAGTGACCTGCTCATAAAGGAACGTGACTTGGGGAAGAGATGCCAGGCAGAAACAGTTCTCTGAGGATGGGTTTCTGCTGAGATTCGGAGTGGATTCATACCTACTGGATTGCAGGATACCCCATCTGGGGCCAGAGCGTAGCCAGACTCGCAATAGCAGTTGCGTTTGGTTTCAGGGTGATCAGTGCAGTACTGGTGACAGCCCCCATTGTCAAAATCGCAGATGAGAAGGCTGTCTTTGCCTGAAAACATGAAGGGAATATGTGAGTTCAGGATATCACTTTGGGTCAAGGAGAGCCAATCTTGGTCACTTCTAAATCTTTTGTGCCAAAGGGCACATGGATTTCCCTTTAGGGAGTTGGTTCACTGTTGCTGAGAATTTGCTGACTATAATGAGGGATGTGCTGGAGCCGGTTCATAGCAGCTGGCAAGAGCTGGTTGTTAAATTGTCATTGTGAGCATTTCTACCTCAGAGACCAGCAAAGGCTACTCACAGGGACTTGATTTATTGTTTTGTTTGTTTAGATTTAAGAATGTAATGGATGAAATATTAATAATGCAAATTAAACGCATCACACTTAAAGTGTGTGTTCTTCCCACCCTGTGCCTCCCAACAAATCCAGGCGATTGTCAAACATTTATAAATGCACTTGCAACCCACAACTGTCTGGAATGATGAGGTCCAGACAAGACCTGGAAACATGAATATTAAGATGACTAGGGAGAGCTCACAATATTTGCTTAGCATGGGAGTATAGTTAGTGTGTCACGGTGAGGGGCAAGCTCAGGGTGCCACACTTTACATTTAAGAACCTCTCCAAAAGGAGGGTGCTCCAAATTCTGAACGTTCTGGTTTGACTAAGGGATTCAAGAGACTCCTTAGTGCAAAATAGCTTATACAGTTATCCCTCCCACATCATGACTTGACCATTATGGTTTCAGTATATCACAGACTGGCATAAGAAATTAAATGGGAATTTGGGGGAGTTTTGTGGGAGCTGCAGACAACATGCAAAGGCCAGCAGATGATACAGAGTCTGTGTCCAAATACTTCACCCAAATTTTACAGTAATTTATTCCAAATACCCCATAAAAGAAAAAAAAAATCTGACTTCTTTTCTGGTATAAAGGGAAGGCCCAAAATTTTTATGTGGATTTTTCCAGATTCCAGGGTGGGTGAGGAAAGGGCAAGGGTGTGTGTGTGTGTGTGTGTGTGTGTGTGTGTGTGTGTGTGTGTGTGTGTGTGCACATGTGCACTGTACCCTTAACCCTCTTGATGTGGAAGGGATAACTGAATGGAAAAGGCGTCCGGATATATCAGAGACCTAGATAAGTGAGATCCAGGTCAATGGAGTTTGTTCTATAATAATGTCCCTTTCCCCTGATAAAAATAATTATGCTATTAATAACAATAGCTGATGTTTATGTAGTACTTTAAATATCTCATTTGATCCTTATAACGAAACTTTGGTGAAGGTAGTACAGTTATTATTTTCCCCATTTAACAGATGAGGAATTGGGTCTTAGGAGGTTAAATCATAAAGCTACTGGCATTCCATTTAGTTAAAAATTCAAACTCAAGTCACTCCTGGCTCTTAAGTCAAAGCCTCTTTCAGCTGTATCACTGTTTTGACAACAAACGGGGAACAGTTGTTTGTTCTAATAGTATCTCAGAGGAGGAAATTCCTCTCTGGTCTGGCAGGAGCCAGTAAGGTATTTGTCCTGTCCATGTCTCATAATGGTCACTCTCTGAAAGCAGCATTCGAAGGGACAGTACGTGGTGTTCATGCTATGTGAAGAAGGAAGCGCATACACCTTTGGAGGAAACAATGGTTTAGGGTAATAATGCCTGACTTGTTTCACAGTTCCTGCCCTCAAAGTCCACAGGGCAGAAGCAGATGTAGGACTGGAACTCATCAGCACAGGTTCCTCCATTCTGGCAGGGATTTGAAGCACATTGGTCATCATCTGCAGAAACAGGGGGCATGAGAGAATTTGTTGAGGGAGGAAGTTGTAGATAAAAGGAAGAGGTGGGCTAAAAGTTATTCCATTGATCAACTTACCACTGTAATGAATCCAAAATTGTTTCTGAGGAAAGAAGAGGAGATATCTTGTAAGGGAGAAGTCCACTGATATTAAGTATTCATTGTTTTCACATAGTGACATGCTTTCACATAGGCAACATGAGTTCTTGTTCACACTGGCTGTCACAGAGATTTAGGCATAATCTTTAACACACTAATTTTTCCAGGTTCAGAGAGATGGAAACCAGAAGTGTGTGTGTGTGTGTGTGTGTTACTAGTAGACTGTAATCTCCTTGAGAAACAAACTGTATCTTATTCACCTTTATATCTACAGGAGATAAGTACACAGTGCTTTCTACAAAGTAGACACTTAATAAGTGTTATTCAATTGGATTGAATTCTCCTCTTGATGCCTTGATGGCCACCTAGTGAGGCAATACATGCTAATGGAAAGAGGAAGGTCTGGATAGTCCTGATGATCTCTAAGAGCTGGGAGACATTGGGTCACTGTATAACTTGATGTTTGTCAGCCTCACCTATGAAACAAGTATAAAAATACCTACCTGTTCTCCCCATCCCACAAGATTGCTAAAAGCATCACAGAATCCCAGAATTCTAGAGTCAGAAAGAATCTTAGAGGTCATCTAGTCTGGTGTCTGCCCAAGAAAAGAATTCTGTTTCTAATACCCTTAAATAAGTGACTAATCTCACCTCTTTGAACTTCTCTGGTGATGGGGAACTCACTATCATACAAAAGAGTTCATTCCATTTTATAATACCTCTAATTATTAGGAAATTTTCCCTCATATTGAACCCAAATCTACCCTCTAATAACTTTTAATGAAATCATAGGTATAAAAATGTTTTTTTTTAAATTAAGAACTATACATATGCAAAGGACTATTATCATAAAGGCCTAGAAAGGGAAACTATTTCTTCCTTTACAAAATCACTTTCTGTATAAATGCATAAAGGACAGCTGATGAAGAAACAAACCCAATAAGGATAATAAACAATAATATACTATTGATTTTTAATTAATTAATAATTTTTCTTTAAAAACATTTCTTGGTGCAATTTTTCATGCGCTTATTTTTCCAGGAATCAACATGACTTCTTTGGGGTACAATTCAACAGATGGTGGCATGCTAGCACTTAGGACATTTCCACATGCTTATTAAAGAATAACTAAGAGAAAGTCTGTGGACCCATTTTAAACATATAACATGTATAAGTATTATTAAGAAATATAACACTTTAAAAATAGTCAGTTTTTCCATTACAAAAAGGATACTAAACTGTAGATCACTATTAACTTTCCAAGCAAGCAGGGTGAAAGGTTTCTGAAATTTACCCAAGGAAGACAAATTCTCAGAATGTTGAATGAACTAACAACATTTTTACCCATCTTCCAGTCTGGGGACTCTATGGTGTAATGGGAATGGGAATTTGAAGATTTCCCTGTCCCTTAATAGACCTAGGGGGAAGTTTGAAGACCTCCCCTCCTTTGAAAGTAAACTATGGAGTCTGTGGTGGGAAGAGTTTGCCAAAGGGCAGAGCCCACAGGGAGCTGGGAGCCAGAGCCAGAGAGATGGTGGGAGAGAGAGGTTTGTGAGTAAATATTGATCTTGTATTGGTTTGTGGGAAGGCTGAAGGATGTGGCTCTCAGCATTATTAATATCTTGGTACTATAATGGTATCTGCTTACTGGTTTGGGGATTCATTTTTCTGGTGTTTCAGTTCTGTCCTCTATATGAAGAGTTTGGTATATTTTTTGATCGAAGGTCATGTGATATTTATAGTCAGTCTTTATCATGATCGTGGGTGCTATAAATATTGCATCGGCACTACATATGGTTAATTGGTTGTGGGGCTACCATATCTTGCTACTGGATCTCATAGGCTTACTCCTCCTCCCCACTGAACATCAAAGAACATCATTTTTCCTGAGGGACAAAGGTACATTCTAAAGTATAGGCATGAATGTCAGAAAACAGAAGGAGAAAATAGTCTTTTTTTTTTTAATTTAGTTTTCAACATTCACCTCCACAAGATTTTGAATTCCAAATTTTCTCCCCATCTCTCCCTTCCCTCATCCCACATGGTATGCATTCTGATTATTCCTTCCCCCAATCTTCCTTCTGTTCTTTCAGCCCCCACTGCCTTCTCTTATCCCCTTCCCCTTCTGTTTTCCTGTAGGGTAAGCTAGATCTCTATACCCCATTGCCTGTGTTTCTTATTTCCCAGTTGCATGTAAAAACATGCATTTAAAAAAAAAATTTGGGTTCCACATTCCCTTAAATCCCTCCCCACCCACCCTCTTTAAGAAGGCACACAGTTCAATATAGTTTATACATGTGTAGTCATGCAAAACACTTCATAAGTCATGTTGTAAAAGATTAACTGTATTTTCTTCTATCCTATCCTGCCCCCCCCTTTATTCTATTCTCTGCTTTGACCCTGTCCCTCTTCAAAAATGTTTTCTTCTGATTATTCCCTACCCAAATCTTCCCCCTTCTATTACCTACCCCCTTTTTTATCCCCTTCTCTCCTACTTTCCTGTAGGGTAGGATAGATTTCTATACCCAACTGAGTGTGTATGTTATTCCCTCCTTATGACAAATTTGATAAGAATAAGGTTCACTTATTCCTTCTCACCTCCCACCTCTTCCCCTCCACTGTAAAAAACTTTTTCTTGCCTCTTTTATGTGAAATAATTTACCCCATTCTACCTCTCCCTTTCTCCTTCCCCCTGTACATTCATCTCTCACCCCTTAATTTTATTCTTTAGATATCATCTCTTCATATTCAACTCACCCCTTGCCCTGTGTCTGTCTGTCTGTCTATCATCTATCTATCTATCTATCTATCTATCTATCTATCTATCTATCTATCTATCTATCTATCTATCTATTTATCTATCTATCATCTATCTACTATCTATCTATCTATCTATCTATCTATCTATCTATCTATCTATCTATCTATCTATCTATCTATCTATCTATCTATCTTTCCTCCAAATATCCTAATAATGAGAAAGGAGGAGAAAATTATCTTGAAAATTGTAAATAATGGTGAAAATGTAGCTGTAGACAAAAATGGTTCCTTTGAATTTAATTTCCTTATAAAATCCCCCCCCCCCCAAAGAGAAGTCCCCCAGGGCTGATGGACTTCTAAGGCTAGAAAATTCTGGTTATCCCAGGCCTCTCTGCTAAGTCAATCCTTCTCCCCATTGCATCTTACTCATTTTTCATATATACCCAGAATCCTTTGAGCTTGCTTTTGGTGATGCTTGTTATTTTTGGTCTGTAGTCTTGCAGTATGGGATCAAGAAAGCAAATTTGTAAAGCAAAATGTACCCGCATTTATGACCAAGTAAAGCACAATGAGCCATTGGGAAGAAAGATGATGCCCAAGGTAGAGTTAGATGGGCTAGAAAAATATTAAATATTCTTTTCACTTCTGGTATCTAGACATGGAGGGCTGGGATAATAATCAAAACATTATGGAGACCGACTTCTAACATCAGCACAAGTCTTAAGCGAATTAAACAGAACAGAAAAGAGCCTAAAATTCAAATAATTGAGGCAGGATGGCCATTCACTTACAGTCCTCTCATTGCTCTTGAAGATTTCTCTGGCTTCCTCAAATGAACATTTCTCTTCAATGCATTCTCTTTCCAGAGAGCCTGATCGCAACTCTTCAAGGAAAGAGTTAGCTCTTCTTCCCCTTTTTAAGACTTTGTTGGCTTCCTCCTGATTTAGGAAGACTGAGAAATGAAAATCCTATGAATGGCTTGCCTCCTTGTCACGCCAAGCGGCTGGAGAAATTTATTGGGTACAATAAGTATTAATCACTATTTTAAAAAATTCTATTAGATCCAGTCCCATAAACACTTGTTAAAGCACCTACTATGTGCCAACTGCTGTGCTAAGTGCTGGGGATACAATTCGTAAAAAGAAAGACAGTCCCTGCCCTCCAGGAGCTTACAGTCTAATAATGGAAACAACACACAAAGCAGAGCAGAAAGTGTGTGTGATGGGGGAGGGGAAGTGGAGAGACACCAGGGGTACCTGGTATGGGGGCATCTTGGTCCGTGAATTTGAAAAAACCATACAGGGAAGCAGATGCAGAGTCGAGTCTACCCCAAAGTCTCCTTGCTGTCCTCTTTAAAGGAAAGCATTTGGAGGACTCCCTCCTCTAGTCAGAGGGGAGAGGAAGCTGAAGAAATGACTGGATAAAAACTAAAGAGAGTTTCTAAGTCCTCTGTGTTCAGCATGTGACATGGGGACATTCACTTGACCTTTCTGAGCCTCAATTTCTTCATTTCTAAAATTATTATCTAAGGGAAGGGACAAGAGAACCAGCAGTTATATGGCACCTACTTTGTGCTAAGCATGTATTATCTCATTTGAGCCTTACAACAACTCTGCAAAGTAGGTACAATTAGTAACCCCATTTTATAGCAAGTCAACTGAGCCAAACACAGGGAAGTGACTTGCCCAGAGTCATACGGCTAATAAATGTCTGAGACTGGATTTGATCTCAGGTCTTCTTGACTCAGGTCCAGCACTCTGTCCCCTACATCACTTGGTTGTTTCATTTTCCCTAATCTCACAGGGTTATTATGGGGAAAGCACTCTATAAAACCCCCAAAGAGGCATATAAATGTGAGATATTATTATCCTGGCCCTCTTCTTAAACACACAAAAGATTCAATGCTGTTTAAGTGAGTACAACTCATGTTGGTTTTGTTCCTTGCTTGGTCTGTGTTGACGTGGTGTTAGAAGTACTGGCTTTGTTTGCTTTTCACCTCCCTTCATCACTCCAGCAGGATACTCTTAAGTTCCCATGGCTAGCCAGGGCCCAGCTCCCCTAAATGAAGGACTACAAACACTTTAATAGTCTTTCCAATTAATCAATTGATCAATAGACATTGATTGTATAATTCCTATGTCTAAGCCATCACTATTCATCATGGCATAAAGGATAGAATGTTGGATTTTGTGTCAGGTAGACCTGAGTTTGAATCCTACCTCAGACACTTATTACCTGTGTGATCCTGGGCAGTTTACTCAACACCTTTGGATCTCAGTTTCCTTATCTATAAACAGAGGGTTACACTTGATGACCTCTGAAGCTCTAAAGCCATTATCTTAAGGCAATAGAGACAATGGCGGAGTTCTTCTACATTGCATTTAATTTTCTTCCAATTTGATATATAACACTCTTGACCTGTTCTGGCTTAGCGTGGTCACACACCAAGCTTTCTGCATGTTTGTTTTTCTTGTTTATTGTTTTTTAAGGTGTTTCTTAATATAATTTTCCATATTATTCTCTAATATTTTGCAAATGAAGTTGTACTCTAAGCTGTATTGCTTTTGACCATTTTGGTTGACAGAGCAATGTGAGATGATAGAGTGGAAAAATTATTTGAGGTATGGGTAGGATGCTTCTTATAGCAGAGTTCATCATTTGGCCAAATGTACTAGAGAATTTCTTTACTTTAATTGAAATTTGTTGCCTCTCTGTCTTGTTCTTTTATTCATTCATATGCCTCCTAATACATAATGGCAGAATGAGATTATGTTTTCCTCTGCTCTTCCCAACCAGACTCAATGCTCTCTGGGGACAAAGGGCCAATAGGCTTCTTTAGAGTTAAAGGTCATTCTAACATGGAAATATGTCTTGTATAATTACATATGTATATAACCTATATTTAATTGCTTGCCATCTCAGGGAGGAGAGAGGGAGGGAGAAAATTTGGAAATCAAAATGTTAAAAAAAATGCATGTTAAAATTGTCTCTATGTGTAATTGGGAAAAAATAAATATTATTTTAAAATAGAATTATAGGCCACCAGAGGAGGAGGAGGAGGAGTCTTAGAGACCATCAAGTCAAAGTCTCTAATTTTACAGACAAGGAAGTAAAGATACAGAAAGGTAAATGAAATAACTTACCTTAGGTCACCCTATTCATGGTAAACCCTGGACTAGAATTCAAACCTCCTGATACCTTCTCTAGTGCGATTTGTGCTACATGCTACATTTGTTCCTTATGACACCAATCTCAGTGCTTAGCAAAGAGAAGGTGCTCCGTAGAGAACTTGTTGACTAATTAACTTGCTAACCTTGATAAGACAAGGTTGAATACAGCTTCTATCTAGGAATGCTGTGATAGGAGAAGTAGCAGAGAAAAGTTTGGTGTTTCCTGTTTCCAAGGAAGTGGAATTTGAGGCATTAATTTTGCCACAGGAAATAAATACTCCATTTATCACCAGTTGGCATACCCACAAAATAAAGGCCTGTTGAAAAGCATGCCAGAATGTTAATCTCAGAGTCAGGAAGATGTAAGTTCAAGTCCCACATTCTCTCCACATACTTATTTTAAAAAAGTTATTCCCCCCCCGATACATGTAAAAACAATTTTAATATCAATATTTTAAAAATCTGAGTTCTAAATATTCTCTCCCTTCCTCCCCTATCCCCTCCCTGAGACAATAAGCAATTTAATATAGGTTATACATGTGTAATCATGTAAAACATATTCACATATTAGTCATGTTATGAAAGAAGACACAGACCCAAAAGGAGAAGAAAAAAAACATGAAAAAATACAGAAACAGAAAAATAGTATGCTTTGATCTGCATTCAGACTCCATCAATTCTTTCTTTGGAGGTGGATAGCATTTTTTTTTTAATCATGAGTCATTTGAAATTGTTTTAGATCATTATATTGCTGAGAATAGCTAAGTCATTTACAGTTGGTTATCACACAAAATTGCTGTTACTGTGTACAATGTTCTCCTGGTTCTGCTCACTTCATTTTGTGTCAGTTCATATAAGTCTTTCCCACATACTGGTTTTTGTGACTTTGGGCAAGTCACGGATCCTCAGAGTACCAGGCAGCTTTCTAAATCTCTGAGTGAGAGAAAATGCTGTCCTGCATTGTAATGGGACTTTAGTCATCTAGAAGTTTCCTACATCCACGAAATCATAGATCTAGTCCCCATAGAGAAAGTACTTTGTAAACCTTAAGGTTGAGTTATAATGAAATTTAAAGAAAAATTAGAAACCAGTATCTTAAGAAATCAAGCATGCTGGGTTGTTTCGAGGCCACAGAGGCCATGACTAGTCACTCAACATTGGCAAATCCTGTTTTCTTTCCAGATTTGGTGTTGAAAGAACAGGAGCCCTGACAGCAAGTGGTCAGTTTATTTCCTGTTATATGTTTGGCAGCTTAGGACTGACTTCTTAGTTTTGAAGTGAATGGCATTAAAAAAAAAAGACACCAGAATGGATGACTTTTTTTTTGTGTTACAATTTATTCTATTTTCTCATTGAAAAGTTTCCACAAATTAAATGAGATGTCAGGTATACTTGCTAGTCCACTAAAAGCATCATTTAGAGTTAAAAGAGAAAAAAAGCACACCATTTGGGCTTGTTTGTTTTCCTTTGTGGGTACATTTGGATACACATTCCTGTAAGCAAATGTTCCTAGTGGGTAGAATCAATACACAGAATAAAGATTAACTTTTGGAAGGTGCTGAGGGACGGACACCCGGAATTTGCTTCTCATGGTGGGTTCTCCTTCATTCAATCATTATATGGCAAGCAAAGAAAAAAAAGGTTTATTAGTAATAATAATATCTCCCCCAACATACCTGTGGCCAGAGACTGGTGAAGCATAAGTGTAAAGCCGAGAAATTGGACCATGTAGGACCTGGAAACCATAATGAAGAGCTCAATGTTAGTCTCCTAACCATCTGTTGACATTCCAGACAGAACTGTTGGGCCAAAGTTCTCCACTTCAAAGAGTGTGTGTGTGTGTGTGTGTGTGTGTGTGTGTGTGTGTGTGTGTGTAAATGCGGGATAGGGACTACTAGAGAGATGGGAGAGTTTTACAAACACAGAATTGGAAGCTGCACTTATGAATACTTATCAGCATTCTCTTAGGATATTGGGTATCTTAATTCTAAGTTTCTTCAGAATGGTAAGGAGGTCTTAATAAAATTATGTGATGATGTTATAATCTAACATTAATTTAGAAGTGCAAACATTAATCATGATTTTCAAGGTACAAACATTGTTATTTTTGTTATGAGAATTCCAAGTTCTTAGAGGTGAACACTTAATTTCACTTGAGCTAAGAAAAGCTGGATTCAAGTTCTGGTGATGCTGGTCTAGCCTTTTGACTGTGGGATAGTCACTCAATTTCCCCTACAGAGGAGTACTTGCCCATGTAGAGTAGAGATAATAGTTATTCCAGTAATTAACTCAAGGGTTGCATTCTGTATAGAACCATACTTCTGCTCACTCTAGCACAGGCCTCCAAGTGAGGTCCGAGGGAGATTTATGTCTGTAGGAACAATTAGGCTTGACCTAGTTCATTTGGGATTGTGGAAACTGTCTTTTACTAATGTGAGTGATGTACAGATGCTGTAAAATGGAAACTGCAATGCTTTATTACTTACCTCACAGGGTTGTCCACATGTATTGAATAAGATAAACAGTAGCCTCCAAACATGCTGAGGTTTCCCCAGGCTTCCTTTGAGCCCTTCATTCCATTCAAGCTCTGCCTCATCTTTCCTGCCCCATTCACTGCTCAACTTGTTTTCTATTTTAAAATAAGATTTTATTGATGTCTTCTCTTTTTTACATGATCATAATTAATCTCCAATATCATCCCTCTTCCCCTTCCAGAGAGCCATCCCATATAACGAATAGTATTTTTTAAATTAAATTATCTATTTTTAGTTTTCAACATTCAGTTCCATAAGTTTTACATTTTCTCCATCTCCCTTCCTCCTCCCTCCCCAAGATGACTTGTGATCTGATATAGGTTCTACACATAGATTCCTATTAAACACACTTTCATATTAGTCATGTTGTATAGAAGAATTATAACAAATAGGAAAAAAAGATAAAACAAAAAAAAATAGTTTGCTTTGTTCTGTATTCCAACTCCATAGTTCTTTCTCTGGATATGTCTGGCATTTTCCATCATGAGCCCTTTGGAATTGTTTTAGGTCCTTACATTGCTGAGAAGGGTTAAGTCTATCAAAATCAGTCCTCGCTGTGGTTGTTACTGGTTACAGTGTTCCCCTCACTCAGCATCAGTTCATATAAGTCTTTCCAGGTTTCTCTGAAGTCTGCCTGTTCATCATTTCTTATAGCACCATAGTATTCCATTACATTCATATACAACAAGTTGTTAAGCCATTAATCAATTAATGAGTATCCCCCCCAATTTCCAGTTCTTGGCCACTACAAAAAGAACTGCTATAAATAAAACAGTTTTTTTAAAGACAAAAAAGTAAAGAAAAAAATCAGAGCAACTAGTTGATCAATACATTGAAAAAAGTCTGATAAAGAGTGTCTGCTATCTCCATAAAGGAGAGCTTTGGAGATATTCTCTCATATCTCTTCATTCAAGCCATGCTTGACCTCTATGATATTACATTCACGTTTGATTTTTTTGTGGGCATGGTTGTTGTTTTTTACCATTTACATTGTTATAGTCATTGTACATATTGTTTTCTTGATCCTGTTTCACTCTGCATCAGTTCATAGAGATCTTTCCATGTTTCTCTGTATTCATCACATACATAATTTCTTACGACACAGTAATATTTCATCATATTCATGTATGACAGTTTGTTTAGCCATCCCCCGATTGATGGGTATCTACTTTGTTTCCAATTCTTTGCCATCACAAAAAGTATTGCTACAAATATTTTGGTATATGTGTATAAGTCATTCCTATTGATGGTTTCCGTTGTGTATAAGTGCCATAAAGGAGTCCCTGGTTCAAAGGGAATAGACATTTTAATGCCTTTATTTGCATAATTCCAAACTACCTTCCAAAATTTTATACCATTTCATAGCCCCACCAACAACATATTAGCGTGCTGACCTTTCCACAAACCCCCCAGCACTTACAGTTTCCATTTTTTGTCATTTTTGCCAATTAGCAGGGTGTGAGATGAAACCTCAAAGTGGTTTGATTTGCATTTCTCTTGTTATTAGTGATTTGGAGCATTCTTTCATCTGTAAATACTTTGTGAATTCCATTGGGAACTTTTTAAAAATAACTTTTGACCACTAATAACCACTGGGGAATGTCTATTTGTCACATATGTGCATATGTGTGTGTATGTATGTATCTATTTCTACATATAGTATATACATCTTGGATATCAAGCCCTTATTTAGAGAAATTTGTTAGAAAGATTTTTTTTCCTCATTCAGTCACTTCCCTTCTTATCTTAGTGTATTAATATTGTCTATGCAAAAGTTTTTTGCTTTCATGTAATCAAAATCATCTATTTTTTATCTTTTGTAATTGTCCCTTTCTCTTGTTTAGTCAAGAATACATCTCTTACCCATAGCTGTGAGATGCATATGATCATCTTCACTTCTAATTATTTTTTAACAAATTGATCTTTAAAGTTAAGCTCAGGTATCCATTTAGAATATATTGTGGAATATAGTATAAAGTGTTGGTCTAAGCATCATTTCTATCACACTACTTTCCAGTTTTCCCAGTGGCTTTTTTTTTCTCAAATAAGGATTTTTTCATAGGTGATTGCTTTTTTCCACTTTACCAAATATTGGCTTATTGAATTTCATTATTTTTTATTTTTCCTTGTCTAGTCTATTCCATTAATCTGTCTCTCTATTCTTTAACCAATAGCAAATAGTTTTGATGACTGCTACTTTATAATATAGTACGAGATCTACAAGGGCTATTCTTCCTTTGTCCCTACCTCTTTTTATAATTTCCTTCAATATTCTAGAGCTTTTGTTTTTTCCAAATCAGTTTTGTTATTATTTTATCATTATGCTATATCCCCTTGGTAATTTGATTGGCATAGCCTTAAAAGTGTACATTACCACTAGAAAACATAGGAATAAATGGAGGCTTTCTTATAATAAGTAGTTATCTGTCTAAAACAAAGAGTGAAGGGGCGGCCAGGTGGCTCAGTGAGTAAGAGCTCCGGTCCTAGAGTCGGGATGACCTGGGGATTGAATCCAGGCTCAGATACTTAGCACCACACCCAGAAACACCTGGCCATGTAACTTTGAGCAAGTTACTTAACCCCAATTGCTTTAAAACAAAACAAAAAAAAACCCCAAAAAACAAAGAGTGAGTATGATCCATAATGGGGACAAACTAGAAGCCTTCCCAATAAAATCAAGAGTGAAACAAAGATGTTCATTATTACAACTATTATTCAATATTGTATTTAAATGCTAGCTATACCAATAAGACAAGAAAAAAGAAATTGAAGGAATAAGGAACAAGGAAACAAAACTATCACTCTTTGTAGATAATTTGATCAAAGAATCACCTCAAATGCTAGCTGAAGCAATTACCAACTTCAGGAAAATTGCCTGATATAAGAGAAATACACATGAATCATCAGCATTTTTATTTACTACAAACAAAACACAGCAAGAAAAAATAGAGAAATTCTATTTAAAATAACTATATAAGCATGTCGATGGCAGTGGTATTGTCTTATACCTGTATTTCCCCAGTGCCTACCAACTGTTCCCTGAAATAGTAGGTATTAAATACATTAACGTTTGTCAAAATATCATTTGTTTGTACATTTTTTAAAAATTTGAAGTGCTTGAAGATACTTGAAGTTTGTTCTACTAAATACTTTTTAACAGTTTATCTTTTATTTTAAAATCTTATTTATGTTTTTAATTTGCACTCTGAAGAAAGGCTTGAATAAAAGTAAATATCAGCTGTGAAAAAACAAACAAACCTAAAGCTGCAGACAGCATAAAACACGTGGAAGTCTACCTACCAAGACACATCCAGGACTATATGAACACAATTTCAAAACACTTTTTACACAAATAGATCTAAACAACTGTTGAAATATTAATTTTTCATGGGTGGGTTGAGTCAATAAAATAAAAATGACACTTCTACCTAAATTAATTTACTTATTCACTGCCATACTAATCAAACTACCAAAGAATTGTTTTGGAGAGTCAGAAAAAAATAATAAAATTTATCTGGAAGAACAAGGTCAAGAATATTGAGTAAATAAATGTAAAAAGCAATGCAAAGGAAGTTGACCTAGCCATACCAGATTTCAAAGTATATTACAAAATAGTAGTCATCAAAATCTGGTGCTGGCTAAGAAATAGAGTAGTGGATCAGTGGAATAGGTTAGGTACACAATGTACAGTAGAAAATCACCTAGTAACCTAGTGTTTGACAAACCTAAAGATCTATTCTTGCGGGAGACAGAGTCAAGATGGCAGAGTAGAAACAGGACTTACATGTGGATCCAGCTTCCCCCTCCTTCAATACATGTGAAAAATGACTCTAAACAAACTTTAGAGCTACAGAACCCACAAAGTGACAGAGAGAAACAAACCTCTCACTGAAGGAAGCCCGAAAGGCCAGCAGGAAGGGTCCATTGCAGCATTCTCAGAGCGGAGCACAGTCCCAACTGAGCCATGGTTTTAGCCCCAGGGCAGCCCTGACCAGCAGTGGCGGCTGGAGAAATGCTATAAATATTTTTGTACACGTGGGTTCTTTCCCCATTTTTACGATCTCTTTGGGACACAGACCTAGTAGTGATATTGCGGAGTCAAAGGATAGGCACATTTTCATAGTCCTTCAGGGATAGGAACTCAAAAAAATTTTTAAATGTTAAAAATAAATGTTCAAGAAGAAAAGTGTAAATTAACTCTGGTAGTATCAAAATTTTTATTATGTTGGCATGGGCTTGCCATGAATGTTGAATATTCCTCTATTTAAGTTCTTTATTTTATTAAGGAGCATTTGGTAACTCAATCTACACAAGTCTTTTGTGTGCTTTCTGTATTTTGTAGGTATATGGAATGGGATTTCTCTATTATTGCTTTTTGGATTTTAATATTAAGTAGAAATGCTGTTGATTTTTTTTTTAAAGCAATCGGGGTTAAGTAACTTGCTCAAGGTTACACAGCCAGTTATTTCTGAGTGTGGTGCTAAGTATCTGAGCCCAGATTTGATCCCCAGGTCATCCTCACACTGGAGCCGGTGCTCTTACTCGCTGTGCTACCTGGCCGCCCCTAATGCTGTTGACTTTTAAGGATTTATTTGTATCTTGCAACATTGCTGAAGCTAATAATTGTCTCAGAATCTTTCCTAATTCTCTAGTATTTTCCAAGTATACCATTATTTCAGCAAAAGGGATAGTTTTATGTCATCTCTGCCACTCTTTATGACTTTATTTTTTTCTTATCTTATTGCCTTTGCTAGCAATTCTAGAAGCATATCAAATAATAGTAGCAAAAGTAGGCATCCTTGCTTCCCATATTCCAGATTTTTCTGAAGTCCGTCTGCTCCTCATTTCTTGTAGCACAATAGTATTCCATTATATTCATATACCGCAACTTGTTCAACCATTCTCCACTTGATGGTCATCCCCTCAATTTCTAGTTCATGGCCACTGCAAAAAGAGTTGCTACAAATATTTTTGTACATGTGGGTCCTTTTCCCATTTTTATGATCTCTTTGGGACACAGCCTTAGAAGTGTTATTGCTGTGTTAAAGGGTATGTACATTTTTATAGTTCTTTGGGCATAGTTCCCAATTGCTCTCCAGAATAGTTGGATCAGTTCACAACTTGGATTATCTATTCTAAGTACTTTATGACACTGCCTTGTAGATTCACCATTTCCTGCAGGTGATAGAGAAGACACTGACCTAAGGCAAGACCCTCCTGCCCCTAACCTCCACACATATCCCTGATTATGCAGCCCACCTCTGACCTATAACCTTCTCCTGGTCACCTTCCTTCTTTATTTGCCTCCAAATCTCCTCTTTGGGTATATGGCTGCCTGCTCTTACAGGTTCCCTCTCAGTTGCCCCCAGGAATTACAACTCCCCTCCCTCCTTCCCAATGCAGAATGAGTGTTGCAAAAATCTTCACAGACACCCAGCACAAGATCCCCATCACCCTTCATAGAACATCTCTCTTCACCCATAAGGGCATTCATAAGTGGAAACTCCCAACACCAAAACAAGACCTCCTTCTTCCCCCATGTTTTCAGTCCTTCCCTTCTCCTCCCTCCTCCTTCTCCTTACTTCCTGCAGGTTCTTCTCTAAGAGACCACAATACAAAAAAATCATTTTCCTCTCATTACTAGCTCTTGATTTTGCCTGGGAACATCATATACTCTCTTCTTTATTCTTCCTTCCTTCCCTACTTCTATCTGTCATTCTATTTTGTAATGTAGTCCCACAACCTCCCACTCCAAAACCAAACCAAACATTGCTTCATTTGTAGATGGAGTGTTGCAAGGTTCTGTCCATAATCTCCAGACCAGAGGTGAGAAACCTGTGGCCTGAAGGTCGCATGTGGCCCTCTAGGTCCTCAAGTGCAGCCCTTTGACTGAATCCAAACTTCACAGAATAAATGTGGAGGCCTCAGAAAATTACAAATGCTCTGTGGAGTTTGAATTCAGACAAAGGGCCGCACTTGAGGGCCTAGAGAACCACACGTGGCCTCAAGACCACAGGTTCCCCACCCCTGCTCTAGACCTATCTCTCTAGCATCACCTCCCTCTGCTTTCTGTCTTCACCCTGTTTCTCTGCTGTCACTCTGCTGCTGTCCTAAGCTCTTGCTCATCCCTTCTGCATTTCAGTTGTCTGGGGTGTTCAATAACAAATAATCTCTTCAGATTTGATTTTCTTTCTAAGAATGTCTCAATTGAATGTGTATCTTTTTTCATTTATAGTTAAGCTAAGATTTGCAGAGTGGACCACCCTGGGCTGAATCTTGAGTTCCATTGCTCTTTAGAACACATTACTCCATTACTGTCTTCATTTTTGGGTGGGTGCAGAATAGTCACGTTATTTAAAGTATTTGCAGGCACTTGCAGAATTTGTTGATTCTGAATCGAACTCTTTAAATTTAACCACAATGTGTCTCAAAGTTTGCTGCCTTACTGGCTTTTTTTTTCTTTATAGAAGTGGTCTGTGGGTTGCTTCAATTGGTATTTTTATTTCCTGTGTTTAGGAGTTTGGGGCAGGTTTCTTGTATTTTTTTTTTCTTGCATTTTATTACATTGTTCAGGTTTTTTGTTTTTTGACTTGCCATGTTCTTCAAGGAGACCTATGATCTTTAGGCTGCCTATGTCTTCAATATCAACATGTTTTGCTTGAGTAGAAAGCAGATTTTCTTTGAAAGTTACTGCTTTTTGCTTCTCTACTAAATTGTCTATCGCTTTTGTGTACTTACTTTCCCAATTAGCTGTCCTCTTTTGTTTCTTTGGTAAGTCTTGCCATTAAAGATTCAAGTTTTTCTATTCTGCCAATTATTTCTTCTGGGTAGGCCATAAATTCTGCTCTTTTAACTTTCATTTCTTTTTTAAACCACCCAAGAACAGCGTGTTGTAGTGGATACACAGACACACACATACACACAGATATTCTTCCCTCTTTGAACCAATTCCAATGAGAGTGAGGTTCAAGAATTGCCTGCCACCCCCCCCCATTTCCTCCTCCATTATAGTTCTTCCTTGCTTGCCTTTTTTATGTGAAAAAAATTTCCCCTGTTCTACTTCTCCCTTTCTCCTTTTCCCAGTGCATACTTCCTTCTTACCCTTACATTTTTATTTTTTATTTTTAAAGCAATCGAGGTTAAGTAACTTGCTCAAGGTTACACAGCCAGTTATTTCTGAGTGTGGTGCTAAGTATCTGAGCCCAGATTTGATCCCCAGGTCATCCTGACACTGGAGCCGGTGCTCTTACTCGCTGAGCCACCTGGCCGCCCAAAAATCTTTTTATTTTTTTGCTTTTTGGAGGGCAATTGGGGTTAAGTGACTTGCCCAAGGCCACACAGCTAGTTTTTGTGTTAAGTGTCTGAGGCCAGATTTGAACTCAGGTCCTCCTGACTCCAGGGCCGGTGCTCTATTCACCTCACCGCCTAGCTGCCCCCCCCTTACATTTTTTTGAGATCATTAATATAATTGACCCATACCATGACAAAATTCTTAGAAGTTACATATATCATCTTCCTATATAGAAATGTAAAGAGTTTAACTTTATTGAGTTTACCTTTTTATGCTTCTCTTGAATCTTTGAAAGACAAATTTTCTATCCAACTCTGGTCTTTGCATCAGGAATGCTTAAAAGTCCTCTTTTTCATTACATTTTTATTACCCCCTCCTGCCGCCCCAAGGATTATACTCAGTTTGGCTGGATAGGTTATTCTTGGTTGTAAGCCTAGTTCTTTTGCCTTCTGGAATATCTTATTAGGAGTTCTCTACCCCTTTAACGTGGAAGTCACTAAATTTTGTTTGATCCTGACTGTGGCTCCATGACATTTGAATTGTTTCTTTATGACTGTAATATTTTCTCTTCGACATGGGAGCTCTGGAATTTGGCTAAAATATTCCTGGGAGTGTTCATTTTGGGATCTCTTTCAGGAGGTGATTATTGGATTCTTTCAATTTCTATTTTCTCCTCTGGATCTAATAGCAGGGCAGTTTTCCTTTAGGGTTTCTTCTAAGATTTCATCATCCTTTTAAGTCCCTAGACGACTTTCAATGAGGTGGAGAAGGAAAATGCAAACCCCTCTAGTTACCTTTGCCAAGAAAGCCCAAAATGGGATCATGAAGAGTCAGATATAACTGAAACCAGTGAACAACAACAATAAAGGACCTACTGGATTTTTCCCTAGTATGTGTTCATGAAGTTTTGGAAGTGCTAATACTCCATCAGTGGAGGGCGATCACAGCACTCTCATGTTTTTTATTCTGCATAATTCTGCTCTTCTGCTGATCTTCTGGTCTCTACACTCCACATGAAGCCCCCAATAAATCTTCCCAAGAGGGGACAGACCAAGAGGAGGCTCAACAGGCTCCTTAGGTGTTTAAACTTTTCATTACTTGAGCAGTTGTCCCATTGTCTATCCTTTGGTCTTAATAAATGATTGGCCCACCTGCCACATCTCAATTCTCTCTCTTAAATCACATTTTGTATACAAATACCATTGTCAATAGGCTTACTTATAACTTAAGTCTCTCCATTGTCCTTTGGATCACTTGTAATTCTCAATCTTTGGACATCATGGTGCTTCTTGAATTGCAGCTATAAAGCATTACTGGGAGTCTGTTTGCATTAAAAAAGATGAGTATCTATTTCAGGAAGCAGCTTAAAATTATTGAAAGTGAAACATAATATTCCAAATACGAGATAGCTTGCTATTCTATTCAGTTCTCTGCCCGACTTTGTCCATTTGAAGGGCTTATCTAAGACATATGTATTACTGGACTAATTCAATGGGCTACTTCTTCAAGTATATCATATGTCAAGTATATCTCAGTTTATGAACAAGTAGTCTTTGTCCGCTTGGTTTTTCTTGTGTGGCTAATTCCCTTTGGGTGATTGTGTATCTCTTTGAGGACATCCTGTAGTTTTCTGATGCTTAGTACAATTAGTACAAACAAGAACCACTAATGAAACTTCGGTAAGCATGTATCTCATTTTCTGCCTTGCATATCAATAATCCAAGGAATCTTATATTAACATGTACATATTTTTTTTTGCTTTTTTCTTGGGAGGGGCAATTGGGGTTAAGTGACTTGCCCAAAGTCACACGGCTAGTAAGTGTTAAGTGTCTGAGGCTGGATTTGAACTCAGGTCCTCCTGACTCCAGGGCCGGTGCTCTATTCACTGTGCCACCTAGCTACCCCTTAACGTACATCTTTAAAAAAATGATAAAATACAAGTTTTTTTTCTGGTATAAAAAGAAAATTTATTTAGTTTGATCTACAATATAATGAAGGAACTTGGATACCAAGAGGTCCCATTAGAGTTCCATGACGACAATAAGTAATTTTTGTTTATACTTGTGTCCCCAGCACAGTGCCTGGAACATTGTTTTTGTTGTTCAGTTGTCTTCAGTATTGTCTGATTCATTGTGACCCCATTTGGGGCTTTCTTGGCAAAGATACCCGTGTTTCCCCGATAATAAGACACTGTCTTATTATATTTTTTTTGGACAGAAAAACACCAGAGGGCTTATTTTCAGGGGAGGGCTTATTTTAATGAACATTGACAGCAATTTTAATAAACAGGTAAATGTGAACAAAAAATGTACCTTTATTCAATAATGATCATGTCATCTTCTTCAACAACGTCGTCATAAGTGTCCATACCCTGAATTCCGTCCTGGATGTCTTGTGCCTCCATTTCCTTCAGAAGAAGTGGACCCAATCTGTCATGTCCAGCAATATAGCTCTATTTAAATGAATATGTCTTGTCCAGGTAACCTGCTCGTAGTGCCTTGG
>NW_027185863.1:11030543-11073789 GCF_028583685.1 Petaurus breviceps papuanus
AAGATCATAGATTTGGAACTGGAAAGGACTTCTGGAACCATCTAGTCTCAACCTCTTTATTTTACAGGTGAGGAAATGGAGACCCCAGAGAGGTGGAAACGTGCCCAAGTTCACCTAGGGAGTACTATAGGTAGAATTTGATTCTAGGAGTGTAGTCAAATATTCTTTTCGTTGTCTATGTGAGTCCATAAGATGAGATATTGAATGCATACAGCCTGGATAGCGTTAACTTTTCTTTGGACTTTGGCTTTAAAATGCCTTTTATTTCACATGATAGATAAAATTTCCATTCCTTTTGAATCATCTGTGAATACAAAAATTGAAAAACCAGTGTGTGGGGAAATTAAAAAAAAAGTTTTGTTACTTTTTTGTCACATTTTCATGTCCACCAACAAGCAGAGGAGGCCCAATGTCTTTGGCTGATGGCCTGGAGCTTTTCTCCCATAGTGCATGTGGCAGTGGGAGCAGCTGGCTGCCATCCTTTTCTATTGCTTGGAGGGCATCATATTGTGTGCTTGGGCTGTTTAAAAATAACTTCCCCAGCAGAGATCCATGACCTGGGGTTTCTGTTATTCACACGTCCCATTCCTTCTGGTCAGTTGGATTTGTTTACCCGAAGAAGGCTAACTACATGACAGCAGTCCAATTTTTCTAACACTTTCAAGTCCTTACCTACAAAGCTTGCTTTCTCAGTCTCCAAGTGCACAGCTTTCAACATCAAAATGTGTTTAATTTCTGTCAGGTCTTTAGTTAATGGATAAAAAAAAACCAATGTAGAATGCTGGTTCACTTTCATTTTTACCCAGGCGAGGTGACCCTGGGTCCCAAAAGGTTATGCCAATGGAGCATAAGCACTGTTGGGTTCTGACTTTATTAAGCATCATCACCAAATAATGAACTACTAAATGATCATCTACTAAGGCATGGAGTTGTAATCCTCTTGGGTCAAGGGACTTAGCCAAACAAAATCATAGGTCTCTGAAGGTCTGAAATAAAAGGTATAAAAAAAAACAACTCAGACTGGAAACTTCAACTGGAAAGGACCTTAGAGATATCTAAGTCAATATTTTTATTTGAAGTAGAGAACATGGTATCCAAGAAAGGTCAAAGGAAGGTAGTTAAGTGGAGGTTTGTTGTATTTTTTTCTCCAATACTCCATAATGCCATCCTTATTTGGTTTCACGTTCTCTTTCTCTCCTTATATCCATGATCATTTAACAAAAACTCTTGTGGTTTTTTTTATGCTTGTTTCTTTTCCATGCAGATTTTTTGGGTCATATTGGAAATAAATTATCAAATATATCCATTACTGGACCAATAGTAATTTCAGTGACCAATTAGATATTCTGTACAGAGGCACTTTAGTGTGGTAGATTGTTGAATTCTAATTCCACTTTTGATACTTTGTGGATTTGTGACCTTGAGCAAATCACACTTAAACGTCTCTCCCAGTCTTGATATCCTCATGTACACAATAGGAAAATTAGACTAGATGATCTGTGAGGTATCTTCCAGCTCTAAATCTCTGTACTAGTCAAATTTTTGGCATAATGAATGGAATAATGGGCTAGGATTTAGAAACAGGTTTCTGGTCTAGCTTCATTATGCTCTAGAGAAAATAAGTTAAACGTGCTGGGTCATAGTTTCTTCTCCAGAAAAGAGAGAATACTATCTGTCTCTATTTGGGACGTTTTTTGGATTTTTTCTCATGGTCTCTTTGCCAGTGCCTAACAGGGTTGAGGAACCTACAGCCTTCTAGGTCCTTGGGTGTGGCCCTTTGAGTTCAAATTTTATAGTACAAATCCTTTTACTAAGGGCATTTGTTCTGTGAAGTTTGGATTCAAAGGGCTGCACTCGAGGACCTAGGGGACCACATGTGGCCTCAAGTTCCCCACCCCTGCCTAACAGAATACTTAACCATAGTAGGTACATGCTAAGTATTTCTTGAAAAAGTCAGTGTTAAGGAGATAAATTTCAAAGAAATATCATAGTTTCTTACAGGAAAGTGCTAATAAGGACACATAAAACTGCTGTCTTAGCAACCTAACTATGTTAGGCTATGGAGATTCATGTTGCTATGACCCAGGATACCCCATTCCATAGAAATGAGATGATGAAACTCCCTCCCCTTACACAATTTTCAACCCTTCCCTCATTTCCTTCATTAGGGGGTGGATGAAAGTGAGAAAGTATGGTGGGTTACAGTGTCACCTTAACCTACAGGTGAGTAAAAGAAACTAAAAGACCATAATAGCTAAGTGATTTCTTCAAGGTCACACAGAATGAGAGGGTGAGCCCTTCTTAAAGGACTAACAACTTTAAGACAAAAAGCAAAAAAATAGTTTGAACAAGTCCTATAGAAGTTTAGATTTATACACACATCATGAGGAACTTGGAAGGAAAATAAGAAGCCCCAAATTGCACTCTGATACAATAAGAAGACACACAGAGAATGCTACGGTTCTTTTTATAAAATGAGGCATATACATACAGCAAAGAGCTGCTGAAATTTATTCATCCAACCATAATACATACAATAAAGAATTCTGATTTTGTACGTCATTTACATTAGCAGTAGAAAAAAAAAGTAACAGTGAATGAAATGTGAGGTTTAAAGTGCTGAGATATGAGACAATCACAAAGTAGCGAGTCTGCAGCAAGGAAAGCATCCCAACAATAAACTTGTGTAAATTATGTTACATGGCATTTACAAATAATTTACAAACCTGAAGAAAAGCCATCATGCCTCTTCCCATGTTCTGTTATCAATACCGCACTTGAGGCAAGAGGTTACTGGCTAAGGAGAGAGTCACAGACTGCAGGAAATGGGGAGTGATTTCCTTCTGATAGAGCATATGGGATGCAGACTAGGAAACAAAAACCTTGATCAGTCTTGTGTTTCAGGCGTTCATGAAGACTTGTATTTATGGATTGTAAAGTGACATACTCTCAGCAGCATGGAGACTATAAATACATCCTTTACATCAATATTTATATATACACATATACACTCATTAACATATATACATACATATAAAAAATATCTGCCCCAATTAGGTACAGAGTGTGTTTCAACTATCAGTAGACCAAGAGTTTTGTTTTCTGAAACACACACACGCACACACACACAGAGACACAAACAAAAAAAAATGAGGCATTTCCTTTTCAGTTCTGCCTTGAGTGAAAAATTTTTCTCTGCATTTATATTGATATATTCAAAGTATTGTAAAATAATGTCACATGGACAACCAAAGCTTTGTCCCTCAAGCAAAGGAAAGTTCTGAATTAGAGGAGAACTCAGATCTAAGCCCACATCGTGCAAGGCTAGATCTCAGAGGATCTCAGGCTATCATAAAGAGCACTGGTTGGGTCAATAGCCTGCAAATTAGCATTTCTTTAAAAACCGTAAAAAAGATATGTAATGTAGAGAAGTCGTTAAAAAATGGAAAGAGTTCCCCTACACCTTTTTTTTGGTAGAAAAAAATGATGAATATTTTATAGTTCGTATTTTCTTCTGGCAATGAAAACCAGCCGAATTGCATTCACCGACAACCAAAGAGCTTCAGCTGTGAATGAAGTTACCTTGGTATTATAGACAGGTAAGATAACATTTAACTTTACAAATGTTTAAATGTGAACCCAAGTAACAAAAAATAGTTCTGTATCAAAGGCGGTATCAAATTGTTGGTTTTTTTTTTTTTTGTAAACACAGTGATTCTTGGTAAAGAACTTGATTAGAGGCCAAAGTACCACAAAAAAAAAAAAAAAATGGCCACCACATAATTCCCTTTAAAAAAAAGTCATAGAAGATAAAATAGTCCTGTCTCCAAGCTGTTGGGTCAGTGAGTTGTTCATTTCTTTAGAGACCAACTTCAAAAGGATGCATATTCTTGCAGAAGAAAACAAAAGCAGAATAACTGGATTAAAACCTCATTTCTAGTTATTTATAATGAGACTATCAACCCATAAAAGAATGTTCATTGAGAGTATGATTAGTAGTGTTAAGTCTGCTTAGCCATACTTTGTACAGAGCCTTGTTTTTACCAGGGCATTCACCACTGTCCATTTCTTTCAATGTGGCATGATTGAACTGTTATCTTTCTGTGAAAATTGGAATATTGTACATTAGGAAGTGAGTTCTGGAACCGAGACTGGAGATGAGAAGCTTCTTGAGTGTCCCACGTCAGAACATTTCCTTTTATTCTTGCACCTTATATAGGTTGCTCTACATATAGCTCAGGAGTTTTTCTGGTAAATTATTTTCAGATTCTCAGAGACATCTTCTGAATCTTCTTTCATTTTTAAAAGAAACCTCCCCTTCCCTAAACTAAGTAAATTCCAAGCAAGACAAAACGGTCAGATATACATGATGGTTTCTGCTCCTGTAATTTGGCCATCAGAAGTTTGCACATGGTGTCCTTATTTAAGGAATCTTAATAAGGAAGGCCTTAGGTGTTATCCCTTGATATCCGAGAAGGTAGCATTGCAACTCTCACTGCAACTGGAGGAAGAGCTCAGAAAGGTAGAACCAGTACCAGATTCTAGAGAAGAGGGAAAATGATTAGAAGAAGAAATAGATATTGTAAACTGCTTTTATTTTCAACTTTGCTTTTTTTTTTAATTTGGGGGGGTAAGGCAAGGCAATTGGGGTTAAGTGACTTTCCCAAGGTCACACAGCTGGTTAAGTTAACTTTGCTTTTAAACATATATATATATATATACATACATACATACATACATACACACACGTATATATATGTGTGTATGTATGTATATAAACTTGGGAATGGGAAAGCAGGCAATTCTGGATATGAAGGGAGTATGGTCTTACCTGAGCTGCTCAAAGACTGAGCTGATTTTGAGTTGCCAATCAATGCCAACAGGTTGCTAGCTGGTACCCAGCCTTCCTTGAGGGTGGTCAGGTTCTTTACAAACCTAAGAAAGGTGGTGTCTGTCAAATGGTTCTATTCCATGCGTTTAGAAAAATAAGTCTTAAAAAAAGGTAAAAAGCACAGACGATTTTCCCCCTTACCAAAGTCCCTCTTCTCCCTCATGTAGCAAATCTACTATATCTCCACTTTTCACAGCAAGGGCTTCTGGACCTCCTTTTTCGTCATGGTCGGCCACAACTGTATATTTGCCAGGAACCTAAGGTTTGGGAAGGAGGGACAAAAAAAAGGAATGAAGAAAAGGTAGCAACAACAAAAATTATTTATGGCATTTAGGCTTGTTCTTCTGGATATGAGCAGAAAAATACTGTTTTGTTGTTGTTTTTTTACAGATTATAAATATATAAACTAGTGTATGTTGAGAGGCAATCAGTAGGTATTCAGTGAACAGCTTCACCTCAATGTGACAGTGTATGGAGACAGAAAAGACTTTGGGACATGGTCCTAGCTGTCAGAGACAATGAGAGCATAATATGAAGCAGTGTCTAATTTTGTGTTACAGGATCTATGGATGTCAAGGAAGTGAGGATAGAGGGGAATCTGGGAAAGTGAGGGAGTTGAAGACCCTGTGAAGAAATGCAAGAGGTAGAATCTGCCCATATATAAAGTACGTAATACAGTGCCTGCCACGGAGTAAACATTATGTTAAATGTTAGCTGTTGTTTTTATTAACGTATTGGCATGAGGCACTCATGAGAGTCACTTTTGAAGACTTCTTTGGTTCAAACAAATTACTACAGTTGGCCAAAAAAGCGCACATATATCCTCATGAATAAATCTAATGATAGTTTTTAGACATACTACTTAGAAAAAAGACCCACACTCCAACCAACCTCATGAGCCTGCATAGGTGTGCCCTACCAGAAAAATTCAGGAACATTCCAATTTACAAAAAAAAAGGAGAAAATAGTGTAATTCACATTACAAAATAGCAGTTCTCTGGAATCTAGGGTTTTTGTTTAAGAAATTATCTGGCAGAAATGCTCCTCAGAGGACTGAGAAACTCAAATTTCCAGTATTAGGGGCTGCTTCCAATTAGATACAAATCACATAAGTAAGGATGAGACATCTGTGAGATTATCAGATTGCCAATAAGGATATTGGATTCAGAAGACACAAATTTGGCTTAGGTGAATTTTCTCAGGGAATATCTCTAGAATGTAGTGACCTGTAACATGCCATGGTCAGAATGAGAATGCTTTAAAGGGCTTACCAGTTTCCTGGGTCCTGCTCCACCTTCTTCCTCTGCATCTGATGAATTCAGGGGCTCCTCAGTACTTGACCAGCCATCATTGTCTTCAGCAGCATCAAGTGAATAGGAAGTTTTAGTCCAACCTGAGAGAGAAGCAAGGAACTTAGAACTAATACCGTACACAAAGGCACCAACTTTGAGGCGAAAGGATGGTGGAATTTTAGAACCCCGTGTGAACTGGACCAATATGAGCTCATATTTTCAAAGAACTTTAAGTAGTACAAAGCATTTTACACACAACAACCTTGAAGTATGTAGTTCAAGTATTATCATCTCTGTTTGACAGATGAAGAAATTGAGGCTCAGAGAGATAAAGGGATATGCCCAGGGTCATGCAACTAGCAAGTGTCCGAGCCATAATATGAAGAATATCATGTCTCCTGACTTCAAGACATAGCATGTCTACACAGGATAGCATTTATGAGCAAAATCTTTGGAATTCAAAGTCAAAAAAATTTGCTATCCATAAATCATATCTTTTCCAAATTCTGTTATGAGTAGTGTCTCTCTGTAACCCTCAGATTTAGAAATATCTGGCACAAGCTGTTTAGGGCTCATTTGTAAATATAAATACTGGGGAAATAAGGATTAAAAGTTGACAAATGCTACCATCTGCCAAGCAAGTGCAATGGAAAGAAATTAATTCCAGATCTCTTCTTTATGTCATACTGTCCATCTAGGGACCCTGCAAAGGAAAGGAAGGAGATCCCTTCTTTAGCAGATGGGGTTTCTCTACTAGTCTGCTTTGGTGGACCTGAGTTAACATTCCAGGGAGAACTCACCAGGAACACCCAGGATAACTATAGTTCTGCCTCACATCAGTGATACCCAAGTAAAATAAAAGGACCATTTAGTGCCTCATCATATCAACCAGAACTGGGGGAAGAAAACAGCCATTTTTCTAATCTAGTGTATTAATGAAAAATCCAAGGAAGGAAAAACTAAGCATTTATACTTTTTTGGGGGGTGGAGTTCTTTTTGGACTGTATCTATGATTTCATTGAAGTTGGAAACTACCACTATCAAAGTTTGAGAACTGCTATACTATTCTATTGCTTCTGTAATGAGTCAATGCTTCCTTAAGTAGGCAATTACTATACAGATAAATGTGTGTGTACATATATATATATATATATATATACACACACATATATATATATATATCTACATATCTCCTCTTTTTGTTACTGAGATTTCAATTATATTTTAGGAGGACAGGGAAACTGTTAATGTGAATATACATCAAAAAATCCAAATAGCCTTGTAAAATACATTCTACCTGTTAACAAATTTAAGTTTAATTCCGGTGGGAGTAAGAGCCAGATTGCATTCACAGGGCCATGCTGCTCACAATTAGGAACAAGCAGAAATGAGAAACAAAGCCATTCCAGCTCCTTTTCTGGTTCTGACCCAACCAGAATACGCAGCATGCATTTCCCAAATTACACTCCAGTACTGTGGGCAGCCTGATTTTCACTGGATACAAGCAACTAAAAATAGTCAAACACAGATATTTTTGGAAAGGTGGCAGGGGCAAGAGTTGGCTGAAGCTTAGTACCCCACAACTGTCAATTGCTTTTAATCTCAGTGAAAAGCGTGGCTTTAAAAAGGAGATCAAAAGGTCACTTTGTGCAGGTAAGGAGACAGACAGCAAGATGGGGAGAACAGGGAGCCTCATCCCTGCTCACTCTCTCTCCTTTCCGTTTGCTGTCAGTCAGCAGAGTGTCTTAAGTCAGCAAATGAAGCATTCTAAGTAGACTAGTTATGGCCAGAAAGAGCCATAGCCATCTCCAGTGCGGTCCCACTGCACACCAGGATTAGAATTCACTCCAAATTACAGTAAGATTGGGGCAAGGGCAGGGCCAGGCCAGTCCTGGGCTTTACCTTTCCTGTGCTGGGCTGCTGGGGCCAAGTTAGATGAGCTGAACCACCTGGCCCTGGCCAGTGTTACTACTGAGCTCGCATCTGTGAAAGAACTAGGAATTGTGAGTTTTTCTAAGATAAATCTCACTGTAATTTAGCATGCTTTGGGGGTTCTACCTTTGGGAACAGCAACACTGAGTGCAATGCCAAGACAAAGTATTAAATGGAAATCTATAACCAGCCTTCAACTCATCCTTGGTTGTGCTTTCTAACACTTCCAGTGGGACCTGTCCATACAAGGATGGGTTAAGAAGGGGGGGTGGGGAACCTGTGGGCTCAAGACTACATGTGGCCCTTTGACTGAATCCAAACTTTACAGAACACATCTCCTTAATAAAAGTATTTGTTCTGTAAAACTTGGACTCAGTCAAAAGGTCACACCTAAGGACCTAAAAGGCCATATGTGGCCTTGAGGCTGCAAGTTCCCCACCCCTGATAAGAGGACTGTATTCTGAAGTTAAAGGTCTAATAGCTTTCTTTCTCTTATCCATCTCAACCAAATTTTGTTATTAAATACTTATACGCATGGGGCTCCTTGTTCAAACTAGACAGCAACCTCTTTGCTGTCAATAAAAGTGAAAAAAAGTGAAAAAGACTGAGCAGTCCCTTTTGCTGGAGAAGGGGGCCTTTAATTCATAGCAAGCTATTATGTACAACCCTTCAATGTTGGAGCTTCAGGCACTTTATGTACATGGTATTGATCTTATTTTATATAAAAAAAAGTTTGACAGAATCTTCCAAAGATAAAAATGCTGATTATGCCTAAAGCAGAGTCCTGTTTTTCTAATGCCAAAATCCCTGCTTGTAACACATTCTTGAAAAATATTTGTAGCTGCCAAATGTTTTCTGGACAAACATTCTTTACCAAGCCCCTGGAAGCTGTTACTTCATTAAAATAGAGAATGTAAGGAAAAAAATATGTGAAGGTTGAAATTCAAAAATCCCTAGAAAGTAATAAATATGAAAGAACAGAACATGACAACATTCCTAGGGTAACTTTAGCCATAAACCACTAAAATCCTCTGATTTATGTACTTATTCTAAGGGAATCTTTTGATAGAATCGTGCTTTAGATGAAGGGACCAAACAGGTTTAATTTCTGTTAAATCTCTCTTTAAGGGACAAATGGAAGAAACAGATTGGATGAGAAGGGCTTTAACTGGGTTCATGTCTCAGTTGAAAGAGCATAAGTGATAAGGCTTATAGTTAATGTCTATTCCCGCCTTACACTTGGAATGAAAAAGACAAAAAAAGATTTAATAAACATAAATAGGAATGCACAGGAAAACAGAAGGATTAGAATGGACTCATTTTTTCCTCTCTACTGCTTATGTCACCCTGTGACAATTTATTTTACACGTTTAGGAAAGCTGGGATGTTTGTTACTCTGCAGCTTTATAGAGAAGTAAGTGGCAGGTACCCAGCCTGAACCCTGTGGTGTCTCTGGAGGCCCAGAGTGGCTCTGTTTGGGATAGGAATGGACCAGACTTAAGCACCAGGGAAAAGTCTGGTTTAATAATAGGACTGATGCTGCTGATGGAACTGAAGTCATCATGTGATTTTTTTGGATGACATAACTAGAACTCTATGGTCATAAACACATGGGAAGTTTCTTGCTGGCAAGGAAGGAAGTGTTAAGTTCACACGAGGCAATAGCCCACAACAATATATGGAGCATCCCTGAAGTGCCCCAAAGGCTCTTCCGGTGGGATTGGAAAGTGGATTACATTTTGTGTACAAGAAGTTGCATCACTCTACCTCTTAAACCAAAAGGAGTCGGGTCACTCTTAACTTCGTGGCGCTTAGCTTTTTTTTCAGGACTGGTAGGAGAGGCTGCAGTAAGATGAACAGGCACAGAAAAAAAACACAGAAGAGAGATAATGAAGAGAGGAGGGAGAAAGATGAAATAGATGAGTTTGTTCTAGAGTGGGATACAGATCTGCTTTTGTTTCCACTGAAATCCTGTTCTGATGCCTCCCCATGGCATGGAGCTTTCTCTGGATTCTCAAAGCCTCTGCTAGAGAGAAAACAATGCATGTTTTGGCAGGTCTGACTAAGTTGAAAAGGTTTTTAAGCAGGGGTCCTGCGCGCTTTTTCACTGAGTTTAGAGACAGGCTTATCTCTAGTCTACAGGGCTGACCAGAAGGCGATTGCTTTTCTTGGCCACAGGATCTCAGAAAGATCTACTGAAGTGTGAAGGGGGTCGCAATCTGCTTTGGTGGAAGAAATATTCACTCCCCTGAGCTTCTGAATTATTGATTGAGGAAGATCTGGAAAATGACTCCAGGAAACACAGGATGTAACTGCAAAACTGTTATGAGAGTGAACAATGGAAATATAGTAAATGCAATGTAGTTATAAAGGAAGGAGATTATTTTCAGCAAAATATCAGCTCCTTAAGGGCAGGGACTATTTTTTTGTTTTTTGGAGGGGGAAAGACAGGGCAATTTGGGGTAAGTGACTTGCCCAAGGTCACACGGCTAGTAAGTGTTAAGTGTCTGAGGCTAGATTTGAACTCAGGTCCTCCTGACTCCAGGGCCAATGCTCTATTCACTGTACCACCTAGCCTCCCAGAGGGATTATTTTTTACCCCCAGTACCTTGCACATAATAAGTGCCTGATATATTTTGTTGAATGAAACTCAAATTTTCAAAGGCAGCTCATAGAAATGAGTCTTGATTTTATGGTCATCCTGTGGTATAATTCTTCTGAAAGACACAGTAAAAAAAATGAAACACTTGTGTTTTCAAAAAGGCAGAAAGATTAAACAAGATTTTGAAATTACTATTTTTTTTCCAGAAGGAACTTTTGTTGTTGTGGAGTTATTTCAGTCATGATCCCATTTGGGATTTTCTTGGCAAAGATACTGGCATGGTTTGCCATTTCCTTCTCCAGCTCATTTTACATATGAGGAAACTGAGGCAAACAGGATTAAATGACCTGCCCAGGGTCACAGAGGTAGCATTAGAGGCAAAATTTCTACTCAGCTCTTTCTAACTCCAGGCCAAGCACTCTGTTTAGTGCCCCATCTAGCTGGCCCTTTGAAGAAACTAACTACAAGGAAACCTGGTTTTGGTAGAAGAATTATTGACTCGTCCTATCCCTTAGCAGAAGGACATGGAGTTTCTGCAAAGGCAAGCATGGAATACTAGTGCTGTTTGCCTCCCCATTACCTAAGGATACATATGGAATTGCATTACCCAGAATGCTCAGGAAAGCCTCAGAGGGATTGAATTAGCTATGTGACTGCAATGTAACATGGGGCTCATCATTTGTCAGAGAAGAAAAACTATGGCAAGAAAGGTTAATCAAAGACTTAACAGGAAAAAAAGAGTTTAGGTTCAAAAAGGGAAAATGACACCAATAATTTCTGGGCAAGTTTTCTTTGGAAAAACTTTCCTTTTTCAAAAGGGGAGTAAAAAAATTTTTTTTAAATGTTGTGAGCTATTATTTAATGCTAATATGTTTCAGAAATCTAAGGTAATTGGGATTAAAATTTCTTAAGCCTGGTATGCTACCAAAGAACAGGGAAGACAAGCAACATCTGCACACAACACACCAATGAGCTGCCACACAAATACAATGACACGCTATCACAATGGTGGATACAAGTGGGAAAGAGTCCAAGGTGAGATGCGTTTACCTTTCTGACTTTTGAGGTTAGCAAAACCCTGCAGTGTAAAGCGCTTTTTGGACAGAGCAGAGTTCTCTGAGGCAGAGCTAGTAACTGTGTCATCTATAAAGGAAAAGAGAGACAAAGAAAATAGAGTGTGCGAAAACCCCAAGGAACAGAGAGACCTCAGAGCTAGTGTTTAGAGACAGCCATACAGACAGCAGAGATGTACTCAAGGAAGAGCAAGGACTGCAGCTTATTATTGCAGATGTCTATAATCAGGGCTACACGCAGGCAGGGCTGTGAGCCCAGAAAAGCTTCTCTCTGTAGTAGGGTTAAAGGCAACTGACCTAATGAAAGCAGACCAGGGACAATAGAAGCATGAGAGTTAGATGTGCGAACGTTACCTTGTAATAAAAAAATAGTGAATTTCTAACTTAAACGTCACACTTAACTCAGAAACTGGGCACAACTGCACCCAGAATGGATGCAGGTGGTCTCACCTTTGCTTTTGTCTGGGTTCTTCGGCACTGATGCTGAGCTGACATATCCCTCCAGGCTTGTAGGGTCGGTTTTTCTTTCTTCTAATTTTTTAACATTCTTTGTTTGATTTTTTGAGGGACTAATGCATGAGGTAAATAACATCAATAATTAATAATAATTTATAATAATAAAGATAAAGTCATTTTGCAGTCACATTCAGAATTTCTCAAGCATCCTGGTACCCTGAAAATTCTTGATTTCTTCTCTATTTTATACCCCAGCAACATTTTCCTGTCAAGTTCTTTGAGCAAGTGAATGCTTCTGTTTATAAAGCATAAAAAAACTATAAGCTGGTAGGGGCTCCCCCCTCTCCAAAAAAAACTGTTATTTTTTTGGATAAAAGGCTGAAGCTTTGGTTTAAGGAAGAAATCTCTCACATTCTAGGGACAGGGAGGAGAAAGGGATAAGGCTATACAGAGGCTGTAGCAAGCATGGCTTCCGTCCCACCCATCCCTTCTGTTCAGCATGGGAAGGCAGAGGACTTAAAAACAACACATGCTCCAAAAAAATTAAAGCCACAGCCCTCTAACAAGGTGATAGAAAATGAATTTGTAAGGGTGGCTAGGTGGCGCAGTGAATAGAGCACCAGCCCTGGAGTCAGGAGGACCTGAGTTCAAATCCGGCCTCAGACACTTAACACTTACTAGCCGTGTGACCTTGGGCAAGTCATTAACCCCAACTGCCCTGTCTTCCCCCCCTCCAAAAAGCAAGAACAACAACAACAAAAGAATTTGTTGTAATAAAAAAAAAACAAATGAAAATGAGTTAAAATATAAAGATTACATTTTATTATTTTGTTTTTTGGGGGAAGGCAAGGCAATTGAGGTTAAGTGACTTACCCAAGGTCACACAACTAGTAAGTTTGTCACTGTCTGAGGCCCCATTTGAACTCAGGTCCTCCTGACTCCAGAGCCAGTGCCCTATTCACCACGCCACCTAGCCGCCCCGAGATTAAACTTTACTTATAGACAATTGGACTTGGTAGCCCACTCAATCAAGAATCATTTATTAATCAATTACTACATTCCAGGCACAGTGCTGATAAGTACTAGGCATACAAAAAAAACCAAAAATGATCTTTGCCTTCATGAAACTCATGGGAAGACAACATATATTCATCAAAATTTACAAGATAAATACAGAATAGAGGTAAGGTAACTTTACAGGTGATGGCCCTAGCCCACTGAGCCATAGAATCACAGCTGGAAGGGTACCCGAGAAATCATCAAACCAATCCCAAATCTCATATTTTACCAATGAGGAAACAGACCCAGATATACAAGGGTGTCCCTAAAGTCTGGACACATAGGACATCTCATTAACTATGGATATTGTGGAGAAATAAAATGAATGAAATTTTCAGCAACATTTTAATTAGCATAAATGAGATTTCATAGGAAGACATAGGAGACATATAGGAAATCTCATTAATTAATTAAATTAAATATCTCATTAATATGGAAAATAGTCCCCAATAGCTAATGAAAAGTTTTATTCCATATGAAATCATTATGGCTAAAATTTATGCTAATTAAAATGTTGTTGAAAATTTCATTCGTTTCATTTCTTGAAAATATGCATAATTAATGAGATTTCGTATGTGTCCAGACTTTAGGGACCATCTTTTTTTTTTCCTTTTTCTTTTTTGCTTTTTTGGGGGTGGGAGGGCAGGGCAATTGGGGTTAAGTGACTTGCCCAAGGTCACACAGGTAGTATTAAGTATTGTCTGAGTCTAGATTTGAACTCAAGTTCTACTGACTCCAGGGCCAGTGCTCTATTCACTTCACCACTTAGCTGCCCTGAGTGATTTGACCATCTTAGGTGGGATGGGTTCCAAGTCTTCCTGACTCCAAGTCCAATGTTAAATGGCAACATGTAGCAGTCCTATAATTAATCTTCTGCTATTTAGATGCTGATGTAACCTTATTAATACTGGCAATGAATGACTGACATACACCAAAACTGATTATTCTTTTTTTTTAGGAGTTGATGGGGGAGGATGGGTATACAGGAAGAGAGATGTTTTTCTCTGTAAGCTGACACAATGGCATCAATCCAACACATATGCAATGGATCATCGACATGGATCTGTAAGTTTCATCCAAGTTTCTTGTTTGGGAAAATAAGAAAAAAAGTAACTTTCCATTTGCAATTGTAGTGAGGTTTAGGAATTGCTAGAATAGTTTTCGTTTGCAAATCAAAATAGCAGTTCATCAAGGATTCTATTAAAAAATAGACTGGCTCTGTGATTTCCTTGGAATAGGAACTCTCTACCAATACAGGTTGGCAGCTTTTCTTGTCTGAGAGTTACTCGGAACTGAGAGAATAACTAACTTTCTCAGTCACACAACTAGTATATGCCACAGGTGGGACTTGGATTCAGGTGTTCCTGGTTCCCAGGCTGATTATGTGGCAGGCTCTATGTATGCTAGGGATACAAGTACAAAGAATGAAGAAGTCCCTACTCACAAGGGTCATACATTTTAGTGGGAAGACAAGCACATGTAATTATGGAGGGCATCCCAAAAGTTTGTGTAGATTTAAGCCTCGATGGCTAATAAATATATACAATAGCTCAAGTTTAATAGTTTAAAACTTCAGTGAAACTTTTTGATACCCTATATAAATAGCACAAACATAAAGTAGTTCAACATAGTTTGGACATTATTAGTTGAAATCAGGTAGATAGGTGGCATAGTGGATAGAGTGCTGGGCCTGCAGTCAGGAAGATGAGTCTTCCTGAATTCAAATCCAGGTTCAGACACTTAATGGCTGGGTGACCCTGGGCAAGTCACTTAACCCTGTTTGCCTCAGTTTCCTCATCTATAAAATGAACAGGAGAAGGAAATGGCAAACCATAACCCAAGTTAGAGATAAGGAGGAAGTATATGATAGGGATGGGGAATGGCCAATGCAAAAACATGCAGATGGAGTGTTTTTGAAGAAAGGAGAGGAGGTCAATTAGGCTGAATCACAGAGGGCAGGAGAGGGAATACTGTTCAGTTAGGCTGAAAAGATAGATTGGCGCAGGTTGTATAAGGATTTAGAAGCTAACCATATTTTATATTTTACTCCAGAGGTAAAGAGGACATTGCTAGAGTGGGTTACTCTGGCAATAGTATGTAAGCTAGGTGGTGAAATGGATAGAGCACAGGCCCTGCAGTCAGGAGGACCTGAGTTCAAATATGACCTTGGCGTTTATTAGCTGTGTGACCTTGGGCAAGTCACTTTCCCCCAACTGCCTTGCAAAAATAAAATAAACTAGGTAAAAAAAAATTGTATGTAAAATGGAAGAGACTGAGGAGAAACTTGAGCCAGAGAGACAAATTCAAAGGTTATCATAATGTAGTCAAGAGATGAGGGACTGAAGGTAATAGCTGTGTGAGTGGAGACAAGGGATCAGATTTGAAGGGCATTGTAAACACAGAAACAGTAGCAATGTTAGAAGTCACCCAACGTCTCCTCACAGAAGAATTCTTGTGGAGACTCAGAAGGGAAAGAGTCACATAAAGAAAATGAGACCTCCCTCTGGAGCCAAAAAGCCTACTCTGCTTCATGTGCTGTATCTATGGCCACCCACCTTGTGTTAGAGGATGTAGGTAATGGCAAGCTTTGAGTCTGCTCCAATGCTCGGTGCTGACTGGCCTCTGCAAGAAAGCACAAACACAAGACAAGATGTGTGTGTGTGTGTGTGTGTGTGTGTGTGTGTGTGTGTGTGTGTGTGACTTTATTTTTTCTACAGGGAGAAATTTAAAGTTTTTTTTTTTGAAGTATATATATCAGCAGGGTGCACAGAATGCTGGAGAAGGTGCTATTTACCTCTACAAGCCTGTAGCTGACTGGTTAAGACTTTCCGGATTTCATTTACCCAGGTTGCTTTAATTTCAGGAGTCGGGGCCTGCCAAAAAAGGGAAAAGTCAGCATGCAAGTAATGAATCTCCATTTGTACAATAAATGCACATTTTATTCATCCAACTCCATGTGCAAAGATGTAACCTTAGCACTCCTTCAATCATCTGAATGGAATGCCACATACCAGAGTAAAAAAGGCGTGCAGTGATGGGATTGGAGGGTATTGGTTAGTAGTTTTGAATCCAGACACAAGCTAGTATCATTTTCCCTCTGTAGTAAATGATACCATTTCTTTTGTTCTTTCCAAATGAATGCTAGAAATTGATAGGCCCTGGACAGGTTATTCAACTGTTTTCATCCAAGTTTTTTTGTTGGGAAAAATAAGAAAAATAGTAATTTTCCTTTTTTGGCGGGGAGGGAAGGGGGGAAGGCAGGGCAACTGGGGTTAAGTGACTTACTTGCCCAAGGTCACATGGCTAGTAAGTGTTAAGTATCTGAGCGCAGATTTGAACTCAGGTGCTTCTGACTCCAGGACCAGTGTACCTGAAAATACCCCTGTAATTTTCCTTTTGCAATTATAGTGAGATCTAAGAATTGTCAGAACACTTTTCCTTTGCAAATCAAAACAGCAGTTCAATAAGGAATGTATTTAAAAAATAGACTGGATCTGTGATTTCATTGGAATACGCACTCTCTCTACCCATACCAGTTGGCATTTTTTCTTTTCTGGGAGTTACTGGGAACTGACTTTCTCAGATGTGGGACTTGAATCTGGGTGTTCATGATTCCCAGGATGATCCTCTATTACCCCAGACTCCCTCCCCTAGGGCTTTACACGATGGTAATAATGGCTCAAAGCTAATGGAATTCATAATTCTACATAAACTAGTCTGGTGGTAAATGGATCATTTGGGGAGATTGAGGAAGAGCCTATCCCCTACTAAAGTTCTACGGTTCTCCTCTGCATCCAGCCTCCTTAAGTATTCCTGGGAGGAAGGGGAGATTTGGCCAAGTCTATGACCTATAGCAGCAGAGGCAAGGGAGAGGTCCCAGTGTAAGAAACTGGCCAAAATCAGCAATCAGGCACCAAGTGCAAAAACAAAACAGCCCCTGCCCTCAAGGACCACACATTCTAATGTGAAGAAATGTAAATAAAAATATATTCAAAGAAAATTAGAAATACTTTAGGGGCTGGGAGGAATGAGCATGGGAGGCTTCACTTGAGTCAAGGGATTCCAAGAGGTGGAAGCCAGGAAGGAGAGTACTCCAGGTGTAAGGATGGGTTTCCACCCAATCCCAATTAATTCTGGAAATCCCAGACAGTTTGCTTGGATCAAAAATGTCAAGCAAGTGAGAACAAGCCCTTCATCATTGGATCAGGATGGATGAGGACGCACAGGAAATAGTTTATTATTCTGCCATTTGTCTTTATCTAGTGACCCAAAGTGTTCATGATCCTTTTTGACTGAGAGGATAGTCACATTGAGTTACTCATCACTGAGTCAGTCTCTGGGACTTCTGTGATTGATAGGGGTAGGGGTGGACCCGCATCAGGCATGGCAGTCTCGTGGAGGTGACTATCGTCCCCCTCTTCTACCTGTGCTGTTGCTGTAGCTAACCTCAGACTCAAGGGGCCATCCAACCTCTCCATTTGCTGCCTAATTGTAGGCCCCAAGGGGAGCTCAAGGCACCAGTACAGTCTGCCCAGCATGCTCCTCCCTGGCTCATTAGTTATGCTCTCTCTCCCCAGCAGTGAGAAGATTATGTAAGGACTGAATTAGGGTTCCACCATAATAAGACTCAACCATGTTAGAGCTGCTGGTTTGGATAAAAGGTGAGGAACATGGCTGATTCCTAAAAGACAGGAGTACTGGGCTGGGGATTCCAGAAGAGTTTACAAAGCAGTCCAGATTCTGAGTGAATCAGAAGTTGGGGAAGGCATCTTTGAGCTAGAGGCAGCATGGCGCCCTAAACTCCGATGGCTAAAAAGACCCTGACCCTGAGTAAGTAAACTGCAGGATTCACTTACAAAATTAGTCTAGATAGTCTCAAAAGCAGTCATGTAGTTTCTAAGGCTGGCTCCCTTGTTTTCAGGGTGCACTGTGCATCAGTGGATGATTTGGCCCAAGATACATTGGGATAAACACTGTATAGGGTAAACTATTCCCCTTAGCTGAGTTCATCTGCAGAGAGTCAGGGAGCCTGAGGAGACTCAATGGCTTCTGTCTTCTTAAAACGCTGACTTTTCATTTTCTACGCCATGCATGTCTACTGTCCAGACCAGAGGTGAGGAACCTGCAGCTTCCAGGCCATATGTGGCCTTCTAGGTCCTCAGGTGCAGCCTTTTGACTGAGTCCAAGTTTTACAGAACAAATCCTTTTATTAGGGGGGTTTGTTCTGTGAAGTTTGGATTAGGTCAAAGGGCCACATGTGGCCTCTAGGCTGGAGGTTCCCTACCCCTGGTCCTGACAATGGCACTTTTTTTAGCTTTAGATGTTTCTCTTTATCAAACACACCACCATGTCTTTTAGCTCAGAGACTTGTAACTTTATAAAAGGGGCCAAATATTAGTTCTTTTTAAGGACTTTTCCTACCAGATATTAATAAAGCTTTGAGCGTCCTCAGAGCTGTGTTAGGAAAGTCATCCCAGGCTGTTATCATTTTCCTTCTACCTCACACCCATTTCCCTGAACTGCCAAGTTCCTATTAGAGTGACATGGTTACTCTTGCTGAATCTGGGTGCCTAGGCCTACGGAAACAGGACAAAATCCCACACAGGAACAACAGAGGAAATGAAAACCAGCCCTACCTGTATGATGTAAACCTCTTCCCTCGCATTATACCAGATTTCAAATTTCTTAACATCCCCTTTAACATTCTCTGTTATTCCAACAGCTGTCATCTGGCAAACACAAGACATGGAGAAGAGGCATAAACACACGCAGGAACCCAACTGTTTTATTAAAAATATTCCAAAAGCACATCCAGGTCTTAAAAGAGCCCCCTTATTCTTCTAAGTCCTATTCTGTTATACTCTTGGGGTATGGAAGTGATTAGTTTATTCTTAAAAAGTATGAATGAAGAAACAAAACATTTATTAAGCACCCATTACATGCTTGGCACTGTGCTAAGTGCTCATTTGGTCCTCACAACAATCCTGAAAGGTAGGCGCTATTATAATTCCAACTTTACAGACAAGGAAACTGAGGCAGAGCACCTGCTCAAGGTCATACAACTAGTCAGTTTCTGACTGGGTTCGAACTCAGATAAATCATAACCAGATATATTCTCAATATTTTTTTCTTTATTTCTCTATTAAAATTTTTACACTGAGAGAAAGGAATACTTTCATACAAAACTAAAATCTTCTCATTGCTTTAATCCAAACTTTTACTTACATTTAAGGACTGCTTGTAGCTGTATGAAGGGGCTTTTTCATAACCTTCACCGTTTTCTTCTCTCTTTTTACAGAATAGAACTGCTTTCTCGTGGAGGAACAGATGTCTCTGCATTGGCTTAAATCTGGCCAAGTCTTTCACTTTGGCATGACCCTTCTTGTGATCTGTCCAAACACTAAAGGAACCTTGCATCAAGAGCTTGCCTAATTCATTTAAGTTTCCCTAAAAAAAAAAAAAGGAAAAAATGTCAATTACATTTTAAAAAATTATAAGCATGAAACTGCAGAGTGGATGAAGTTCTTGGCCTGGACTCTGGAAGACCTGAGTTCAAATCTAACCTTAGACATTTACTAGCTGTGTGACCCTGGACAAGTCACTTCACCCCTACTTGCCTCAATTTCCTCATCTGAAAAATGGGAATAATAATAGCACTTACCTTCCAGGGTTATTGTGAGGATCAAATGAGATAATACTTAGTAAAGTGCTTAGATACTGGATACTACAGTGTTTGCCATTTCCTTCTCCAGCTCATTTTACATATGAGGAAATTGAGGCAAACAAGGTTAAGTGACTTGCTCAGGGTCACACAACTAGGAAGTGACTGAAGTCAGATCTGTATTCAGGAAGACAAATCTTTCTGGCACTTGAGCCTGACACTATGCTGCCTACTTACTAGATACCATATTTTAAAACTAAGTATTTTACTGCTGTGGATCTATTTCTATTTGAGTTTGATCCCACTGGCCTAGAGCTTTCAGAAGTTGTGACTTATCCAAGGTCACACAGCCAGTTTACATCAGAGGTAGGACTGGAACCCAGCTCTTTCTGGCTTTTAGGGCAGCTACTTCTCATGTAGTATGTGAATTGTAGGATATAGTAGTAAGTTTCTATGATGCCACAGCTAGCCTAGCATGTGAGAGAAAGAGGGGAACATGCATTTAGGTCCTCTGAAGTATGACTTCCTTTCACTTTAAACAAAACTCTGCATGCTTATCATATTATTATATATTATATCAATATATATTATTCTATTATATGTAATATATTACCATATATTATAACATTATTGTACCGACAAGATCACTGAAGGAAAGTAAATGGCTGTTCCCTTTGACAGGGGTTGGATTCAGTTCTTCAATTAGAATGCCTTCCACTTAAATGATGTCACTTACATCATAGCCAGTGATAGCAATCAGGTGCATGGAATCATTGACTGCTTTGAGAATTCCAAGGATCGAAGTCAATGCCTCCTGCAGATCCTCAGCTCCTTCACAGTTTTTACTGTATTTCAGCATTTCCTGAAGGGCAGGGTCCACAAGAATAAATATTCTTAAGGTTATACAACCATCACCAAAAACATATCATATCATTATCTTTGGGAAATGTACACCCAGATACTTGCAAAAAAAAAAGTTAAAATCTTGTGCTCTGATTAACACTGTTCAAATTTTGTTTTAGCTTTAAAGTGCTGTAATGGTAATGAGAATTGAAGGATCTTCCCTGCCCCTTAATAAGCCTAAGAGAATTTGAAGACTTTCCCTGCTTTGAAGATATACCCTGCCCCCTAATAAGCTGAATGTAATCACATGAAGCCTGTGGTGGGAGGAGTTAGGTGAAGGGTAGAGCAGAGCCCACAGGAAGCTGGGAGTCAGAGCAGCTTGATGTGGTAGAAGAGACAAGTTTGTGAGTAAATGTTAGTGTTTGCCACCTACTGTGAAAGCTAGGCTTATGTTGGTTTCCGGGAAAGCTAAAGGATGCTGTGGCTCTCTGTAGTGTTATGGCTTATCAACTTCTTTGTTACTCTGATGGAATCAGCTTACTGGTTTTCTGGTGTCTGAATAAATGTTTTGCTTCTGTCTTCTATATGGAGAACTCTCCATGTAGAAGACAGAATCAAAACATTTTGTGATTGAGCACTATGCAGGAATATTTTTAGTGACTGTTGGTGCTGTGAATATTGCATTGGCACAACAGGTGCTTCCCACAGTGACTCTTGGAATCATTAGGAGGGCTTTTTGTGCCTAGAGAAACATGGCAGCACTGCTTTGTAAAATCCTGAGTTTCATCCAGGGTTCACTTCATGAGCTCTCTAAGAAAAAGCCTTTCCTGAATCCTCTCACTTGCTAGTGGTCTCTACTTCCTCAAAATTATCATGTATATATTTATCTACATGCCTCTCTAGTGGAATGGAAATGCTTTGAGGGCATGGGAATTTTTTGTTTTGCCTTTATAGCTCTACCACCTAGTAAAGGGTCTTGCCCATACTAGTCACTTCAGTGCTTGCTGAGTTGGGGTATTGTACATACACACTCTCTCTCACACGCACAATAAAGTGCATGCATATCCCTGACATTTTTACCCCAAGGCACAGAACCCTACTACCTATTAGTTCCTCATATCATTACTGACATTTTGGAAATGCTTGGAAATGACTTCTGAATGATTCTTAAATTGGATAAGTTTGAATGTAATTCCATGAAACAGACACAGGATTTTGATAAAAACTTACTAAGCAAAGTCTTCAATATTCCCTTCTTCTTCTTCTTTTTTTTTTTTTTTAAAAGCAATCAGGGTTAAGTAACTTGCTCCAGGTTACACGGCCAGTTATTTCTGGGTGTGGTGCTGAGTATCTGAGCCCAGATTTGATCCAGGTCATCCCAACACTGGGGTCAGTGCTCTTACTCACTGTGCTACCTGGCCTCCCCTAAGCAATTGGGGTTAAGTAACTTGCTCAAGGTTACACGGCCAGGTATTTCCGGGTGGGTGCTAAGTGTCTGAGCCCGGGATTCGATCTCCAGGTCTTCTCAACATTGGAGCCGGCGCTCTTACTCGCTGTGCTACCTGGCTGCCCCTCAATATTCCCTTCTTGATCCCATTTAGGGAACTCACTTTCTTCACTAACCTATCCCTTAATACGTAATCCCTCCCACTGCCTCCTGATATTTCTGGTATTCCTCTGGATCTGCTATTATTGTGCAGAAGGTCTCAGATTCCAAGGACTGCACTCTTTGTTCCTCTTATCAGAATTCACCTGGTTCAACTTCCATTCATTCCAAGGCCTTGCTAGGTGACTGCCTAGCTCCCCTGAGAAAATCTAAGGGAGTTCCTGAGTGATAAACAGGGCCCTTCAGAATACAATATGGAAACTTCAGGGAGCCACCTTTTTTTTTTTCAAGGAGGTTTTTCAGTACTCCCTGGAGTAATGCTATAGCTGGTGGCTATGACTTTCTCTGTACGTAGGACTGGCATTAAATGGTTGGTCACATTTGTGCCAAAGATAAACATAGAGCTTAAATTTTTCTGGTTTTTATTAGCTATTTTGGGCACTGTATTCTATTAAGTTTTTGGCAAACCAATAACAAAAAGTAAAAAATTGGACACTGCTAAAAAAAAAAAAAAGACCCATGTGAACACCATTCCTACCTTTAATAATAGCTGATACTTGGTTATTCTTTGTACAGGCTTCAGCAAATAAGAATCCAAACTGAGTTTGTGATCGAGTTTCCTCTGGCATTCCTGTGATCAAGTCGGAAACCTTGGATTACACAATGCTCATTATGGATACTTCAGGGACCATAAAATGAGCCCAAAGAATCATATGGAAATATACCTGAAAAAATGCACAGTCTGAGCACTGCCTCCAGAGACTTTCCGACCTGGGTTTATTTTGACAATACTTCTCATAAATCTGAAAATCTTCCATCTGTGTGTAGGAATAAAAAAAAAATGATCAGTTTGATCAGTTAAAGAACACAAGACAGATCATGTTCCAGTAAAGTCTCTGGCTTTTTCCCATACTGGCATGATCTGTATGACTGATAAAACTTTGCAGTACATTGGAGCTGATAGCATGAGGGTGAAACTGACGTCTAGCAAGGTGGCTTGATATTTTTTATCCTTTTGAGTTGACAATAGTCGATATTCTCTAAAATTGTACCTGGGTGAGGTATCTGTAGAAATCCTTTTAAGAAGACAATCAAAACACAATATTTCTCATTAACCATTAGCTGAGAAGGCAAACAGGAAAATAGAAACATTTGGAAAACACTCTTGCCAGATGGCTTTCTTGGTATCGAAGTCTAGCTGATGACAAATCTATCAAATATTAGTAGCCTATATGGAACCTGAGATAAGTTTGCATGGATGTAACAAAGTTCATTCACACTATTAATGTGGGATGATATGGGCTGTAGGTTTAGAGATAAAAGGAAGGGAGCCGAAGAGACACCAAGCACAAAGAAATTAAGTGACTTGCTTAGAGTCACATACTATCTGAGGTAGGATTTGAACCTAGGTCTTCTGACTCCATTTGGCCTGCTTCTTGGGAAAATGTAGTGAAGCAGTCTGTCCCGTACCTCCAGAAAGTTCTATTTTTAATCTTGGCCTGCCATAGTCCTTTAATTCTAGGCCATCCCAATCAACATATGACTTACTAGGTCATTAATAAGTAATAACTTGCTCACCAGCCCATTTCAAACTTCTGTTTGTTGTCAACATACCCCTTTCCTTACTTGAATTTAGCTCAACAGATCTAGCTTGGGCAAGGTTTAAAACAAACTTGCAGAAAGACCATTTAAATAAAAAAAATTAGCAGCAAATTACTTGCTCTCTTTTATGTTTTGTTTTGTCCCTTCTTTCTCATTGTTCACTCCATTGTATAACCCTTCTTTACAACTTGACTAATGTTTAATGTGAAGGTATTTGTAGATACTATATTTGATAGCATGCTGCCATGAGGGGGAGGGGGGAGGAGAGGGAGGGAAAGTTTGGAACTCAAGAGATTGTGGAACTGAATGTTGTAAACTAAAAGTAAATAAATAAATTTTAAAAAATTATCAGCTTTCCAGAGGTGAACACATTTCAAGACTAGCAACACATTTTCTTTTTTTCTTTTTCAGCAAAGGGTTTTTTTTTTAAACACTTAAAATGTAATGAACAGCTTTCAACCAATTAGACTGGGCCAACTGATTAACATTCCCACCTTGTCCTGGCCCACTGACAATATTTTTCTTTTGACCACTGCCTACTTTCTTTTGTAGAAACTGCTCAATTTTGCAGCAAATTAATAAGTTTTCTTTTTAACAAAATAAATAAGTTGCTTGTGGATGAACGACATGATGGGTTAATAGAACTGTTCAAGGGAGATAAGAGAATTATTTTATCCCAATTTTTTTTTAAGTGAGCTTTGAGGGGTCATTTTCACAAGACTTGCAAATTATCTGGTGAGAGTGATGAAAACAACGGAGATTAAGATCATCATAATTTACCCATTTTAGCTAAAAATGGAAGGTTAAAAAAACAGTGTGAAGTAGCATATCTGTTGTTACTGTTTATAATATATACATACCCTTTCTAGAAAACACCTTCCTACCAGTTCTGGATAGTCTATGTAGTTTTCAAGTTCTCTCAGGAATATTCTAAACGGAGGAAGTTTAAAATTAGATTTTATGAAAGAAAAAGGAATCTATTCCCAATAAATATTCTTTCCCATAAGACCTTTTTCTACCGCTCCACCCTTGAAAAATCGTTGAGATTTTCTATGGTAAAAAAACAAACCAACCAGAAATATATTAAGGTAGCAATCCCATCTGACTTGAGTAACCAGGGGCCTGATTTTTTTTCCAGTACATAGGTAAAACTTGTAGGCTAAAGAAATGGGTCACATTCTGGATCCCCCTTAATGTGCTTCCAGTTGACACGTAAAGTTTCCTTTAAAATAAAATGGGGATTCTTTAGTTTGTAAATGTGGGTGGAAGAAAATTTACAATCCTAGAAGTTGATTGCTCAAAAATCATCTGATCCAATCCTCTCAAGATGGAGAGACAGGTTTTGTATCATAGGATGGAGAACTGGCAGGGACTTCGGGATTGATATAATCTAACTCCTTCATCTCACAGACAAGAATTCTGAGGTTCATAAAGCTCGAGGTACTTGACTTTAGTCAAGTAAATAAGAAATGGGATTCAAACTCAGATTTCTCTGACTCCAAATTCTTTGATCCTTTTTCTACATCAGTGGTTACCAACACTTTTTTTGTTCTGCAAACTCCTTTTGACAAAAAAATAAATGCAACATAAAACCCAAGGATAATTTAATGTATTACTTATGTTTCTATTCAGTTGTTTTCAGTTGTATCTGATTCTTTGTGACTTCAGTTGGGGTTTTCTTGGCAAAGATACTGGAGTGGTTTGCCATATCTTTTTCTAGCTCATTTTGCATATGAGGAAACTGAGGCAAACAGGGTTAAGTGACTTGCCCAGGGTCACATAGCTAGTATATATCTGAGGTTGGATTTGAATTCAGGTCTTAATTTAGTCTTCTAGACTCCAGGGTTAGCACTCTTATCTCTTCTGCCACCTAGTTGTCCAAGAAGCATTAATGGGAATCAGTGAATTGCATCATGAAACCTCCCTACCTTGTCTAAGGTTATACCATCAGATCAAATTGGTGGCAGCCAGGTTATACAGTAGACAGAGTGCCTAGGCCGGCAGTGAGGAAGACCTGAACACAGACCTCAGACACTTACCAGCTGTGTGACCTTGGGCAAGTCATTGTTTCCTCAGTTGTAAAATAGGAATAATAATAGTACCTACCTCCCAGGCTGCTTGTAAGGATCAAATAAGACAGTATTTGTAAAGCACTTAGCCTCGTACCTGGCCCATAGTAGGTGCTTAATAAGCCTATCTACCTTCCTTCCTTCATCCTTCCTTTACTAGTAGTTATGGCCCAACTTGAACTCAGGTCTCATGTCAATATTTTTTTCATGCTATTCCACTGTCTCCACTTAATCCAATATACATTCACATCTAGAAATGTGACTTTGACTCTTTTCATGTCCCTTAGCCATAGGATGAAATGTCTGTCAGTCTGTAATCAGAGGGCACGTTTGAGCTTTATGTGAAAAAAAAAATCCATTAACTTTACTGTCCTAATTTAAACTATACCAGTGTTTTCTGCATACGCAGAATCTGTGAAGTGAACGGAGTGGGCTGAGCCTACTGGTGCATACTCTCTTGGTTTGCCTCCTGTGACATGAGGTGCCCTGCAAGCTTGGGAAATAGAATATCAGGGACTGAGTTTAACTGCTTACAGATCACTTCCTTTATAATTGGGTGGTGTGGGAGATACAGATGACAGAAGGGAAAAAGGCATGTGCAGAAACAGAGAGCCCCAAACTCCCTTAAAGTTCCCTCCCAAATAGTAGAGAAGGGTGGGTAATGCAGATTCCCATGGTCTGTTGGACTTCCCAAGTCCCAAGGTGGGGCATTCATCTCCTTTAGCCATCACAGCTGATGCCTGGGGAAGCTTCAACTATGACTTGTTTTTCATTTTCTTTATACAGAATAAAGTCATTTCCAATAAATTTATCCCCTGCTTATTATTACTGCAACTTTTATTATTTTGAACTGCCTTTTCCTTACCCCATGAAGGAGAATATGGAAATACAGACTATGCCCCTATGATAGGGAACTCTGAAGAAATTATCCACGCTGCTCCCTACAAGCCTGGAACAGGCAAAAATGATCATCTCAGAACAAATATCCCGCACCCAGCCTCAGGAGGACAAAAAGAAAAAAGCAGTGAGCTTCCCACATTAACTTGTTCTTTAATCATGCCCAGGAAAACAGATGGCCCTTGATCTGTGTGTCATGAAGGTCAAAAACAAAGACACTGATAGAGAATGTTATTGTTAATACTGGATGCCTCCCCAAAGTGCCAAATTAGAAGGCTGATGAGAGGGAGGATTTCTGTTTACCGACAAGACAGAAAGGAAGGGCGATGACTTGGGGAAAGATTGGTTCCTTCTCAGTGCACTGCCACAATGGTTTAGTGGTTACACAGTTTTGTCTTCTCAAGACATAAGACAAATCCACTGGCATCTCCATCCTACCAATCCTTTATACCCAAGGGTAGGGATGAGGAACCTGTGGCCTCAAGGCCACATGTAGCCTTCTAGGTTTAGCCCCTTGATTGAATCCAAACTTCACAGAACAAATTCTTTTGGGGATCTTGTTCTGTGACATTTGGATTCAGTCAAAGGGCCACACTTGAGCACCTAGAGGCCCACGTGTGGCCTGGAGGTCATAGTTCCCCACCCCTGCCCAAGGGGAAATGTCTTCACTTGGGCACTCAACAACCAAGAGAATAGGCTTGGATTTTCTTGGATTATCTTGGATTTTCATATCAAATTCCTAACCATTCTCAAACTTTAATCACTTCTAGTTGGCGGTATGTTTCACAATAGATGTGCAGAGTTCTAAGATCCATTACTAGATTCTGTAACCCTGTAATATCATCTCTTAAAACAATATATGATTTTTAAAATCAGCACATGACATAATCCAGGCTAGCTGATTTGAACTTCAAACCCTCTTTAATGGAGCAGGCATTAAGATATATGTTACTTTAAGGAGAAGAGACAAACGTAGTTTCTCAAACACAGAAGAACAATGCCCCTAACCTGTTATGGAAGTGATAAATCTCCTCCATATTCCCAAATAGGACATCCTTCTTATTTTGAAGGGCTGGTGAAATGAGGTGCATCATTAGAGGATTATCCATCTCTGCAGCATATCCCTATGGAGTAGAAAGCAGCAGGTGAGTGACCCTAAGTCCCAGTTATTGTCTGACTCATGACATTCAGCAGGCACACAGGGGTCAAAAGAAATCTTGGACCAACTGTGGAAAGTCATTTGAGGGGTATGTATATAGATGGACAATAAAGAATTAATATAATGTGGTATTTAATATTGTCAGTTTTCTACTTTATTTTTTATGTTGGGTCTTTTTTTTTAACCCAGCCTAGAAATACAGCAGTGTAATGGTAATGGTAATTTGAAGATCTTCCCTGCCATTTAATAGCTCTAAGGAAATTTGAAGATCTTTCCTGCTTTGAAGATCTTCCCTGCCTCTAACAGGCCGAATGTAATCACATGGAGCCTGTGATGGGAGGAGTCTGCTGAACAGGTGGAGCAGGAAGTCAGAGCAATTAGAGTTGGAGGGAGGAAAGGAGACAGTTAGGCTAGTGAATCTTTGTGGGAAGGCTAAAGGATAGTGTGGCTCCCTGCTGTGCTATAGTGTATTGACTTCTTTGTTGTTATGATGGATTTGGTTTCCTGGTGTTGGGATGTGGCTTTCTGGTGTCTGAATAAATATTTTGCTTCTGTCTTCTATATGGAGAGTCTGCTGTATTTTGCAATTTAGCTGGCATATTCATAGTTACCGTTGGTGCTATGAATATTGTGTTGATGCTACAAGGAGGCATTGTACTAAGTTATGGGCATAATAAAAGAGGTGAAAGACAGGTCTTGCCCCTCATAGAGCTGACGATCTAATGGGGGAGATAATAAGCAAACAAATGTGTACAAAAAAGTCATATACAGGATAAATAGGAAATAATTAAGAGAGGGAAGGCACTGGAATTATGAGAGACTGATAAAGGCTTTCTGAAGAAAATGGGATTTTGTTTGGAACTTAAAGGAAGCCAGGGAAGACAGTAGGCAGAGAAGATAAGGGGGGAGAACATTTCAGGCATGGGGGACGCCAAAAGAAAATGTTCAAGAGCTGAGAGATGAAGTATTTTGCTCATGGAACAGCCAGAAGGCCAGTGTCACTGGATGGAAGATGACATGTAGAGAGTAGGGTATAAGACTGGAAAGATAAGAGGGGGCTACATTATGAAGGGTTCTGAATGCCAAACAGGCTGTTTTATATTTGATTTTGGAGGCAAAATGGAGCCACTGGAGTTTATTGAGTTGATCTGTGACTTAGGAAAACCACTTTGGTGGCTGAACAGAGGATGGCTTGTAGTAGGGGGGAGACCTGAGGGAGGCAGACCCACCAGCAGGCTGCTGTAATAGTCTAGGCATGAGGTGATATAGGCCTCCTACGTCATAATGTTAGAGGAGAGGAGGGGGTATATTGGAGAGTTGTAGAGGTGAAATCAACAGGCTTTGGCAACAGCTTGGATATGGGGTGGGGGATGTGAGCAAGGGGTCCAGAATGACTCCTAGATTGTGAGCCTGAAAGACTGGGAGGATGATGTGGCCCCCTACAGTCACTAGGAAGGTAGGGGGAGAGAAGGGTTTAGGGAGAAAGAGAATGAGGTCTGCTCTGCACATGTTGAGCTTAAGATGTCTATTGGACATCCAATTTGAGATGTCTGAAAGGTAGCTGGAGATGTGAGGTTGGAAGTCAGTAGAGAGATTAGGGAAGGATAGGCAGACCTGAGAACTATCAGCATAGAGGTGGTAATTAAATCAAGGAGAGGTGATGAGATCACCAGGTGAAGTGGCATCGAGGGAGAAGAGAAGAGGGCCCAGGACAGAACCCTGTGGGACACCTTCAGTTAGAGGGTATAATCTAGATGAGGATCCTGCAAAGGAGACAGAGAGGGAGTGGTCAGACAGGTAGGAGGAAAACCGGGAGAAAGTGGTGTCTTAAAAGCTCAGAAGAGTAACAAGGAGGACAGGGTGACAGACAGTATCAAAGCCCGCAGAGAGGCTGAGAAGAATGAGCATTGAGAAAAGCCCGCTAGATTTGGATGACTGTTTATTTTTTTTGTTTTTTTCTTTTTGGAGGGCAATTGTGGTTCAGTAACTTGCCCAAGATTACACGGCTAGTGGTTCTGTGTGGGTGTTAAGTGTCTGAGGCCGGAACCGAACTCGGGTCCTCCTGACTCCGGGGCCGGCAATGAGTAAAGACTCAGTGTGCCACCTAGCCACCCCCGATGACTGCTAATTTTGAAGAGAACAGTTTTGGTGGAATGATAAATTAGGAAACTGGGTTGTAAGGGATTAAGAAAAGAGTGAGAGGAGTGAATGTGGTGGTGCCTATTGTAGAGGGCTTTTGTAAGATTCATAAAGGGCAGAAGAGATAGAGTACAGGAGGAGTTAAGTGAGGGGTTCTTGGGGATGGAGGGGAAGGACACAGGCACGCTTGTAGGCAGCAGAGAATGAGCCAATAGGCAGGCAGAGATTGAAAAGAGTGGGGATGACAGAGGGGGCAATCTGTTGGAGGAGATGGGATGGAATGGGACCACTGGAACAAGCAGAGGGGTTGGCCTTGGTAAGGAGTAAGGTCATTTCATCATGTGAAACAGGGATATAGGAAGAGAGAGTGGCAGAAGGCACTTGAGTGATGGCAGATGTGGAAGAAGGGAAAAGAGGGAGACTATGGTGGATGGTATCCTATTTTTCTGTAAAATACAAGCTAAGTTTCTCAGTTGAGAGGGTTGACAGAGGGGATGCATAGGAGAATTAAGGAGAGAAAAAAAGGTTTGGAAGAACCAATGGGGAGAGTGGGATAGTGAGTGACAAGGCAGATATAGTAGGATTGTCTAGCAGTAGTGAGGACACACTTGAGGTTGTATAACATAAATTTGTGGTGGACCCAGACAAAATAGTTTCATGATTTTCTCCACCTTCATTCAGGAGCACATTTGTAGGAGCTGAATGGGGGTGGGGAGGTGGTGAAAGAGAGTCAAGGCTGTGGTTTAGAAGGGCACAAATGGCAAAATGATAAGGGGGATAAGGACACAAAAGAGAAGGACAGTATAGAGTTGAACTGATTCACCAAGGGGTCAAGATAGGGAAAAAGGGGGCCGTTAGGTGGCGCAGTGAATAGAGCACCAGCCCTGGAGCCAGGAGGACCTGAGTTCAAATCCAGCCTCACACACTTAACACTTACTAGCTGTGTGACTTAGGGCAAGTCACTTAACCACAACTGTCTCTCCAAAAAGCAAAAAAAAAAAAAAAGATAGGGAAAATAAGAGAGTGTGGCTAGTGTAGGGGAGATGTCCTGGAGATAATTGAGGGGTCAAGGATTGGCAGTCATCATGTGGACAGAGTAAAGTTTGGTAAGGGAACACAGGGGGAGGGATGAAAAGCCAACAAATTGTGGTTGGATAAGGGGATTCCCAAATTCTTAAACATGGAGGTGGTAGGTACATTTGTGGGTGATGGCATGATTATGATCATCTTTGTGTGAGGCTAAAGGTCATAGAAAGTAAGTAGGTTAAGGGTGTTTGAGGGAGAGTCAATATGTATGTTGAAGCCCCCTAGTATGAAGGCAGGAGTTGGGGAGGAGAAAAAAAATTGTGTACCAAGTATGGAACTCACTGAGGAAGGAAGGGGAGTGACCTGGGGGTCTGTAAACAACAGCTACTAGGATTTAAATGGGTGATAGATATGAACAGCATGAACCTCAAAGGAGGAAGGGTTACTGAGTGGTGAAGGTAGGGAAGAGATCCTAGAAATGGTGATGGGGAGTAAAAATTAATTCAACTCTCCTGCCTTGGCCAGTGAGTCACTCTAGGTAGCATAGTGGTCCCTCACTCAGAGGGCTCGCCATCATTGGGGCCAGACTTAGTATGGACACCTGATTGGCTGGGCCCTTCTGCAGCTCAGATCTGAGTTCAAGCAATCCACCAGCCTCAACTTCCCTTGACATTGGGTCAGGAGAACATGTGCTACCATGCCTGGTATATATTTTTTTAAAGCTAACCCAACTTTACATTTATCTATGAGTGACCCTGGAAGTATATATTTGACTGTAAGAACACAGAATATGAACCATTTCCAAAATTCCTTAACTCAAAAAGATAAAACTAATAAATAAAAAGGAGGTATTTTCACTATCTAAAATTCTAAGCCCAGTTCAATTCTTGGACACATGGACACAGCTCTCTGCACAATGCATGTGCTTACCTCAAGGACACAAAGGAGCTCTTCCACATATGCTCGCTCTGTTTCAATAAGTTCATTCATTACATGCCTGGAAAAAAAGGAAAATGTTAACTCCTTAAAGGAATGTCCTTTAAAAATGCATGCAAGACAACTGTTTGAGTACTATGACTGGGGGGGGGGGTCCTGACTACCCTGTACCTAAACAGCAGGAGACCCCTGAGGCAGGTAGTTCATGATGTTCTAGGCTCCCAAACTGTGAGGGAGCAGTTGTCGGGAAGAGGACTGACTCTCAAACCCTGGAGATCTGTGGAATCTTTCCTCTTCCTAATTGCATGGGGATACTTGAGAAGTCTTTAGCAATAACCCCATCCCATGCAGAAACAGCATGACCCAATAGAATGAGTGATACATTTGGAATCAGAGGACCATGGTTCAAATCCTATCTCTGCAAATTATTATCTGAGTCCTTGGGTAAATCACAAACTCTCTGGGATTCCTTCTCTAAATAAGGGAGATGGACTCAGTCTCTGAGTCTTTTCTGTCTTCAACTCTAAGACTTGTGCTCAATTAGAAATGCAGGGACAGAAAAGAGTCTCCTTTGTTTTTTAGAGGTTTCTAAAGGTCTATTATGAAGATTAGAGCCCAATGGCAAGGTCAACTTGGCAGATCTGTAAATTATTAAGGATTGAATAGAATTACTATATGTGTTATGGGAAAACGCCAACAGAGCCCCTGTTAATTTAGGCTTTTTTCCCCTCAAGATCTGGTAAAACTGTATCTGATCTTTGGAAATTCCCTCCATTGTGTACTGTTAGAAGTCGATCTTCAGGGGATGTATAACTGACTTCTGCAAAAGCACATTCCTTCATTCACTAATCCATTCTTTACCACTGGCTTTTCCAGAAAGGGTTTCTTATCAGCGCTCATGAATCCTGGCTAAATCTTAGGGTAGTTTCAATCTGAAGATAAATTCTTCCAGAGATTGATTTGATATCTGGCCAAATGCACAATAACAAGCTGGAGAATGGGCAAACTGCTGAGTTAGGCAAAGGATATATATCGTTGCTGCAGAAATAGGAAGGAAATTACAAATGTAGAAGTTGCGGAAGCAAAGCAATTTTCTAATCAAGGGTCCCAAACAGCAGTCTGCTGGTCAGAATTGCGTAATAAGGTGGCATTTTTTTCCTACGCTCTTTTTAGTTTGCTCAGCCATCGAGTAAGACCTTAGCTCTGAGTGTCACTTCAGTCGCCTGTATTCTGTTTCCACACTTGGCCTCTGAATTTTGTCAGCATTCTTCAGAGCCCTAGATCTTAACGCTCTTTCAATTCAGCACCTTAGTGCAATTAAGAAATTCTGCTGGGACCAAAGCTATAACCTACCTGGTATTACCTGCCTTGTCCTGAACCACTTAGAGGCCATCAGTACTGACTGAGGCTAAACCCACCTTCGCAATATTGCCAGATTTTCTTCATCACCCATCATGGAGCCACTTCTGCCCTGTTGGACATCACTCATTTCACTCTGAAGCAGGAGAAACAATCAACCAGTAAGGATTTACATATAGTTCCCACTATGTGTCAGGCTCTATCTAGCATCAAGTTAAAACAAAAAAGAATATTTTTTATTTTCTTGGTTTTTTTAAGCCACCAGAGCCTAGGCTGGCTTTTATGTCTCTGTTCTTCTCTCCAAATGGTTAAATCTGGAATACTGTCCATATCGTCCTTACTTAAATAGAATGAGAAGAATAAGTCACTAGCCAGTAGACAGGTCTGTCATGGCATCTCATTGAAAGTAGGCTAAGCATTCAGATGCCTGACAGACTTGACTACAGGTTCTTAGATGTGATTATCTTAAAAAAGGAGAGACTCGATTATTGTTGTTTTATAACATTTACAGATTGCTCCTTGGACCAGACTGGGTGGATATCCTATAAGGATCCAGAAATCTGAACAATGCAAAAGAAGTTTTTGGAAGTAAAGAAAATGCAAAGATCAGTGGGGCAGCCTTATTATTATTTATGATAATTACCTAGTTTTTTAGGAAGTTAGGGGCAAGCCAACTTCTAGATAAAAGGACTTGAGGGTGGATGAATGAAAAGCCATTACTATGTGCTGTGTAGTGTGATGAGCCCTGGAACACCCATACAAAGGTCAGTTCTTGCCCTCAAGGAGCTTACATTCTAATAAGGGACGAAAACACAAATAGTGGGAGTGGTAGCCAGGGAAGTCAATAACCAGCAAATGGTAGAGAAAAAGAGTTTTGGGGCAGCTAGGTGGTGCAGTGAATAGAGGTGAATACGACCTGGGTTCAAATCCAGCCTCAGACACTTAACGCTTCCTAGCTGTGTTACCTTGGGCAAGTCACTTAGCCCCAATTGCCCTGCCTTCCTCTCTTCAAAAGGACCAAAAAGAATGTTTTTTAAGGAAAATGATCATGTCCTACCTTTGCTCTTCTGTAGTTTGCTCTTCTTGGGGCATTGCCTTCGGAGGAGTTCTCAGAAGCTCTTCGAAGACCTGGCGTGGAAGAAACAATGCCTGTAGCAACGCACGCCTTCGGTCGGAGAGTTTTGATTAAGGAGGATCCTCTGGCCTTTCTCTTTCACCTACCTTTCCAGTCAGTCCTCCTACACCTCCAACATACTCTGCGAACCAGAAACACTGATGTCCTTGCTGTCTAGGTCAATACTACCACTAAGGATTAAACATCTGTGCATTTGGGGGCTACAGCAGATGAACCCTCAATCATTACTGACGTGGGAAGGAAGAGAGAAAGATCAGATTCCTTCTGAGACCTCTGAACCAGGGCTTTGCACCTGTCTTAGGCATGGTAGGGAAGGAAGATTCCTGGTTCCCTTTAGGTTGTTGGTTTATTTACCATCTTGGCTTCTAGGGAAGAGGAAGGATGGATGGAATGAGTAGGGATGGGAGTGAATGTCTTTCACTCTCTCCCTTTCTCTTTGGTCAAGATTAACTTATTCTAGACAAATGAAGCTATGGCCAAAGCCTATGAGTTTTATATATTTCCTCAGATGATTACCCTTAATTTATCCTGTATTTATCTTTTGTTTGCACATAGTTGTCTGAGTACTATTTTCCCCATTAAAATATGAGGTCTGGAGCAGCTAGGTAGCACAGTGAATAGAGCACTGGCCCTGGAGGCAGGAGGACCTGAGTTAAAATCTGTCCTCACTTGACATTTACTAGCTATATGACCTTGGACAAGTCACTTAACCTCAATTGCCTTGCCCTCCCCCCTCCAAAAAAAAAACCAACCCAAAATATGAAGTCTTTGAGAAAAGGGAGTGTTTGTGCCTTTTTTTGAATCCCTAGAATCCAAGCTCAGTGCCTAGAATGTAGTAGGTGCTTAATAAATGCTAGCTGACTGACTGTGGTAAGAGACTGTGAATGGTGTTGCATCTAGAAAAAGGGGAATAAGCTTCTGATCACTAGAAGTATCATTATGAGGGTATGCTATAGAAGGCAAGAGAACAGTATGGAAGGAACTTAGACAAGAAACAACTCCCAACTGGTTATCAGGGAAGGCTTCATGGAGGAGGGAGCATCTCAGTTTGGTTTTGAAAGATGGGTATGATTTCGCATTGTGAAACGGGAGAAAGAAGACATTTCCAATGCAGAGAAGAGCAGGAGTAAAGATAAGGGAGCGAGAAACCTTGGGAGTTGGGTGTGGATAAGATGAGTGGGCTACCTTGGCTGTAGTATAGAGTATAAGTAGAGGAGTGATGAGAATGTAGGCTGCAGAGGTAGACTGGAGTTAGGATGCAGATAGTTTTGAATGCCAGGCTAAGGAATGTGGGTTTTCTCTGATGGGCATGGGGAACCATTTACACAAATAAGATCCAAGGTATATTTTGGATAGATTGGTCTAGAAGAGATTCAACAGAACATACTGGGAAGAAAGAAGAACTGGGGGTGGAAGGTGAAGCTTCAATTACCATAGTCCAAGGAAGAGATAATGAAGACCTCTCCAACTCTGACTGGGGGCAACACTGACTGTGGGTCTCCCCACCTCCACCCAGCTCCCTTGCCATGCCTGGCACTTTCCCTCTTCATCTCTGCCTCTGGACTTTCTTGGCACCTTTTAAGCCTTTGCTAAAATCCCACCTTCTGTAAGAAGATTTTTCTAACCCCTTTAAATGTTCATGCCTTTTCTCTGCTGATTATCTCCAATTCATCCTGTATCTATCTTCTTTCTAAATAATTGTTTTCATGTTGTCTCCCTTTTTGTGATTGTGAGCTCCCTGAGAGCAGGGATTGTCTTATATGTTTCTTTATAACTCCAACATTTAGCACAGGGCAGGTGCCTAATAAATATTTATTGACTGACTACCCCCAATTTGTCTTGTATATATTGTGTTTGTACATAGTATTTACATACTGACTCCCCCATTAGACTATTAGCTTCTTGGGAGCAGGGACTATCTATGGCCTTTCTTTGTATACTGAATGCTTAGTTAGTGCCTGGCACATGTTTAATAAGTGCTTATTGACTGACTGACTTGAAATAAGTGTCAGTAGCAATGGAAAAGAGGAGACAGATATTAGAGACTAGTGCTTCTGTATTGTCATCTATTGTCTCATGTGCCCCCGCCCCATGCGCCTCGAGCAACACTGGGGATTCAGTACACTTATTGGATGAATGAACAGTACTCGTATAATTTACCTGGAGAAGGGCAGGGGGATTTTGTAAATGCTTCAGGTCTTGGTGCCACTGGCTGCACTGGCCGGGTCTGTTTTGCTGCCAATTTCTTCAGGCTCACCTGTCTTTTCTGGAACATTTCTTCCATGCTCTCTTGTTTCTGAAAGACCTTTTGTACATGTTCCTGAAATGACAATATACCAACTATGAACTCCATGGTCATGTTTCTAATGATTAATTCTAAGGATTAGTATCTCATTAAGTGGAAAAAAGAAACCGTAACTAGGTCATAAAAGCAGAGTAGTTGCCCCAAAATAAACTCCTTAAAAGTTATATTTTTAAACATTCTATTAATAGTGTAGGAACTCCTGTGATTCAGTTTAGGGGGACATTGATGACCAGAATACATATAAAGGACTGTGGTCAAGAGAGAAGTCTGGAAATGACGCTGTGTGATAAAGGGTCGATAATTGTATATCGTTCATCCTGGAGAAGAGAAAACTTCAAATATCTGAAGGCTCTTAAGAGGAATGAGAGGTGTATGTGTATTCTGTGCTGAGTGTGGAGAGAAGAACCAGGTCCAACTGGGGGAAACTGTTGTGAGGCAGATTTTGAATGAACATAAGGAATTCGCTAAGTAGAGCTGACCAAGAATGGGATGAGACGAATTTACAAAGTAGTGAGCTTCTCATTACTGGAAACATTCGTGCAGAGCCTAGATAGATGGTCATTTATCAGATGTTGTAGATGCTAGGCATCCATTGAGAGGAAGATTGGATTTGATTAAAAAATCAAAGTCTAGGGGCGGCTAGGTGGCTCAGTAAATAGAGCACCGGCCCTGGAGTCAGGAGAAGCTGTGTTCAAATTTAGTCTCAGACACTTGACATGCTTACTAGCCATGTGACCTTGGGCAAGTCACTTAACCCCAATTGCCTTGCCCTCCTGCCTTCAAAAAAGCAAAAAAAAAAAATTTTAACGAAAATCAAAGTCGAAAATGGAACAGTTTTGAAGGTAATGAGTATAATTTATTTCATATATGTATATACATATCTATATCTATATCAAGCAGTGTGAAGCAGAGATTGTCAATTTCATATTGAATACTCTTTTAGGATTCTGCCATGTGTACAAAAATTATTTTTGTGGTATTTAAGTATAGAATTTAAAAATTAGGAAATCTCTACTAGGTACTTAGTAGGGTAAAAATATATTTTTTCAATTGTGAAAATAACCACTCAAAAATTATTTTGCTCATGGTCGCATGTTAATATTACCTTTAGATCTGGATTGAGAATAGATTCATATTCTTTGTAAACTTTATTTAGCTCCTGGATTTTATTTTTTGCACCAGTATCTAAAAACTTCTCGATCTCTTGTAGGGCTGACTCAGCTCCATCCTGGGACTGGCATTTGTCCACGGGCTGGGAAGCTAGCAGGTAAATACCTTCATCGCACCACTTCATAGACTAGACACATAAAAGGGAAAAGAAAAGAAGAATTTGGTGAATTGCACTAGAAGGTGCATGAAATTTGTCATTTTATATGCATATTTTCTGCTGAAAACAACTCATCACTGATGAACACATAGCCCAAGGAGTGCTTCAGTTTTGGAAAATGACCCAAAACACTGAGTCGTTATACTTTTGCCACTACATCCTACATGTCAGGATGTAAAACTGAATTTTGAAGTCAAGTGGCTCTTCTTCATTGTTATATTCTAGTGAAGGAAAAATAAACTGTAAAAGCAAACAGCAGACAGAATAAAGTGATGGGGGTGGATGAGTTGCTAGTTCTTCATCAGGTGCCACAACCAGATTTCATCAACACACACAACTAAATTGCACAAACACATAAAATATACCAACACATGCCTGCTAGATCTCAAGAGAAAAATAAAGAACTACAGGAAGGCTGGGTATGATGCCATCCCCAAAGAAATATTATTGATACCACTCAGAGGAGAAAGAAAAGAAATTGGGGGTGTGGGACCCCATGCTGGGGCTGTTTTAAGTAAGAGAACACAATAGGGGGGGAGCAAGGAGAGGCTTTCATTTCCCAACACACCTTTTCAAGAAGGCTATGGAGCTCCAATGACTGGTGGAGAAGGTTCCTCCTTCTACTCATCTCAGCTGTGAATTCATCACAGAGGTGCTGGAGTTCGTTGCACTTTGGCAAGATAGAGTCCACAGCATAATGCTTGCTTTGGATCAGCTGGTTACCTTCCAAGGACAAGGCCCTAGCTTTCTCTACAGCTTCCTGAAAAAAAAAAGACCATTAAAAAATCATTTGGGGTTTATTTGGATTATATACAACTGGGGAAACTATTTTCAGGGCAAGGCAAAGTACTGTAATTGGGATGTTACCGGCCAAGATACGTGTGTGTGATATTGTTCTTTGCTTATTACTGAGATTATGTGCAATACGACTGTATTCAAGTAGCCAGTTAGGAGCAAACTCGTTTACATGACGGGAAAGGCTAGAACGACAACATCAAAAGTTCATTCATTTGGGGTATTTCCACCTTATCCTGGTGGAACTTCTTTTTTCTCAGTCAATGCTTTATAAAGAAAAAATTTAAATGCATTAGGACAAAATTATTCAACACACAAAAAAACCCCCAAAGCTCTGAGAGCAAAATATAGGGAATCTATGTGGCAAAAAGGGGAACTTTGGAAAAAATCAGGAGCTCGTTATTTGTATCCAGGAAGGCTAAGAGGTGGCGTCATGTGTGCCTGGACACTGCTAACTGAGTAGTATTGAAAAGGTCTGGATGGAGAACCCAGGTAGATGGAGAATCCTTATAGCAAGCCATTTCCTACTTTGTTTAGAGTTCCTCTGGCAAGATGGACGTAAGTGACAAAATAATTACATTTATAATCATTGTCATTCTAAAAGAGCTCTAATAAAACTTTAAGTTTAGGAAATCTTACTGTGCCATTGTAGAAATGGCCAACATAAAACTCAAATGACTGTGTCATAGGCAGCCTCTGTCTTTCCAAAATGAACTTTGGCCATAGAGTATTAGAACAAAACATTTTCCATTAACTAGACACCATCCTACACTTTAAACATTAAAAGTTAATTGTGGAATTGACATTGTATGACTTACATTGGATTTTTCTTCGAAGCTAGCAAGGTCCTTTAGCATGTGTTCCACGTGAGCATAGCTATTTCCCACATCGGTGAAGGCTGATAACCTCTCTGATACAACGTCTAAGATGGCTTTCACCTATGAGAAAGGGGAGTGAATGGGAAGAGAGAGAGCAAGGTCACTGTCAGTGAAGGCTGGGATGGAGAGACTACTATCAACACATTTTGGAGCAATCACACAAAAGCATACTTTTCCCTGGAAAATTAAGATATAACACAGAGAGATCAAGGCAAAGAAAAAGAATCCAACGAAGATATGCCTGTCTGGTGGTATCATATCAACAAGCTGAGAAAAGGTCCAGCTAGCAATATGAGTGTGCCAGAGGGCATGATCTTCCAAACATTCTTGAGAAAAGTTAAATAAGAATTTATTATTTAACCCCCCAAAAGGTGACTTTTTAACTATTTGCAGAGGATTGTTCTTAGATCATAGATATAACATTGGAAGGAACCTTTGAGGCCATTTAATTTACCTGTCTTATGTGCTGCAGGCTTGTGAAGAAGAAAGAGCACACAGTCTAAAGATAGGAAGATGATTCAAATTTGATCTCAGACATTTACTGACTGTGTGACCCTAGGCAAGTCACTTAACCCTGTTTGCCTTAGTTTCCTCATCTATAAAATGATCTAGAGAAGGAAATGGCAAACCACTCCAGTATCTCTGCCAAGAAAACCCCAAATGGGGTCACAAAGAGCCAGACACGACTGAACAACAAAAAACATTTTTACAGATGGGAAATTGAGGTTTAGAGATATGCCTAAGGTTATAAAGTACATTCATAAATTGTAGGACGATTTTTCTTAAAAATCAGCAACTGTGATAACAAAAAAAAGAATTTAGTGCAGTACATGGGAAAGAGAACTGAATTTGCAGTCAGAAAGTGCCCATTCAAACTGTGACTGCCACAAACTACTCTATATTAATAAAGCACCTATATAAATAGGTGTAGATTGATTGCCCCTACAATAATTCTGCTCCAAGGGAGCATGTACATAGCAATTTAGAAAGTGCTTCCTACAAAGCAACCTTGTGAGGTGGATATTTCAAGGAGGATTATCATTCTCCTTTCACAGAAGAGAGAGAGGTGTGCTAAGGGGCTAAGCTAGCATAGTCTGACTCCTGATTCTCTACAGGTCTTCTCCCTGCATCATGATGTCACCAGAAACACTAGGCTGATTCTAGAATAAGAGTTACATTTTAATTCACTCAATTTTTAATTTCATTTTTAATTTTCTTGAAGAAAAGGTTACAAGCAAAGAAGCTATACCAAGATGCTGAGAGAAGCAATTTTGTTGTCTCCTGAGGTCTGCCCAGTCTTGCAGAACAAAGAAAGGAGCTGGCAGGGTTTTAAAAACCCTCTTGGGATAAAGGCATGAAAGCCTGCTGGAGTGCTGTTAAGCTCTTCTAAGCCCTGGGATATTCGACTTTTTTAATACTTAAGCATTTTTTGGTGGTAGGGATAAGCATGGGAAGCTTGCTAAAATCAAGAGTTAGCCACTAGAACGGAGTGATTCATGAAACAAACTAAGGATGAAATCAGGGGCTAACATGAAAATTCTGGGCCCACATTCCTTTCAAATTAAATAACTTTTTGTTTTCATTCTGTGTTTTCATTTGGACTTATTAAGGAGGCTGGAAGAATCTATTTGCTTTCCCTCTTCCTCTGAAGCCCTGGCTCCCTTCAAAGCTCAGCTCAAATAACTCTCCCTTCACAAAGCACTGCTTGACCCCTTCTTTCCCCCTCAGCTACTGGTGCTTCCCATCAAAATGACTCTGTATTCATTGTGTATATATTTCATTTTGAATTATCTGTACATGTACTTCTTCCCTATGGAATTTTGTAAACTCTCGAAGGGTAGAAACCTTCATTTCTGTCTTTGTATCCACAGGGCTTTGCACTGAATTGAATGGAATGCTGAGTTTCTGGTTCATTAGTCGTTGGTCCATTTGAGACACCTAAAGATGCTGCTTCACCTTTTGTTTTCTGTAGATGGTTGGAATCAGGGGCCTTGAGGCCATATGTGGCCTTCTAGTTCCTTGGGTACAGTGTTTGGACTGAGTCTAAGTTTTACAGAACAAATCCTTTTATTAAGGGGATTTGTTCTGTGAAGTTTGGATTCAGTCAAAGGGTCTCACTTTAGGACCAAGAGGGCCATATGTGGCCTTGAGGCTGTAGGTTCCCCATCCCAGGTTGGAGTCTTTATCAATGAACACTCTGGGTTACGGATAGAGAAGTTTAGAAACATAGATCTAGAATTGGAAAGAACTTTAAACGCCATCTAGTCCAACTCTCTTATTTTACAGTTGAGGAAACTGAAGCCCAGAGAGGTTAAGGGACTTGACCAAGGTCACACAGTTAGTCACTAAGAAAACTCAGAGTACTTCCAGGTCAGTCTTTATAATGTTCTCTTTTTGCTACTTTCTGCTTCATACCTGGAGAAGATCTGACAAATAGTAGGATTTAGGCCTCTACAACTTTATATGTCAACAAATGAAGAGCATCCCTCATGAAATAAATTTGCTGAAATGTTAAATGTTACAGCAATCTCTAGAACAGCTGTTACATAAGTGTATCCCCAAAAAGCAATCAAAACATAACAAGATTGAAAGTCATTAGCATTCTCTTTTTTTCCACCAAATTTAACGTGTTCTTGCTCACCACCAAATCAAACTGATTTTTTTTTACTCAAAATTGGCTTTAAGGCCTTATGCAAATTTGTCCACTACTAAGTAGCTTTGAAAGCCCATCTTAAACCCCCTTCTTTTAGAGACTCTTCCTTTGTCACTCCGACCTAGACTGATGTCTTTCATAGAACTCTTGAATCATTTATCGTCTATGACATGTACTCAATCTTTATATAACATTCCTGGTTTTATGACTTGGCCAAAGGTGATCTTTCCTTCCTTTAAATCCTGAGATCCTTTTCCAGCAGCCGTATCACACTAGGCACTACCTTGTATTATAGGAGGGTTTTTGGGTCTTCTTAATTCCTTCTACCAAAGACTTACTCTATTTCCTCTTCAGGGCTCTTGAAGGCTACACCAGCAGAGCCCAAACTCTGGCAGGTCCTATGAAAAAGATATGGAGTAATAGACTGTTTGTCTACCATGCAAAGAGCAGCCTAGCTAAGTGTGGAGGGGTGTCACCACCAGAAGAGAGGGAGAAGAGAGAGAGAGAGAGAGAGAGAGAGAGAGAGAGAGAGAGAGAGAGAGAGGAAGATC
>NW_027185863.1:11073889-11123108 GCF_028583685.1 Petaurus breviceps papuanus
TGTGTGTGTAGGGAGGGTACAGTGACTCATGAAGACTGCCTACTAAGGTGTAGAGAAGGCAAAGAACATAGTTATGGATGGGAAACATAGAAACTTAGAGGATCCCACCTTCTAGTGACCAATCACTGCTTCACAACTACAATATTTAGGAGCACATCTCAAGTTTCACTGGAGTCTGTGGCCACTCACCTCTCGAAAATTCTGCTCAAAATTCCGGAGCTGTAGACACTGTTCGAGTTTCTGCTGATGCTTAGCCCAAAATTCATCAAAAGCAGCTTCTGTTTCACCCAGCTGATCCAGAAGCCTAAAAGGAAGGGCAAGAATCAATCTACACTATATGTATGTATCAGACCATGACAAATTCTCCCCAGAGGTAAATCATTTGCTTTCCTTTTCATTTGACATAGGGAGAGAGAAGACTTTGTATCAAGGAGAAAATCAATTGTACCAAAATAACATATTTGACTTGTCATATGGAAGCATCATCTATTTTATTTCTATTGCATGGCTCTTGAGATTCCCCTCAGGTTTTAATTCAGTCATAAAAACATAGATTTAATGAACTTATGCAAAGTGAAATAAGCAGAATCAGGAGAACATTGTACACAGTAACAACAACATTGTGTGATGATCAACTATGAATGACTTAGTTTTTCTCAGAAATACAATGATCCAAGACAATTACAAAGGCCTCATGATGGGAAATGCTATCCACATCAAGAGAAAGAACTGATGGACTCTGAATACAGATTGAAGCATACTATTTTCACTTTTTTTGGTGTTTTTTTCTTTTGATCTGCTTCTTCTTTCACAACTATGACTAATATGGAAATGTTTTACATGGTTGCACATATATAACCTATACCAAATTGCTTACTATTTCAGGAAGATGGGAGGGAAGAAGGGAGAAAAATTTAGAACTCAAAATTTTCTTTATGCTCAAATTTTGCTTACCTGTGATTAGAAAAAATACTGTTTAAAAAAACAACAATGTAGACTTACATCTTGAACGGACTTTAGGGATCCCTTTCTAATTTTGATCACACAGAAACAATTCAGTCATACATTGTCCTCTTTGCTTACTTCATCTGTCCCTTGACCTTTTGACACCCACACCTTGTCAAATCTCAACCCTGAGTTACCATGCTAGTAGCTGTCTTCTCTGATCCTACATACATGCTGCTGACCATTGCTGGACAAAATCAGTAATAGTGTCCACTGGATACACCATACATTCATATATTCTAATCTTACTTAGATCTTTATCACTATAGGCAAGCCTTTTAATTCTTCACTGACATTCAATTATATTCACTACAACTGTTCCAAAACTCTTCTTCTCTCAAGACTCCTACACCATTTCTATCTTCTTCAACCATAGAGACACCTCCTACTTTAGGTTATATATCACAAGCTTCCTTTTCTCCTTGATCCTACTTTATAATTCCTCAATATTGTCTTCTATATTCTCTTTGTTACATTCCCTTACAAAGAAAGGGCCCTTCTTTGTGCTGTGGTTAACCTCTGTATTTCTGCCCTTAGTCCCATCCTCTTTTGTTTCTTCTGAGAGCTCCTTCAATCATCTCTGTTCTTTCTCTAATTTTTAGTCTTGTCCTACGGTCTTTTTTCTTTTTTCTTCTACAAACATGCCCAACATTTCCTCCATCCTGAAGAAGTCTTCACCTGTCTTACCATCCCCTCAAGCGATTATTCCTTTCACCTCCCTTTTATAATCAAACTTCCAGGTGGAGGAAAAAGACAAAGAAAGAATCTCCACTTTATGGCCAAAACCTCCTCTCCTCCCACTCACTGTTCAGCCCTTTGCAATCTGTCTCCTGATCTCACCACTTGACTGAAACTGCTCTCTGCAAGACTAGCAATATTTATTTCATTGCTAAATCTGAAGGTTCTGTCTCAATCATCATCCTTCCTGACCTCTCTTCTGCATATGACAATGTTACTGTCCTCCATGCCTAGAATTCTCTCTCATCTCTGCCTTCTGGCTTTTCTGTCTTCCTTTTCTCATATAAAATCCCACCTTCTGCAAGGTGCCTTTGCTATCACCCTCAGTATAAGTGCCTTCTCTCTGACATAATCTTCCCGGTTCATCCTACATATATATCTTGCTTGTACATCATTGTTTTCATGCCATCTCTCACATCATACTGTGAGGTCTTTGTGAGCAAAGACTTTCTTTTGCCCTTCTCCAGTGTTTAAATAGTAGGTGCTTAATAAATGCTTATTGACTGACTTTTAACCACCTCTTCATCCTGTATACCATCCATTCCTTGAGTTTTAGGAACATTCTTCTCTCCTGCTTCTTCTCCTATTTACCTAACTTCTCCTCAGTCTCCTTTATAATCTTTATGAAGCCCCCTAAGCATAGAGGTGATATCTCCCAGATCGAAATATATTTAACCCCCATCTCCTGATCTCCAGTCCTGCAACATCAACTATTAGAAAACTCAAAGTGGATAAATATCCCATAGGCATATCATACTTAACATGTCCAAAATCAAAGTTATTCCTCTCTCCAACCTCTTCCACTATAACTATTTCTCTTTTTACCTTACCTATTTCATTTGAGGCCCTCACTATCCTTTTGGACTCCCAAATTCACATTTTTCAGCATCATTCTCATATCTTCCCCCTTTGTTTCATGTTTTTCATTCATTTTCAATCCATTGTCAAGTCTTCTTGGTTCTACAGCTATATAACATGAATCTGTCTCTTCTCTACTCATGGCCTCAACCATGGATGACTGAGCTCTTCTCACTTTCATCTGTACTACCCAAAAAACCCCCTAATTTGGATTCCTGGCTTTCGGCTTCTCCTTCCTCTCCTCTAGCCTTCATATAGCTGTCAAAATAATCTTCCTAAAGCACACATCTGACCATGCCACTCCTGTCCTCAAGAACTTCTAGAAGTCTCCTACTGCCCTAAGGCAGCATTCTCCTCAGCTTGACATTTAATTTCCTTCACCATATGGCTCAGGACAACTTTTCCAGACATATTTCATATTGCTCTGCTTCACACACTCTATATTTCTTCTAGGTGTTACCTGAAATCAGAACTCCCTTTCTTGACTCTGTGTGTCTTTGTACAGGTCACCCTCCTTGTCTGGAATGTAATCTTTTTACTTTTGATAATGCTTAGCTTCCTTCAAACCTCAGTTTCTCCTATGGTAAGTCTTTCTTAATACTCAAATCATTATGTATAAACATCTCTGGTTACATGCAATGTTCTCCTTAATATTATGTAAGCTCCCTGAGGGAAGCAATCTTTATCCCCAGCACTTCGCAAACAGGTGCCTAATAGATTCTTGTTGGATTAGAATGAATTGGGTCTAGGAAACCCTCTGCTAGCAGTTTTCATTCTGTTCTTCTCCCTGGTATCTACCATTTGGTTCTATTTAAGGACATTAGACTCTACTCTGATGACTGTGGGAAGCTGATCTATTAAAGCAAGCATACAAATGACCTGACATAAAAAATCTAAAAAAGAAACTTCTAGGTCCTGATGGCAATAGATTAATGAAATTATTGGTCATATAATAACAACTTATATTTATATAGGATCATAGGTAAAGATCTGGGCACTTTGGAAGTCATCTAAACCTGGAATTAGGAAGACCTGGGTTCAAATCCTGCCTCTTATATTTATTAGCCATAAAACCTTGGGCAATTCACTTAACTTCCCTTAGCCTCCATTTCTTCATTTGTAAAATGAGTGTAATGATAAGCACCTGTGTCCCAGGATTGTTGTAAGGATAAAATAAGATTATATTTGTAAAGTGCGTTGTAACCTTAAAGTGTTGTAGAGGTACTAGGTCACATTATATTTACATTATGTTTATACTATTTTATGTTAAACTACATGATGTTATGTTGTGGTAAAGGGCATTGAACCTGTGTTCAAAGAACTAGGAGAGCAACATAATACAGTGAGAAGACCTTTCTGAACGGATACAGAGTGAAGCGATCGGAACAAGAAGAAGGATTTGTACAATAACAACATTGTAGAGAAACACAACTTTGAAAGTCTTAGAACTCTGGTCAATGCAATGATAAATGATTAGTTCAAAGGACTAAAGATTAGCATGTTACTCACCTCCTGCCAGAAAGATGATGACCTTAAAAATACATGCCCAATGTGGGAATTTATTTTGCCAAATTATGCGTGTTTATGATGAAGACTGTTTTTTGTTTTGTTTTGTTTCATGCTGGGTGATGAGAGGGATAGATTATAAATGTGAGTGCAAGAAAAAGTTTTATTTTAAGGCATAAAAAGAGAAATGGGTCCTTGCAGTCACATATTGACTTAGAAAACCACAAATTAACAATATTCATGTTGTGCTGTATTTTTTTTTTTACTTATCTTGTTAAACAATTCCCAATTACATTTTAATCTGATTCTGGCCAAGCTTGGGAATTTTTCAGCTGGCAGCAAGTTTGACACCTCTCATCTAACTTAACCTATAAATAGCTATTTATAGTTTCCAAAGCATTTACCTTATATGATGTTGTCACAATTGGATAGCTAGTTTTCTGACTCTTAATCCCATGCTCTAATACATCATGTAGCTTCTCAAATGAAAACATTTAACTTTTAAAAGTGTGAGTTGGATGCTGACCTAGAAACCCACCTAGAAATGACTCCTATATGCCTGTTTCCCTTTCAATTAACTGAAAAATCTATGACTCTCCCACTCTAAAGGGATACTACAAGAACAAAGAAGAAAGTAAATGCAAAAATACTTTGAAGTGGAGGGTAGAGTAAACTAAGACATTATTCTTGTTAGTAGTTGGCATCATAAGGAATTTTTGCAGCTTTGAAATTTAGTGGTTTCCATTTAAGGGAATATCCTGAACTACGAAAGGAGGTTTCCTTTGGCGTTCAGCGGGATAAGTCCCTAGAATTTCATAAAATCATAGATTGGGGAAAATACATTCCAATCTCTTCATTTTATAAGTGAAAGCATTGGAGCTCAGAGAGATTCAGTGAACTGCTCAGTCACTCTGCTAGTTACATTCAACATGGAGAATAGAATCTATTTCTCCAGATCATTCCCAGTTTGCTACAAGTTGCCATTGTACAATTTGCTTATGTCTACCTGGTTACTCAAGCAGTATTTAGTTTCCTTTGCAAATGTGAGCACCCTTCTAAAATCTCTTGAATTCAAAGTAAAACTTGATCACGTATACTTGTTATAAAGTTTTGGTTTTTTTCCCCAGTCAGTGAAGGAGGAGAGTTGAGAGATTAAATGCTTGTCAATTGAAATAAAAATTATTAGAGAAGAAAAGAAAGCAAAACACCCACAAACATTTGATGACTCTTCTCACCTTTGCACTGTGGTTTGATTGTCAAGCTGATCTTGATTCAGGCTGTACTCAGGATTCTTGGCCAGTGGCTCTCTAATGCTTTCAAGGATAGTGTGTCCCTCTTTTAATGCTAACATCATATCTTCCTGTGGAAAGACATCAGCTTGTTTAAATTTGCTCATCAGAGTTTTAGAGACTCATCATTCAATATATAATGAATCATTAGAACCTATGCTATCAGCTAATTGAATCTGGAAAGGTTGATTTAAAGAGTAGCATGGAAAGAAGGGAAAAAATTATAAATGATAATGAGGACAATAATGGTATTGAGGAAACTGACAAAGAAATTACCTACTAGAATAATTTTATAGAACCATTGAATTTTCAGAGCCAGAAAGGGTTCTAGAGATCAACTGACCCAACTCTCTCATTTTTTTTTTTTATGAAGAAACTTTCAAGCTCAAAGGCATTAAATGACTTGCTCAATATTACACAACCAGTGAAGGGGAAAGCCAGGACTAGGTAATAGAGCAATCAATCAACAAACACTTATTAAGTTCCTAATGTGTGTCAGGTTATTTTTATCGTTCAGTTCTTTTTCAGTCACATCCAACTCTGTGATCCAACTGGGAATTTTCTTGGCAGAGATATTGGAGTGGTTTGCCATTTCCTTCTCCAGCTCATTGTACAGATGAGGGACTGAAGAACACAGGGTGAAGTGACTTGTCCACAGTCATACAACTAGTAAGTGTCTGAGGCTGGAACTGAACTTAGGAAGATGAGTCTTTTTGATTTGAAGCTCAGTGTTCTGCCCACTGTACCACCTAGCGGCCCCCAGGTTACATCAATAATACAATAAAAAACTAGAAAAAATTTTAGACATTATTTAAGGTAATCTTTTAATTTTCATTATGCATATGAAATTACTTGACAAAGGTCACACAACTAGCTAGGCAGCTAGGTAGGCAACTGGATAGAACACTGGGTCTGTATTCAGAAAGAACTGAGTTCAAATCCTGTCTTAGCTAGCTTTGTGACCCTGGGCAAAAATCGCTTAACCTTTGTTGCCTTAGTTTCCTCATTTGTACAATAGTGATAATAAGAGCCCCTACCTCTTATGGGCTGTGAGATTCAAATGTGATAATATCTGTAAAGTACTTAGCACAGTGCCTGGAACATAGTAGGTGCTTAACAAATAATTATTTCATTCTTTTTTAGAAGGCAAAGCTAGAACTAGAGTTCAGGTCTAATAGCTAAAGAAGATACAGTTGTGTGGCTAGAAAGACTCCCCCTTTTTTTGGATGGAGGAAGGTAGGGCAATTGGGGCTAAGTGACTTGCCCAAGGTGACATGGTTAGTAAGTGTTAAGTGTCTGAGGTCAAATTTGAACTAAGGTCCTCCTAATTCCAGGGCCAATGCTCTATGCACTGCGCCACCTAGACACCCCTAGATAGACCCTCAAGTGTGGGAAATCAACTGAGTCTGATGGGAAGGTAAGGCAATCTACGTGAAGCTCTGGTTGGCATAAATGCTTATTCAATTTTTTTTCTGGGGACCAAACAAAAGTTAGTATAAATATACTGGAAAGTCAAGCACCTCCCACAAGTTCAGCTCTAGGGAGTATTCTCCCTTGACATTTCCATAAAAAAACCAAATTGGGGGTAGGGGAAAGAATTATGCAAGAATCTAGATGATAATAATAGCAGCTCACATTTATATGGCACTTTGAGATTCACAAAGAACTTTCTTCACGATAATACTGTGAAGTAATTCATGCAAGTAACTTTTTTAACTTGACTTGTAATTTTATTGGTGGCAGAATACTTGAAAAGTCTAGATTGTTACTTTCTTTTCAATGTACAGTGTGAGAGTTGTACGGGACACAGAGGTTAAGTAACTTGCCCTCATTTGTTATCACTGACTCAGGCAGAGTTACACATCACTTAGTAGTGAAGAAGATAGGTTGTCTAATACATCTTCCTTCAGCAATTTCTTTATAATTAGAGCAAGATATTGCTTTAAGCTAGATATGGCTGCATGTTTGGGGACTTAGGACTGTATTGTCCTTAGAAAAGCCTCTACCAAGAGAAATGACTGCTGTTTCAAAGCCAAAAACTTAGTCACCGTGTAGGGGTAGCTAATGACAAGAAAAACATGGAATTTATACAAAGTAGGGAGAGGAAATCAGTAAGTAAATATGGTAAGATTAAGAGTCTTGGATTTCTGGAATTGGCATAAAACACAAAGTCCCCCACCTGCCTGTTTACTCTCTGCCTTAAGGTACTATAGGAATCTTACCTTTAAAATTTACTGTGAACATCAGATTGACCAACAGGCTCAGTTACCACCAGTATGAATCACTTTGAGGAAAGATCTCTTTAAAGCCTAATCCATAATTCTCTGCAGATCTCATCATTACTCAGTGATGCAAAGGATTTATTACCCACATTTGATGCCCCACAAGAACATGTTTCAATCTGCATTCTACTAATACTATACTACCAAAAGGCTGTCCTTTTTATATCAGAGATAAAAAATGTACTTTTTGTTAGAAATAAATGTGAACCCTCAGTTTCCAAACTTGGAAAGCAAATGAGCAGTAGCTAGTAAGAGTGGCTTTTTGAAGCATGTTTCAGCCTCATACTTGGTATAATCAAGAAAATCATGCTGTTTTTCTTTTGGAAATTTCTCTTTAATGATCAGAGCCCTTTAGTGTTTAATCTAAGCAAGGCTTGCGCCTTCCCCTCCTTCACTTACCTTCATTTTGCCTTTCTTCTCTGTGTGTGCTGAAAGAATGGAGCTGGTTGATTGTACATCATTAGGTAATTCCGTCTCTGCTAGTTCTGTCCCAAAGGACTGGAGCATTTGAGCTGTTTGCTTAACCATTAGGGCGAAACTTTCAATAGCCTTTTGAAATAAAGAGGGAGAAAAAGGCTATTATAAAACATCCTATGCACACAACACAGCTGCTGTTTTAAAATGAGACCTAGGTCTCCTAACAGCTAACAAATTAAACATCACCTCATCCCAAAAGTTAAAGATTTCAAAGAAAATCTGAACAATGATATGCTCATAGACAAGTACCTTCACCATTCGTTCCTTGACTGCATGCTTTTTTTCCCTCCCAGATTCAGATCAGACACACTTTTTAACATAATCTCAAAATTCAGAGTAATTCTGTACTTGACTTCTCTCCCTCTCTCTGCTAGGAGCAGAATGACCACATGTGTGCTCTCTCTCTCTCTCTCACACACACACACACACACACTCACTCACACACACACACACACACACACACACACAGACCACAACAACACAGCCTTTTGCCTTTAAGCCTGCAGAAAACCACTCCCAAACTCATTACTCATGTTATTTCTTTATGATGACTAAGTTCCATTGAGACTATCTCTTCATTCTTTGGAAGTAAACTTTTGTTAAAATGAACATGTTTGGGGAAACTCAATGCCACGATGCAGAAACAGGACTATACAGTAAGCTATAAGTAATTAAAGGAAATGTTTTCCTTTCCTTTCCTCCCCACCACCAAAACAGAATCAGAAAGGTCACTTACTGTGCGGTGAGATAGCCACCTGCTATGGCAATAGTCCAGGGTCCCACCAAGATCTTCCGTTAGCTGTGTTTTGTCAATATAACTCTGCAATTCTGGTACTGAACTGAGCATTATGATCTAGAAAAAGGCAACAAAGCAAAACCCACAAATAGAACATCCATCTATAGAGCTGACACAGTAATCTATCAGGGGAAAATATCTTCATTGTTGCAAAGGGCATGCAAAATAATAGCTGCTAAGTTTGAGAAAGGTCAATTTACACGTACCCATTGCAGAGGAAAATGATTCAATTTTATCAGGTACCAATTAGCGTCTATGCAACACCCCAAATGTGAGCTAAATAATGCATAATAGGTGTGGCAAATGTTATCTTCATCAATTTTCACATTTCAATCAATCAACAAAGAATGATCAATACTTCCGACATTTGTGTGAAATCACTTAATTTCTTTTAGCCTCAGTTTCCCCATCTGTAATATTATAGGGTTAGAATGAATGGTTTTTGAAGTCCCTTCCAGCTCTAGATGTATAATCCTAGAGTCTATTAAGTGCCTACTGTTTACTAGGCAGCAGGCTAGGGATACAGATGAAAACTGGAATAATTCCTGCCCTCAAGGAACTTATATTCTATCTACACATCAAAAGTATAAGGTTACAGCATTTAAATGATTCCTCTGCACACAATTAAGAGAGAGGAAAGGTTTTTATTAGTAACTCTAAAACCAAATTACCCAGGGCTTATTTTCAGTTTTTGTTCTGTATAAGTATTTTTTCTTTTTTTTCACTTAATGAAACTCCAAGATTTCAAATTTTTTCAAATGTCATTAATCTGTAAGATATCAAGTAAGTCTTCCAAAATAGTCCTTAGATCTAATAAATTTCACATCTGTTCTGTATTACCACCCTGGCTATTGTTAACTATTCGTTGAGATTAAAAATAGCGTAATTTATATTAGGAAATCCAAAGAAAATGTATTTAAGAATGGAACTCTCTAGAAAAGAAATTTAGTCAGCCTCCATTTTTGTCCTTCTACACCATTCTTTAGTGTAGAATGTTTGCTCTCCAAGCAAACCTAACCCAGAGAAAAATAGTCAAAGAAACTTTCTTAAATTTCTTTCTCATTACTCATGAATTTGGGGGGGAACCTTTCTAAATACCTTTATTTTAGATTTTTTTTTCTTCTTTTGGAGGGCAATTGGGGTTAAGTAACTTGCCCAAGGTTACATGGCTAGTTTTTTTTTTGGTGTTAAGTTTAGATTTTCTTTTTAAAAAATTTTAAATCATTTTGAGCTTAAATACAAAAAGATGAGAAAGAACATTTCCATGTACACAGCATGACATAAAAAGAGGATTCAATAGAAAACCATGAATTTCCATTTCACACCGTTTTTGAAAAACGATGTCATAAATACTACACATCATTTTCAAAACTACCCTGCTTTCTGTACTTCCTTTTAAGTTTTCTTTGGTCTTCTGCTGTTCATTTTTTTCTCCCTTTTCTCCCCACCCCATCCAAGAGAAGGTTTCCATTAGACACGTGTGTGTGTGTGTGCGCACATATTTCCATTCATCAGTTCTTTTCTGGATATGGATAGCATCATCATTCATAGGTCATCTGTAATTGATTTGCACACTCAAAATGACTTTGTTGTTCAAAGTTGTTCTTAGAACAATATTGCTGTTACTGTGTACAATGTTCTCATTTTACTCTTCATTATTTCATTTAAGTCTATCCACGGTCATCTAAAATCAAGCTATTTGTAATTTCTTATAGTATAATAGTATTCTATCACAATCATATATCACAACTTGGTTAGCCCTTCCCCAATTGATGGGCACCTCCTCAATTTCCAGTTCTTTATCACCACAAAGAGATCCGCTATAAATATTTTAGAACATACGTTCTTTTCTTTTTTTCCTAATCACCTTGGGAAACAGACCTAATAATGGTATTGCTGGGTCAAAGGGTATACCCATTTTTATTACTCTTTGGGCATAATTCCAGATTACTCTCCAAAATGGCTGGATCAATTCACAGTTCCATCAATAGTGAATTAATGTTCTATATCATCACTAGCACTCTGTATATGATTAATAAAAAATATTCTTTATCAAGAATTAAAGATGGGCACAAAGCAATCCCATTCATTGATCATTTTCTTTCTAGTGTGCTACCTTCTAGAGCTGTGGATACTCTATAATGTTGGGAGTGAATTGTTCATCACCAGTAACATGTGTACATAAGCCAGAGAGAAAAACCTTTAATGATGACCCAACAGATTACAAAAGGCCACTGATTTTAATGTTAATATGCCTTTTGAAACCTGGCTCTTGACTACTAATTATAATATGACACAGTGGTGTCACTCTAAAGGAAACTACTTCCTTTCTATGAACAATTGTGTGGAAAAATAGTTCCTGATGTGGCTTCCTCATCAAATATAAAGCAAAGATTTTGTATTCATTATAAGGATTATAAAAATGGGAATGTTTCTGCTCAATAGGACTTAAGAGGTGTAGAAGGCTCCAACTTTATAACTTAAAGTGACATCTATGCCCATTTGGTTAACATGGACTCCAGCCAAAATGTGTCAAATGATGACGCATAGGAAACCTAAAGCAAAGGTCTTTGCTTTCATAAGATTTACCATGAATCACATCTATATAGTGGTTCTTTAGACTCTAAGGCTGCTTCCATGCTACAAACATAACACATACTATTCCCAAAAATCGCACAGCATTTGATGTTTTTATTTATAATGACTCAGTGTGGTATTTACCCTGCAGTATACATACCAGTGTTTTAGCAGGTATCTCACTGCACCCATGGAGAAAGTATGTAGACTTTCCAGGGGTGCTATAAACAATATGCTTTCTAGCAATATGAACAGGTGAGGGGAAAGAGTTGTGACTTCACTTATAAAGGACAGAATGCTAAAGTGGGAGCAAGAAAGGAAGACCTGGGTTTGAATTCTGCCTCCAACATTTCCTAACTATTTGACTGTGGAAAAGTCACTTACGATCAATGAGTCTGTTTGTCTGCAAAATGAGGATAATACTCCTTACAGAGTTGTTTTGAGGTTCAAATGAGAAAATTTATTTAAAGGACTTCTGAACTTTAAAATGCCATATAAATAAAATAATAAACAATAATAATGATAAAAATTCTAGACTAAGAGTACAAGTATGGCCACAATAGTCAAGCATGAAGTTGCTTGGAACAACGTGATCCAGAAGCATCAGGGGACTAGAAGAAAGAAGTAGTAAGGCAAAGTAAACATTGATGAATCTGGAGTCAGAGAACCTGAGTTCAAATCCTAGCTCAACCACTTAACTACCTACATGACCACGGACAAATCACTTTACATCTGTGAGCCTCAGTTTCCTTATCTGTAAAACGAGGGGCCTGAAGTAGGTGATCTTAAAGGTCTCTTCCAGCAAAAGAGCAATGATTCTGTAAATGATGAAGAAGGAAGTGACTCCATGTGTTGGAGTGATGGGAGGCAGAGATGGGTGATGAGGGAGCAAAGCGAATGAAAGCCACCCTTTCTTCACCCTTCCTTTTCACTATAGTTTTCGCTTTTGTTTTGATTTTTGTGGGCAGGTTGGTTTGGGGAAATGTGATAGAGAAAAGTGGTACAGCTAGGTGGTCTGTGGATAGAAAGCCTGCCTTGGAGGCAGAAAGACTTATCTTCCTGAGTTGAAATCCAGCCTCAGATACCTACTGGCTGTATGACCTTGGGCCAATCATTTTAACCCTATTTGCCTCAGTTTCCTCATATATGAAATGAGCTGGAGAAGGGAATGGCAAACTACTCCAATATCTCTGCCAAGAAAATACCAAATGGGGTCACAAAGAGTTGGACACCATTGAGAAAATGAAAGAATAACACTAACAACATTTTTATAAAAAGCACCACTGCCACCAGAATCACATTTTCCACAAACAATTCAACTCACATTTCCTAAGACATTACAAGGGCTCTGGGATCAAGCCACATACACTTTTGCTCTCTTATTTTAAAGGAGTGCACTATTTCAGCAGAAATTCACATGAGAGAAAGCTTATACTGGCAGACACTTGTGCCATGATAGTTCATTAAGTAACTATTGGTAATTCAGTGCCATTAACTATATTTTATGAGAAATACAAGTTAACTTAATGCTGCTACCAACATATTGAGTTTTGTACATCCAGTTTTTTTTTAAAAGAACAGTTACAGTCCTAGGGGGGAAAAAAGGAAGATGTCCATTAGAAGAAAAGGCAGGAGGGGGAAAGGAAGAAAATAAGTACTTACATGGTGCCTACTATGTGCCAGGCACTGTGGTTGTGTTTTTTACAAATATTATCTCATTTGATTCTCACAATAATCCTAAGAGCTAGGTGCTAAATTATCCCTATTTTTACAATTGGGAAGACTGAGGGAAACAGAGGTTAAGTAACTTGCCCAAGGTCACACAACTAATAAGAGTCTGAGGCTAGACTTGATCTCAGGTTTTCCTGACTCCAGATCCAGCACTCTATTTCTTCAGGGATCTAGTTTCATCTTCCTAGAAAGAAATATAATTTAATTTGTATGTGTGGGGAAATGAGACGGGGAGGGAATTATCACAAATTTTTAAAGGTCTAAAACCATGTTTCTGTGACTCCAAAGCATCCTACAGATTGGATAATCCTTTCTTCTTCCTCTCTTGGGGTGCAGATGATCATAGGGGATATCTATTGATCTTATAAACAAAAAGGTTGTCTTCGACTTACGATTTTCATTATGTTGAGGCTACAATTGACCAGGGGCAAATAAGTGGAGCACTGAACAAAGTATTGGGCTTGGAATCAAGAATTTTCCTGAATTAGAATCTGGCTTCAGACACTTACTAGCTGTGTGACCCTGGGCAAGTCACTTATCCTCAGTTTTCTCATCTGTAAAATGAACTGGAGAAGGAAATGGCAAACTACTTCAGTATCTTTGCCAAGAAAACCCCAAATGGGGTCATGAAGAGTCTGAAAAGACTCAACAATAACAAACATTTGAACACCTATTAAATTATGAGATAATTTCTAGCTCTAAAGTTCTATGACATTGGGCTCTGTCTATGAAATGGTCATTGGGTTATAATTTTAACATAAAGAAGAATCCAAGCGGGGGGGGGGGGGGGGGGGGAAGAAGGGCTATAAATAATATCAGAAGGAAGTATATGTGATAGGGAGAAGCTCCTAGAGGGAGGAGCTCTCATTCTGTCTTTGTTTTCCCAGCATCTAGCCCAGGGTCTAACACATAACAGACATTTAACATATACCTGTTGACTGATTACAAATAAACAACTTAGTTTTCTGTTGATTATTATTGTTCAGTCATCTCCATGACCCCACTTGGGGTTTTTGTGGGAAAGATATAGGAGTAGTTTTCCATTTCCTTCTCCAGTTCATCTTACAGATGAGGGAACTGAGGCAAACACAGTTAAGTCATACAGCTATTAAGTGTCCGAGGTTGGATTTGAACTCAGGAAGACGAGTCTTTCTGACTCCAGGCCCCGAACTCTGCCCACTGCGCCACCTAGCTGCCCCTGTTGATAGGTATAGCCTTGACAATTCTACAGTCTCACAACTTTTAAAACATTTACTAACAAAAAGCTTGAATCTGAATTTTATTTAGCACTGTGAGGGATTGTCCCAAGTTAATTTAATAGTTAACTCTTCAGCTTTTCCTTCTCTGAGTTTCCACCTCTCTGACAAGCCCAGCATCCCAGAGCTGTTTGTGAGGTGCCCTAATGATTCATTCCTGCCATGAACTATACCTACACTCTAGGTGGTTGGGTGCCATGGACCCACAAGGAGTCTGTGGATGAATTTCAGAGTATTTATTAAGATAGAAAAAAATTATATTATTTTCTCTAGTCTCTAGTTGTTATAATTATAGTTACATTATATATTATATGATTATAATATATAATAATTATAGTTATAATTTCCTTCAACTATTTAAAACATTATTTTGAGAAGGGGTCTATAGATGCCATTAGACTGCCAAAGGGGTCCATGATATAAAAAAAAAGGTTAAGCAGCCCTTGACAAGTGGGCTTGTGCCTGATTGTGGTGATTCATAGGTAGGTATGGAGCTGGGAAGGGTTCCAGAGGTACTCTAGCCCACAGCTGGCAAGTGGGCCCTTAAAACGCCTACTGCTGCCCAACCAGATTAAAATCTAATTGGAAAATGTTTAAAAAAATAAATAAAAATATAATACAACATAGATTATATTGATTTGTAGTTTCCTAGGTCAGTATGTTGCCCACAGAGATTCATGTCTACCACCCATCTCATTTTTCAAGTGAATTAGTAACTTGCCCAGGGTCACAGAAGTGTGGCAGAACTGGGATTGAAACATTGGGCACTGACGTCCAATCCAGTCTTTGCACAATATCATGCTTCCACCAAGGATTGGGGGTTTACAGACCCCTTCTTCCCTTAGTTTTGATTGGGATAAGTTTGGGTGGGGTTTTTCAAAAGGGGTTTTACTAAGGGGAAGGTAAAACAAAGCATAACCAAAATCATAATTCGTGAGTTACTGAGTCAGAAAATCCCATCCTAAATATTATGGTCTAACCACAGATGGCTTAAAGGAACACCCTGTTCTATCCTTACTCCTCACACTCAGTTCTCTCTGGCGAAATCAGCAGACTATTAAGTTTTATTCTAATTTCTGTTATGGGGCTCAAGTCACATCTAGGTCTGTCAGTCTGGGGGATACTTCAAGTTATTTAATCTATGGAGGTCTAGAACTCAAAGACTAATCAATCAAACCTTTCCTAGTTAAGTTCCAGCCATTTTTCCAAATATCTTTAATGACATCCTTAGGATCCTCCCTGGAAATGTGTCCAGAATCTTATCAAAACAATTTTATAACAATTATCAATACAATATCAATCAATTTCCATTGGTGACAAAGGCAGAGATTACTTTCCTCATAAGCATATCTTTGGGGAAAAAGATCAAGTATTGAAATACTTACAGGTACCTTCATTTTAAATTCATCTCTATTGAATTTGAAAGCAATGTCTGAGAGAGTCCTTTGTAAAAATCCTGTTGGTCGTAGAACAAGGACAAGTTGCAGGTTCCCTGGGAAAGATGCCTGTAAGTAAAAAGAAGATATTGCTTATAAACAACATATGTTACTGCAGCTCTAGGGTACAGTTAAAATTCCAAGAAAAACACCAATTCAAAAAAATCATGAAGTATTTTCTGAGCACTTAACTTGTATCTCTATTGGGCACCCTCCCCACAAGCTCTAACACAGCATCAGGTCCATGTTATTCACTCGTTTTAGTCATGTCCGACTCTTTGTGACTCCTCTGGATTTTTCTTGGCAAAGATACTCGAGTGGTTTGCCACTGCCTTTTCCAGTTCATTTTATAGATGAGGAAACTGAGGCAAACAGGGTTAATTGACTTGCCCAGGGTCACACAGCTAGTATGGCCAGATTTTAACTCAGGAAGATGAGTCTGGGTTCCTGACTCTAGGTCTGTGTTGACTGTCCCACTTAGCTGTCCATTGGGTCCAAAGTAGGTGCTTATTAAACATTTGTTCACAGATCAATAATGAAACATTAATTTAAGCAAAAGAGGTTGAGATATACAATTTACTATAGGTTTTGGTTGGTGAACATGTAGTTGATTAAAGAAAAATTATATTGAGTAGGCTCATGATGTCTTCTCTTAGTCCTAAATTCACTGGGGAAAGGTTCTTAGATTATATATGCCAGTTATTGTGAGTGACTAGATGATTTAGATATCATTTTGTGCAAATTAATTTTAGTAGGCTAAGATGTTTATATTTGGGCCAGCTAGGTAGTGCAGTAGGCAGAGCACTGGGCTTAGAATCAGCAAGACTCATCTTTCTGAGTTCAAATCTAACCTCAGACAGTAGTTGTGGGACCTTGAGCAAGTAACTTAACTCTGTTTGCCTCAGTTTCCTCATCTGTAAAATGAACTGGAGAAGGAAACAGAAAACCACTTCAGTATCTTTGCCAAGAAAACTCCAAATAGGGCCATGAAGAATCAGACACAACTGAAATGACCAAACAGCAACCACAAAGATGTTTATGTGTTTAAAACAACAACAGTTGTGCGTGGCTCAACAAAACAGGCAATTTGGAGTAAGTGGTCTTTTCTGATGCAAGAATGGCTCGCTGTATAGTAAGCAGTATTGCAGTAATCTGGAAAAATTCAGTAACTCAGGAAAAGTTACTTTATGTCACTGTCCATTAAAATATTGTAGTAGACACTGAGAACCTTGTAGCTCACTAACGGATTCTAGTAGACGTGTCTTTATCAACTCCAATGGATTAAAAGTTCTTTTGGGCTATAGGGATACAATACTTAAACACAAAGCTACCAGTAGGCAGAGACAGATACATTCTCTTAGGAATAGCAGGACAGTAGAATTGTAAACCCTTAGAAAGCATCTATGCTAATCCCTACATTAAGCACAAATCTTCCTTGACCACATCTCTGACAAGTGGTCGTACAGCCTCCATTCGGAAGGCCCCAGTGGTGGAGAATCCATTGCCTTCCCAAGTGGCCCCTTCTACTTTTTGGGCAGCTCTCTTTGGAAATTCTGTTATATTGAATTGAAATATGCTTCCAAGAAAGTACTGTGACTTTACACCTACTAGTTTAAAGAAAACTAGTTTGATTCCTCTCCTAAGCAATAGTTCTTCCAATATTTGAAGATAACTGTCCCATCTCTTTTATGCCTTTATACCGCAAGCCTAAATAACCATGGTTCCATTAACTGATCTTCATGTGGTCTATTTTGAGTTCCCCCAGGATCCTAGTCACTCTGGACATGTTCTAGTGCATTGAAGTCCCTGCTAAAATGCAGAACCTCAAATTGGGCACATTACTCTCAGTGGGCTCTATATCTGGTTCAGAATTCAGAACTATCCCTTCCCTCTTTGTAAACCCTAGATTTCTATTAATGAGTCAAGTACTGAATTTGGTGTTTTGTTTTGTTTTTTGGGAAGCCATGTCACGCTGAAAAATTCTCACCTTTTCACCAACTTAGTTCAGCTATACCTTCCCAATCATATAAAGGTTTTCTAGGGTGGGGGCAGGGGGGAGGAGTGGTGGTGAGACTGAAAATTCTATGCCTCCTGGTGTGCAAAAATGTCATTGTTTTGCTGTGACTGAATGCCTTCTGGCTCTACTTGGGCTTATAAAAGCCAGCAGATTTTCTGCAGGGAGAGCAAGGAAAACCTGAAATCCATTTCAGCTCATTATCTCGCTCTTTTGCTTCTGCTGCTGCCTCACTGAACAAGCCCAATCCCCAAGGCATTTGCATGTTTGATGTAGCCAAAAGCAGGGTTGGATGAAGAAATTCTTCTTAAAGAAATCCTTACTTCCTTGAAAGCTAATGGGAGAAGAAAAATAGTCTACTTCCCCAGTTCAAGAGAATAAAGGCAACTATGAGTGAAATCAATTAATTGCATAATTTGACTGCAACTTTAATTACTGGAGAAAAACCAAATGTGTAGGGTCCGGTCTTAATTTACGAGTAATAGAAAAGACAACAACCTGGTTAGTAGATGACCTCATGGTACTAGGCTCTGAGGTTTCCCCAGTGGATTCCTATACATCAGGGCAGCCTGTGTGGAAAATTCTGCTAATTAAAGCAGGAAAGTGTCTTTGGAGCCAAGAATCACAGGGTACTAAGGGAAATAAATACACTTAAAAAAAAAAAAAAGATTGCCAACTCCCTCCCCAAATCCTAGATCACAAATTAAAATGTCCTTCATTTTATTTTGCTTCAAAAATATTTCCTTCCATACATTTCTGGAAATGGGTGATCCTAGACACATCGACAATAAAACCATCAAAGGCAACATAAAAATAAGATTCCCTTACTCAGACAACTGTTTATTATCTGTGGCAAAGGAGACTATGGAAAAATAATTCAAAGCTAAATACCACAACTCATTTTAACCAGTAGTTTTAACTACCTTTCCTCCAACCTGACCTATTTATGTATTTTATTCATTCAAACTTTCGTACCTTTGGTCATGCTGTGCTTCTACCAGGAATGCCCTTCTTGTCCTATCTACCCACATAAATTATTTGAGGATCATCTCAAGTCCTCCCTGAAACTTCCCTGTTTTCCCCAAGTCCTTACTCTTCCAGGAAGGGCTCCAATTGATCCCTCCTCAATTTCCCCAACTGCCAATCATCTCTCCCTCCTCTAAAGTCCAATAGAATTCACTTTACTGATACTACCACTTATCCAGCATTTAGTCATATACTGCATTGTTATTCAACTTTTCATGAAGCACCTTATTTTTTCAGTTAGACTATAAGCTCACTGAGTGCAAGAACCATCTCCTGAATAGTTTTCTGCATGTTTTAGAGTGACCTAGAAAAATGCTGTGGATGTAGTTGTTCTCAATAGATAATTTTTGGATGATCTGGTTAGATACCCCCATCCCCCAACTTATGTATTTCAAGGCACAGTTGTTTGTAATAGCAGATATGACCATAAAAAATCTAATTCACTGTCTGGGGTCAATATTTATTCTGAAAGTTTTAGGGGTTTGCTTTGGCTATGCTTTTTGAGAAGTGAAAAGTTACTGTAGTATCATGTTACCTAGAAGTCTGAGCTAAAGTTTAAGTAGATTGTTCCAAATTATTCCTCTAATCAATTATTGATAAAATCTGCAAGTCTTAAAGTAATACTAGCACAAAGTACAAAAACGCAACTTGTAATTTCACCCCAATCAGAAATTATTACAGCCCTCTGTAGGCAGCATATAGTAGGGGCTCTATAAATAAATGTGGACAGAAGATACATGGCAGAATAATCTTAGAATTTCAGAGTCTACACTGGAAACTTTGTTAATAATGAGATGCTTTACTTTGGGGGCCAATATGCACACAATGCCATCCTCCAGAAATACAAGCTAATGAGTGAGTACCTTTGCAGTGACTACAGTCACAAATTTAAAACTTGGACCCTTAGGTGAAACTTTGTAGTGAAAACAAACAAAAAAAGGAAAAAGTTAACAGTAAAGAGAAAGCCACTGCCTGCTTTGCCTGTTCAGATATTTGATCTGAGTACGCAGTCCCAAACGCAAGAGCCATGTTTTATGTCTGAAGACTTAAGATATTTCTGGGTCACCTTTAATGAGTCAAGATCAAACTTACACCTTTATTTGTGAAACTAACACTATTATTTAGGGAAAGGAATTGTTAGTGATGTCTTTTGTGAGGTGACACAGAATCGTGTCCTCTGAATTCCCACACATCAAGTTTTGGCGGACCTCATGATTATACCTCAAGGGCACTTAAGTGGCATCAGTGATGCCATATTTCAAAAAGCAAGCTCCCTGAGGGCAGGCTGAACACAATTATTATTATTACTCTTTTCCTAATATCCATGCTCAATGCCCCAAGAAGCTTACTTTAGTTCAACTTTTAGGTAAAGGCAAGAAAAAAAAGATGGATTATCAAATCAATAATTTTATTTTCTGTGCATATCTTTCGATAAGCCAGTCACCTAAGTGACTGGTGACATTATAAACAATTTCCCTGTCTATTTTCTACTTCAGGATTTTGCATGCTTTTTTATTTAAAAAATTCAACTGATTATTTGTGATGGGGAAGACATTGTACTAGGTGTTGGGGAAAAATAAATGAGACATTCTTTTTTCTCAAAGAGTTTATAATATGGAAGAGGAGATGGTAGGGCATAAATATATGTTAAAATATAAAAGGAGAGAAGCACAAAAAAGTGATAAAGGTGCTAGGTCGATTTAGAGGGAAGAAAAACCCACTTTTCACTCTTGAAGGGAAGGGGGCAGGTGGTCAGGGAAGGCTTCATGGAGGAGGTAATACTTGAGTCTTGGGGTAGGATTTCAAAAGTGTAGGGTATGGCATAAGCAAAGGCAAAGAGTGGAATAGGGTGGAAAGAGTTTGGGGAATAGGCAAAGAGTGGAATAGGGTGGAAAGAGTTTGGGGAATCTCCAGTGTGACTGGAGCCCATATATACCTAAATACATACATACACACACACGGAAAAGAGTGAGAAATAAACCTGGAAAGGCAAGTTGTGTAGGCAGAATGCCCAAGGCTTTGACTACCAGGCTCTAGAGGCTAGATTTTGACAGAAAATGGAGAAATCATTGAGGGTAAGCAGAGAGGCAATGTGATCAAAGTTGTGCATTAGCAAATCTGCACAGGTAGTGTTGTTTAAGATGTGGTGGAACAGGAAGAAACTTGGAGGTGAGGATGTTATGCAGGAGGCTTTCCTAATAGTTTACGTGAAAAGATGTGAACTAAAATGGTGGCAGAAGGAAGGAATGGGAAGGGAAAGACATGACAGACACTGGAGGTATAAACAACTGTACTTAGGGACTGGGGGTTGTGGTGAGAAAAGAGACAAAAGGTATTCTTGAGGTTTCAAGCCTGGGTTAATAATGAACGATATCAGTGTTAGGAAGAGAGATAGGGAAGTTAAGAAGAGGGTCAGATTTCAGGGAAAGGTAATGATTGTGTTTTTAGATATGTTCCATTTGACATACTGGTGTGATATCCAGGGGAGATGTTTGGCAGGGGTTGGAAATACAGGAATAATGCTGAAGATAATTTAGAAGTAAGTCAGTCACCTAGAGATGAAAAGACTAGAGACAAAGTCATAAGGAGGAATTTTTATACCCAGGGCAAGAAGCAACCTCAGAGTTGAGGGGAAAGAAGGACTAGAGACCACTCCATAGGGGAGACAAAGACCCCTGGAAAAAAAACAGTTAGCAGAGGAGGTCTATTTGAAAGAGTGTTGTTTTGATCTTTTTTGGTTGTTTCAGTCACGTCCAACTCTTCATGACCCCATTTGGGGTTTTCTTGGCAAAAATACTGGAGTGGCTTGCCCTTTCCTTATCCAGATCATTTTAGAGATGAGGAAACTGAGGCAAACAGGGTTAAGTTACTTGTCCAGGGTCATACAGATAGTAAATGTATGAGGCTGGATTTGAACTCAGGTCTTCCTGACTCCAGGCCCAGTGCTCTATGTGCTGGGCCATCTAGTTGCCCATATCTATTGCTTTTACATGCAACCGTGAAATAAGATATACAGGCAATGGGGTATAGAAATCCATCTTGCCCTACAAGAAAGTAAGGGAGGTGTGGGGGAGGATATAAGAAGAACAGATTGGGGGAAGGGGTATTCAGTATGTTTGCTATCTTGGGACTGGAGGTAGGGAAAAGATGGAGAGAAAATCTGTAACTCAAAATCTTGTGGAAATGAATGTTGAAAACTAAAATATTAATTAATTAATTAAAAAATACAAATAGTTACCCATATCTGAGAAAGTACTGATCTCATTAATAATCAGTGCTCTAGTAGACCTTTCATATCTATTGGTAAGAGGTGACTTCTTACCCAAAGGAGGATAGAGATAATTACAAAAGATAAAACAGATCATTTTAATGACTAAAATTGAGAAGCTTTTTCCACATACAGAACTAATGCATCTACAGTAAAAGCCGAAGTAGTCATCTTTGTATTGAATTTCCCTGAGAAAGCATATGATATAAATACAGTTACAAGATATATAAGATTAAAAGCCAATAGATAAGTGGTAAAGGATATGAACAATTTTCAAAAGAATAACTGCAAACTATTAAGTCATACGAAAGAATATTCCAAATCACTAATAATAAAAGAAATGTAAAACAAAATGTCTACAAGGATTCATCTCACAGTCATTAAATTGGTACAGATGACAAAAGATGGGAAGTCAGTATTACAAGGGTCGTGGAAAGATAGGTATACTAATACAGTGTTAGTGGAGCTATGCATTTCTGTAATGATTCTGGAAAGCAACTTGGAATTTTGCAAATAAAGTGACCAAGATGTGCATATCCTTTGACCCAGAGATCCCACTCCTAGGCATATACTTTAAGGAGGTCATTTGAAATAAGAAAGGCTCCATATACATCAAAATATTCATAGCAGCACTCTTTGCAACAGCAAAGAACCTGAAACAAAGTAGTTAGCCTTAAATTACAGGACAGCTAAACAAATTGTGGTGCACTAATATCATGGAATATTATTACTGTGTTGAATGAAATAAATATAATGAAAAGAGAAGTGTAGAAACACATTAACTGATATGAAGTGAAATAAACAGAGCAAGGCAAATAAAATGCCCAACAAAATAAATGGAAAGAATCATCACAGTAAAAAATGAAGGTTGGAAAAGTATAAACAATAATCATGACTGCAAAGAGGAAATATGAGAAGAAATCTGCAGAGGTGTTGGGCGATCCACAGATGTGGAACACTACATATAATGTCAGATTTTATTAATATGGTGATAAGTTTTACTGAGATTTTTTTCTCCTGTGCTGTTCACAAATTATTATAGGAGATGACTCTCTGGGAGCAGGGGGAAGGAAGGATACAGGGAAAAATATAAATGAAAATATATTGATAAAAGCTATTTTTAAAAAAAATATAATATCCTTTAAAGCAGGAACTACCTTGTCTTTTATTTTTGTATCCCTAGAGTTTAGCACAGTGCCTAGGACTTCTTCATTCATTTAAAAAAATACAGAGATATAACTAGGTTGAAGTGACGAGGACTTAGCCCAGGGTGCCAATATTTAGAGACTGCTGATGACATTTGCATTCCTTCTGCAGCATACAAGAATTGTGGTTAGCATCCAGTTACCAAGAATAATTCTTGCTTTGGCTGCATTTCTGGTGATCTCACTCATCTTCTAGCCTATTCCCACTCCCTCAGTAGCAACTTCCCCAAATTTCGACTGTTGAAGCCACCAAGATATCTAGTTAGAACTCTCTTGATAAATAAATATTAGGGTAGTGTGTTTGAAGATGGCAGCTGTAATAACATTTCAGTCTTCCTTATGTTTTGCTTTACCTAGGTATTAGTGAGATTAATTTAACACACATTCTACCCATAGAAACCCTATTTATGTTATCTGCTTTTGTAGGGGTTCTGGTAAGGTTCTTTCCAAGTTAGAAATTATGATGGGGGCCTTGGTTGCAAACACAAAGTTGGTGGGGGTGAGAGTGTAACATCCCCTGAGGACAGAAATCATTTCCTTTTAAAAACATTTTAGCATCAAATTGTGCCTTCAAAAAGAAGGCATCTAATAAATGTGCCAAATAGAATTTACTGGCGTGAATATAACCTACAGATAAAAGAGAAAGGAATTAGATTGAGACGAAATTGGAAATATGGAATATAGGTTTTTTTAAAATGATAATTTCATACCATTACCTAAGGTTGAACTTCCTCTTATACAGTTATCCATAAAATCTAGATAAGCTTATTTGAGAAATCTGAGTTTTGCAAAATAGTTTTTAAAAATCCTGCTATAGCTTTAAGAAACTGTGCCCATGTCTGAGTACAGTAGATTTCAAGTTAAAGGATCTGGATTCAAATAACACTTATTATCTGTGTGACTTTGAACAGACTGCTTAACCTAAGTATCAATTTTCTTACCCATAAAATGAGAGAGAGGACTAGATTGGAGTTTCTTAACCTTTTCTGTGTCATGGACCTGTTTGGATTATCTGGTAAATCCAGATAATCTATTTTTTTTCTTATCAGGATACTTTTTAAATGCATAAGATAAAATATAAAGAGATTTAAAGGATACAAATTAAACTGAAATACAGTTATCAATTTTTTTTTCCTTTTTGGAGGGGGGAAGGTAGGGCAATTGGGGTTAAGTGACTTGCCCAAGGTCACATAGCTAGTTTTGTATTAAGTGTCTGATGCTGGATTTGAACTCAGGTCCTCCTGACTCCAGGGTCGGTGTTCTACTCACTGTGCCACCTAGCTGTCCCTATTGAATTTTTTTTTAAAGTTCATGGACCATAGTTGAACAACTCCTGGAGATAGTTTTATGGATTTTTTATGTTCATTCAGCCAAACTTTCTTTAATTGCTCCTATGATGGAAAAGTAACCAATTATACATCCAGCAATAAGTCATTTCTATAAATATATTTTGTTACCTTTCTATATGCAACTAGAGTAATGAACCCAAAGGCAGAATTCCTAAAATTCTCCTTGACTCATGTTTCCTAGATTTTATATAGTTATTTATTTTGAAATATGGATATATAAGTCCTGTCTTTATGGTCCAGTATGACATGGAGGTAACCCTAATGCTGGAAAGGTTTCAAAAACATACTAAATCTGTTTTCTGAGACCAAGAATCTGATTGCCAGTAAGTGGCCAGTGACTAGGGTATGAATTCTTTAGTCATGGAAACAAAGCCAGATACAGAATTGACCTCAATCAACTTGTGGCCCCCTTCTATAGAAATGGAGGCAGAAAAGAGGGCAGAAGTTTTTGAACTTTAAAAGCTTTTGAACTTTAAAATAGCTGTAGGTCCTCTTAAATGTGAGAATCTTGTCCAGTGACCAATGAATGGTATATTCATTTAAAGCACATAGTATTGGAGGAACTAGATCATACTAAACTTGACATTCCACTATAAATAAAACAAAATAATGGGAATTAGAGCTAAATTGAAGACTCACTCAAAGGTTCTCCTTGGAGAGGAAAATAAAGGCATTGGTGGAATAGGTTTTATTGTTTATCCAAAGGCAATAAGAAACACTATAAAGATCCTGACATGGTCTCCAAATTAAATCAACATATTCACTTTAATTCAGTGACTTCAACACAAAGGTGGGAATAGGTGAGGACAGCAAGAAACATTAGAAAACATGGACCAGGAAAAAGGAATGAAAGAGGCCATATGATTTTAGTAACTCTAAATTTCTGCTCCTAAAGCCTCTCATTGGTCCATTCAACATCAAGTTCATAACAACCCCCAAAACTAAATATACCAAGTATCCCAAAATAGAAGCTTGCATTATCAACTCAGCCTGTAGTGCCAAAAATAGCTCTAAAATTAGAGCATATTATGTAAGTGTTAAATTTCATTGTAGTTGCCAAAGATACTTACTGATCAACAGGTATATTTATCATCAACTCACTTTTTTTGCATCACCATGTGGCAAACTGTGTCTTTTTGGTTTTGGGGGTAGATTTTCTAAGCAAGAAATTCAGTGAGTTCCATTACAAGGTGATACATTTTTTTTAATATGTAGCAGCTCCCAAAAAGTTTACTAAAAGCCATATGGTTATCTTCATCCCATTCTTCCTCACCTCAAACTTACCTCTGGCCTCCTATTCTGGAACACTGGGTTCCTGATTATGGTAGTTCTGCATATCTAATTTAGGCTCAGGCTAACCAAGTTGTTTTCTGAGTATCTTTATCCCATGCTACCATTTTTACTTGTCCCCCATGCCTTGCTGCCCCCTTCCTACATCTTGTTCTAGGAACAGTAATCAAATCAATTCTATTATTCCTGGAAAAGATGAGTAATTTACAAGCAGAATAGTTTCAGAAAAACCTGGGAAGACTTATATGAACTGATGAAGTGAGCAGAACCAGAAGACTATTGTACATGGTAACAGCAATATTTTAAGGATAATCAACTATGACAAGATACTTCTCAGATCAAGATAATGATCCAAGATAATTCTAAGGGACCCATGACAACAAACATTATCTACCTCCAGAGAGAGAACTGATGGAATCTGAGTGCAGATTGAAGCATACCCTTTTCATTTTCTTTATATTTGTAGGAGGTTTTGTTGTGATATATTTATATATTTATATTTTGTTGTGTTATATTCATAGGAGGTTGTGTGTTTTCTTTTTGCAACATGGCCAATACGGAAGTACATTTGCATGACTGCACATGTATAATTGATATTATATTGCTTGCCTTCTCAAGGGGTGAGAGGGATGCAAAGGAGGGAAAGAATCTGGAAGTCAAAATCCTAAAATATGAATGTTAAAATTTTTTCATGTAATTGGCAAAAATTTAACAAAATTAAAAATACGATAAAATCTAAAAATAAAGCAAAAATAAAATATGTCCTGAAAAGATGAGTCATTCAATGGCTGCTCCTGTCAGTTCCAAGACTAAAACACCCCTGCCTGACCATTATTCTTCTGTATGTGTTGTCTTCCCCTATTAGCATGTAAACTTCTGGAGGGCAGGGACCATCTCATATTAGCACTCTGCCTGGCACATAGTAAACACTCAATAACAAACAATAATAAATATTTTTTTTTCTTATCCTTTCATTCACACTAAATTAAAGAGAAGCTATAGTGTGAATTAGATGAATAAATGAAAAAGTATTTAAGTTTGGTATGTGGCAAGCACCGCCCTTAGCTCTAGCTTGTAATATAAAGCAAAGACGGCACATCCAGCTAGGTGGCATAGCAGACAATGCTCTGGGCCTGGAGTAGGGAAGACCTGAGTTCAAATTCAGCCTCAGACACTTACTAGCTAGCTGTGTGGCCCTGGGCAAGTCATTTAACCCCAACTGCCCTGCCTTTCCCCCTCCAAAAAGCAAAAAAAAAAAAGTATAGTTATAAAAATAAGTGCAGTTATAAAACTGTACTTCAATATAATTTGTTTCCTTTCTAGTTATATGTATTTTAAACATTTCAATACATTATGAGGAGTAGAGTGTGAAAGGGGACCATGATAAAGACCCATTAAGAATCCCAGCTTTAATTGGTAGGGAGGATACTCATACTAAGGAAGTCACATGTTGTTGTAAAGTGTTGTAATTTGCCCCATATTCTGGGAGGCTCAGAATTAAAAGAAAGTAGGAATATCAAAATAAAAAAAAAGTCAGTAACAGATTTAACTACAAAGAATAGTTTAGATTACATTTAGAAGACTATAAAGCAGCTTTACACTTTTGCCCTTTACCCTAGGACATTAATTCATTCAATGAACCTTTTTATGGACCGGCTTGCCTGCCATTGTGGCAAGGCCCTTGGGAATACCTAGAGAGATACTTTACAGTTCCCATTCTTCTTAAGAACTTAATAGGGGATATATGTACACAAATAATTAGGATGAAAAAGAGAGTGAGATCAATTCAAAGGACGTGGGTAAAGAGATGGGAGAAATTTGATGAGGGAGAGATCAGTTTCACTTAGGAGCAGGACGGGGAGGAAAGTTTTATGGAGCAGGTTCAGTCCAAGTTGGAAGAGACTTCAAGAGATGGAGATAGGCTGAAGAAAAATAGATGACAAAGTAGATGAGTAAAAGCTGAACGAGAAGTATCATTATACCAAGGCCTCAATGCAACTGCCACTATCAGAGGCTCCATACTTCAATTTTTAAATATATTTTGTTTTTTTCCTCAATTACATGTTAAAACAATTTTTAACATTTTTTTTTGTCTTTTTTGGGGGGGAAAGCAGGGCAATTGGGGTTAAGTGACTTGCCCAAGGTCACACAGCTAGTAAGTGTTAAGTGTCTGAGGCCAGATTTGAACTCAGGTTCTCCTGACTCTATTCACCAGGCCACCTAGCTGCCCCAATTTTTAACATTAAAAAATAAAAAGTTTTGAGTTCCAAATTTTATCTTTTCCTCCTTCCCTCCCTTTCCCCTTCCCTGAGATGGTAAGCAATCATATATAGGTCATTATACCATACTTTCAAAAGGACAAGAAAGCCCTCAGAAAAGATTCAGGATTCAAGCACTGGAAAACAAGACTGAAACTAAAAAGTTATGGGAACTTTGATTATTTACCTGGTGTGCATAAGTATTAAGGATAACTAAAAAGCATTCAAGTCTATGATGGATTAGAGTCAACTCTTGCTTATTCAAATGAGATTGTATGTGTCTGCGCGCGCACGCAGTGTTTTACAAAACTTAAAAGTGCTAGATAAATGTTAGCTATCATTATTCTTATTCAAAATTAAGCCTGCTTATTCTTTTTGCTATGATGTAAGAGCTGTTCCTTCAATAGGTTGGTAGATGAAAGAAAAAGAGGCAAAATTTAAATCACAAAAATTTGCCCTCCCTAGCTCTGATGACAAGCTTAGCTGAAGGAGAGGTAGAAAAAACGTAAGATGAAATATTTTAGATTTTCTGCTAATTTCATGTAAATCTACTACTACAGCAAAGGACAATTTGAATAGCTGACCTACTGTTTCCCATCTTGACTGATCTTCACCATTCATTAATTCAAATAAATATTAATTGAATGCTCACTAGTTACAAGGAACCATGCTAGGCAGCATCAAGGAATAAGGTTTCAAGGAGTCTAGCTCTATAGCTGTCAGTGTCACTGAACATGGGAATGAGTTACCAAGGTAGGCTGGGACATCTCTTTCTGCCTTTGAAAACAAATACATTCTCTTTTCTCTGAGTTGACTTAGGAGTCATCTGCCAGAAACTAGATTCATTCCTTTACTGAGCACCTACTCTGCAGGTAAGGTACTGGGCTAGGAATTGGCAGTGATACAAAAGAGTTTTTGGTCTAGGAGGAAAGTTAAAACATATACACAGATAAACTATAGCATAAAGCAAAAAATGCCAAGTGCCACAAAGGAAATATGTTTATAATGTTGATGTTTTCTTAAAGGTCAACAATCCTAGGATTACAGCATTCTAAGTGCTAGGGAAAAAAAATACAGCTCAGTATATATTTTTTCAATTAGGAAAAAAAATCTTAGAAAAATACTCTCTTAAAAAATGTAGCCAAAAGATTCTGCTTAAAATAAGTTAAGGAATAAAAAACATGATAGTATTCAATATCAACATTGTATTCAGCCAATTCTAGCCAGAGGAATAATTATTTCCCTGCTGAAGACATAACAAAATCTACCAATATCAGGAAAATAATCATTTAAAACAAGACATTTGTTTATTTTCCTCAATTTACCTTATTGCCCTAGTGAATTCAAATTATTTTCTAGCTATATGGGTCCCTAAGGCAGTCATGGCAGAAAGGAGAGAAAGTCACTCATGGAGGCAGGAAGATTTGGGTTTAAGTTCTATCTTCAACCCATACTCCCTGTATTAACTATCACTTACCCTCCCAGTAGCCCCTGGACAGCTCTCTAGGACCTAAAGTTACAGACAAGTTGCAGATCTGCATTGATGGAGGGCATTTCTACTTAGGGAGTTTCTCACACGAATGGGGAAGACAAGAATTAAAATGGGCCCCTAAGTAGTTTGAAAAAATAGCTCCCTTTTGTGTGTCCATACACTGGATAATTGCCTAGAGCTGACATACGTCTTCTTCTCCACCTCAGCAGTATTGCAGAGTCTAAGTTGCAAGTTCCTGCCTGGGTATATGGCTCTTTGCCCTGTCTGCTGAGCCAAAGTGAGAGAATGAACTACTGCAGTAGAAGCAGCAAAAAAGAGAATGCCCTGCAAGAAAAAAAAATGACCAGTACTTGCCACACAAGCCCAGAGGAGCCTATGGGAGCTTTAGGAATCTTTGGAACTTACTGCTATCCGAAGGACAGAGGCTTTCACGGAAGTCCATTTGTCTTGTCTCCGGTCTATGACAAGGATAAACCCAATTCCGGTGTCTTGTAAACTAAAATGAGAAGACGGGACATGTTATTGTCATCGGAGAGAGGCAGAAAGAAAAACCTTTTCCAATACATCTTTAAGAAAGCTTCCAAGTGAAATGACACCTCTTATATAATAAACCTTTTACCATTCTGCATTGCAACGTATAACTCCATGAAAAACATGCCCACGAAAAGACTGCAGCATTTCCAGAGGGTTCCCATGCAGACTCATTGAGTCAGTTCAGGAGCAGTTCTTATTCACAGACAAACAGATTTTTGTACAGTTCAAATGTCCATTTCCTTTTTTAGCTCAGTATCAACCATCTCACATTTTGAGGATCTTGGTAAAACCTATCATTCCTAAAGCTAAACACACTGGTGCTCCACAGTGGAGAAAAACATGGCAATCTCTTTCTCTGTCCACTGGCTGTTTAACCCTTTCAAAACAAGTTTTATGATCCTCATATCACATTAGTCCTAGACTCTGAGGTTTTCTTGTTCTTCCATGTTAGAAATTTGCTCTCAAAGGGGCTGTTACAATCACTTTGGGAAAAAATCCCCAAGGTTTTGGAAAGCTCACGAGCATCTGTCCGAAAGAAGAGAGAGAATACACATCTTTGAAATAGCCACATCTGTGAGAGGGATCACACACTTTAATTCTTGTATAATGGTGCCCTCTGCTCTTCTGATCAGCTTAACTGCACGAGCCCCAGCCACCGAGTACAAATGAAAAGGTCTGCTTCTGTTGGGTGATTCCACATCCAAGCCAATTGGGTAATGCCAGCAGCTGACTGGCAGCCAATCCCAACCAAAAGGGAACGTGACAGGCAGGCTCAGAATGAACTGCCTTGAATTGCTAATTTCTGAAGATGGAGGAGTACATTAAAGTGCGAGCCATTGCTGGATTTAAGTAAGGAAAAAGAATTGTGGGGGAAGAACACACACAAATGAGGTCATTTGTGGTCGAGCTGTATATATAGCAAACATTAGCAGATAAATGCACGTAGAGTATCTCCAAGAAAGATCACTCGCAGTTCTAAAAATTGAATCACGATGATGATACAAAAAAATACACATGTCATTGGCTCACGGCACCCATCTATCTATAACTTGATGATGGCTCCCAAATGTCTGTTGCAATTTAGCTGAACAGTAGCAAAAATGCTTCTCGTTTCATACAAAAATAATACTAGTTTTGGTCCATCATCATCTTGCTACAGTAGTTATTAAACTGTAAACTGAAACATATACACTTTGCCATATAATAATTTTGTTACCCACTATTTCATATTTCTGTGGCTGACTATAATAACAGATTTGATTTGTGGTCCACTATTAAGTAGTACATTGAGGAAAAAAAAAAACCTTCCTATCTTTTTCTTTTTAAAGAGCAAAATGATAGTTTCCTTGATTTATAAATCAGCTTTTCTCAAAAGAAATCAAGTATTTGGGAATGTTATCTTCTTTATGCCACATATATAACAAGACTAGAAAAAAATTCTGATTTTGCATTAAGAAAAGTTTGAGCTTTAAAATATTTTTTAATCTTGGTGAGTTAAGAAATAGGGACAGGCACTCCTAATCAAGGGATTCAGTCTAGTATTCATTTTACTAACTATGCTTTTGTTTTTCTCATTAGGCTGTAATACACCATACACAAAAGTCACCAAAAGAATAGGTTTAAAAATTTTAAAATGTTAACATTTATTTTCTCTCTTTCCCACCTCCTGCCCCTAACAATGGGAAAACCACCACCACCACAACAAAATAAATAAAACTCTTTTTAAAAAATATGTATAGTCTAGTAATACAAATTCGAACATGATCCACATCCAAAAAAGAGATGTCTCATTCTGGACCCTGAGTCGATTGCATCCACCAGGAGGTGGGTAATATGTTCTAGTCACAGTTGTTTTAGGATTGATCAGAGCTCTTATATTTTTCTTTTTCTTTTCTTTTTTTTTTTTTAAAGCAATCGGGGTTAAGTAACTTGCTCAAGGTTACACGGCCAGTTATTGCTGGTGTGGTGCTGAGTGTCTGAGCTCGGGATTCGATCTCCAGGCCATCCGGACACTGGAGCCAGTGCTCTTACTCGCTGAGCCACCTGGCTGCCCCTAAGCAATTGGGGTTAAGTAACTTGCCCAAGGTTACATGGCCAGTTATTTCTGGGTGTGGTGCTAAGTATCTGAGCCTGGATTTGATCCCCAGGTCATTCCAACACTGGAGCCAGTGCTCTTACTCGCTGAGCCACCTGGCCGCCCCTAAGCAATTGGGGTTAAGTAACTTGTTCAAGGTTACACAGCCAGTTATTTCTGGGTGGGTGCTGAGTGTCTGAGCCCGGGATTCGATCTCCAGGTCTTCCCAACACTGGAGCCGGTGCTCTTACTCTCTGAGCCACCTGGTCGCCCCTAAGCAACTGGGGTTAAGTAACTTGCTCAAGGTTACACGGCCAGGTGTTTCTGGGTGGGTGCTAAGTGTCTGAGCTCGGGATTTGATCTCCAGGTCGTTCTGACACGGGAGCCGGTGCTCTTACTCGATGTGCTACCTGGCCGCCCCACTCTTACATTTTTCAAAGCTGTCTTTGTAGTATTATTATTGTATAAATTGTTTTCCCTGACAATTTATAACAACATTCTCCTCTCAGTCCCCTACCATGGAGCCTGTGATTAAATCACTGTAGGGACTTCCTAGTGGGAAAACTTCTTTTGCCAAGGTAGTTCTGAAACGAAGTCTTACGGTGTTGTGTGAGTCACTGAGCATTTAAATGACTCAATGATGGCAAAGCAGAGCTTCAACCACATCTTCCTGACTCAGCAGTCAACTTTCATTTTTGGGGAGCGGGGAGAGGCAATCAGGGTTAAATGATTTGTCCGGGGTCACATAGCTAGTAACTGTCTGAGGCTGATTGCCCCAATTCTTACCTAGCCTTTAATTACCGAATGGACATTGCCACAGACAAACTGAGACCTGGGAAAGCCATTAGCTTAAAAAGGCCAAGGTCTCCCACTGCATTGAGAGCCATCACCAGTCGTATTGACCTATGTCTCACCTCTGGATTCCAATGACTCTGGAAGAGAGAGTGAAGCTGATGACTTTGCACAGCCTTGCCTCACTTAAATTCAGTCCACTTGCAAATGAAGACATCGCTCTCCTAATGTCATTGGTCTACTTCAAGAAAGAAGGATGAGCAACAGTCTGAGGCTGGATTTGAACTCAGGTCCTCCTGACTCCAGGGTTCATGCTGCACCAACTAGCTGCCCCCGACTTTCTCTCCACTATGTCATACTGCCTCTGTAACCTACACTAACTCAAAATTCACCTCCTCCGATTGAAATAAATCCTTCTCCAGTGCCTCATCATAGCATGGAGAAAACTCCAGGCTCTCAAGGGTCACACCAAATGGAACACGAGCTGGCAAGACTTAGTAGGAAACAATGGTGAGGCAACATGACACAATGGGAAGAACGTTGGAGGTGGAGTTGGAAGCATTGGTCCCAACCTTGACTTCTGCCCTTCTTATCTGTGCGACTCCACCATGCAGCCAAGTCATTTAATCTTCCTGGACCTTTGTAAAGTGAGAAGGCTAGATGCTTCTAGGTCCCAAGACTGTAATTCTAGACATCTATCATCCACTTGTCAGGCTAATTAAGTCAGAATACGCTGAGCTCATCACCAGAAAGCTGCCACCTTATTATATGCATATGTGTGCACATGTGGATATATGGATGCACATGTGTGTAGGCCACACACATATGTGTACACACATGTGTATTTATGTGAGTGTGCATTGTGTGGATCTGTATGTGTACGTGTGTGTAGATATAAAGATATCGATATTGATATAGAGCTATAGATGCAACTCATTAATGACAGTTTGAGGAATGGAAGAGTTGGGACCTCTGTCATTCAAGAGTATAACAATGAAGTAAACCACTCTGAGGTACTGAAGTAAGACATTACTTAACATAACTCTGGCTATTCAAACAGAATGTGCCGGGGATAGCTTTGGATTTTTTGTTAAGCATTGCCCTGCCTACGGCTACTCCCTCATTTTCCTTTAGTACTTGGCCTGTGCCTGTAAACAGATGCCAAATAAAGGTTTGTCGATGCTATGACGTTGGACTGCCACTGTAAGATCTGGGGGTGTGAGGTCAGTCTTAGAAAAGGCTGAGGGCCTCCTGTGTAATTTATGTGGGGGCCGACCAAGAAAACAGTAAGGTCTTAGAGTATAACTAGGCAGTTCTCCAGTTTGGTGACTTAAATCTCAGAGCATTTAGTACATGGTATTAGACAATGACATTTTCCCTGTTAACTCTGCCCCCCCTTTATAATAATACAAGGAGTCTTAAAAGTCTTAGTACAGCTTTTACCTTTAACAGCTCAAAGCTAAGTGTTTTAAATAGCATTGTTGTTTTTCATTCATTTCAGTCATGTCCAACTCCTCGTGATCCCATTTGGGGTTTTCTTGGCAAAGATAATGGAGTGGTTTGCCCTTTTCTCCTCCAGATCATTTTACAGATGAGGAAATGGAGGCAAAGAGGGTTAAGTGACTTGCCCAGGGCCATACAGTTTGTAAGTGTCTGAGGCCAGATTTGAACTCAGGAAGATGTCTTCTTTTCTCCAAGCCCAACATTCTATCCATTGCACCACCTAGAGGTGCCCTTTCATAGCTTAAAGTTATATTAAAACTTTTGGGATCCTCATCTGCAAGGGAGATGGGTGGTATAGTGGAGAAAGAGCTGAACTTGGTGTTAGGAAAGCCTGAGTTCAAATTTTGCTTCAGAAAATTATTAGCTCTTTGATCTGGGCAATTCACTTAACCACTCTCAGATTCAGTCTCTTCATCTGTAAAATGGGGATAATATATCACCTACCTTCTAGGGTTGTTGTAAGGATCAAATGCAAAAATATTTCTAATGAGCTTAGCACATAGCAAGTGCTATATAAATGTTAGCTATTACAGCACTGGCCCTGCAGTCAGGAAGACCAAATTCAAATCCAGCCTCAGACACGAGACCCTGGGCAAGTCACTTACCCTCTGTTCACCTTAATCCCTCCTCTGTAAAGTGGGGATAGTAACAGCTTCTAGCTTCTAGGATTGTTGTAAAATGAGATAATGTTTGTAAAGCATTTTAGCACAGTTACTGGCATGTGGTAGGTACTAGATAGATGCTTATTCCCTTTCCTTTCTTTTTTTTTTTTTGCTTTTTTTTGGAGGGCAGTTGGGGTTAAGTGACTTGCCCAAGGTCACTCCCTTTCCTTTCCTATTGCTTTTTTTTTTGTATAATTAGTGCTACAGTTGATAGAGTGTTGGGACTGGAGTTAGGAAGACTTGAATTTATATCTGGTCTTAGACATTAATTGTGTGATCCTGGACAAGTCCCTTAACATCTGTTTTCTTCAGTATTCTCATCTGTAAAATGGCAATAATAATAGCACCTACCTCCCAGAGACATGGGGATGAAATGAGATAATAACGGTAAAGCACTCAGCACAGTGACAGGTACATAGTTACTATATGCTATACTATACTACTACACATAGGTGTCATATAAATATTAACTATCATTGTTAAATTAATGAAAGAATCTATCCTATCTTTAAAGATTTTTACTCCTGATCTCCTTTAATAATTAATTTCAGTACTTAATATTATCACAAAGTTTTTTTTTTCTGCACTGACATGTAATTTAAGTTACTATAATTACTATTATTAAGTTACTATTATATTACATATGATTATATATAATTGTAATGGGAATGGGAATTTGAAGATCTTCCCTGTCCCCTAATAGACTGAATGTAATCACATAAAGCCTGTGGTGGGAAGAGCTTGCAGAGCCCACAGGAAGCTGGGAGTCAGAGCAGTTAGGTGGTGGGAGTAGAGAAGATGCAGGCAAGGAGACAGCTAGGCTAGTGAGTATTTGTTTGTGGGAAGGCTAAAGGACGGTGTGTTATAGCATATTAACTTCTTTGTTGTTATGATGGATTCAGTTTTCTGCTGTTGGGATTTAGCTATCTGGTGTTTGAACAAATGTTTTGCTTCTGTCTTCTTTATGAAGAGTATGATATATTTTGCGATTCAGAATTGTGCCAGCATATTCATAGTTGCTGTTGGTGCTATGAATATTATGTTGGCGCTACAATAATATATATATATATGTACATATATATATATATACATATATATGTGTGTGTGTTCTATTATATAGAACATTAACACTATTCCCCACCCCATGCAGTGTTAGACATAGGGATAAGACCTGGAAATATAATTTCATTGATATAAGGAATTTGTAGGCTTTGGAAACTCCTTTTTAGCAATGCAGGCTGACACCTTCTCTGTTACATATAGTCTTATAGAGCTGCTTAAATTACTAAGAATTTAACTTACTTGCTCAGGGTCAAAGAAAGATTGTACTTGAAATGATGTTTTTCTGATTCTAAAAGCCTGCTGTTTATTGACTATCCCATCCAGGCATTGAGAACCAGTCATCAAACCTTCCTACTCATGTCATGCCATTTCAAGTCCTTTTTAACTTTTTTCTCCTAATTTCTATTCTCCAAATTTAGAACAACCACAACAACAAACTAAATTGCTTTTAAAAATGTATTCATACATTTTGTTTTTGTACAATAGACACTTTTCAACAAATAATTATTTCCTCCCTCTCAAAAGTACACGTCTCACAAAATGAGTTAAGCTAAATCACCTGTTTAATTACTTTTAGCCATTCTTTTATTCCCTCTCTACAACTTCATAAATTAGGTAATCCCACAGTGGCCTTAACATTTTAAACAGATTTTATTAATTTTTGTCAATGGCACATTCTGTGTGCCCAAAGCATCATGTGCCTAATTTTATATTTGTGTATCTTTTTACTCAGAGCAACTATACTCTATGGATAACTATGATTTTGATCTTTTTAGCTTAAAAATTATTATTCACTTAAAACATTATTATTTTTTTAAACATTATTTTTTTAATTCTAAGTTCCAAATTCTCTCCCTTCCTCTTGCCCCTCCACCATCCATTGAGAAGGCAAACAATATGATATCAATTATAGATGTGAAATCATGCAAAACAGATTTCCATATCAGCCATGGATGACTATGATTTTTAGCTCACTTTTTCTCATTCACACATAGCCATTTAATCCCCAAGTTTGTCTGTCTTGTTAAATAAATTTGATCCAATGAGTCATTCTGCATTTCTAATACTTATAGGCTGCTTCAACAAATCAAGGCTTCAGAAAGTACTAATTTTTTCTCCAAAATCCTTGTCTTTCCACTTTCCAAAATGGAGTCATTTGCCAACTTCAATATTGCAAGAATGTGTAATTAATAAAAGAAGTGGATTAATGGGCATTAATAATAAAACACCAATTGGAAAGAAGTCAATAAATTGCTACTATGTTATTACAGGCTAATATTCATTTTATCATGGAATCTTTCCATTTCTATTGCTACTTTGGGAGGCAATAGCATAGTAGAATAGATTACTGGATGTAGGAGACAATTGGTATCAACTCTTACCTTGGAAACATTGCCTCTGTGACCAAGAGCAAACCACTCAGCCTCTGTTAACCTCCATTTTCTTTTCTATAAAACTTGGTAATAAATACTTATATAGTAGGGGGTGGCTAGGTAGTGCAGTGAATAGAGCACCGGCCCTGGAGTTAGGAGGATCTGAGTTAAAATCTGGCCTCAGACACTTAACACAAAACTAGCCATGTGACCTTGGGCAAGTCACTTAACCCCAATTGCCCTACCTCCTCCCCTCCAAAAAGCAAAAAAAGAAAAAAACACCTATAATATTCATCACATAGCGTTGAGCACTTATAATTTTAAACCATAAGAGAGAGGAAAATGTTAGGTGATGGAAGAATATCCTGATACAAGAAAAATGATCATTATTTAGCCAAGGAGAAAAATAATGCCTTAAAACAAATCACTGAGATTTTTATTTTAGGTTTTTTCATCTTTGAACACTTCCTCAATGAACAGTTTAAAATGTATGGAAGAGAAGGTTAAGAAGATAATGTTGTTAGGGGCGGCCAGGTGGCTCAGCGAGTAAGAGCACCGGCTCCAGTGTCGGGATGACCTGGGGATCAAATCCCGGCTCAGACACTCAGCACCACACCCAGAAGTAACTGGCCGTGTAACCTTGAGCAAGTTACTTAACCCCAATTGCTTTAAAAAAAATCTATATTAAAAATCAGCATAATGGGATATTTTATTGTTGAAATCTTTAAGCAATCATGAGATGGTAAAGAAGTGGTCCATTGTTGAACATAGTTTGTGAAATTCTTGTTCTCTACCAACACACTCATTGAGAATGCCCTCAATTAATTTATAGACATTATGTATGATCAATATAATAAATATTTTACCTAATAAAAGTAGTAACAAAATTGCCCTGTTTATGTCATCTACTGAACATTTTGTTTTATTCCATGTATGTTTTAAATATATTATTTCTAACCAGTGGTATCTATCTCCGCCAAGAAAGAATGAAGTCCCACAGGCAAGAATGAAGTCCCTTGGCTTGGCATGAACTACAGATGAAGAGAGGTTGTGAATCTTAAAAAGATAATTTTGGTTTTTCTCTCCTTATGCTGGAGGCAAAACATCTTGAGAATCAAGGAAGGAGTGAATAAAGAATTCCTCCATGCTAGAAGGTTTGAATTAAGTACTGGCATAGGTTTAGAAGTGGTTCAAAATTTTGCTTTTGGTTAGGTAAAGATAAGGAGGGAGTGCTGAATGCTGCTATCCCAATCAGGAGACTAATCCATGGAGACATCACTAAAAAGGACTAAGAAGGGAACCATTGTGGCTGCTTGATTCTATGACACCAACAATGAGAACACTGTTCTTCTTTCCTTGATTTCCAAATAGGTGAATTTAGGTACCAAAGCTTTCCTTAAAGTTAAATTTATATCTTAAGTTTTAATTAGTCCCCAATGTCAGTTAGATGATAGATTGATCCTACATGTTCCTGGTTGCATGCTTCATTATTTGTAAAGGGAACAGCAGGAAGAAGCAGGGGGGTGGTTGATAATTTCTATTGTTTTTCTAGCCAACCATCTCTGAAGGGAGCCTATGGTGCTAACTAGAAAGTAGATCCTATCTGTAGAAGAGGAAAAGAAGCAGTTGTACAGAGCTGACCACACCCATTTTCCAAAGATGGGGGCCAGCTAATATTGAATCACTAATTTCTTCTTTGTGTACAAGAAAGGAGTCAAATCCTCACAAATACTTAACTATATTCTCTCCCTCTGTCTCTTCTTCCCTCTCTTTCCTTCTTTTGTCACTACCCACTAAATCATGCCCTCTCTCCTTCCCCACTGCCACAAAAACTGAAAATTTTTTTGTAACAAATAAATACAGTCAAGTAAAACAAATCCACCTTAGCTATGTCTTTAAAAATTCATAGACTCATGTCCCCAGGGACGGGATTAAACGAGGTCAATGGATTTAGCACTCTGAACCGGGAAGTTCACATTTGGATTTCCAAATGAGGACAAAGAAATATATTTAGTTTCTGTTGGACCACTGGGAAGGTCAAGGTGAGCCACCTTAGGAGGACAAGTTCAGAGTTACTGAGATAAGAAGGCATTATGAACAGGAAAATCTGTCTTGGAAAGGACATTGGATTTGGAATCAAAGGACCTAAGCTCACACCTCAGCTCTGTGACTTAATACTTCTGTGACCTTGAACCTCATTGGGTTACAACTAAATGATCTGTAAGAAGTCTTCTAGCTCTACAACCATGATTCAGCTCTTCTTATGCCCAGCATGGCTTTTTTCACTCATGATCTGTCATGAGTATAATGTACTGGGAGAGAACTGGACTTGGAGTTAGGAAAGAGATTGAAATACTAGGTATTAACCTTCTTAGTTTTATGACTGGGCAAGTCATGTCACTTCACTCGGCCTCAATTTTCTCATCTGCAAAATGGGGATAATGATTCTTACAATACCATTGTAGTGAGCAGAGTGCTTTGCAAACCTTAAAGTTCTATATAAAATGTTGAGCTATCATTTCAATTGCCCTTTGTCATTTGTACTATGAATTTTGTTGTTCTCAGATTCATTCTGTTCCAGGACAACCTAAAGAGCTATTTATAGGGATACTATTTCAGATGGAGAAAGAAATAGCAAACCACTCCAGTATCTTTCCCAAGAAAACCCTAAATGGGGTCATGAAGAGTTGGACACAATGAAACAATGCAACAACAACATGGTCTCATTATGTTATGGGTTATGGGACCTAGACCCCTAAAAGGAAAAGACCATGTCTTGGAAAGCAACCCAGACCCTCAATTTTCCCACACAGCAACCCTATCCCCGGTATTTTATCTGAGGCATCTGACCCATCCCAACTCACCTAGAGATACTCAATAATCCTTTCAACTGCCTTTTCACTGCGGCTCTTCAAGCTTTTAACTCCTTTCACTGTCTGCCCCTGGGCCAACCCAGGCTATTTACCACTCTTTAATCCAATCCAGACTTCCTCACTATTCCTGTATATAAGTACCAATCTTATGCCCATTAAATCACAGCTAACTTAGAATCTAGCCTGCTTCTGTTGGCCATCCAATAAACCTTGCAACTTTGACTAGAAAGCTTGAGTGGTTGAATTTCAAGGCAGACTTGTCCTATACCCTTATATTTTGGTATAAAATTCCCCAAACCACAACAGGTGAGACCATAAATGGCAAGGAAGTGGAAGGAATGCCCATCAACTGGGGAATGGCTAAACATGTTGTAGTATATTAATGTATTGGAATGCCATTGTTCTATAAGAACTGATGAGCAGGCAGATTTCAGAAAAACCTGGAAAGACTTACATGAACTGATGTTGGGTGAAGTAAGTAGAACCAGGAGAACACTGTATACATTAACAGCTACATTGCACTACTACGAGCTATGATAGACTTAGTTCTTCTCAGCAATACAATGATCCACGCCAATTCTAAAAGATTCATGGTGGAAAATTCTATCTATGTCCAGAGAAGGATCTATGGAATCTGAACACAAACCAAAGCATACTATTTTTACTCCCTTCCCCCCCACCCCCATAGTTTTTCCCTTTTGTTCTGTTTCTTCTTTTACAACATGACTAATATGAAAATATGTTTAATATGATCACACATATATAAACTATATCAGATTGCTTACCATCTTGGGGGGAGTAGAGAAGGAGAAAAATTTGGAATTAGAAATCTAATAAAAATGAGTGTTAAAAACTATTTTTACATGTAATTTGAAAAAATAAAATAAATAGTATTTATAAAAGAAAAAAGTACCATTAGAGATCACTTGAGGCCCAAATCTTCATTTTATAGAAAAGGAAATTGAGGTCAAGGAGGAAAAGTGACTTGGCCAAGCTCATAAGCTAATAACAGAAACAGGATTTGAATCCAGATCTTCTCATTCCAAGTCTGGTGATCTTTTTACTGTGCCACACCTTAATCACTTAATTCTAAGTTAACTTTTGGTTGCCCACAACTCATTTAATATTTAATTACTTAATTTGGTCTTCTGATCCTATTTCTCTGAACAACCTCTTTTTGTAAATGATAGCCTTTTAAATAAATAATATTTTTATTTAATAATATCATGTGGCTATGTCTTATCTGTTCAAAGACAATGTTAGCTCTCTAAGGGCAAGGATGATGTATACTGATTTGTATCCCACACTCAGCCTAGTGTCATGCTTGCACCTAGTAAATTCTTATTGAACTGAGTGTATATAGGTAGACAGAGAAGTGCCTCCAAGCTGGTAAAGGTTGGCAATTTCAAATTTTCGTTCTTGTAGTTTCATCACAGAGACCATTCAGTATCCTCTCTCTGAATTTCTTTCATGCAATTGGTGATCTCATATACCTAAGGGAAAGGGTGGATATTCAAAATTCTTGGTGCTTCAAAAAAGGAAATGTTTCCAGGGTGGGTGCTAGAAATTAACTTTTAGCCTTATCAAAGCTCCTGGCTTCTCTTGGTGGTGTGGGTGGTAGTAGTGAAAACACAGGAAACAGGAGAATGAATAACTAAGGATGGACACACACACACACACACACACACACACACACACCACTCCCCAGAAGCTCTTTCTTGATATGTTGCTCTATGAACACTTCACATCTTCCTGCTGATTTAGGGACTGGTAGTTTTCTCACATCACAACAGCTGGCTTTGCGGCTGGCCTTAGTTTGCTGTTTCAACAGCTGAATTGGAAGCTGAATTGGAGACTGATTACCTCATTTTTGGCCCATGAAAATGAATATGTAAGAGAAAGCTAAAAACTCTGTATCATTCCTCTCCTCTCCTGGCAAAAATCATAAACAATTCAGTTCTCATTTCATTTTGAGAGCTCATTTAATCTTTAATCTAACATAACCCGACTAGGTAACGTGCAGTCTCTAACTTCTTGACAAGCTGGGTAACATGCATTCTTACCAAGCTCATGAATCAGACCTTCTAATCAGCTCCTCCACATACAAGGCAAAGGTTAAGGAAAACTAAGATATCACATTAATGGAGCCCTGAAATGAGGGCTGAGATTCTACTTGGCAATGATACCTTTTTTTTTTTTTTTTTTTGCAGTAAGACTTCCCCCTCCCTTTCCCTCTACCAATTTTAAGAATTTTGAGTATTTTCTTGTAAGGGCCCTTGAAAAATGCTCATCACTCTCAGCAGCTACTTATTCTGCTCTAGAAAAGAAATATCTTGGTGATGAGCTTTCTCTTTCTGTCTAACTCACCAAAATACTTGGATATCCAGTTAAGAGAATAAAACACTCTCTCAGATGGGACACCTGAAGGAAGAGTGGGTCATGGCCCATAATATCCCACTTAAACTCTCTTTCTTCTTTACCCTGAAATATGACTTTTCCCTGGAGTTACCACCTCCCTTGCTTGGCACCCTCTATAATGCTGGCCCATCTTCTCATACCTCTCCTATATTTCAGTTACCTGATCAGAAGTTAACATACACCAGGCTCCCTCCACACTTAACAGTTTTACTCATAAATCTCTCCTCTGTGAAGTTTACATAATCCCATCACTCTGTTCAGATTCTTGTGTCTTTCAGTCACCTATCTCTAGGACAGGATACCATCTTCCTTAAGCTACTTTGGCACCAGACTTCTCTTCATTTCTACCTTGCCCCCTAACCCTTTTCACCTTTGGTGATGTAACTATTTGTAGTGATAATAACATACATCACTTGGGCCTTTACATTCATCAGCCTTCTCAATTCATGACCCACTTTATCTCTATCATCTACGAGGATGGTTGTCATGGACCTGAATAGACCAAAATTCAGAATTCTGAACCTCCCTTCTCTGACCACAATTTCTTGCCCTTTTAATCCTCTCACCATATTACTCCTTCTACTCTAATGATGACATCCAGTCTTTCAAGTCTTCACACTTTTCTCCCAGTTCATCATTCAATACTGATCCTTCTTTATTCCCTTTATGTCTGGAACTAATATCCAGCCATTATCATCTACATACGAATCCTTTATCTACTTTGTTCTTCCAAGGTTCCTGATTTACTAATCCCAAACCCTGTGTTTAATGCCTTTTATTATTCACTTAATGCCTCTTCAGCTTAGTATGGTGGAATGCCAGATTTAGAGTTAGAAATTGGGCTTGAATTCTGGCTTTGCAACTCACTACCTAAGTGACCCTGGGCAAGTCTGTCTGCCTGAGTTTCCTCATCTACAAAGTGGGATATATCAACTAAGAGCTCTCCTAGATCTAAGTTGATGATCTGTGGCCAAGCTGTAGGCTAATGGTAAATAAAGTCACAAAACTATGCTAGTTAAAATCACTACAAATATATGCCATCTTGTTTCAACTGGGGGTTCTCACCACCATGAAACAATATTCTTTTTCTCTAATTGACTCCCTTTCACATGCTCCATATAAGTTATTGCCATTTTTCTCCTCTCTCCTTAAGCCCCCAACTCCAACTTTATCCCTGTTCTTCTTCTCTCTTAACAGATAACTTTATTGAAATAAAATTGAGATTATCCCTCAGGAGCTTCTTCAAATGTCTTCCTCTGCACATTAAATTCTATTTACGCTCTTACCCACTTTCTTTTTTCCTTCACTCTCAAAGTGGCTCTCTTCCCAAAGTTAACCCTTCCTCTTTCAACCTCTGACCCCATCCTCTGCCACCTCCCCCCTAGTTCTTTGCTCCATTGATTATTTCTTCCATCTCAACTGGAATCTTTTTTTTTTTGCTATATTATTTTTCCAGTATTCATTTTGCCCTTCTTACATTAATTTTGCTATTTTAAGGAGATTCTTTGGAAAGGTACCACATTCCCAGAATGCTTCAGGGCAGGAACAAAATATACTTTTGGGGAAGCTAATCTAAGATTACATGTTCCATGAAGTTCTGGGATCAGAGATGCCCCTCCTTCTACTCCTTCTCCCCCTCCCCTTTCGTTGGGAGGAAATACTAAGGCTAAAGAAAAGATATTAGGAAGGAAAAAAAGGAGAAAGATAGAGACAGATGTGGTAGTTCCACCAATATTATCAATGAGAATAGATCACTATAGAAATGCATAAAAAATTGCTCTATTTCATGTCTGTTTGTTGCTTTTCGAGCTTCTCTTGCAAATGTTCTCTGAATGTTTTGCTTTAAAGAGAAAACTTAGATGGGGGATGATAGCTGTCATCCAGTATTTGAAGAGATGCCATTTGAAAGAAGGACTAGACATGTTCTTCTTGGCCCCAGAGGGCATGATTAAGCAACGGTGAGTTACACAGAGGCAGGTTTAGGTTTGGGGGAAGGAAACATTTTCTAACAACTAAAGCAATCCATAAAGGAATGAGCTTCCTCTAGTCAGTGACCCTTCACTAGAGATCTCTCTCTTTAAAAGAAAACAATGTTTTATTAAAAGCTTATCATTGAACATCATGGCAACAAGGGCTGCTTAGCAACTCTGCAGATTTAAATTAATGCCAACTACAAAACCATGGTTTTTCAGTCACTCTTTTTAGAGCTCCCATCAGGTTCATTTGTTCATTCACTCTTGCTTATACATTGTCACAGTATATACTCTATCCTGATTCTGCTTTATTTTGCTTTGAATTGTTTCTTATGTGTCTTTCCAGGTTTCTTTATATTTTCTGGTCTTAATTGCATCACAGTTAGGTGGCACAATGGATAGAATGCCGAGCCTGGAGTCAGGAAGAATCCTGAGTTCAAGTCTGGCCTCAGACACTTACTTAACGAGCTGTGAGACAGTAGGCAAGTCACTTAAGCCATGCTTTCCTTTAAGCCAAGTATCCTCATCTGCAAAATGAGCTAGAGAAGGAAATGGCGAAACACCCCAGTATCTTTGTTAAGAAAACCCCAAAATGAGATCCCAAAGAGTTGGACAAAGCTGAACAACTTCAGATAATCTTGGCAAGGAAGGAATGAAGAGGAAATAATTGGGGGAACTCCTTAGTCCTCTGACAGAAGACCAACAGAAAAGATTATTATATCATTTTTCTATATAGACCCAGCAGCCCCACACAAGGCAAAGAATAAACTGCTGTCCATTCCCTTTTGGTACAAGAGGGGCACTTGCAGTCAAGGCTAGGCAGTCTTTCTCTTCCCTTGGGGCATTAAGAGAAGCCATATTCCCTCTCTCCTCTTATGAAAAAACTGGTAATAACTTATATGGAGCATGTGAAAGGGCGTCAATTAGAGAAAAATAGTACTGTTTCACGGTGGTAAGAACCCAGCTGAAGCAAGATGGCATACAGTTATAGTGAATCTAACTAGCATAGTTTTGTGACTTTCTTCACCAGTAGTCTACAGTTTGGGAGCAGATCATTCAATGAGGAACGATTCCTTTCCCAGCTCTCTTTGTCTCAGGGGAGGCTGACGTGGGGGTAGGCGGGGAGATGGATAATTCTTTGGTGTTATGTAGGAACACCAGCAAATAGAAATGTTACTAATATGTGGCACTGTAAGTTCTTTGAGGGGAGAGGCTATTTTTTGCCTCTTTTTACATCCTCAGCATGTCCTTGTATGTGCTAGGTGCTTAATACATGTTTATTAAGTTGAATTGAACTGAATAAGGCCATGGACATGAGATCAGCCTCAGTATGGTGAGTGTTAGAGGAAAGAAGAAAAGCTGGGCACTATGGTGGGTGTGCTATGTGAAGGGACTAAGTGCAGGAAAGAAGGAAACTCTTGAGAGGCCTGGTAACGGGGCAGTGGTTCAAATTTTACTTTGGCAAAATCTCTTTTTTCCATACTATAGCTTCCTTGGCGGTATGAGTGTGTTTATAGGTGCTTGTCTCCATCTGAGAGTTGGTTTCTCTAGTAACCCCACAGAGAGTAATACCAATTGAGAACAATGGGGTTGAGTCCCACATATGGATGATGTGAATTATGTCTGGCTCAGACTACCCTTTAATTCTGTTTCCATCCCCAAAGGAGCAGAAGGGTCAGGGTACGGGGTGGGGACTCACCAGAGAGCCTCATCTGTGCTCTCTACCTTCCCTGAAAAGTCTATTTTTATTGTATATTATAGCTGAGGGGGAAAATGCAAATGTCAGTCAAAGTACAATGGAGACAACTGGGTGGAGAGCTGTTCAGCTGAGAATTTCAGTTTTTTCTGGGGAAATCCTGCCCTCTTGTGGTGTGAGATGAAAACTACATGTATAAAATGAGGAAATGCTTTGTCTCGCCAATGTGCTTGTTTCCCTCGCCATGAACACTGTGCTAATCTGAACAGGTTTTCTTTCCTTCTCCCTCTCTTTTGCCATGGCTCACTTTTATTTTTTTAATTCATTATTTTAAAAAAATTAAATTATTTATTTTTAGTTTTTAACAATTACTTCCATAAATTTTAAATTTTCTCCCCCTCCCTCACCAAGATGGCTTGCAATCTGATATGGGCTCTACAAATACATTCCTATTAAACACATTTTCACATGAGTCATGTTGCATAGAAGAATTATAACAAATGGGAAAAACCATGAGAAAGAAAAAAAAAAGAAAAGAGTCTGCTTCATTGTACATTCCGACTCCATAGTTCTTTCTCTGGATGTGACTGTCATTTTCCATCATGTGTTCTTTAGAATTGTTTTAGGTCTTTGCGTTGCTGAGAAGGGCTAAGTGTAACAAAATCAATCCTTACACACTGTGGCTGTTACTGCGTACAAAAATATGGAATGCTTCACGAATTTGCATGTCATCCTTGTACAGGGGCCATGCTAATCTTCTCTGTATCGTTCCAATTTTAGTATATGAGCTGCCAAAGCAAGCACTTTAGTTCCTTATTTATTTTAAATGTTCATTTAAAAAAATGTTGAGTTCCAAATTCTGTCCCTCCATCCAGCCCTTCCCCATCCATTGAGAAGGCAAGCAATATGATATCATATGTGAAATGCGAAATCACATAAAATCACATAAAACATATTTCCATATTAGCCCTAACCAGGCTTTCACCAAGTTACTTTTGAACCAAGTTACAAGTATTTGCAAGAAGGTCTGGCTGAGGGGTGGCTAGGTGGTGCAGTGAATAGAGTCAGAAGGACTTGAGTTCAAATCCGACCTCAGATACTTGACACACTTACTAGACGTGTGACCTTGGGCAAGTCACTTAACCCTAATTGCCCTCCAAAAAGCAAAAAACAAACAAACAAATAAACAAAGAAAGAAGGTCTGGCTGAGGTTCCAGCTATAATCTGTGGCAAAGGGAATGAGTCTGGCAGATCAAATGAGATAATATTTGTAAAGCACTTAGCCCAGTGTCTGGCACACAGTAGGTGATATATAAATGCTAGTTATTATTATTGTCATTTTCTCATTTTTTTAAACTCAGGCAAACTTAATAAGTCAATATGGGGGATGAATTTGAGACTAGACAAACTAATGAGCTCCAAATAGGAGAGTATATGTAACCATGCAAATATCTCCTCTGTTAATAAATAATAATAGTTTAAAGACAGGCTTTAAAATAACTTACATAGGGCAGCTAGGTGGCGCAGCACCAGCCTTGGAGTCAGGAGGACCTGAGTTCAAATCTGGCCTCAGACACTTGAGACCCTTACTAGCCGTGTGACCTTGGGCAAGTCACTTAACCCCAATTGCCTTGCCTTCCCCCCTCCAAAAAGACAAAAATAAGCTGACATTTATATAGACAGGCAGTGTGACAGCAGAGAACCTATCTCTGTGACCCTGGGCAAGCAAACCACTTAACCTTGTGGTGCTTTAGGCAACTTTAAGACAGTTTAGTGGTGCAGTAGACAGAACCCTGGGCCTGGAGTCAGGAAGACCTGAGTTCCAATCCAGCCTCAGACACTTAATAGTTGTATGACTCTGGATAATTCTCTCTTCACCTCAATTTCTTCAACTGTGTAATGGGGATGATCATAGCACCTATTTCACAGGTTGTAGGGAGGATTAAATGAGATATTTGTAAAAAGGGCCTAGCACATATTGTTCCCTTTCTCCCTCCCTATGAGCTACCAAGTAGAAATCAATCTGCTTCGGTAGACAGGATTTCCTCATTTGAGAATAAGGGTTGGGACTTAGATGCAAATTCAGGTCCTTCGATTTCAGGACTAATATTCTTCTTCTTTTTTTAAACAGGAAGGTTTTATTCACAAAAGGTGAAGCTAGTGGGCCCCTCAGCCTTACTGGGCTGAGCCGAATGTTGGGGTGGCTCCACGACTTGCCAGCAATGAGGGGGTTCCTGAGGACCACGATGACTGAATCCCCCCTCAGGAACATCTTGGAAATGTAACTATCTTTGTTCAGTGGTTCCAACTTTTTCTTGCCTTTGCCACTTTTGGGAACCTCTGTCCACATCTCTTTTATGCTCTCCAAGACCATGTTGCAGTGCCTGTCAAAGGCCTTCACTGGGC
>NW_027185863.1:11123118-11183699 GCF_028583685.1 Petaurus breviceps papuanus
TTCTGCAGTTCCTCAGGGGTCATCTCGCTCTTGGGCTTGTTTAAGAGACTCATGGTAGTGGTGACCCCTCAGTCCTTTGCGGTCCTGCCTTCCTTGTGCCGCGGCTGCCTCAGTGATCTGCCTCCTCGGTCCTACCGCCTCAAGTTGCTTCCGGTTCTGGTCAGGACTAATATTCTTCAAAGTCACCATGCTTCAGCCATAATGGTAATCTCTGAAGTTCACCTTCTCTCTAAATTCTTTTCTCCCTTGATATTCACAACAACTCTACGGAGATGGGCAGCGTGTTTTGATGGAGTGTGGTAGAGTGGAAAGGCCGCTGGGCTTGCAGTTTAAGGACCCTGGTTCAAATCCCAGCCCTGGTTTAAAATCTAGTCCTGCCACTTGGTTCCTTGTGTGACTTGGGGAAGCTACCTAACGTCCACGGGCTTCAATTCTTCATTAGTGAAATGATGATAAATGACATTTATGGTCCTTACAACTCTAGAATTAACTTCAGGAAAAATATCAAAGGAACTTGAACTAACAAAATTTCCAAGTCACACAAGTACTGTGTAAAGAATGCCAGGTTGGAAGGTGGAGTAGAAGCATAAACTTGGCATGAGCTCCCGCTCCAATCACTTCCAATACGTGTAAAAAAAAAAAAAACCCTAAACAAACTTTAGAGCCATGTAACCCACAAAGAGACAGAGAGAAACAAAGCTCCCACTGAAGGCAGCCTGGCAAGTGGACAGGAAGGCTCTATCACCCCGAGCTGAGAGTAGAGTGCAGTCCCCGTGTGAGCCATAAGGTTCTGGCCCCAGGGTGGCCCCAACCAGCTACAGCCAGAGCAGACTTCAGGAGAGTGAATCACCAGCAGCTGTGGCAGCTTCCAGACTTCTCAACCCATAAATGCTAAAGAAAAAGTAAAAGGTCAGTGTGGAACTCTGTTGGAAGGGGCTGGGGTGGGATGGAAGAGCACAGTCTAGCCCCTGCCCCTGGGGCAAGAAGCAGAGGTGGCATGGTGGCTGTGAAACCCGCTGAGTCCTGCCTCAGGAGCTCCTGGCCTACAGATCATAGGGGAACCAAGTGACCATTCAGAGGATAACTGCTTTTGCTTTAACTTCCCAATAGCTCTGGCAGCTGTGAAAACCCCAGCCATTTGGGACGCAGCTCTCTCCATTCTGCAAGCAGAGTTCTACTGTGGCAAAGAGCTCAAAAGTCAAGTAATTGGCTGGCAATATGAGCAAGCAGGGGAAGGACAAATAGACCACAGAATCCTTTTTTGGGGACAAAAAGGATCAAGGCATGGAGTGGGAAGAAGACAACAAAGTCAGAACTCCAGAATCAAAAGCCTCCAAGAAAAATATGAACTGCTTACAGGCCATGGAGGAGCCTCAAGAAGGCTTTTGAAAATCAAGTAAGAGAAAAACTGGAGAAGATAAATGAGAATGATGCAAGAAAATCATGAAAAGCAAGTCAACAGCCTGCTAAGGGAGACCCAAAAATACACTGAAGAAAATAACACCTTAAAGAATAGACTAACTCAAATGGCAAAAGAGGCCCAAAAAGCCAATGAGGAGACAAATGCCTTAAAAAGCTGAATTTGCCAGATGGAAAAGGAATTTCAAAAACTCACTGAAGAGAATCACTCCTTCAAAATTATACTGGAGCAATTGGAAGCTAATGACTTTATGAGAAATCAAGATACTATAAAATAGATCCAAACAAATGAAAGAATAGAAGGCAATGTGAAATGTTTCATTGGAAAAGCCACTGACCTGGAAAATAGATCCAGGAGAGATGATTTAAAAATTATTGGACTACCTGAAAGCCGTGATAAAAAAAAAGAGCCTAGACACCATCTTTCAAGAAATTATTGAGCAAAATTACCCTGATATTCTAGAACCAGAGGGCAAAATAGAAATGGAAAGAATTCACCAAACACCTCTTGAAAAGATCCCAAAAAGAAAACTCCTAGGAATATTGTAGCCAAATTCCAGAGTTCCAAGGTCAAGGAGAAAATAATGCAAGCAGACAGGAAGAAACAATTTTAGTATTGTGGAAACACAATTAGAATAACACAAGACCTAGCAGCTTCTACATTAAGGGATTGAAGGGCTTGGAATATGATATTCCGGAGGTCAAAGGAGCTGGGATTAAAACCAAGAATCACCTACCCAGAAAAACTGAGTATAATGCTACAGGGGAAAATAAGGTCATTCAATGAAATAGAGAATTTTCAAGCATTCTTGATGAAAAAAACCAGAGCTGAACAGAAAATCTGACTTTCAAATACAAGAAGTATGAGAAGGTAAACAGGGAAAAGAAATCATAAGGAACTTATTAAAGTTGAACTATTTACATTTCTATATGGAAAAATGATAATTGTAACTCATAAGACTTTTCTCAGTATGAGGATAGTTGAAGGGAATATACATGTGTGTATATATGTATATGTATACATACATATGTATGTATGTATAGGATGTATGTGTATATAAATACATATGTGAGTGTGGGCACATGTATGTTCATGTATATATAGACAGAGGGCACAGGATGAGTTGAATATGAAGGGATGATATCTAAAAAATAAAACGAAGAGGTGAGAGAGGAATTTATTGGGAAAAGGAGAAAGGAAGAGATTAGGGTAAATTATCTCATATAGAAGAGGCAAGAGAAAACTGTTACAATGGAGGGGAAGAGCAGGAAGGTGAAAGGGAATGGCACAACCTTACTCTCATTGAATTTGGCCTAAGGAGGGAATAACATATGCACTCTATTGGGTATCTTACCCTACAGGAAAATATGGGGGAAGGGCATAATAGGGGGGATGATAGAAGGCGGGCAGATTGGGGGAGAGGGTACTTAGAAGCAAACATTTTTGAAAAGGGACAGGGTGAAAGTAGAAAATAGAAGAAGTGCAGGGTGGGATAGGATGGAGGGAAATATAGTTTTTCAAAATTTAATTACTGTGAAAACATTTTGCATAACTACACATGTACATGAATTGCTTATCTTCCCAGTGGGGGTGAGTGAGGAGGAAAGAGGGGAAAAAATGTGGAAATCAAAGTTTTGAAAAATCAATGTTTTAAAAAAAATTTTGTTTTTTACATGCAACTGGGAAATAAGATATACAAGTATTGGGGTATAGAAATCTATCTTGCCCTACTAGAAAGTTTGGGGGTGAATGGGGGAGTATATAAGAGAGAACAGATTGGGGGAAGGGATATTCATTAGGCTTGCTATTTTGGGGTGGGGGTGGGTGTAAGAAGGGGAGAAAATTTATAACTCAAAATCTTGTGGAAATGAATGTTGAAAACTAAAAATAAATTAAAAAAATTTTTTTTGATTAAAAAAAAAGAATGCCAGGTCTCTAATCCAACTCCAAGTCAGAGTTTTATCTACTTACAAGAAGTGACAAGTTACTTGATGGTCTTCCAAAGTCAGACCAACATCAAAATACCTTTGCTTCAGTGGTAAATGTCTTATGCGGAAATTTTTCAATTTTATATTTTGCTGATCATATCTGCTTCATGTCTATTTGTAAGACTTAACACGTTTTCATAACTACCACTCAAATGGACCCCATGGGTGTGTGTGTATATGTATTGATTTGAAAGGCTGCTAAGAGATCAATATGGAAGTCACAATGGCAGGCTGTGGAGCACTAGGCTGGGTAGTCTCTTGACTTCCCATATTTCTTGCAAGTCTGGGAGGACAGGAGATAGACTGAAGGGCAGCCAAAAGGAAACTGAAATAGGTTTCCTAGCCTCTGTGTTACCAGTCACGTTGGGCCCACTCCTGAGGCAGCTCCAAGATGAAACAGAACTCTCTGAGAACCCAGCTCTACTCAGTCCTTGGAAACACCTTCCTGTCTGATGTCTGCTGCTGATCTCAGGGTGAGGAAGGGGTCAGAATTTCAAATAACAGTACTCGATATAAGGCAACTAATTTTAAGATTCACAGTCAATAAGGATTTATTAGGTTTCTGTAAGGTACCAGGCACTGTGCTAGTCACTGGGGGAGACAAAAACAAAATAACTACTGTCCTCAAAGAACTTCCATTTTATCCAGGAGACAAGAGGTACAAATAAAAGTGTAATGAGGGAACTGGCCAAGGAGGATCCAGTCTTTTGAGCACGGTCATATTCGCTCTTATACAGAGTATGTTCAATATTCTATGTCTGCTATCGATCCAACATATGAAACTTCAGAAACTTGTTTCAGCCATGATGATTCAATGTTAATATTTATGTGATGGTAGAGTATTCTAGTTGGAGAGAAGCAGGAGGGACTGACACCAAGTCAGAACTAAGTGTGCGTATGAAAAGGTCAAGTGATGATCTGTCAGGATTATGTGGCAAATATTTAACAACCATTTCTCAAAAAAAAAAAGAGTATGCATGATACATTTTAAAGTTTAATTTCCATCATTAACATTTTCTCTGTCACTTTCTTAAGTCTAGACAATCAATAAAACAAGTTCTGATTGGTAGAATTTGTTCATTTCCAAGGTGTAGATGCTCATGCTAAAAATTTAACAATTGGATGGGCATAAATTGGGTCAAGCACACTCTTGATCTTTCACTTTCTTCCCCTGGTGGTTCTTGAATGGGAAGTTACCTTATTTCCTTACTTAAGTGACCACTTGCTGTTCTTCATATTTTCCTACTGCCCTTTGAACTACATCAAAATTCCCAACTTCATGATTCAAGTTTCTTCACCAATGCCCTTCCTACTTACTAGTTTTTATTTCCTGTGATATTCTGGAGCAGAATCATTCTTCCCTCAGGCTATGACACCAAATAGAACGATTCCTAATTTTGAGAAATGTGGCCATGGGGTCACTTGTATATTCCACTCCACTTTGTTAGTGATCAAGAAATATGGAAGGGGGGAGGGGAAGGAGAAGAGAGGCATGGGATAGCGATCCTCTTGCCCTCTGACATCCTGTAAAGAGATCACCCAGGACAATGTCAAAGGACTTACTATCCCAAAAAGGGGACATGGGCCTGAAAACAAACTCATGGCACATAATCCTAGGGGAGAATTGTCTAGAGAAATAACAGAGGTAAATAGGTCTTTAAAAAGTCAGGAAGACTTCATGTTAGAAGTCTTCTTTAGTTCTCAAAGAAGCTAAGAAGAAGAGTTATAATAATATCAGTTTTAAGGTAGTTAGACAAAATAGGGATGTGTTTTGGAATCCTGTTTTAGAATGAATTTTTTGGGGGGGGAGGGGAGAAGGCAGGGCAGTTGGGGTTAAGTGACTTGCCCAAGGTCACATAGCTAGTAAGTGTATCAAGTGTCTGAGGCCGGATTTAAACTCAGGTCCTTCTGACTCCAGGGTCAGCGCTCTATTCACTGTACCACCTAGCTGCCCCAAAGCTAATAGTTTTAGATAGACACTTTCTTCCTTATCCCCAGTCATCCTGATCTATATCTTGCCACTGGACCCAGATGGCTCTGGAGGAGAAAGTTAGGCTGGTGACCTTGCACAGTCTTCTCTCACTTAAATCCAATTCGCTTGCAAGTCACGGTATCATCTTCCTGATAACATGGTTAGACAACAACTCCCATTACACTTATGGTCACTGTCACACAATTGAATAATAATAATTAGCATTTAAATTTCCTCTTACTATTTCATGGTGATTAATTTGGTCTGACCAAACTGCAAACTCTTATTTTCTACTTCTGGATCATCAGTCAATGAACATTTATAAAGTGCCTACTATGTGCCCTATAGGCACTGTGCTGGGGATACAAAGACAAAAATAAAATAGGTCCTGCCCCCTAAAGGTTTATATTCTATTGGGGGAAACGACAAACACAGAAGTATGTACAAAATATATACTCAGTAAATACAAAGTAATCTCAAGGTGGGGAGTATTAGCAGTTGGGGGAGTCAGAAAAGATTGTATATAGGAGAAGGTGGTACTTGAGCTGAGCTTTGAAGGAAGCTAGGAAGCCTAAGAAGTAGAGGGTAGAAAGGAATGCATTTCAAGTATGAGGATACAGTCTGTGCAAAGACAGAAGTGGAATGACATCTAATGGACACCAAGGAGACCACTTTGGTTGAACCATAAAGTGACTCTCAAAGGTGATGTGCCTAGGCTAGATGAAAGGTTTTGAATCTTGGGTTCATTTATAGATTTCAGGGGAGTCTCTGAATTTGGAGGGGCTAAGTAGGGGCTATAGTGGATGGAGTGCTGGGTCTGGAGTCAGGAAGAACTGAACTCCAATCTGACCTCACACACATACTAGTTGTATGACCCTGGGCAAATCACTTAACCCTGTTTACCTCAGTTTCCTCATCTGTAAAATGAGCTGGAGAAGGAAATAGCAAAACACTCTAAAATCCTTACCAAGAAAACCCCCAAAATAGGGTCACAAAAAGTTGGACACAACAAATTTGGAAAATAAAAAAGATTAAATCTTTATTTTAATATAATTTATTTTCTTTGTAATCCTATGTATTTTCTAAATTTGTGATCATTATTTAGAGAAGGAGCCCACAGGTTCTACCAGATTGACATTTACCAGATTGTCCATGAAACAAAGAATGTTGAGAACTCTTAGTATAGATAGACTCATTTAAAAGTGATAGTTCATTCAAAGTGCTTACAAAACTCTCTTCCAGTAAAGAAGAGAATTTCCCCAGTAGAAGCGTGGTGAGGACCAAGAGAACAGTAAGCACAGATGCAATTTTATGTGGTGTTGATATTTCTAAATGAACCAGTAACAGTGAAGCCTGCAGATCAGAGATGGGAGTTACCCAAAGCATATGAGTTTTCCTTCCACATTTATTTCTACACTAGGTTCTTGTATGTGCCCACTCTTCACCATAGTTATTGAATACATTGGTGGAAAAGTATTATCTTGGTTTATATCTATATTGTGATGCATTTTATCATTTATGTATTTATCTCAATATATCAAAATAATAAACATTATTTTGCCTTATTAAATAAATGTTTATGTTAAAGATATACGTACCATTATTATGAGTGTCTGGTAATGTAAAGACCACACATAATGTGGATGATTGTGAGTGGCTAGTTGGTAGACAGAAAACAAAATGTAGGGGAGTTCAAGACCTATGAATAAGGGAGATACATTTCCCCTTAACAGGGTTACTCCTGTAACTGCAAAAGGATTTGAAGGTAACTTCAAATGTGTGGCAGCTCCCTATTTTGGGGAGCCTAGACCAGCTGGTGTAAGAACAGACTGGAGTGAGCCAAAGCCAGAGAGAAGGAGGCTCTCTCCGATACTTTGATGAGAGGTGTGAGGCCCCAAATATGATATTGTGGGGGTGTTTATACCCCTCAGTAACTATAGTGACTAGATCCCATTAGAACATACCTGTCACTTTCTGTAGCTGGGGCATTAGAATAGAACCCACTTTAAAAAGTTACAGTGAACAGGATTTTTCTTTTTTCTGAAAAGTTCTCCCCTTGGTTCCTCATTCTTTTATCTGTAGTGGGGTTGATGTGCAGCCTTTTCCCAAGCTGGAAGTAAGCAGAAGGCATAGAGGAGAGGCACTGTGGAAGGAGAAGCTTGTGCTAGATTACAGAATGACTAGCTGCAGTTTGGAGGGAGGCAGGACACGTATTACCATCAGAAGCTCCAAATGGTTGGCGAGGCAGAGAGAAAAATGGTATGGGGCTTCAAGACTTAGAATGAAAAGTAGAGGAAACACATTTCCCTCCAAAAGAGTTACCCCTTGGAATTCCAAGAGGGTTTGAATGGAATTGTGCGGCAGTTGTCTTTTTTGGGAACTGATAATCATTTAATATCAATTTAATAACCTCAACAAGGGCCAGAGCCTGAATAGTCAACCAGAAGAAGAGCCGGGACCTAACAGCCTCTCTGTTCTTTGAGAAAACTCAGAAAATACCTCTTCCTACATGAACAAAGCCAGATGGGTCTGCCTTCATGGCCATTAAAAATAAGACCCTTAAACCAAGACACTATCTTGAGTAATCGGACTTTTTCTAATCTTAATATTTTTTTTTCGACATCTACTATGTTATGGAATGTTAATGGTAGAGAAAACACAGAAATCCTGAGTTATAATTTCAGTTGACACTTTGTCAACTCTCTTATTTTATTGTATTTACCACCTATTCAATTTAGAAAATTCCTTTCTCATATGATGATTAAACATTTATGAAGATCATAAATTTGAATTGGGATGGTTCTAAAATGTATTTAAGCCTTCTCATACTTTTGTTCAGGCAGTCAGATTTTATCTGGTTCCATACATGTATATATCTGGCTAGCTTTAAAGGAATAAACAATATGAATTTACATATGCCTCCTTTAACCAAATTTTCAGGTTGACACAACCTAGGTGTACATTCTGAGCATCATAGGACCACAGATCCAGAAGAGATCTTAAATGGCAGGACCAGAATTTAAATCCAGGCCCTGTAGCTCCAAATTTAGCCCTCTTTGCACTCTATCTCAATGTCTGCCATCTGGTCTCTTAACCTTGACGCTTTTCTTTGGACCTGCTGCTCAGATATTAGACATGTAAATGTACCATCTAACTCCATCACATTTGCATGAATACTTGATGTGGTTAAGAGCTGGCCTTGTCAGCCAACCATACTCTTGAGATATTGCAGCTGGAAATATGAATCATGAATTGCAGAGAGTCTGGGCAAAAGGAGTCATAAGAGAGCAAGGAGATGCAAAGCAGTGAGAAGGAAAGAAATATTAGGAAACACCGTCCCCACTGAAGTGAACAAGGACTTAAGTAGACTGAGTATGGCAAGTCCTTACACTTCTTGGGTAGGTTTCAAGATCACCAGAAAAGTGAGCTATTTATATATTTTATCTGTGTCTTTCTTTATATTTACAAGCATTGCCTGGCACACAATAAGTATTTAATATGTGCTTCTTGACTGTTTCTGTCTTCTCTTAACGAGTCTATTTTCTGTTAAATAATCTTTAAAAAATACAAATTGACTACAATGTTATAAATAAATAAAATACTAAGAGGCAACTTAAATCAAGTATGGCAGACAATGTTGAAGCTGTATTATCAAAGTTAAATGACACATTCTTTTTTCCATTTATAAATGGTAAACCTCAGAAATGGAAACTGGTAGAGACTGTCATTTGTAATCACAGTTTTTGCTTACCTATGTTTGGAAAATGTTCTTTATTGGGATATTTGGGTGTTTCCTAAGACACATCTTTTTGGGTCAAAATAAAATGTATCAATAACAAAGTGTTTTTAAAGCCCAAGTAAAAATAAATAGTTTTATGAGCCCCTCTGCCTGAAATAGTAGAGGATATAAAGGAATATGACCCTTAGAGAAATGAACCATGTTTCTAATGTTCCTAAGGTCATCTCGAGTGGGGGCTGAGCCATGACCCAATTGTTACTGAGGAATCATAAAGATTAAACCTTGTCCATGTGATTTCAGACATGGGAACCTTGGCTCGTGATCTCAGATCTTTTCTAGTTATTCTACTTGTCTTGCTATAATTAATCAAATCCAAAGGTCGTTATATTATTATCCAGTCAGTTTATAGTCAATTTCTGAATCCCTCCAGGATAGTAATTACCTTCATGGTGGATATACACTATTCCAAAATGGCCTCCCTCCAAGTCCTGTAACTTCTCTCTCCTGAAAGTCACACACAACCTCCATTACCGCTAATCAGGGTTATCCACATGAGGAGATGAGGAGATAGAACTGTTCCCATGGAGGTATCCTTTTTCACTCACAGCACAATACATGTATTCTCATTTTCAATATTAAGTAATTCAAAACTCAGATCTCTCCACTTCTATACACAAAATTTTCTCTACATAGAACCAAAAGTCAACTTGAGTCATGATTTTTATTTTACAGATTCTTTTTAAATCCATGAATAATATATTAGCTGACATACTTAGACAAAGAGATTCCTATCTATTGCTACATTTATATTTCATGCTTAAAATATTATATTAAAAAAAAACCTTTCTCCATAACTACCCTGTGAGGTAGATAGTATAAGGTTTAATATCCTGATTTTATAGATGAGGAAAGTGAGAAACAAACTTTTAAGTGTCGGAGCCTAGATTGACAGAATCACAGAATTTGAGTTAGAAGTGACATCTGTGGCCATCTGGCCCAATCTCTACATGAAAGGAATCCTCACTACAACATACTTGACAAGTGATTATGCAGATTTTAAAGGAAGGCTATTAAGTCCATTGTTCTTTTCAACAAACCACCACTGTCCATTTACGTTAGCCCCTTTGTACCACAGTTTATTATGAATCGATCAGAATTTTGCTTGAAATTTATATCGTACATAATATATATATATATAGATATTTTCCTTAATGAAAATACAAGAAATCTGCTTTTACGGATATAATACTTCACCTATATCATATTACTCTAGACAACAGGAAAAAGAATGGATCATGACTCTCAAAAATACTAAAAGACTCCGATACGACTAAAATATAGACTTTCTTAAAACAGTTTACTTTGTTGCTTCATTTTATAAACAGAAAGTGAATTGGTCCTTTGTAGTATTTATAATAGGGTCAAATAAATTCAGAAATCACCAAAAGCTTCTTACGTTATCCTGAGAATTGTCATCTTTCATATCTCGACGTACCTTGGATCATCAACATGACTGGTTTTCAGCTGCAATGTTCTCTGCTTTTTTCCATCTTTGCTTCTGCTCCCCTCGATAGTTGGCATCTCCCAGCATAATGATTTGGGGGCAGAGTACCATCTACTTTTTAAGCTATGCTTTTGCAGGCATTTGGCAAAGCCAAGTAATTTAGCTGGCCACCTCTTAGAAAGCTGGCCGCCTCTCAGAAAGCTGCCGCCCAATCAGGCAGGTTGCTCATGGTCATTTGAAGAAAAAACAGGCAATTAAAACTCTAAACATCTTCCTTTTTTTAACCATCCTTTCTCTCATCCAGCTATAGAAAGTACCATAGGCTGTGTTAGAAGAAGTTATGATAGAGTGCGAAAAGCACTGGATTGGGAATCAGAAGATTTGAGTTTGAATTCTAAATTGGTCACTCTGTGATCACATTTTTTTTGGGGGGGGGAGAAAGGGTAGGGAGAATGGGGAGACGGACAACTTTCTCATTTGTGAACTAGGGATAATACCCGTCTAGCTTTCCCTCACAAAATCATTAAGAAGAATAAATTAGGTAACCTAAGTTCAATAACCTAAGTTCAGGTAGTATCATCAGAAAGGACTGCACTCTGAGTCAAGAAGACCTGAGTTCAAATCCCACCTCAGACAAGTCACTTAAACCCTGTGAGCTTTAGCTCCCTTAACTATAAAATGACAGGGTTGGACAAAGTGGCTTTTAACATTCCTTCCAGGACTTAATCTATGGCCTTATGATCTTCAAAGGACTGATAATTAAATTATTGGAATTTATTTTGTTTCTAATTCTCCTTTCCTGTGTAGAGAAAGATCCCCATATCCACATCTATAACTTCTTTTTCAAAGTAGAACCCAAATAATCTCTCTGAATCTAAGGAAGAGCTCTCCTCTGTTTTCTCTGCAAATGAAGAGGCTGTTTTCCAATTCCACCACAGAGCAAGAATTGTAATCTCTAGACCTCTATTCTCAGACTAGAGATTAGATGCAATGGATAAGTTACTCAGGAATTTAGCTACTTTACAGGGCAGGCAACTTACCAAAAGAATGTAAGAATAAACCTGTCCACTGGTGGCGATCTGGGCAAAGCTGTTAGAGAATTCATAAGCACGGCGTTTTATTTTTACCTACCAACCATAACATGAATGGTGTGGGGGAAAAGAACACCGTCATTAGAGAAATGCCCCATGAAACTCCACAGTATTAAAGGAAAATCAGATTCCATAACTGACACATACTTTGAAATAAGAAATAACATCAAGATTATTTTACTATGGATATGTGGCACCATATAAAATTAGAGTGGATACAAGAAGAATCAATATGATTAAATGGTTAAGCTGGTCATCCTAGAGGCAGGATGATTAGGGTTTAAAATCTCACCTCACTATTGGCTACCTAGGAAACCCTGGGAAAGTCACTGGTCTTCATTTGAGATTCAGTTTCCTCATTCTTAAAACAGAAAGACAAGAGCCCTTAAAATTCACAGAGTCCTTGTGTGTACCTATTAGATAATGCTACCTAAATGATATAAAGGGTTTTCCAAAATTTACTGTATCACATGTCTATTGTATTGTTATTATTCCCTAATTCTATTTTAACCATCACCAGTGGTTCTTTAAGTGATAATATTACTTAAATATGATACTGACATAGTGCTTTAAGGTTTTCCAAGGGCTTCACACACATTGGTTCACTTGATCCTTCCAACTCTATAAGGGAGATACTTTTTTTGGAAGGGCAATTGGGGTTAAGTGACTTGCCCAAGGTCACACAGCTAGTTTTTTTTGGTGTTAAGTGTCTGAGGCCAGATTTGAACTCAGGTCCTCCTGACTCCAGGGCTGGTGCTCTATTCACTGTGCCACCTAGCCACTCCTATAAGGGAGATATTAAAGGGAGTATTATTGACCTTATTTTGCCGATGAGTATTACATATATTATTTCCTTGGTTTTGCTTATTTCACTTTGTATCAGTTCATATAAGTTATCTCAGGTAAAGCTTTAGCTTCTTAAAGTAAATTTTATTCTTATGTTTTGTTTTTCACATTGACTATATATCCTTTGTATCCCTCTTCCTCTCTCCTCCCAGGGAGTAGTCCTATATGACAAAGAACTGTTTTTGAAGAAAAAGAAGAGGAAAAAAAGCAGTGAAACTAATATATTGTTGGTGATTGTGGTGGTAAAAATACGCGGACACACACATGTATATATAAATGTTTCACAGCTAAGGAGCTCTTTATGCAAAGGAATATGCGTTCTCACGTTACTTTGTTCTTTGTAATTTTTGCTCCATTTAAGTTTAATTGTTATGTGGGAGGTTTTTTTTTTTTCCATTTATATTGTTGCACTCACGTTCCTTGGCTCCATTTACTTCACTTTGCATCAGTTCGTGTCTTTCCATGGTTCTCTTTATCCATGACACTCATCACTGCTCATGGCCTCGTAATATTCCATTACCACAATATGCCACGTGCCACCGTTTTGTTTACCTTTCCCCATCTGATGGGAATTGGTGTTTCCAGTTCTTTGCCAGGACAAAAGTGCTGTGTTAAATATCTTAGAGCATATGGAACTTTAATTTTACTTTTTTCCTTCAGATTTCCTTTTTCTTTTTTGCTTTATGGAGGGGGGAAGGCAGGGGTTAAGTGACTTGCCCAAGGTCAAACAGCTAATAATGAAGTGTCTGAGGCCTCATTTGAACTCAAGTTCTCCTGACTCCAGGGCTGGTGCTGTATTCACTGCGCCACCTAGCTGCCCCTTTAGATTTACTTTTAAAAGTAACAATAAATAAACTGAATTTTCAAGGTTTGATCTAAGTTGTAATAGTACAAAATTGAATACAGTCTATACCCCAAATATAACTCCCAAGTATCCCCTAGAGTACAGATGCAGGGGGGGAAGGCTTCTCTATACTAAAAGAATGTTTATGTTGGTATTTAAACAATTAGGTTGATGCTCCAACTATTCTTTGGGAACCTAGAATTTAAACTCATACCACTTGGGGCAGCCAGGTAGCACAGCGAGTAAGAGCACTGGCTCCAGTGTTGGCATGACCTGGAGATCGAATCCCGGGCTCAGATACTCAGCACCACACCCAGAAATAACTGGCCATGTAACCGTGAGCAAGTTACTTAACCCCGATCGCTTAAAAAAAAAAAACAAAAACTCATACCACTGTTAGACAAATTACATTTCCCTTTTTTAAAATATCTTTTAGTCTGGTGTTATTAGAGCAGTGATCACAAGAGGCCATTCTCCTAATGAAATGCAACTATTATTCATTATAGCACCTAGTATTAAGAAGTCTGAAAAATTCAACTAACCCCTGAAGTGCTGGGTGGCTTGAATTGAACCCATGTAACTGTTTGTGAGCCCTAATTCACTTTTTTTAGAATTCCCTGGGTTGCAGCAAAACTGAGTGCAATGCTTCAGGGGAAAATATGGTCATTCAATGAAATAGAGGATTTTCAAGCATTCTTGATAAAAAAAAACCAGAGCTGAACAAAAAATTTGACTTTCAAATACAAGAAGAGAGGCATGAGAAGGTAAACAAGGAAAAGAAATCATAAGGAACTTATTAAAGTTAAACTACTTACATTCCTACATGGAAAAACAATAATTGTAACTCATAAGAATTTTCTCAGTATGAGGACAGTTGAAGGGAATATATATGTACATATGTATACATACATATATGTATACATGCATATATGTACATATAGAAGGGTGTATGTGTGTATAAATATATATGTGAGGGTGTGCATATGTATGTTCATGTATACATAGACAGAGGGCACAGGATGAGTTGAATATCAAGAGATGATATCTAAAAATAAAATGAAGAGGTGAGAGAGGAATTGATTGGGAGAAGGAGAAAGGGAGAGATAGATTAAGTTAAACTATCTCATATAAAAGAGGTAAGAGAAAACTATTATAATGGAAGGGAAGAGCAAGAAGGTAAAAGGGGATGAGACAACCTTACTCTTATTGAATTTAACTTAAGGAGGAAATAACATACACACTCAGTTGGGTATCTTACCCTACAGGAAAATAGGGGGGAAGGGGATAAGAGGAGGGATAATAGAAGATTGGAGGAAAAGGTAATTAGAAGCAAACACTTTTGAAAAGGGACAGGGTCAAAGGAGAAAATAGAATAAGTGTGGGGTGGGATAGGATGGAGGGAAATATAGTTAGTCTGTCACAATATACCTACTATGGAAATGTTTTGTGTAACTACACATGTACAACCTATATTGAATTGCTTATCTTCCCAGTGGGGGTGAATGAGATAGGAAGGAGGGAAAAAATCTGGAACTCAAAGTTTTAAAAACAAATGTGTATATATTAAAAAAAAATTGTTGAGTTTGGGTTTTTTTGTTTACATGCAACTGGGAAATAAGATATACAGGCACCAGAGTATAGAAATCCATCTTGCCTTACTCAAAAGTTGTGGGGGGGGGGTGGGGGAAGATATGAGAGAACAGATTGGGGAAAGAGGTATTCAGCAGGCTAGCTGTTTTGGGGTAGGGTAGGGGAAAGATGGAGAGAAAAATTTGTAACTCAAAATCTTGTGGAAATAAATGTTGAAAACTAAAAATAAATAAATAAATTGGGAAAAAATAACCAAAAAAAACCCCAATAAAAGTGGAAAAAAAAAGAATTCCCTGGGTTGAAGGTGAACAGATGTGCTGAAACGGCAGTGGCATAGATGCAATTATTCTTACCACACCTGCCTCAGTGCCTCCCAAATGGTCCCTAGTATTTTATGTTTCTCTATAAAGGGTGATCTTTGACTTGGAATTTTCCTTTTTTTCCTTTCTCCCCAAGTGGTTACTGAGATAGATTTTTCCAAAGAGTGAACTGGATGACATGAAGGATGACCATATAGTTGCTGAGTCTAGGAGTTTCCTTTATACTGATGGGTTTTACTAGTATTTTTATTTGATGGGCTTTGGCACTCTTCCAATATCATGCCAAGAAAGTCAATTCTTCTATAATTTATTTTTATTTTCAGCATTATTAAGCACTCTCTTCTAGCTCAGGAAAGAAAGCTCCTCTGTCTTTATTTCTGGTGGTGCATTTAGAAAAGAACCTAAATGGTTATCACTGAATTCTAAATCACCTGGATAGTAAAAACATGAGTCATCATTATCCAACTCCCAACTCCCAAGAGTAATAATGGAAAATTAAAAGGAGGGTAGATTTCCACTAACCAAGCCAGGTAATTTTAATGATTAACTTTCAAACTGCAATAGAAAAGAAAAGGCTTCTTTGTACCTTCTTTTTCCTACCTGAAATAAGATCAAAGCAATTTTGAATCTGATGAAAACTTGGTTGCTTTAAAAAAAACACCACCACAAACCCGCACATTTTCTCCAAACTGTCAGCAATATAACATAGAGCTAAACTAATCACTGGGTGAAAAGTTATCATCACTGTGTATGACAAAAGTTGGTGAGGAAATTTCAAACTGCCTAAAGCAACAAAAACTTCCCCAAAACTCTCAGAAGAAAATAGGCTAGTTCAACTGTTGAGCTGACAGGGTTCTTGGCTGGAGAGCCATGATTGTAAGGCTCCAACAAGGAGATAGGATAACAGTCACTGGTGGCAGGGAGAATGAGAGGTCTGAGTAAGGAAAACAGTGAGAAGAGCTAGAAATAGTACTTTTATTTTTCATGTAAATTTTGAAAATTATACTTCACTGTTTCTTATGTGCTGTAGGCACAGCTACCATTTTGTTATTCAAAAACTTCCCAGCGATTTGCAGTTACAAGCTGGAGCTCGTTGAGCCCAACTGTTCCATTCTGTAGAGGAGAAAACTGAGACTCTAAGACATGCCCAAGGTCACAAGGTAACAATTAGCAGAGTCTGGATTTTAACTCAAGTTCATTAGACTCCAAACCTATGGTTCTCCCCATCCCACCCCCCATTATACCACATGATCCTTGAACATGGAAGAGCATAGAAGAAAGGATTGCAGGTGTATCCTTTGTATTTTCTCATAGAATTACTTGGCTTCATAGAGGTTTTTTTAATGATCCCCCAACTGGAGTGGCCACCCAAGTTAAACTCTAGACTTTGAATCAGGAACACTTGGGTTCAAATGTCATCTCAGACACTTAATAGCTCTGTGACCCTGGGCAAATCACTCAGTCCTCTAAGCTTTAGTTTCCTCATCTGCAAAATGACATGACTGAACAAGAACATATCTGAGGTCCCTTCCATCTATAAATAAATACTATGATTTGTATTGTACAGAATATCCCAGCATCAGAGAATCTTAGAACTGGAAGGGCCCTTAGGGTTTACCTGGTCCAATCCAGAACTGATCAACACTCCCTTCTATATCACTAATCACAAGCATGCATACAGACTCTGCCAGAGGACTGCTGGAGAGGGGCAACCTCCCATTTCCCAAGGCAGGCCATTCTTCTATTGCATAGCACTAATTGTTAAGAATACAGCCCTGCCCACCCGCCTACTCTCCCTCCCTTCTCCCCCCTTACCCTGAGCCTAAATTTGCCTCCCTGCAATCTCATGTTTTCTAAGTTCAGTCATTTGGAGCCAAGACAAACTGGTCCTATGACAGGGCTTCCGATGACAGTCTTTCAAATACTTGAGTTGTGTCTGATTCTTTGTGATCCCATTTGGGTTTTTTTTGACAAAAATACTGGATTGGTTTGTCATTTCCTTCTCGAATTCATTTTACAAGTGAGGAAACTGAGGGAAACCGAGTTAAGTGACTTGCCCAGAGTCAGACAGCAAATAAGTGTCGGAGGCCAGATCTGAACTAAGGAAGATGAGTTTTCCTAACTCCAGGCCCAGCACTGTATCCACTGCCCCACCTAGTGACTCCAGCAAATATTAGCAGCTATCATCATATGTGCTACTCCTCTACTTCCAGGCTCCTTTTCTTTAGTCTGAAAGTCTGTAATTCTTTCAATTAAGCATGGCACAGTCTCTAAAGCAATCTTGGTTCCCCATTTTGGACATATCTGAGTTCCTAAGTTTGTGCTCTATTTTTACTCCATGAGACATGGAAGGGGATAGAAAAATTATGGAAGGTTCACCACAAAGCTTCTAGGGCTTTAACTTGTAAAATCCCATCAGTGGGAAGTGGGAAGAAATACTGTATGCTGGGACCAAGGAGATTGCCTGCCCATCTCTCCCTGCAGTGCCAGATTACAACAGAACCTGCTAACAGCCTCCTTCAAAGCCACAGACTTTAGGCACCCTGCCTGGACTCTCTACTATGTAATTTATGCATTTGTTTGGAAGCAAGTGCTTCCTCCGCACCCTATACTTTAAATTTATATTCTAAGGAGGGATGTGTTTTAGCAATTTAACCAACAGTGTGTTTAAATGACAGCTGTGGGGAGGCATATAAACACACAAAGCAATTGAGAGAGCTTGGAGGCAAATATTAACATAATTTGCAGATGAAGAAAAAAAGAACTGCTTAAATAAAATAAAGAGCTATAAGGGTGAAATGTTTTTGACAAAAAGAGGAGCGTTGATCTGTTTTTTTTTTAAACTGCTATTCCTTCCTTGTCAGGAGGAGGTGTCAGGGAGTCACTTAAGCTTCCTGGGCCTCAGTTTTCTCATCTGTAAAATGAGGGGCTGGACTAAATAGTCACTGTCATCCCAGTTTTAGTTCTATAATCATAAGAGAATGCAATGAAGTCTCAATTCCTATTTTATCTCCACCCTTGCTTTGAGTCTATAGAAACTTTCACATTCAAAAGAGTAATAGGCTTGGGGAGGCCAAGTAGCACAGCGAGTAAGAGCACCAGCCCCAGAGTCGGGGATGACCTGGGATCGAATCCAGGCTCAGACACCTAGCACCCACCCAGAAACATCTGGCCATGTAACCTTGAGCAAGTTACTTAATCCCAATTGTTTAAAAAAAAGAGGTAAATTTTGTTTAAGGAAATTTCTCAATTAGCCTTTATTTTTCTAAGAGTAAATATATATATATAGTCTGTGTGTGTGTTAAAGAATGAATGAAAAATATGTTAAATCCTATGTACCAGGCATGATCACTGGAACCACAGTGGGGAGCTAAATGAGGCACTCTTTCCTTAAGCAATGCTTAAATTGATTTAATTATGGTTGCCAATGTGAGGGAATGTGTGAGCTGCAGGGAAGATAGCAAGTAAATCGCCAACAGTGAAGACAATTCTTAAAATTCAAGTGAGGATGGTCTCCTTTTCAAAAATTAAATTTATGGCAGGCAATAGTTTTAGAAAGTATTCCAACTACAATTTGCCTGAAGTTTCCTTTCTCTACTGTACCAAACTGAAGTAACAGTTTTCTTAAAATTCTTCTGGAAAAAACTCTTCTGTGGAAAAAAAAAAAGGAAAAATGCTTTCACCTAAGAGAATTCTTATAAATAAGTGCCTTAGGAGTAAGGGGGCACAGTAGTCATGACTGAACCCAGATCATGCCCTCAGGAGTCTCCCTTATTCTTCAGCAGATTCCTATTGATTTCTATTTCAGAGCTGCCTCCCTTTAAGGCTTTCCTTCTTTGCTGTTCTTAAAATAAAAAAACCCTTTCCCTCTTAAGCTGAATGGAACAATATGGGGATAAAGGCTATATTTTATTAGATACAGAGAAGAAAAAAGTAACAAAACTAAAAGGATATGCTTAAATTCTGACTAGATGAGCCCAATCTTCTTGCCCTCAAAACTCAATTCTAAACAATATGAGGAGCGATAAGGAGTAGAAACTAGTAACTGTGGGTTTGCCTGTCAGCGGGTAATGTGAATTTGATAAAATTAGGTTAAAATGAACATGGAATAACATCTTGAGAAAGAAAAGGGCAGCCAACGAACAAGGCAGTGGAGTGTATAGAGAGCTGGCCTTGGTGCTAGAAAGACTTAGCTTTGAGTCCTGCCTCTAATACAGAAAGTCACTGGCTGGGTGACTCTGGGCAAGTCACCTAACCTCAGTGCTCTAGGAAATATGCTAATACTTAAGATGAAGAGGAGGTGACAACCTGCATTGATAGAAGTGTCTTCATCTGAGAATTCCCTATACCAATGAAATTACATATTTAGTCCCTGATCTTATCCCTATAACAAATATCAGTTGTTCCCTTTTTTCTATTCATCCAGATGTCTCCTTGGGAATTATATCTGACAACCCAGAACTAGTCCCTTTTACTTCAAGGACGGTTCCAAGAAATGTCAAGGAAGGTGCATAGGAGGCAGTAATAAATATTGCTGTTTCTTAAGAAGCAAAAAGAATAGGTAAGGTAAGCAAAAAAAAAAAAAAACTTTGCAAACAACATCTGCTATGTCTTAAACATCTGGTACAAATTGCAGAGTAATATAACTCTGGACTTTGATACTTGCCCAGACTTTATGTCTCACTCAGGGCTTTCCATAATATGAGAACCTTCTGTGTAGGGTGTTGTGACATTTGAGCCTTCCTTAATCTGCCGATGCTTAGAAACAGTCATTTCCTTAGTGAGAGTAATATGTCCAGAAACAATGGGAGCTGTCCAGATGCTTATCATAGGTTAGAAAATAGGGCCATGCATGGAAAATGCAGGGGCCTCTAGGAAGCTGGGTTCAGCAAATTTGGTGAGCTGTTTGTAGAGGTCAGACCAGTATAACACCCCAAGTCTGACTTAACTTCCTACAATATATTTTTGGTCATCACTTTAATTCAACCAATATTTTAAAAGTACTGACTACATGTAAAAAAAATGTATTAGGTGTTGAGGATACTAAGAAAAAAATGGGAGGAAAAAGGCTTGACCCTCAAGGAACTTACATTCTACTGGGAGGAGGGGAGATGTTAAAATGTACATAGATTCATATGTGGACAGTAATTTTAGAAGGGACAGGGCATTGTCAAGATTAATGTAGGAGGTGGCACCTGAACAAAGCTTTCAAAGAAGCCAGGGATTAGATTTTAAGAGGAAAGGTAGGGGAGGTATACTTTTCCCCAAAAGTAAGGGGTAGATTTGGGTATGTTTTTTCAGAGCTGGTAGAGGAACCAGAGGAGACGGGGAGATAGGTAATATATTGCTGACACTTACAAAGCTCATTTCTACCTCCACAACACTTTCCTCATTGTCTCCTTTTTACTCAAGTGGCCATGAGTTGAGACCCTTTTCACCTCTTTTCTGGACTATTCTAAATGCTCTCCCCATCTCAAATCTCTCCCCTAACCAATGCATCTTAGCAAACAGGTGCCAAAGGGATTTTTCTCAAGTGTAGATCTGATTGTGTCTCTCCACTACCTAAAAAGATGGTCCCTATTGCCTCTAAGATGAAATATAAACTCTGTTCAGCTTTTAAAGGCCTTCACAACCTGGCTCTAACCTCCTTTTCCAATCATACATGTTTTTCCCTTTCCTGGTCTTTCCCTTTCTATGGTCCAGCCAAACTAGTTATTTTGCTGTTCCTCATACACTTGACATTCCATTTCTTATCTCAGGGCATTTGTAGTGGCTAGCTATCCCCCATGTTTGGAATTTACCCGTCTCTTAGAATCCCCTTTCCTGAAAAATGTTTTCACAAAGACTTTCATGATCTTGTCCAACTGTTAGTGCCTTTTCCTTTCAAAAATGTATTTTGTATTTATTTTCTCTGTATTTCACATATAATTAGTTATATGCATGTTGTCTCATTCCATAGAATGTAAACTTCCTGAGGGCAGGAACTCTTTCCTTTTTATAACCATCTCCAGCATCTACCATAGCTCCTCGCACTTAACAAATGCTTGTTGGCAAATTAATTGATCCTTAGTATAAGCCTAGAAAGTAGATATTCTTAGGCTGTGGTTTTATGCACCCACATTTTATAGACAAGAAAACTGAGACTTGGAGAAGTTAAGTAACTTAACGGTGTCACACAGTTAATATCTAGATACACATATGTATAATACACACATACATCGACACACATAAATACACATGCACAATACATGCATATGTACTTTTCTATATATACATGTACATATATACACATGTGGATATATAGGTGTGTGTGTACATATGTATACAAAATACACACATATATGCATATACATACACAAACACACATAAATCTATTTCTATCTATGTAACTGGATGGATGGAGGAAATTGAGTCCAGATTTTCCTCAACGTTCAGTATTCTATTCTCTTCATGTTCTCAGGTCCATAGACAGAAGTTAAAGTTGCATTTCTCAGCTAAGATCTAAAGGTTTCTTCTTACTTCTTAAAACTGCTTCTCCTTCATTCCCTTTCACCCTTTTCCTCCCACCTCTGACTCTTGGCCCTTTTTCCTGAGCAGCTAAGAATCATCCCATGGTGTGGCTATAGGGAGTAGAGGGGCCCAAAGTAGGGGATTTGCATATTTTCCTGGTTCATGATATGGTTTGTGTTGAGAAACACAGGCTTAGAGTAAGGTATCCTGTGACGCAGACAAGTTTGGGGGATTGTAGGATAGATGTCTGCCTCAGGCCCTGGTTATTAGGGACCAGTTTCATGAAAGGTGAGACACCAGAAGAATTGCCAATTGAATCCAGAACAAGAGTTAGAAGTCTGCTAACAATGAATAAAATCTGGCAAAAGAAGGGCAACTAGGAAAGAACAGAGAATCAAAAGAAAGTTGGATTACCAGTTGGTCCACAGCACCAGAATTAGCCCTTAATAACTTTTGCAATCTATAAATCTTATCTGTGCTGGGGTTTATCTAGGCAATAGAGGGGACCTGAGATTTTTTTCAATAAATATATTTTTAGTCTCTTGAACAAGGTCTTTCTGTGCTATGTTAATATCCTTCTGTCTCCTCTTTATTTTTCTTCTGTACTGATTTGCAGTAAATTTCTCTTTTAAAACTTGCCTTAGTTGTCCTTATAGAATCATTGACCTAGAAGTGGAATGGATCTCAGAGGTCACCTAATCCAACCCATATCAATTTTGAAAAATATATCTTTTAAATTTTATTACTGAGTCAGTGGATTCTCTAGAGATGACTGGTTAATTAAGTTACGTGAACGGTACTCAGGGTTTTCACAGATCAACTCAAACATATTTAATTTCATATTCATATTCCAATTATTTTACTGTACAGATGTGCCAAAGTTTAAGACTATCCTATGTATAACACATAAGAGGATCAATTAAGGAGGGATTATTCATATTACCAAAAAAGCCTGCAAGTTACAGGAAGATTCACCACAACATCCTTTTAAATATCCAAGTCTCCAGGCCATTTTAAATTATTTGATTGACAAAAACTCAATATGTATGCCTTTGAGAAATCTGTGTAAAAACAAGTTGTTTATACTACAAATGCCCTTGTTTAATAGATAATGAAACCAAGCTCCAATAAGGTGAATTGGTGAAGCCCAGGTCACACAGGTAAGCATCGAGGACAGGATCTAAACCCTGGCTCTCCGACTCCGCAGGCGGTGCTTAATTTTTATACTTTTCAGAGGGTGCCACGTTGCTGTTGGGGAGCAAGGGGAAGAGAAGAAAGAAGGAACCTTGTGTTCTTCCCCTGAAAGGGGAACCCAGAAGATTAGGGAAATGATGGGTTTGAGGAACCCAGCGGATGGCTACATTAACCTAGCCCTTGAGGTTTTGCTGACACAAGAAAGAGTTCTCACCCTTGCAGGCAGTGGCGAGCTGAGAGGCAGCAAGGGCTTCTTCCTCTCCAGGCCTGACATGAAGTGCCACAGTGTTTTTTCTTCCCTATTCTACACACTGATAGTCCCAGAAATCAAGGAGGAGCTGTCCTTTTGGGGGGCGGGGTGTGTATTCTCAACCAGACTTTGTTTAAGATACTGAAAACTATCTATTGAAAAAAATCTTGGGTCCCCTCTATCCCCTGAATAAGCCTCAGGATCTGATGAGAGATGACCCTCAATATTCAGAATGGCTAAAGTGAAATTTACTTATAATTTATATACTTATATAATATACAAATATATTATTTATTTCAGTGGAAAGTCCTACAGGTAAGTTCTTCCCACAAGAAAATCATCTTCACTCATTAAAAGAAGACAGTATATGAGTTGAAGAGGAGAGGATGGGAAGACACAAGATAAGAGGCAGGAAAGAATGCTTAGAAGTTGAATAGTATTTCTTATTATTCCCTCTTTAAGAGATGGTACACTATCATTCTGGACTCCATGTAGAATTCAGGAGCCAGTTTCCTTCGATTAAAGGCTCTCTCTGCTGCTATCATTCAAGCATTTTAGTCATGTCTGACTGTGACCTCATCTGGTGTTTTCTTGGCAAAGATACTGGAGTGGTTTGCTATTTCCTTCTCCAGCTCATTTTACAGATGAAGAAACCGAGGCAATCAAGGTCAAGTGATTTGCCTAAGCATCTGAGGCCAGATTTTAAGTCAGCCCAACACTATCCACTGCACCATCTAGCCCTCGATTACACTGGTCTGCTTGGCCAAACATTCTGTAACTTTTCACTTCTAGTAAGATTTTTCAGAGAGGTATTGCAGGATAATAAAGAGTAAGCTGGCCTCACCTTTCTCAGTGTCTTTGTTCATCACTTGCAAAATTGCTACAATGACAGCACATACATCATAGATTTCTTCTAAGGATTAAAGGAGATAATATATGTAAAGCACTATGCAAATCGACACCATTAGATGGTGATGATGATGATCTGAGTTCCTTGCTCTGAACACTCCATCTCCCATCTCTGTGCATTTTCATTACCTATCCCCAGTGCACAGAATTCTCTCCACTCTTATTTCTGCCTCCTGGCTCCCTTGGCATCCTTCAAGTCTCAGGTAATATCCCACACCTTTTCAAGAAGCCTATCCCAACCTCTCTTAGAGCCAATGTCTTCCCCCTAAGGTTTTCTCCAATTTGTTTTACTCTGTGTGTGTGTGGTCCCTATGGTTTCATTGGTTCAAGGACTTACCATTGGGTAACTCCCTCTACCAATTCAGATAAATATTTGTCCTCCAATTTATATTCTTAAGAAGTTGCGTTTGACATTAGTATGTTCTAAGGTCTCCCAATCAGCATTTGGAAAGGTATCCCTAACTTTGTTTTTAGCTCTCTCTGTCCCCTCTGTCACAGCAACACATTCAAATTTATTTTATTCCCTCAATATTCAATAAATAAGTATTGAATGCTTATTATGTATAAACTGTTATCTTAGGAGATGTAAGGAAACACAGATGAATTATCCTTGTTCCCAAGAAACTTAGCACGGAGAAGGGGAGGTGAAACATAGGAAAAAGAACAAATGAAATTCAGTCAATGGTTTTTCAGTTGTGTCTGACTTTGTGACCCCATTTGGCATTTTCCTGTCAAAGATACTGAAGTGGTTTGCCTTTCCTTCCCTAGCTAATTTGACAGATGAGGAAACTGAGGTAAACTGGGTCAATCGATTTGCCCAGGGTCATCCAGCTAGTAAAGTTTCTGAGGCTGGATGTGAACTCAGGAAGATGAGTATTCCTGACTCGAGACCAGACACTAAATTCACTGTGCCACCTAGCTGCCTTAAACAAACGAAAAAGCATTTATTATTCGGATTTTATTTGCCAGGCACTGTGCTCAATAATTATCATACATTTGACTAAAATTGCATATACATTTACATATGTACCTACAGTATTCATCTGATTAAAAACCTCATACCATCTGCCTCTTTAATTCTATTTAATCTTTCCTAATTACCTTGCAGCTGCTAATCAGAAGTAATGTTTTAAATATGTACTTTTATCATTTGCGTGTGATTATAGACGTAGAAATGCTAAAATTAGCACACACCATTCATTTTTATTGTCTGAAATATATTCTTTGTAAGGAATGAAAAACTTGGGATAAGTGGTTTATAATTGATGCTTACATTATAAAGAACACACATGGAATCTGTGATTTTTAAATAAACATGTATTTTGTTTTATTGACTATACATTTTTGTTACAAAGGTTTCCTTTTCAGTGGGAAAGGAGCTGGGGAGGAAAGGGTATAGTGATAGGGAAAGACAGGGGGAGAGGGGGAGGGAGAGGGAGAGAGAGAGAGACAGATAGAGAGAGAGAGAGAGAGAGAGAAAGAGAGAGAGAGAGAGAGAGAGAGAGAGAGAGAGAGAGAGAGTTTTTTAAATAGACATGCAGTCTCCATTCTACCTTGGATGTATGACTTTCTAGCCACCTTTTGGATTAGGGCATTCACCTGATCTCCTGATTATTTTAGGAATACTTGTACTTTTCTTGAAAGAAAAATAAAATCTCCAAATATAATGATGCTCAAGATGACCTGCGTCCCACATGATGTTTTCTGTATGGAATTCTTTTCAAGTGGCTACATGTCAACATCACTGAGGGATGTAATAGGTGTAGTACATAGCTAACCTAAGCTACAGATGTAAATCTTGCCTCTGACCGAGACTGGCAAAATGACCCTCAGCAATTAAGTTTTCAGTGATATCCAAAAAAAGATCAAACCAAGAGGAAAAGGACCAATATGAACAAAAAATTCATAGCAGCTCTTTTTGTCACAGCAAAGAACTACAGACAAGGGGTGGGGAGGAACCCTATTAAGTAAGAAATGATTGAATAAATTAATGGGATATTATTGTGCCATAATGAAAGGGACAGTTTCAGGGAAATCTGAGGAGACTTATATGAACTGATACAGAGTGAAGTGAGCAGAACCTGAAAAACAAATTAGGCAATAACAACAGCATTGTAAAGAAAAACAGCTGTGGAAGATTGAAAAACTCTGATCAATGAAATGATGAGACCTGATTCTAAAGGATCAGTGATGAAGAATGCTATCTTTCTCCTAAAAAAGAGGTGATAGATTCGAGGTACAGCATGAAACGCATATTTTCAGACATAGACATTGAGGGAATTTGTTTTACTTGACTAGATATTTGTTTCAAGGGTTTCCTTTTTCTTTTTAGTGGTGAAGGGATAGAGAAGGGAGGAAGAGAATGGAGAGAGGGAAAAAAGAGGGGATGAAGGACAGGGGGAGAGAGAGAAGGAGGGGAAGAAGAAGAAGGAGAGGGAGAGCAAAGTGTCCCTAAGGTATTAGTAAAATGCACAGAAGATTAAAGAAAGTCAGAAGGAAGCAGACAAGCGGGATGGCTTTGAACTTTGGCTTTAGTTATATACTTAAAAGAAAAGCAAGTTTTACATGCTATATAGTTGTAGTTTTGTGTATAATACTAATTTTCTATAATACTTTTTATATAGAAATGCTTATTTTATTTGGTTTTTAAGTTCAGATTTAAAAATTTTAAGTTTTTTAGTACTGACTTAAAAAAAGTAAGTTACAAAACAATTTCTGTCCTTCATTTGTAATGGGGGGTTCTCATCAAGAGTTACCTACACCATAACATCACATACCCAGGCCTTTGTTCCCTTAAGAATCATGTATTGTATTCAACTGGCTACAAATATTAGTCACACATTAAAAACAGTCTAGGCTATGACAATTCTCTCCACCAGGTGGCAGTGTATTTTGTTTCTTCTCCATAAGCAAGTTGGAAATCCCAGGTTCTGCAACAACCTGAACAAATCCTTCCTCCGCCCCCCATTACAATAAGTCAAGCGCTTTGCTCCCCACTCTACTTTCTCTCTCTCATAGCTTTTTTCTTTATTAAGTAGGAACTGAGTAGTTTTGCGAAATGTAACATATCTAAGTGAATATTTCATATGTCTCTACTTTCAAGAGAAAGAAACCTATCACTCATCTGTCAAATCTTCAAACAGGCATTTAAATTATTATTATTCCCCATAATTTATGGGGGGGGGTGATTATAGGTATATATCATACAACATACACATATGTCATATATATCATACACACATAGACAATTTCTTTGTTAATTTAACCAAAGATAAAATTAAATAAAATTTTTGATGAGAACATCAGGGAGGGGTGTTTATTATTTCATATAATGGAACCTTTGGCATCTTTCAAATGCATAGCATAAATACTACTTCCTACACAATGTCGGTCCCATGCCACCCACTTGTTAATCTAATGGGATTCCCCTGATAAGTTAATGATTCCCTCCCTTACAAGTAAGTGTTTTGTATTTACTTTTCTGAGTACATGTTGTTTACTCTCAATTAAACCTAAGATCCATTAGAGCAGGAATGGTTTCACTATTCTTTGTAGCTAACCCTAGAACAAAGACTAGCACCTGCACAGAAAAAAATGGCACTTAAAAAAAATGCTTAATGGATTAAAGGGAAAAAAGCAGAGGAATGAGGTTCCCAGTGCTGTGTCTGCCTTTGGGTCAGGGTAAAACCTGCCTATTTGACTTCATCCAGTCTCAGCTACTCTATCTGTAAAACAAGGTTGATACAATCAGCTCTCTCCACCATCTGACACTATAGCCTGGTATGAAATGGAGAACCCCAAATCAGATTCTCCTTGGCTTAAACTACTACCTCAAGCTGGGGTAACATGGAAGTCTGGGTCAGCTATGCAAAGGTCTGGAAGGGAAAATGTTATGGGTCTCTGAACAACTATTTGGCAATGGCATTGGGAAATGTTGGCTACATGAAATTGACAAATTAGTTTCTTTCACCTGACAGAGGTAGACAGACAGCTAGACAGACAGACAGACAGACAGACACACACACACACACACACACACACACACAAAGAGTGTATATGGTCCTTAAAACCAAGTCCTGTCGGTTATTATCAAGGCTAGCTATTTCCTTCTCTGTAGTATGACTTAAAATTTACCTAATCTTTTTTAAAACTAAAAAAAAATTCTGCATCCAAGGTCTTCCTGGTAACTTCATGCTCAGATACTATAATCTTTTCGCTGGGCTCATAGCCACCCAATGCTACTTCAAAATATCCTGCTCACAGTTAGGAACTATGCTCAAAACTGTGCATACCCTCTGATCCAGCAACACACTCTTAGGTTGGTATTCCAAAAAGATTAAAAAAATACAAAAGGAAAATGACCTCTATGTACAAAAATATCTACAGCAACTCTTTTTGTGGTAGCAAAGAATTGGAAATTGAGGAGATTCCAATTATTTGGGAAATGGCTGACAAGTTGTGGTATATAATTGCAGTGAAATACTATTTGCCTTATAAGAAATGACAAGAAATTTACTTAATCAGATTTCAGAAAAACCTGGAAAGACATGAACTGATGCAAAGTGAGGTGAGCAATACCAGGTAAACATTGTACATAGTAACAGAAACATAGTATGATGATCAACTGTGAACTACTTGGTTATTCTCATCAATACAATGATCCAAAACAATTCCCAAGGACTCAACAATGAAAAATGCTATCCACCTCCAAAGAAAGAACTGATGGGATCTGAATGTAGATCAAACCATACTATTTTTCACTTTATTTTTTTGTGTGGTTTTTGGTCTGGGTTTTCTTTTACAAAATGAGTAATATGTAAATGCTTTGTATGATTGCCCATGAATAGCCTATATTAAATCGCTTATTATCTCAGATGGCAGAAGGAGAGAAAAAGGGAGGCAGAGAATTTAAAACTCAGTTTCTAAAAAAAGGAATGTGAAAAATTGTTTTTACATGTAATTGAGAAAAAAACATTATTCAAAAAAATGTTCTGCTCACCACTGCAAAAGCTACATTAATATAATGTTCATTAATAGATAATAATAAAGTAATAATGCTGTTACTAATAACATTTATATAGTGCTTACTATGTGCCAGGCACTGTACTAAATGCTTTAGAGTTATTACCTCATCAAATCCTCACAACAACCCAAGGAGGTAGGTGGGTGCTATTATTACTCCCATTTTACATGTGAGGAAAACAGAGGTTAAGTGACTTGCCCAGGGTTACACATGTAGAAAATGTCTGAGGCTGGATATGAACTCAGGTCTTCCTGAAGCCTGGCCTGGTGGTATCAATAAGTAAGTCCACTACTCTTAAAGGAATCCCATTGGCTTCTAGATCAAATTAGCATCAAAACCTGACATTAATTCAATCCATTCTACATTCTCACTTCTATCTAAACATGCAGCCATAGTTCAGTTAAATTAGATTACATAGGGCCTCATGTTACAACTTTACTTTTTAATCAGAGAGCCTTTGCTTAAACCACACCACATGGAAAGAAGAACCTTTCTTCTTCTACTAACTAATCATATACCTCTCTTCTTCTGAATTGAGGTTTCTTAAATTAGGGTATGAGAACTTAAAAATGTTGGATAACTATATGTCAATATAATTTTCTTTTCAATTATACATATTTTGTTTTATGAGGAAGGCTTTTCCAGACCACTAAAGTAGTCCATGATATTTTTTTAAAAAAGGATAAGAATCCCTATTCTAAATTATATTTAAAAGCCTTTTTTTTATTTTGGGGGGGGGGAAAGCAAGGCAATTGGGGTTAAGTGACTAGCCCAAGGTCACATAGCTAGTAACTGTGTCAAGTGTCTAAGGCTGGATTTGAACTCAGGTCCTCCTGTCTCCAGGGCTAGTGCTCTATTTACTACACCACCTAGCTGTCCATAGCCTATTGCCTTCTTAAAGGTTTTCCTAATGTAAACATTTTGTCCCATCCCATAATTTGATTACTCATTCCTTCAGCCTTCCCTCCTTTTCAAAGCATTTTTGTAATCATTGTATATTATGCATTTCTGTTGAGTACTATGGTGTGTCCAAAGTTAGAATGTAGGTCATGTTTGCCAATGTGCATTCCAAAAAACTAATGAGGGACCTATAACACCATAGACCTTAATAAACTTCTTGTCTTAAGTAACTGATGGAAGTTGTTTTTGTTATTTCTTAGGACAGAGAGAAACTTGAAAGACTAAACTTCTTACTCAGCTACAACATAACAGGAAACAAAAATCCTGATTTGATTTTTTTCCCTAAAATATACAAATAAACCAACAAAAAGACAGTGTTTTTCCTGTCACGGGGGCAAAAACAAGTTTTACCCCAATCATCTCAGTTTACTACATGACAGACTACTGCTTCTCAGCAGTCAGTGACACTTAGCAACACAACCTGGTAAGCCATCGCCTGCTTAACTGGTTTGACAATTAAATATATTCAAGACAAAATTCTGAGTTGGAGAAAAGCTGAAGAGGGTGGCCCTCTGTCTTCATCCACCCTTCTATGGCCCTAGGAAGGGACTGGGGCTCACTCTCAGGAATAACAAGGTTGTATACAACTTGACCCCATTCACTTGAATTGATAACAGTATCTCTTGGGTATAAAATTTGGTTTTTGTCTTATTAAATTAATAATCCACATATAAGGCACCCACAGTAACCTCTAGTTGCCTTTCAAATGTGAAAGAATCACAATTTTAGTATTCACATTCCTCCTCCTAATTTAAGTGCTCATCAACATTTTATGAAGGATGAAGGAGGCTGGGAAGTGTCTTTGTGGAAGGCAAGTAAGGTCATGTCACCAAGTGCTAAATCAAAATCACTCAGGCAATATAAGCTGTACATAAAGTTGAAAAAATGGGCAAAAAGTATCACAGACCAGGGCTTGGGAGGTATTTGAGGGCAGAAGAAAGAGAACTCGATGGGGAGTTTGGGAAACCTTGGTTTTACCACTCTCTATATTGCATAGCTTACTGAACTGTCCAAGGTTTGGTTTCTTCAAGTGTCAAATAGGATAACATTTGTGTTGGTAATCTGATGAGGGTGACGTGAGAATGAATGAGAGAATTCTTTGAAAAGAATAAAGTTCACAGCATGATACTGGAAGAGCAGAAAGAGGTCATCATGTCCTTATTTTAGATGTGAGGAAACTAAGGGCCAGAAAAACTGAGACATGTCCAAGGTCACACACATAAGCGACAAAGCCAGGATTTGACCCAAGGTTCTCCAATTCTCAATCTATCAGACATTTCCCTACACTGTACCAGTGAAACAGTTAACTGCAGGATATTGACATTTTGGATTCTGAGCAATAAAAACCCACCTGGGAATGCTGGTCAAATAGGTCAAGACATTTTGAAACTCTTTCTCTGGGATTTCACTGAACGCTGGATAATCTGGGAATGTGATGACTGGACATCCATCTTGCCCCCGTCCACCTAAAAATGAATTATTTAAAAAACCAGTTAAAATAAACCCAGTGTATTCCAATTGAGCAACATTCATAACAGCAGAGAGAGAGTGTCTAGAAACTCTTTTTTTTAAAGTAAGCAGCAGTGTATATATTGCTGGCTTTTGTTTGTTTGTTTGTTATTGTTTTTAAGCACTGAAAGGAACTGCCCCCTTTGAATTTCTCTTCTCATCATGAATGAGGGATGGAATATTCACTTCAGAATAGGTAGTTTCTTAGGTTTTACTGAAGCTTCTTTGTATCCACTGGGAATAATAATGGGTCATTTTGGGTGCATTTCTTTCCTGCTTCTTGGCTATTTTTGTTCTTATCTGGATATGAAAATAGAAATGCTGAAATGTCAGAGGAAAGGAAAGCTATTACAGTTATCCCTCCCACATCAGGACTTTCCCCATCATAGTTTCCATATATATATATATTTATATATATATGTATATATATATTTATATATATATGTATATATATATTTATATATATATGTATATATATATATCGCAGTTCGGCATCAGAAATTAAATGGGAATTTTGCGGAAGCTGCAGATAACACGCAAAGGTCAGCAGGTGACACAGAAATGCACAAAGTACATGTATAGTATTGTATAATATCAACATATTTTATCTTTTAATACCATAAATATACAAAATTTCTTCTCTGGTATGAAGGGAGGGTCAAAAAATTTTATGCAGATTTTCCAGATTGCAGGGGCACTGTGCCCCTAAACCCTGCAATGTGGACGGGATAATTGTATATTATTCCCTGAATTCATTGCAATAAGAAGCAGAGTCTTGGAGATGGCACCCACTCCCCCACTGCCAAACAAAGATCCCAACAAACTCTCATTTGCACAAGATTCCCAGTGTGACAGTAACACAAGAGATTGAAAAGTACTTTTCAAAAGGCATTTTCTGTCCATCCCTTTGCATAGAATTAATATACCTTTCAAGGGGGTCTTCTCATCCTAGTCTAAAATGCTAATCTGAGATTTCTGCTTAAGGGATTGTCAATGGGAAGAAAGCTATGGCAGGCTCTTCCAGTCTTTGAGTACAAGCCCAGCAAAGGGCAGAATACCTGTCAGACTGTGACAGGCCTCGCTAAGCTCTGACAGGTCATTCACTGACTAGAAGACTGACCACCAGGTGATGAATCCTCTCAGACCTTAGCAATGCCCAAAGATATATTAAAGGCACTCAAGAAGGGAGTCCTCCCACCCCTCACCAGTGGGATAATATGTCTGAGCATCATCCCAAACATCAAGCCATCCTTGAAGTTCATTAATGCTTATAATCTGCTTATAAATGACAAAATTAAGAGGTCTGAAATTTGAACCTTTAGGTGAAGTCATTTTTCTCTTCTACATTTTCTTGCACCACCCACACATTTTTGCATTAAAATATTTTTATCCATTTCATTAAATATTTCCCAATTGCATGTAAAATATGTTTAACATTCATTTTTAAAAATATTTTTTATTTTTTTGCTTTTAGGAGGGGAGAAGGTAAGGCAATTAGGTTTCAGTGACTTGCCCAAGGTCATACAACTAGTAATTGTTAAGTATCTGAGGCCAGATTTGAACTCAGGTACTCCTGACTCCAGGGCTGATGTTCTATTCACTGTGCCACCTACCCACCCCTTAACATTAATTTTTTAAAATCTTGAGGTTCAAACTCTTTCCCTCCCTTCTGCCCTTCCCCCATCCAGTAAGACAAGAAGTATGATATTGATTGTACATTGATTATACATGATGTGATAATACGTGCAAAATATTATTTCAATATTAGCCACATTGCAAAAGAAAACACACTCATTTATCCAAAAAGCACCCAAGAAAAATAGACAAAGTAAAAAAAATGTATTCTTCAATCTGCACTCAGAGTTCAGCAGTTCTCTCTCTGGAGGTGGATAGCATTTTTCATTATGGGTCCTTTGACATCATTTTGGATTATTGTATTGATCATGAACCTAAGTCTTCACAGTTGATCATTCCTTACAATTTTGTTCTTACTGCCACACATTTTATCTTTTTTTTTTTTTGCTTTTATGGAGGGCAATTGGGGTTTAGTGACTTGCCCAAGGTGTTATAGCTAGTTTTTGTATTGTGTCTGATGTGGGATTTGAACTCAGGTCCTCCTGACTCCAGGGCCAGTGCTCTACTCACTGTACTACCTAGTGGCTCCCACACATTTTATCTTAAGGAAACAATGAAAGCTATAATATGTCACAGTATTTCCAACTCTTTCTTAAACCTTTTCACTTAAATCCTTTCCACAATGCCAATATATTCCCTATCTATTTGTACTTTTTGGTATCTCATTTCTCTCCCTTTCCCAATCAGCCATTCCTTATTTGAAAAAAAAAAAAAAGAGAGAGAGAAAAATGTCGGAAAAATTGACACAATAACCAAACACAACATTTTGTGTAGTATTACACAACTTTATTCCCCTCCACTCTTAACAGAAGGTTGAGAGAAATCAGTTTCCCTATGTGTAAAAATGAGCAGATTAGGTAGAATGATTTCTAAGATCTCTCTTAGCTCTAAAGCTATGGGATGTGCATGCTTAATAGCTTGTCTTTGGAATAAGCTTGGATAAATTCATATGCTTGATTTCATTAACACAGAATTTCAAAGCTGAAAGGAACCTCATTCAAGGCCAATGGACAAGAAATACAAGAATTCCTTTTTTAACACTCCAATTGTCCAGTCACCACTTGAAAACAGATTTTCAATAAGAGGGAGCCCTTTGCAAGGCCGTCCCCTCCACTCTGCTGCTAACACATTTGGGTCATCTGACATATACCTTAAGTTCTAGAACAGTGTGTTTTAGAGATAAAATAGTTAGGATCTGACTGCCTAAGTTTCTCCAAGGGAAGTTGGCTCAAGAAAGGTAGGAGAGAGGGGTGGCCAGGTAGCACAGGGAGTAAAAGAGCCAACTCCAGTGTCAGGATGGCCTGGGGATCGAATTCAGGCTCAGACACTTAGCACCCACTCAGAAACACCTGGCCTTGTAGTGTAACCTTGAGCAAGTTACTTAACCCCAATGGCTTAGGGGCGGCCAGGTGGCTCAGCAAGTAAAGAGCACTGGCTCCAGTGTTGGGATGACCCAGGGATCAAATCCGGGCTCAGATACTTAGCACGACACCCAGAAATAACTGGCCGTGTAACCTTGAGGAAGTTACTTAACCCCAGTTGCTTAAAAATAAATAATTTTTTAAAAAAGTTTAAAAAAAAGAAAGGTAGGAGCATCAAAAAAGGAATTTTGACACAAGCACAAATTATCCTAATGAGAAAGAAAATGGGGTGCTGTTGATGAGGATGTAAAAAGAGTAACTGACCAACTCATATTTCCAGATGACAGAAGAATAAGATAATAAAGTGTGGTTAATATTTGTTTTAAGGTTTATAAAGCACTGTGCAAAGATCATCTCCTTTAGAGCTCACAACAACCCTGGGAGGGAGATCTTATTAGCCACACTTTACAGATGGAAAACTGAGGCAACTTGCCAAGCAAGTCAAGATTTTAACTCAGATCTTCCTGACTATAAGGACAGCACTCTATGCATTACACCCCTTAACTGCAAGAAGGAAGATGGAAACAAGGCAGAAAAAAAAGTTGTTTCTATAAGAATACCAGGATGGCAAAGGTCCAGCACAAGTCCGAGGCTCCATATTCTAGCAAAACTAGGATTGTTTCCCAATCTTTTCCTGACCTCCTACCTTCCCTTCGTATAAACCAGAGGGCCAAAAATGCAGCATGGGTAAGCCTGCAACACTCCTGAAGGTGACCCAAGCCAGAGTAAAATGTAATTGGGAAATATTTAACAGAATTTTAAAAGTGCAACCCCCCCATAAATAATATTACTTCTTTTTTGCTTTTGGAGGGGGAAAGGAAGGGCAATTGGGGTTAAATGACTTGCCCAAGGTCACACGGCTAGTAAGTGTTAAGTGTCTGAAGCTGGATTTGAACTCAGGTCCTCCTGACTCCAGGGCCGGTGCTCTATTCACTGTGCCATTTAGCCGACCCAATAATATTACATTCTAAAAATTAAGTCCTTGTGCTGGTCACAGGGATCTTTATATACAGTTTGGAAGCCTCCATTTCTATGGTATATATGGTATATACATACCACTGGTACACTGGTATAACCATCTCTCATGCTTTGGGTCACACTCCCTACACATTCATGTCTGTTAATTTTGTCATTAAGTTGTTGCAATTGTATTCAAGTTTTCACGACTCCATCTGGGATGTTCTTCGCAGGGATACTGGGGTGGATTGCCATTTCCTTCTCCAGCTCATTTTATAGATGAGGAAACTGAGGCAAACAGGGTAAAGTGACTTGCCCAGGGTCACATAGTTAGTAAGTATTTGAGGCCAGATCTGACCTCAGGTCTTCCTAACTGTAGGCCCAGCACTCTATACTTTGCACCGCTTAGCAGGCCTCTGCCTATTAAGAGGATCACAGATTCAGAGGGACCTTTGTGGCCATCTTAACAGCCCTCCATATTTTACATACGATGAAACTGATGCCCCAAGAGGTTAAGAGATTGGAGAAAGAGTGTCAGAGCCAGAATTTGAACCTAGGTCCTCTGATTCCAAATCCATTACTCTTACCATTTCACCTTTCATCTTTGTCTCCCTTCAAGGACTAGCTCAGGTACCAACTGCCTCATGAAACCTAACATGACCCTCCAGTTGAAACTGATCCTTCCTTTCTCGTATTTTTTCTGGTATTTTGTCAAGATTCCTCCCCAGTTCTGCTTAAAATCACCTCGCTTATTTCAATAATCCTTATAAAAGTTTTACCTCTCCACCCCCCCCCCCGACCCACTAGACAATAAACCATTCGAGACCAGGAACTGTCATTTTTTATTGTTATATTCCCATTACTTAGAACTCTGCTTGTGTATAGTAAATACTTAAAAGACGTTTATTGAATTGAATGATTTGCTCTAAAAGTTAAATGCCAGAGCAGGAAAAATCATTATCACATCAAGTCACCACTGGTTTCCACTGACCCTGGAGGAGATGAGGAGGGGGAGTTTCGGTGATTTATCTTTTCTTACTTCAGTAGAATGTATTAAAGTTACATTCCTTTCCACTTCTCTCTGGCTTTTACAGACGGTCACGTTGAAGAATAGAAAAACAATAGTGAAGTTTTATGGTCGTGTTTAGGAAAAGCGGTTTGTCTAACACAAATGACCAAGAACACAGCAGCAGCCTCCTTGTTCTGTTCTTGAAGCATGGAGTTAAATAAGGATGCCCCGTTAAAAATAGCTGCCTTTTCTATTTTGAGACACGAGGCCTTTGGAAGGGTAAAAACACAGATCCTTAATCCTCCTTGTTAGTCCTGAGTGCATTCTCAGTCTTTTCATCATGGTCCAAAGACAACAAAAGTGAACAGCAAACTCTAGTTCACCCAGAATCCAAACAAGTAAAGAGCTGAAATCAGGCTGGGGAAGGAGGGCATTTTTTCCCTACTCTTTCATAAGGAATGCAAATGGCCAATAAGTGACCTGATCGCAGGGACAGACTTAGAATAGCCACTTGGAATTAATTAAAACTCTAATAAGCAAGAAGGGCACTTTCATGAACCTCCTGGTTATTCATGCCTTCCATCTTCCGGAGATCATTTATGAATTTATTTGGGTACCATGTGGCAGAGTGGAAAGGTCATAGAATCGGCTAATAAAAAAGGGAGATTCCAATTCAGTTATTCCCTATGTGATTTTAATCAAGTCACCTCCTCTGTCCAGGTCTCAGTTTCCTCATCTGTAAAACGAGGGTGAGATCCAAGGTACCTTCTAACTCTAAATATATGCTCCTATGTTTCATTCACCCAGTAGAATATAAGCTCCTTGAGGGCAGGGGATGTTTTAAGGTTTGTCTTTGTATCTTCAGCACTTAGGCTTGTACATAGAATGCATTTTTTTAAAAATGTATTTATTTTTTAGTTTTCAACATTCATTTCCACAAGATTTTGAGTTACAAATTTTCTCCCCGTCTCTTCCCTACCCCCCACCCCAAGATGGTAAGCATACTGAATACCCCTTCCCCAAATCTGCTCTCTCTTATATCACCCCCATCCTTCCCCTTACTTTTTTGTAGGGCAAAATGGATTTCTATATCCCAGAATGCACTTCTTAATGCTTACTGAATTGCATTGGCCTAGATGACTCCTAAGGTATAGAGGCAGAAAATAAAAGGAACCAGAATAAAGCCTAGAGAGTTCTGGACACTTATTGAGTGAGAACAAAACAATGATCTAGCCCAGGGGTGGGGAACCTGCAGCCTCAAGGCCCACTTGTGGCCCTCTAGGTCCTCAACTATGGCCCTTTGACTGAATCCAAACTTCACAGTGAAGTGATTCAGTCAAAGGGCTGCACTTGAGGACCTACAGGGCCACATGCGTCCTCGAGGCCACAGGCTCCCCACCCCTGATCTAGCCTAAACACCTTTCTCATAGTATCCAATCATGGGATTTATGTTCAATATAATCACACTTACCTTATACCCCAACATTCCCTCCCCTCTTCCTCTTTTATAAGCTCCAAACTTCCCTCATGAGCTAGGAATTGGTTACTTCATATAGCTATAGCCTCATTGCTAAAAGATTCCCATAGCAAGAGCTGTACAGGCACAACTGGAAAAATTCAGAGCCAAATCCATTCCTCCCCTTTAGTTCCCCAGCTGTTGGCCTCAGAGGGTTTTGTCCACCAGGGTAACTGATGGTCAGGTAAGTGCCCTATCTCCTGCCTTTTTGTTCTCATTGGTAGGGAGAGTGAGTTACCCTGGATGAGTAGATAGGAAGGGTTGCAACAGATTTCAGATTTCATTTTCTTTCCCTTAAATCTGTTTCTCTTTCAAACTTCCCTATTACTGTCAAATACAATACCATCCTCCCAGTTTCCCAGGTTCACAATGTGGTGTTATCTTCTTAATTTTTAGCTCCTGACTTTTCTTTCATCTTGCATATTCAGTTGTCAAATTTTGTTGTTTCTACTTCCCCATTTTTACCATCTCTTTCCTCTTATTCACTCACACAGCCACCCGACTAAATTATGTCCCCATCACCTCTCACCTAGACTACTGAAATAGCCTTCCTTCTCATTGGTCTCCATACCTGTAGCAGCAGCCACACTGGTATACCCAGAATGGTTGCTAGCCATCTAGATATAGATCTGCTTTACTAGGAAAGAGAGCTGTTTAGGGGGTGTAGCAGCAAGCACCCCAAGGGTCCTCAGGGTTTGCAGCTACCACAGGTTCTTGGATCTGCTTTGTTAAAGGAAAGCAACTCAAAATGGGTTAACAAGCTTACTTTAATCAGTCAGACATATATCGTTTAGCTTGTTCAGGGGAAAAAGGTCAGCACCCCGAACCTCAAAGTATACAGGCATAATTATCAAGACAGAAACATCAAGTAGACAGATTTCCAAACTGTCCAACCATTACATCCATACCCAGTCAACATCTGGGTTTCCACATTCTGGGTTTTTCAAAGCCGGGGGACTCTCAACAACGGCTTCCCAGAATTCAGATCAAATCACAGAACACTTCTCAAAGTGAGTCCCAAAACAAAGCTACACATCAGGGCTTATATAGCCTTCTCCTGGCTCAGAGAGTGTAACAACCTTATTGACTCACTGGCCAATCAAGAAGTATCTACTGAAAAACAAGCCTCCCTCCCCAGGCTTCAGGTGCACGTTAGCCTAGGGGCAGGGAAGATCTTTAAATCTGCATTTCCATTACAGGGGGTCAACAGTCATTTTTAATTACATTCACTAGTTCAGGGAAAAAGTCAGCACCCTGAACTTCAGAGAAAATACAAGCAGAGAAATAAAGACCAACAGTCTCTGACTGCCTAAATCAACTATATCCTTTACATACATCCCTGGATCGAGAGAGCCTTTACATCTGAGCAGTCAGGGAGCTCTGAACATGTGGCCACTTAGAATCTTGACCAGGGAAACACAAGATCCTTCTCATAAATGAGCCCCCAAAGCAAACTACCAACTCAGAGTATATATACACTTCTCAGAGCCAGAAGGCATCACAACCCTCTTGACTCAGGTGCCTAATTAGAAATTAGCAAAAGGTGTGAAAACCTTCCTTTAAGTAAGCTTTCCTTACTGGGCTCCACCTGAGGCCTATTAATGGGTGGGGAAGATCTTAAATCCCATTAACAGTATAGTACCTCAAGTCTCTTCTCTCCACAATCCATCTACCAATAGCTGCCAAAATGATTTTTAAAAAGCAGAGGCCTGACTACAGCACTCTACTCTTCAAAAAATCTGAATGGCTCCCTATTGATTCTAGAATAAAATATTGTTTAATCTTAATCTCATCCTTTTTAAAATGTCAACTTCTGTATAAATTTTAAAACATGCAGAACTATGAGCCCATTAGTAAATGTATATAATTTATAAATGAATATACAAGCACTGGGGTGAGGGCTCGTTTTTTTTTTTTTTAACTAGTAAGGGAATACAGACAAAAAAGTTTGAAGATCATTAATATAGAATAGTAACACAATAACTGTCATTGATCCCTTATTTCCCTCACTGAGATAAAATAGTGGTAGCTGAGAATCAGTCATTTCAAGAGCTGAAGACTTCAATTCCCTGTGAAGTTTTGACTGATTTGTGACAATCCAAACTGAGGTAAGGATATGTCAATGCAGCAAAAATCCCTTTAGTTAAAACATACAGTAATGAAAAAGGGAAAATTTTCCAAAAAAATTTCCATTCCTGCAAAGAAACTGAAATGGGAGGAGATATATAGATATAAGACTGTACAATCATAGAAAGAAAATTAAGGAAATTTTCAAGTCAAATGTATACAGAATCATGATTTGATTTCTTAAAAAGCCTTTACTTTTTCTCCTACAGTTTTCTTGGTCTTTGTATCTGTTTTGGGGTCAGTGGCTGGAAAAACCTAAAATGGCAACTCTATGAGTTACAATACAATGTAAAAAAATAGTATAATAAAGTTATGCTAAAACATACTAAAAGTCTATTTTTTAGTAAAAAATCCATTTTGTAGAGACCCTAATTATAAATATTGCTTCCTATTACTATTCCTTTTTCTAATATATCTATGCCTAGAAACTACATTTTCACAAACTTAAAAAAACTTAGAGAAAGCCAAAATCCATCTTTCCTTTTATATCCACAAACTTAACTATTAATACTTCAAAAAAACCCAAAACCCAACCCCACCACATTGTTTAAATATGGAAACAATTCTCTCATTATTCATTTTCTTGAAAGAAAAGTATTTGTTGGATGCAGAATAATTAATCACTGTATATAAAAACTTGAATTAATAATAGCCTCATGTCAGTATGAAAAAATGGGACATCATGAAGCTATTGTATTCTCCCACTGTACAGTCTGCCAAGTAATGAATCACAATAAGAAAGGATCCTCTTATTTATGCAGAATTTTTGGTCGACCTGATTGATTTTATATTATGTGTATTTTCAGATACCTTGGCTCAACTACCAATTGACCTGGTTCCTTAGCATCTAAGGTCATACGAAAGTTAGAAAAGTATAAAAAATTCTGAATGAGGCAAGTCAAACCAAGGAGACTTCATGGAACAAGACAGGAAAAGAAACGTAAAAGATTTCTCAATCCATTTAAGGAGTCATAGAATACTGAGTTTGGAAGGGGTCTTAGACGTTAACTAAAGCTCTATAGATACATTACAGTTATCACTTCCACATTGTAGGGGTTAGGGCCCTGAGCCCCCTTCTATCTGGAAAATCTGCAGAAAATTTTTTGGCCCTCTCCTCGTACCAGAGAAGAAGCTTGAATTATTATGGCATTAAAAGATAAAGCATGTTGATATTACACAATACATTACATATATTTTACGCATTTCTGAGTTGCTAAACTTTTTCTGTGCCATCTACTGGCCTTCACGTGTCATCTGTGGCTTCTGCAAAATTCCCCCAAATTTCCCATTTAATTTCATATGCCCCCTTGATATATCAAAACCTCTATGGGAAAAGTCATGATTCGGAAGGGACAACCATACTATTGAAAGGACAGGCTCCTTAACCTGTGGAAACAGAGTCAATGTGAAAGAGACACTTGGGTGTCTAATGGCAGGGAATGAAAACTCGCTGGCACGGGCTTCCATATTTTTCCTCCCAGATGGTGCAATTCCAATAGATAATCTTAATTGTACACTACAAACCACGAAGTGGTATATTAATAAATGCTATACTATATATGTAATATGTAGTATATATATATATATGTATATATACTATACTATACTATAAATACTATCATTGTTATTATGTGTTGAATTATTCTCCAACCAGAGGCTAAATGTAACATCTGTAACAAGTAACATTTTGAAGTCTAATCATTACATCCCTAAAGAATTGGAAGAGAAATAGTAAATATTTTCATTGTCTGCCATTTAATAAGAACTTATTATGTGCCGGTTATTGTGCTGAGCACCGTCATTTTTCTAGAATTTAAGTGCTTTGACTAATCCTTCACTTATAATTAATTCCTTATTCTGTTCTTCCTTGGAACATCAGTCTCATTTTACCTGAACAGAATCGAAGTAATACTTCACCTCTACATTTGTCCATTTTATTTTGCAAATGAATGAATGATTCCTAGTGCTCTTGGGTGGTTATTTCAATGAGAAAAGCAAATAAATGCAGAAATGCATAGCCTAGGGAAGCCATAGCAGGATTCTGCTTTTCCACAGCCTTTTCATGGTTATAGCTTTCATTCTGCAATATTATTACTATGGCTAGAGTGCTTCTGATAGGTCATGTGCCTTGGGCTTCTCTCTCCCAAGTGACCTTGTCTGTGGATGCTAGAAAGGCTTTAATAAGCAAATGACTTGCAGAGTTACATATGTTTTTGGTATAACACGTAGCTTAGGGCCTCCTAAGGTTCTTGATTCCCACAAATTGGGGCAACTTCTGGGGGCTGATCCCAAGAGGATTGATTTCTTTCTTTGTTTCATTATTTCTACTTAGAATCATCCCAGGAAAATCTTTCAATATATTCATAGTAATAGGTTATGTCTAAGTTTCCCCAAATGGTTTCCCCAAATCCCTAACAAGCATTCAGGGTAGCATGTCTAAATCACATATAGGACAACCTGCATTTCACTGCAGAGAAAATGTAAAAGACACAGAAGTCTCACAGGAACCTATTAACAGAAAAAATATAAAACATTAAATAGCCCATCAGTTTCCCCAGGAGGGAAGTGAACTTAGGGGTTGCTGTCAGGCAACCCCGTGAAATTCTGGTTAGTCCAACTCAATACCATTTTGTGGTGTAGTCTTCCCCAGAAGGTGAAGATATTTGGGGGAACTGAACAAGCAATCCCAGTCCCTTTACACCTGTGTTGTCTGATTTACTTGTAGTAACAGTGGAAAGGGGCAAAGTCCACGTCTCTTCCACAGCCCTTTTGTAATGTGGCTTCAAGGGTCACCAAGGCAATCCTTATCATTCTCCAAGAAGCATATAAATAAAAAAAAAACTATTTTTAGAAGACTGGTGCCCAAACTATAAAACTTAGGAACTCTCAAACTTCTCCTCTCTTGAGACTAGTGGGCATATACATGTCTACTTCTGCCATATGCTTCTTCGGGAAGTCTTTCAGTATCCAACTCCTACCATCTCTTGGGACAGGAAAGTCCACTTTCTCAATCCCTCCCCTGCTTGTCAGGCAGCATGCAAGGACATGCATCTCTTATGTGCCTATCCCCTAAGGCACCCATTCTAAGTCCTGAAGCATGAGACAGGTTACCTTCCAAATGGGACCAGACCTGCCCTGTTGCATCTTGGTCTATCTTCTAAAGGCTAAAAGGAAGTACAGGCTGCTTTGTCAGCTTCCTACTATAGACCACAGGGAGACAGATCCTTCTATAATTGTTTGTCTTGCTGAGTCTCAGTAAATCAACTGCCAAGTTTCCTGTGTCTTCTTAGCAAAGTGACAGTTGGCATGCTCACACTCCATGAGTGGGTGACCCTCAACACACTTTCAAACCAAGACTCATGCCCAATAATCTTAATCATGATCATTGGTGAAGTCAAATTAATACAAGATCACCCTTCCAATAATATTTCCATTTGTGACTAGCACCTTTCAGACTTGATAGCAGAAGTTTCGTTTGTCTAACTTATTCCGTAAAGGACTTCAAGTGCCTAATCAAGGTTTTTTAAAATGGTGAAAGCAGTCTTCTCTGTAAGGATCAGGGAACCGAAGAGCTGAAAGAAATGCTAGAAATCACCAAGCCAGATCCCCTCATTTTGTAAATGAAAACAATGTGGTTCAGAGATCTGAAGTGATTTGCCCCAGGGTAAACAGATAATAAAAAGATGGGCACTGAAATCAGATTCTTGGCCTCTAGAATCTAATGCATTTTCCACCAGCACACACTCATTGGGTGAAGAGTCATGTCACAAGCCAAATGTTCTCTTTAAATAGCCTTATTGGCATGCAAAATAAAGCATCTTCTTCATAGGTTCTTTGCAAAACTGATGCCAAACAATGCTAAAAGAACTCTTGAATAACTCGGAGATAATCCCTCCAAAGTTTTCATCATTCTTATTTGCAAAGCAATAATTTTAGAGAATGTGGACCAAGTTCCACCGCCTAAATGGCAGATGATGTATAACTCATCCATTGGGAGCATGAGAAGTGCTTTTTGCTTTTAATGCAAACAAGGATTCTGCTCTGTCTTTTCCTTTCAATTCCAACTTAAGCTTCTACACCCAGATCCTACAGCTAAGGAAGAAAGTTTCATTTCTATTCTCCTAACTACGAGTTTTCCAACCATGTGGCAGATTTTACCATCACCAAAAATACTATGTTTCTACAGATGTTCAAATTGGTTTCGCATTTCTTTTATTGAAGTAATTTTTGTTCTCCTCAAAGCATCACATGCACAGTTTGGGTAACAGAGAAGCTGATGAGTAGGGCAATTTTTAGAGAGACTTACAAGAGGCCATTTGGTTATAAGAATGATAATTATATACAACATGTATATAGTCTTCTACAATTTATAATAACATTTCCCAACAATTCTCCCAAGTCCCATAATTTTAAAGAGACTGAGAAAAGCCCATAAGAATGATAATTACACACCACTATTAGGCCTGTATCCTAAAGAAGTAAAAAAAAAAAAAGGGGGAAAGGACCCACATGTACCCACATGTACAAAAATATTTATAGCAGCTTTATTTGTGGTGATGTAGAATTGGAAATTGAGGGAATGTCCATCAATTGGGGAGTAGCTGAAGTAGTTGTGGAATATGACTTTGATGGAATATTACTGTGTTATAAGAAATGATAAGCAGGCAGATTTCGGAAAAACCTGGAAAGACTTGTATGAACTGATGCAAAGTGAAATGAGCAGAACCAGTAGAACATTGTCCATAGTAACAGGATTACTGTATGATGATCAGCTGTGAATGACTTAGCTATTTCTCAGCAATACAATGATGAAAGACAATTCCAAAAGACTTATAATAAAGAATACCATTCACCTCCAGAGAAACAATTGGTGGAGTCTGGATGAAGATTAAAGCATACCATTTTTCACTTTCTGCATGTTTGTTGGTTTTTTCCCCTTTGGGTCTCTGTTGTCTTTCACAACATGACTAACATGATAATATATGTTGTATGATTGAACACGTATAATCCATATAAAATTGCTTACTATCTCATGGAGGAAAGAGGTGAGAGGTTGAAAGAAAAAAATTTGGAACTCAAAATTTGTTAGAAAAAGTGAATGTTAAAAATTGACTTTACATGTAACAGAAGGAAAATGAAATTTTTTAAAAAGATGATAATTACACCCAACATGTGTATAACCTTCTATAGTTTATATAAACATCTCCCAAAAATTCTTCCAATGATATCTAAGGTAGGCAGTTTCAATATTATTATCTACATTATACATGAGAAAGAGAGGTACTCCAATTTGCCTAAATGAGTAACTATACCTAGTGAGATTTGAACTCACTAAAGTCACTAACTCTAGACTCATTTCTTTCTACCACACCATAGTTGCTTTTTAATTTGTTTAATTCTTGTGACTCTAGGGGTATGTCCATAAAAAGAATGAACAAACATTTCCCAACTTAAACATTCAAATAATTGCTGTCTTACAAATTATTGTGTAATCTTGGGAGAAATTACACCTTTCTGAATAAGGAACTCACCACCTTTTCATGGCAGTCCAATCAATTCACTAGACATTGTGCTAGAAACCAAAGATTCTCAACTTGGGGTCCACTGACCAAGGGATTTATGGAAAGATTTCCTTTACTTGGATAGGAAAAAATTTCATTTTTATTTCAATTTTATTGATTTCCTTTATAATCCTATGCTTTTTATACTATACATTTAAAACTCTTCTGAGAAGAGTTCACCAGAGTGCCAGTGGAGAACATGACACAATAAAGGTTAAGAACCTCTACTATAATAATTTGCCACACAACCTGTGGGGTAGTGGAATGAATGCTAGGTTTTCAGTCAAAGGACCTGGATTTGAATGCTGTTTCTAATACTTAGATCAACCATGTGACTTTGGGAAGTGATTGTTCCTTCTTGATACCTCACCTTTGAAATGAGAGGGTTGGAATAGATAACCTCTAATTTGTGTTAACACAGAATTTAAATGAGAATTTAAGACAGTCTTCACTGTATACTGTTGGCTTGTTTTCTTGTGACTATAGAAGTATATTTGGAATAAAACTGAACAAACATGAGGCAGCTAGGTGAGACAATGCTTGGAGTCAGGAGGACCAGAGTTCAAATCCAACTTCAGACACTTACTAGCTGTAGGACCTTGGGCTAGTCACTTAACCTCTGTCTGCCTCAGTGTACTTAGTTGTAAAATGGAGATGATGATAGCACCTACCTAAGAAAGGTTGTAAAGAGAAAATGAGAGATCATGTTTATAAAGTGTTTTGCAAACTTTAAAGTATTATATATAACAGCTATTACAGCTATTATTATTATTATATGTATCTAAATAGCACTGTCTTACAAAGTAGTCAACTAAGGAGATGGTACTTAATTCTAATGGAGATCCCATTGCTCAGAATATTTTTTTTGTTTTTTCTTTATCTGATTTCATACTTTATTTTCCCCCAATTACATCCAAAAATAATCTTCAACATTTTTTTTTAAATTTTGAGTTCAAAATTCTCTCTCTTCCTCCCTACCCCACTCCTCCATTGATAAAACAAGTGATTTGATATAGGTTATACATGTGCAAACACAGGTAAAACGTAGGTCCTCTTCGAGAATGAAAGACAAACAATAAGAAAGATCACTTCCACATTAGTCATGTTGTGAAAGAAAACACAGACAAGAAAGATCTAAGAAAAATAAATTAAAGAAAAATTCAGACTCTATCCGTTCTTTCTCTGGGGATAGACAGCATTTTTCATCATAAATCCTTTGAAGCTGTCTTGGATCAGTGTATTGCTGAGAACAGCTAAAGCATTCACAGTTAATCATTGTACAATATTGCTGTTACTATGCACAACATTCTCTTGGTTCTGCTCATTTCACTTTACATCAGTTCATGTAAGTCTTTCTGAGAGCATCCAGCTCATCATTTCTTATAACATAATAGTACAGAATATATTTTTTGGGAAACTTTCTTTTGAATAGTTGGCTTAAGCCACTCTCTAAGACTGTTAATTGTGGAGAAGCTGCCAACCTGCATTGATAGAGTTTCCTTACCTGAGAGTTCCATATAGGAAAGAAATCATAGATCCAGACCCTTTCACTTTCTTTTGAACCTTCCTTTAGAACTTCTATCATTGAAGCAAAAAAGTGTTTGCTTACTCTCATTTCCCCAGAATGTTTTACCTGGTTCTCTTCTTTGCCTACTTCACCTCCTATCTGTTCTTATTCTAATCTGATCACATGCTGTATTCCTCCTAATAAAACATATGCTCCTCAAGGACAAGAACCATGTCCTCAAAAAAAAAACCCCAACCAATTTTTATGTCCCTATTATTGTAGAATATTCATTGAATGTGGTTCATTGAAGTTTAAATGATTATTCTCTTTAAAAGAAACTAACATTTATATAATGATTGAAGGTTTACAAATGTTATCTGATTTTATTATCACAACAATCCTGTGAAGTAGGTGCTATTATTATCGCCATTTTACAGAGAAGTAAACTGAGGTAGACAGGTTAATTGACTTGCCCAAGGAGACATATCAAGTTAAATACCTGAGGGAGGCCGGCTCAGAATTCTATCCACTGCACCACCTAGTTGCTTTATGTGCACATCTTTTTCTTTCTTTTTTTCACTAGGCACCAATCTTTATTCTTTGAAAGTGGATTTAATGTTTAGAAAAATAGGCAAAGTTCAATTGGAGCCAAGTCTAGTGAATAAGGTGAAGTTGTCTACAGAGACAATAGAAAGCTAGGCTTGGAGTCAGAAGATCCAAGTTCAACTCTTACCTCTGATACTCAGTGACTGTATGATCTTATATGAGACACTTCTCTGAGACATTATATGATACAATATATGAGATGTCTTCATCTGGAAAATGGAAGTCATAATAAATGGAACACCTAGGTAGCACAGTGAATAAAGCACTGAGTACCTGAGTTCAAATCCGGCCTCAGACACTTAACACAAAAACTAGCCGTGTGACCTTGGGCAAGTCACTTAATCCCAACTGCCCTCCAAAAAGCAAAATAAACGGAACACCTACCTCATAGGGTTGTTGTGGGGTTCAGATGTAAAACACTTTGCAAATCTTAAAGTATTTTGAAATATCACTATTATCAAGTGAAGTAAAAAATAAGACCTGAATATCAAGCAATGAGACTGTCTTGTGTAACTTACAACCTAGCTGAATAAAACCAAACAAAAATGTATATTCCCCTTCCTCTCACATCTCTTCCCTCTTTGGAAAAAAAGTGAAGAAAAGCAAAACCTTTGTAACAAATCTACATAGTCGGACAAAATAAATTCCCAAATTGACCATGTCCCAAAAAAATCCGTAACAACCTGCATCCTCAGTCTATCACTTCAGACAGGAGACAGGTTGCATGTTTCATCATTGGTTGCCTGGGATCATGGTTGCTGGGATCCTTGCTGGTCACTATGTTGATCTGGAGGCATTTTCAAAATATGAATTTTTAAAATGTTTGGTTCAGTGCCCCTGGAATAAATGTATAGCTACCTAAGGCAAACCATTTCAAGGGGCCAATATTCACCAGGATATGCAAGTGGCATCTTATATAGACATACTCAAATCTCATTGCAAACCACGCCCCTGTGTCACACAGAGGTTCCAGTCGATCGGACCCCTCCCCTCCCTTGCACAGATTGTGGCATACAGCACATCTCTCCACACAAAAATGAAAGTCTATGATACAATTATTCAAATATCTATTAAATGTCTCCTATGTACAAGAGCAGGGTGCTGGTTGCAAATTGCATTTTGATAAAGCAGTCATCACCTTCACAGAGTTTCCATGCTAGATTATTTTCTCCCCACAAGACAAGATTCTCATTGTATAATGAAATCATTATGTCCTTATACTATCATAATCCGGGACACAGAAAAACACTACAAAGCAGAGTAACCTGAGAAATTAAATTTCATGTCCCTGGACAAAGTAATTTGTACTTCATGTTGTCTGTGAAATCCAGAAACAAATCTCAGAGATGAATTAACCAGTAGGAAGGAACTCCCTAGGGGGATTAAAAAAAATAGACAAGCACATTTAATAGAGTATTACCAAGTCTACACTATAGAACCTGACAGCTCTCTATGGAAATGACAGTCTGTAAAGAATCTGATTGTGTTATTTAAAAAGAGTGAGCATTTTTAGGCTACATCCTTAATAAACAGGAAGAAGATGCACACAGTACTGGGGAGATAGGGATAACAATAGAGTAGCTTTAAAATCTCATAAACCAAGGAAATATCTAGGTGCAAAGTGAATGAATAAGAATATGGCAATAGGGTCATACTATTCACAGAGGTCTGTAACTGGAATTAGAGAACCAAGTTTGAATATTAGTTCTGTTTTTTGCTGTCCTGTCCTTAAATCCTATAATACCATGACCACCTAACGAATAAGTGGGCTGGAAATGGTTAGCAAGATTGTAGAAGCTGCACAATTACGACAGGTAATAATATTAGTAATGCACAACTCAGATCATATATCTCCACAGGTCAATTGCAATAGCTTAGCCTAGCTATCGAGGTTCATTATTGTCTGGCTCCAATCCCATTTATAGGTTTACCTTGCACTGTTCCTCAGCATACATCATGTGCTCTAACTACACTGATCTTCTTACTAGCTTTAGGTCTGAAATGCCCATCCTCCTCCTCCTATGCCTGACTCCTCCATTATATATCCTACCCATGCTTCAGATTTTACCTCTACAAAGCCTTCCTGGCCAGCAATGGGTGGCCACTGAGAATCAGCTGACTGAATGATTCTTGGATCTCTTTATCCCAAAGTAATCAATCTCTACCTGCTCTTTACCATCATGGTACCTGATCTTGTACCTTAAACACTTTGCATTATAATTAGTTGTGGACCTTTTTAAAAATCTTACTTTTGCACCTTTCTCAGAGCTCTAGAACCCAGCAAAGTGCCTAAAAAGCATTTGTTGCACATAAACAATTAAGATAGTAACAATTTCCCCACCAATAGCATCCCATTGGACTAATCTTACTGGGACAAGATGTGATAGTAATGGTCTTGAACAAGACTTTGTTTCCTAAAACATTTTAAAGACTCACATGAAAATAAAATCTACTGTATTTGGTTCTTAATAGTAAGCAGGGATTGGGAAGGGAGTGGAGTATCCATGGGTCAGTCACCCTGAAACAGCTGTCACAGTAACAAAAAGCAGATGATTAAAAATATTCATAGGCTGATGACCTAAAGGCTAATTGAAAATACACCTAATTAGAAGCTTAGGAAGAAAAATGTCTTCTGTAGATCAAACAGATGTGGAACTAGATTGGAAAACCCCTGCATGACTGAGTGGGAAAATAAAAGAAGCCATTGTAAGGAAAGTATGTGTGTGTGTGTGTGTGTGTGTGTGTGTATCTGTGTCTATGGGTGTATGCACATATATAAATTTTTCCAGAGAAAAAGTGCCAGTATTTGGTACACAGTAAGCCCTTAATAAATGCTTCTAAACTCATTCTCATGAGGTAACAAGTTCACTTTTAATAAGCTATAAGTACAGAAAACGAATGTAACATGAGATTGTGATTGTTCAAGCTCTGGTTCAATTATGCAAACTGCCATTACAAATAGCCACTGTGCTGAAGACTGGTGAAATGCCATGTACCTTGCATCTATACAACAATAAACATTTAGAGAGTGCCAACTATGTGCCAAACACTGTACTAAGTACTTTGCAATTATTATCTCACTTAATCCTCATAACATTTTCCAGTTGCCAAAACCGAGGAAACAGGGAAGGAAAACTTGAATCTTAACAGCTCTCCAAGGCTCACTAAAGCAGATTGGTAACTGTTTTATAAATAGTCTTAGAGAACTGCTTGGGTCCTGGAGAAGTTAAGTGACTTGGACAGGGCCATCCTGCCAGAACGTGTCATAGAGAAGACTCAAACTCAGGTCCTACTGACTTTGAGTAAGATCTGCTATGGTAACTTTTCACTGATATACATATGGTTAGACCTTTTCTTTCCCCCTTCTTATATACTCACTCTTTTATTATTATTATTATGTTGTCATTGACAGAGACAGATATTAGTGGAATGGTACTCCTTCAAGTGGATCAAAACAAATTAAGGTGTTCTCCTCTCTAAACAAACATTCCTGAGGGGACCCACTTTTTGGTTTACATTCTGGGGTTTTTTTTCCTTTGGATTCTCTTCTATTAATCGACAGTGTCCTTCAAATATATTTACTATAGCTTGTGATTTGGCATTCCTAGCCTTTTGTTTCTTTATGCTCAGGTCCCTCTGGACCTCAAAGGGTCCACACATGGGTCCTCCGAAGACTTCATTCTAAGTTTTTACCTGCACGATTGCTAGGTGGTACAGTGGATAGAGGACTGGCCTGGAGTCCAGAGGACTTGAGTTCCAGTTTGACCTCAGACACTTACTAGTTGTGTGACCCTGGGCAAGTCACTTAACTGTTTGCCTCAGTTTCCTCATCTGTAAAATGATCTGGAGAAGGAAATGGCAAACCATTCCAGTATATTTGCCAAGAAAACCTTAAGTGGGACCCTGGAGTATCAGACATGACTGAACAACAACAAGAAAAAGCTAAAAGTAATACAAATAAAGGCAGGTCCCTAGAAAGTGGCACTAACCAGGCAAGAACAGTTAAGTTCTGTAGTGGAGGGAATAAAAGTGACACCCAAGGCACTCAAATTGGGGGTAAAATTTGGTTTTAGCTCCTCACAGGTATGAAGATGAGAGTAAGACTGATGTGGGGGAAGGGCCTCATTCTGTTGGCAAAGAAAAATAGAAGCAGTAAAGGTGATAAAAGTGGGATGGCAGAAGCCCAAGCCGCTGAAAGCATTACAACTCAGTCCTCAATCCTCTATCAATGGCAAGAAAGGATATTTTTCTGATTGACTCTTGGCAGATGGACCAGTCTAGGTCAAACAGCAAAACATAACAATCATCTATCAGAGCTGTTAGCGAAGACATTCTCATTGAGTTCAGCTAATGAAGGGCGTTTAAAACCTCATTGCATGAACATTTTCCCAGAGGCTGGGAAACAAGAGATCATAACATGACCCATTCCTTGATATAAACAAGAGGAGCTATGTAACAATGGTGGCTACAGGTCTCTACTAGTCATATGAATCTCATATCTAGTAAGTGGGATGGAAGAGGGGGAGGAAGAGAAGGTGGAAGAGTGGATGACGTCCTAGCTCAAGATGTATCGGCCCTACCTGGGAGGGAAAAGGTAAAAAGGATAGCAGTAAGAAACCATCTTCAAGGAAAGAAAACCCACCCTTCAGGTGCTTTCTACACACCCAATGAGATCTGAATCAGGAACTAAGAGTATCTATCTATCTGTGCTAGTATGATCTTTATTTTTCTTCTCCCTTATCTTCTGTCCTCAACAGTTGTCCCCTAGACCGAATCATTTTACAGGGCAGAAAATAGGCAATGTGCTGCAATGGATAGAATGTGGATTTGGAACCAGTTTTAGTTTTTAATTTAGTTTTAAATCATAACGCTGCCTGTGTTACTTTACTTAGGTTACTTAACCTCTCTGGGCCTCGTTTGCTTCATCTTTAAAACAGTGGAGAGATTGGGCCAGATGACCACTGAAGTCCCTGCCTTTTGGTGGTGTACAATTGAGAGAGCACTGGACCTTAAGTTAGGAAGACTTGAGTTCAAATCCCCTTTCAGAAACTTGCTAGCTGTGTGATCTCCGTCTAGCTCAATTTCCTTTTCTATATAAAATAGGGATTATCGAGCCCTAACCTCTCTCCTAACCTCAAGTTTTATATCTCCATCTGCTTACTGGACATCCCAAGATAAATGTCCCATAATCATCTCAATATATCTCAGATGAAATTCATTATTTTTCTCTTACACTCTTCCCTCCTCCTACTTTCCCTATTAGAGTTGAAAGTATGACCATTCCGCCAGTTACTCAGGCTCAAAACCTAGGTTTCTTCATAGACTCAATGCTTTATTTTTACCTTTGTAGCATCTCTTATATACCACCACCCTTCTTTCCACTGATAACTGGCATCACTCTAGTCTTGGCCATCACCTCTAGACTACTACAATTTCCTGCTGGTTGGCTGCTCTTCCTCAAGTCTCTCCTCATCCTTTACTCAGCTGTCAAATTAATATCTCTAAGATTCAAGTCCAACCATGCCATCTCCCTATTCAGTCAGCTCCAGAGGCTCCCTTTCACCATGAAGTTCAAATATAAAATCCTGTTTGACTTTTAAATTCCTTCACAAGTTGGCCCCTTCCTAACTTTTCAGTCTTCTTACACCTTATTCCTCTCCACACACTCCATCTGCACAATCCAGTGACAATGGCCTCTTTGCATTTCCTAAAACAAAATGCTTCATCTCCTAACTCAAGACACTTTCTTTTTTCTTTTTTTTTTTTTAATATGGAACGCTTCACGAATTTGCATGTCATCCTTGCACAGGGGCCATGCTAATCTCTGTATTGTTCCAATTTTAGTATATGTACTGCCGAAGCGAGCACAACTCAAGACATTTTCACTGACTATTCCCCATGTTTACAATTCTTTTTCCTTCTCTGCCTCTTGGCTTCCTTAAAGTCAAACCTAAAGTCCTCTCTTCTACCAGAAGACCTATCCTTGAAAGAAATTATCATTAAATACTCAATTGTCAATATTGGAGAGATGCAGAATTTTTTCCCCTTCCTATATCCTCATTCTCTACTTGGTCAAACCAGCCTCTGAAGAATAAATTGGTTAATGAGATTGGATTTAACATTCTCCTCAATCTTGTTTAGTCCCCACCCACCTGGGGAAGCCCACAGTGTTTTCCTCAGGCTTGGGTGGGAGGGTGGATTCTTTGTCTAGATTGCCCAAGGTTGGGAGTGGTCTGGGTATTCAGAGTCATGTCCTTCAGTCCCTCATTAGAATAAGCCCACATTTTATTATGATATTAATTTTCTCATTAATTTTTCACCAGAGTTGATTGTCACTGGTTGGAAACATCCATTCTCCCAAGGGCATCAAGAGGCCCCCCTGAGGGGTCTTTGAGAAAGCCAAATGACCACCTTTTATTATTCATTAACTATAAGTAACAAAATGATTAATTACCCAGAAATCATGTCTCTTGAACTTTTTATACATTCCCCTTTGCACTAGTACCATCCTTCCATTGATGACCTCCAATTTATCTATCTATATGTTGTTTGTGCATAGTTCTTTTCACACTCTCTCCTGAGCTTCTTGGAAGCAGGGACTGTCTTTTGCCTGTCTTAGCAAAATGCTTGGCACATAGTAGACCCTTAATGCATGTTGACTAACTGAATAGAATGCACCTACAGAATTGTTATGTGGATAAGATAACAGTTGTAAAGTGCTACCAAAACCTCAAAGTGCTATATAGTGCTGACTATTATTAATTCAATGTATGATCCTGTTGACCCTGCCAGGTAAATCTGGGTCCCATTGCCAGAAAGGTTCAGAGGCATTAAAGGACCCAAGGACCCTTAAGGACTTTTCTTAAGCTGAGTTAAGACAGAACTGAAAGAACCATTTGGACAATTACTTTAACCCCATGTCACTCTTCTCTTCCTTTTCAAAGCAACTAGGTAGCACAGTGGATAGAGCTCTAGGGCTGGAGTCAGGACTACCTGAGTTCAAATACGGCCTCACACCCTAACTGGTTGTGTGACCTTGGACAAGTCAATAACCTCCATTTGTTTCTGATTCCTTAGTGGTAAAGTAGAGAACAACAGCCACCTCACAGGATTGTTCTAAGGATCAAATGAGGTATTTGTAAAGGGCTTAGCACCGTGTCTGACACATAGTAGGCACTACATATTTATTCCATTCCCAACCACCCTCTTTTTTGACAGCATACTGATGTGCACTCTATGTTTTGTTTCCACTTTCACCAATCGACTGGGCAGAGCTTTTCCTACAACCTTGACATAGAACCGACACATCCCATTCCTGGCAAAATAGAGTTTGCATCTTTTACCAAGCTCCTATAGTAGAACTTAATCAGAATGAAATTAAGTTTCAAGATCTCTTCCTTTCTTGAATTTCAGAAGTGATAGTTGAGTACATTTTTCCCTGTTACAAATTCTAGTTACATAGATACAGAATAGATTGATTGAGAATTGAGGAAGCGTGGGGATTGAATGTTCCTAAATTGGGCTATAAATTGGAAGAACCAATAGTTCAGATATCTTAAACTGAGAGATATAGTTAATAGTCAATAAGCATTCATTAGGCACCTACTATATGATGGGCAGGGTGTTAAGCTCTAGGGATAACACAGAAAGGTTGTTGAGGAGCTTACATTCTACTTAGGCTGTCCCTCTCTCCCTCCCATCTCCCATTTGGCCACCGGATTACCCATGTGGGCTTTCCACACTTACCAGACAGGTAAGCAAATTGCTTTTTCAGCTGGTCTTCAATATCAGCGGCACAGAGGGGAGCGATATCCTGGTGCATGATTTCATCTGAAGAGAAAAGAGAAAACACATACACACACTGTCATTTAATGGAAAACTTTACCTCATCCTCTATAAAATGCCAAGTCCAGATTAGCCAACCACACACAGAGCCATGCATGTCTGAAAACACCTGAGGGTGAGATGTCACGTGTCTGGAAAAAAGGAATTCCAGTTTCCAGCTCAGGGAAACCTTTGTCTCTGAATGATCAGAAGCCATGACTCTAGCATATTCCCAAGACTTTAATTACCGTGTGGGTTATATGTTAAGAAGAGGGACATAGCCATCAGAGAATCAGACTTCAGGACCCTTATCTCTACTCTCAGCAAAAGAAAAGCCTTCCTAAGGATGTATTCTCATTTCCCCTGTCCCCCTCTCCTCTCATTCCTCTCCCTCTCTTATTTTCCCGTCTCTCTTATTCTCTCTCCCTTTCTTATTCTCTATCTTCTCTTATTCTCTACCCCTCTCTCTTATTATTTATTCTCTACTTCTTTCTTATTCTGTCCTCTTATTTTCTACCCCTCCAATCTCTATCTCCTCTAATTCTCTCCCCCCTCTTTTTCACTCCTTTCTTATTCTTTTCCCTCTTATTCTCTACCCCCTTCTCTCTTATTCCCTCCCCTCCCTTTTATTCTCCCCATCTTTCTTATTCTTCCCCTATCTTATTCCTTCTCCATTCTCTTATACCTTCTAACCCCTTCTCTTACTCTCCCCTCTTTTTCTCTTCCCCTTTTTCTTATTCCCTCCCCTTCTCTTATTCTCTTCCCTCATTTTTTCCTCTTTCATTCTCTATCCCCTCTCTCTTATTCTCCACCCACCCTCACCCCCCCCCCATCTCTTCCCACTCCTCCTCTCTGAAATCAGAAAGGAAATTCAGCTGCTGGGGGTTCTATGGGAACTACTTAATTGCTGATTACACACTTTCCCCAGCAGTACCTCACAGAAACAGCTCCTCTTTATCCAACTGTGAAGCAATTCCACAGGCTACATCAAAGCTGAGATTAAGTGAGGCTGTCAGGGGTTAGTTATCTCATTTGATCCTTCCCCACAACACTGTCTAAATTAATAAGATAGATATTATCTTATAAGGCAGATTTCCATGACAGTGATTTTATTTTCCACAGGGAAGAAGAAAGAGTGACTAAATTTTACTAACTCATTAAAACAGGTAAATGAGACAATTCCTTTGAGCAATGACTATGGATCCCCTACTTCTGCAGTTTCTTAGACATGAGGTCTTTTGAGAAGGCCACTTTTTTCACATGATTCAAGGTCAGAAACTTTCATTACCACAATCTGGAAATGTATGTGCCCAGTGAATTAATAACAGCCAAAAAGGATGGACAAATATTAAGCAGCCAGAGGAAAAATATTGACCCTTGCTAAGTGGCTCTCAAGTCAGAGGACCTATGTGGCTATGGGCAAGTCAGGTTAGCCTAAATACAATGGCTCTTGGAGATGCAAGGCACTTCATATCTGTAAAATGAGATAGCTTTTGAGGTCTCCCCCAACTCTAGAATGCTAATCCTATGAATTCAAAGTTTATAGTCAAGGAATTGAGAATTCTTCATTGTGTTTGCCCGGCAAAAGCCTCAAAGCTGGGCTTGCTATGTCTTCTTGGAAATATAGAATTAGAATCTAGAACAAAGGTTTTTAATCTGGAATCAGCAGACTCCTAAGGTCTGTGGAAATATTTCAGCGGGTCTTTGAATTAAAAAAAATACTTTGATAATTGTATGTCAGTATAACTGGGTTCCTTTGCAATCCTAGGTTTATTATGTATTTAAAATCATTATTCTGAGGAAGGACCTATGACTTCACCAGGGGTTGTCATAGGAAATTACATTGAAATTTTAGGGGTTTTGCAGAAGCCTCAGACTTCATGCAAAGGCAAGTAGATGACACAGAAAAAGTTTCAAACCTCAGAAATGTATAAAGTATATGTATAGTATTGTATGATATCAGCAAATTTTATCTTTTGATACCATAATAATTCAGACTTCTTCTCTGGTATGAAGAGAGGATCAAAATTTTTTACATGAATTTTCTAGATCATGGGGACACTTTGCCCCTGACCCCCATGATGTGGAATGGTTAAATGTATTCAGTCATTTTTTAGTCATTTTCAACTCTTCATGACCCCATTTGGGGTTTCCTTGCAAAGATACTGCAGTGGTTTGCCATTTCCTTCTCCAGCTTATTTTACATATGAGGAAACTGAGGCAAACAGGGTTAAATGACTTGCCCAGGGTCACACAGCTAGTGTCTGAAATCGGATTTTAACCCCTTGAGGATGAATCTTCCTGATTCCAAGTCAGCGCTCTATCCAATGGGCCACCTAGCTGCCCTGCACAGGCAGGAGCAGGAATCTATTTCTATCCCACTGATGTAAAGAACATATTGTTGTTCAGTCCTTTCAGTTGTGTCTGACTCTGTGATCCCATCAGGGGTTTTCTTGGCAGAGATACTACAATGGTTTGCCCTTTCCTTCTCCAGCTCCTTTTACAGATAAGGAAACTGAAGCAAACAGGGTTAAGTGACTTGCCCAGGGTCACACAACTAGGAAGTATCTGAGGCCACATTTGAAATCAGGAGGATGAGTCTTCCTTACACCATGCCTGGTATTCTATTCACTATACCACCTAGCTGCACTATCTGTATATACAGTAATTCACATGCAGATCACACCATAAGCAAACTCACTAAAATGGAGCTCAGTTCTTCAAGGACAACCGTCTCATTTTTTTTTATTTGGATCCCCACAGCCTGGAACATTATAGATCCCCTAGGAAATGCTTATGGATTGATTGAAAAATAAAGACAAAATTTTTTTTTTTTAAAGATACCTTGGGGTGTCTAGGTGTCGCAGTGAATAGAGCACCGGCCCTGGAGTCAGGAGGACCTGGGTTTGGATCCGGCCTCAGACACTTAACAAAAAAATCTAGCCATGTGACCCTGGACAAGTCACTTAACCCCAATTGCCCTCCAAAAAAGCAAATAAAAATAAAAAAAGATAGCTTCCAGTTCTAAATCTTATGTAACTGAAAAATTAATAAATTTCTTCTTACTTTGAAAAAGAAAATGTAGGCTCTAAGGGGGAAATTCCCTATCCCAAATCTGGGGTGAAAGTTCTCATTAAAAGCTAAAACCTGACCTCAAAATTAGCAGGTTAAAAATGGAAAAAACCATTTTCAATTTCCTCTTGATTTCAGTTTATGTGATTTCTCTTTGCTATTTCTGCACTCAAAACCACATGCTATACTGCAAATGGGTCTCAAAATGCTTTGTTCTATTGGCACTTCTAGACACAGGCTAAAATGTATTAAAAAGTTTTATGTTATTTAACAATTTTTAATGTTACCTTTTGTTTTAAATGATTTTTATTTCTGAATTTTTCCCTTTCACACACCTAGCAGATTATCCTTTTTTTTTTTTAACAATGACCAAAAAAAATTAGTTTTAAGTTGAAAGGCACACCCTCTCCCCAAGCCTCAGGCCTTTTACCACTCTTATACCCAGAATATTTTAGCCAAGTACTTCTTGATTTCTTTTGGTTCCTATTCATAGGATTTAGAGTTAAAATGACTTGAGAAATAATTTGGTTCAACCCTCTTATTTTACAGATTAGGAAAATTGAGGCTCAGGGAAGTAGTAATTGGCTGCTCAATACCACACATATGGAAAAAGGCAGGGGGAACATCTAAACTCAGCTTTCTTAGACTCCCAGCACTTACTTTCCTATATACCACACCTGAATCTCCAAGGGTCACTGTATTTAAACTAAGGCTGCTGTTCCATTGTACAGTGAGTGTTTGAGAGACAGTAATAATATGGGTCTACTAAATCAACCTTTAGCCATGTAATATGCCTGGCTACCCAGTCCTTTGCAAAATTAGTTTATCAAATAATTTGCACCACAGATATAGTATGTGGCACAGTGGATAGTGTGAGAGTTAAAATATAACATCAGTCATTTACTAGTTGTGTGATCTTGAGCAAGTCACTTAACCTCTGTGTCAATTTCTTCATCCGTAAAATGTAGATGTTGTGATGATTAAATCAGATATTATTTGTAAGCACTTAGTGTCCAGCACATATTAAGTGCCTTATAAACATTAGCTATTTTTTGATGTTCAGTTGTGTCCAAAAGTCCATGAGGCATTTTTTTCTTGGCATAGATGACTGGAGTGGTTTGCTATTTCCTTCCTCAATGTGTCCCCATTTTACAGATGAGGAACTGAGGCAAACAGGGGTTAAGTGGCTTGCCCAGGGTGGCATAGCTAGTGTCTGAAGCCAAATTTGAACTCAGATCTTCCTAATTCTCTATGCTCTATGTATTGTACCACCTAGTTGCCTTTCCTCAAATCTGAAACCAGTTATAGACATTTTTACATTTTCCAAAAAGAGCTGTCAACAGCAAGATGGACTTTAAAAAATATATATATTACTTTGGCAAGTAATCCTTTATTGTGATAGCAAGCTATGCTAAGTACATTAAGGGGATGACTTTTATCATTTATCATTGTAATTTAAATCACCTTTCCTATGTTTGCCCCATAGTTGAGAATAATTCAACAATCTGAAACATTTTAAAAACGATAAAACAATACCCAAATATTACTAAAAGGATGCTAGTTCAACATATTCAACTTCTGCAGTCAGAAAGTTTAGAGTGAAAAACCATTTTGAGTAGGTTTGAAAGAAATGAGGAATCTGAGTTTTTAAGGTATTTTTTTTTCTTTTAAGATACT
>NW_027185863.1:11183709-11240831 GCF_028583685.1 Petaurus breviceps papuanus
TTGGCTAAGAAGACAAAAAAATAAGTGGTTACAAATTTAAGAGTGCTTTGGATGACAAGCAACAGAGCCCACCCCCCCTTTCACATTTCAAGGGTCTCAACTGAACTCATGTCAAATGTCAGAGAACAGGAAACGGGGTCACCTCACCATGCTGATTAAATAAAAGGGTTCAAGAAAGACATCATCCAGGCACAGTGTGGCTCTGTGTCGGAATATAGTACATTACAGATAATAAATCAATTTAATAACATTCCTGTCTCCGCACAGAAATTAAAGGGGAATTCCAAACAAGGAAGTTATTTTTTTTAGAAAAAAAAAATCTAATTTGAGAAAGGGATAAACTCAGAAGGGATAGAGGTTGGCCATTCTTGCATGAACTGAAAGGTCGGGTGATAGGGAGAGGACTTCCTTGCCTGAGGTGCTGAGTTATACTCCTCACTAGACTCTTCAGATACTTTTGTTGGGTTTTATTTTGGGGGATTGAGTCTCCCTGTCTTTCTGAGGCAGGAAATTCAGAGTGCATTCAGGGACCCGCATCCTCTGTTGATCAGCATGGAAGTTTCTGACCTGGTCTGGTTCACCTCTACTTTATACTCTATGGCAGCCCAAGGAATTCATCATAAAGGTACCAAACTTGGTGTGGATGCCAGACCAGCTTTAGCTCTACTACATCTTTAAATTCAAGCAATTCACCAGTCTCCCTCATAGCAGAAAATAGAGGTACGTGCCATGATTCAGGCAACACTGGATCCCATTGGAAATGGAAATGGAAGATGGGAAGAAGGGACAGAGTCTCTCCCAGAAGTGATGGAAATATCATTAGCCCTGGTTGCCTCTGGTGCTATTGCCTAGCCTTGGCCCAAAGGTTTGAAAAACCTGGGTGGAACTACCTGGGAGTCTGTGGTCTGCCTGGTGGAAACAGTGTTTATACTTGGAGAGAAGTTCTATTACACACCAAAATATACGCATAGACAGAAACAATTTTACATTGTTAATACATCACAAATCAGTAAGACAAATACAAAACCAATTGAGTAAACACCTTATCTATAAAATGAGTTGGAGAAAGAAATGGTCAATCACTCTAGAATTTTTACCAAGAAAATCCCCCTCAAAAAGGGGCCACGAAGTGTAGAGCACAACTGAAAAACAACCACATAAGTACAATCCATCCAATTCCAATAAACATTCGTTAAGCACCTATGTGCCAGCCATGACACTGGGGATACAACTAATAAAAGTAAAGACAATCCCTGCCCTCATGGGGCTTACAATAGAATATAGGGAGGAATAACAAAAGGAAGCAGCAGAGGAGGGTAGGCTGGAGAAGCAAGGGGCCATTTTGTTCCATGTAGTTGAAACCAGTCAGAGCAGAAATGAAGCGCAGGAAGGGCTAAAAAGTCCACTTCTGGGCTCTATAAAGGAAGGCATCCACCCTTCAGCTCTCAACGAGAGGGGAGAGGAGGCTGAGGGAAGTTGTTTCACTTAAGACTTTAATTAGCAGGGGTGGTCAGGTAGCACAGCGAGTAAGAGCACCGGCTCCAGTGTCGGGATGACCTGGATCATATCTGGGCTCAGATACTCAGCACCCACCCAGAAACACCTGGCCGTGTAACCTTGAGCAAGTTACTTAACCCCGATTGCTTTAATTAAAAAAACAACAACAACACTTTAATTAGCAGCAAGACGAGATTAGAGGAGATGAGTTTAACCTGGAGGGGGCATCTTGTCCATTAATACAAACTTTATTTTCACTTATTTTCATTTTATTTTCACATTCAGTTTCTGAATGTACTTACAGAATTTATTGTGAAGACTAAAATAAAAGCCTATGTTTAGCTGGGAAGAAAACTAATTTGAAAGGGCTAGAGATATATACATTCATTTATCAAATACTTATTAGGGATCTAAAAGCATCATGGGAGGAACAAAGTTTGGATAAGACATGGTCCCTGCCCTCAAGAAACTTAGAGGGATGAGATGAGTTCGAATGTAAGCTCCATGAAAATGTGATTGTCTCATTCTTTGCATTTTATCCCAAGTACCTTGCACAATTCCTGACATGTGACATGTAAGTGGGAATAAAATATACTAGATGATTGAGATGCCAAAAAGAAGAAAGTCTTGTGTGAGGTCCTAGGGGTAAGATCATAACTATCCAAGGTAAGATCACTACTGTCCAGGTTAATAAACTCTCTCAAAGGTCATCCTTATTCAGATATGTATGTAAGCATTTATTAAGCACTTACAAATTAAATTTGCATCTACATTCCTGATCAGATATATTCTATGCATAATATATAACATGCAAAGGGCAGCATCAGGGAGGCATTAAACTTGGCTTATGTAAAGAGAGGTTGGCATATGCCCAGATCACCTAAAAGGAAAGGGGCCACGTGGAAGACACTGGGAGACAGGAGTACTGACCTACCACGTAATTGGGAGCAGCCTTTTTCCTGACTACCCATAGACAAGTGCAGAAAAAAGGGCTGATTGTACTCAGGCCAATAATTTTAAAAGATGCACATGGTTCCCGCACTGCAATAATGGGTCACATGAAGAATCTATCATCAGACTTTGCACTCAAGTCACACCAAACGAAGAAGGGCTGCCAGAGCTTACAACCCTTCAGCACTGTCTTAGAAAACTCATCATCTTCACTTCACAGTGAGATGTAAGAAGAGGCCTTTAGTGATCACCTGGTATGTTTATGAAATGTGGGGGAAGGAAATGGAGTAACAGACCTATTTTGGAGAATTGCTAGTAACCAGCAAGCATTTAATAAATGCTTGTTGAAACATACCACATGCTGGAAATACATTTGATAATTAAAGGATTCTCCTTCCTGGATCTCCCCATAGCAATAACTTTTCTTTCAGAATTTTCCACAACATTAGGTGTTTTCTGAACTACACATTTCACTGGACTTTGTAAAGGCCTGGGATGATACAGTAAAAGCAACAATGGCTCACTAGTGAAAGGACCTGAGTTCAAACTCTGCTTCCAATGCTTGCTATCTTAACCTTCTCAAACCTCAGTTTCCTCAGGTGTGAAAAAGGAGGTGGTTGGATTAGATGAGATTTCCTCCAGCTGTAGGCTTAATGATCCCATGCTCTTTAATTTTTCTTAATTTAATTTTTTCAATAAACGAAAAAATATTTTATCTCCCACCTTCTGACAATTATAAAAAGAAAAGAATCCTCATAACAAATATTCATAGTTGAACAAAATACACTCAAAAATATGTTTCTTTCTGCACCCAACATCCCTCCATCATCTCTCTTGAAACAAATATTCATAGTTGAACAAAACACACTCAAAAATGTTTCTTTCTGCACCCAACATCCCTCCATCATCTCTCTTGAACAGGTTAACAGCATGCTTCATCTTGGTTTTCTAGAATCACAGCTGATCATCACACTGATCAGGGTTCTTCAATTTATCTTTACAATGTAAAAATTATCCTGCTTCTGCTCACTTCATTCTCCATTAGTTCATACAAGTCTTTGCAGGTTTAAAAAAACCCCAGCTGTTTCTTTCATCATTTCTTACAGCATAATAGCATTATTCCATTTCAGTACCACAACATAATTTGTGTGAACATTGACTAATGGGCACTGCTTTAGTTTCCAGATTTTGACCACGACGAAAAGAGCCATTAGAAATATTTTTGTACATGTAGGTCCTTTCTTCTTTGATCTTTTTGAGACATAGACCTAGTAGATGTATTGTTGGATCATAGGCTATACACAATTTAGAGACTTGGGGGGGGGATATACCCCAAAATGAATGAGTTATTAGAGTGTGAAAAACTCCTAACAGAGCAGGAAAAATTTCACAACATAATCCTGAAGTCTTAAAATTTATTATGGAAAACTTGGCTGTGAAAACTAGTGAGTACACTTACAAGAAAATGCTCAGATTCCTAATGATGCCAAATGAAAGTCATAATGCTGACAAATATGGCTGAAGCACTTAAAATGTATTAATTTTGCAAAAAGAGAAAAGTGGAAATGACAGATTTATTACTACTCTAAGAGCCTTGAGAGCAGGGGCTTACTGCCATTTTTTTAATCCCCAACACTTAGCAAAGTAACTACTATGTGCAAATGCTTATTAACTGACTTACAAGTAACCTTTTATTGAGAATTTGCTGGGTTATGTGTAAGCCACTACATGGTGCCTGAGGAGACAGAAATATAGAAGACAGTATCTCTTTCACTTATAATCTAACTGTGCAGACATACAGATAAGAAACACAAAGAAGCATTTTGTTCATTATTATTTACTCTGCATTCTTCCTGTTCATCTCATTTCTTCCTTTCTCTTTAATGCACATCTGTGACCCACACACACCACTCCTCATGCATGTCTTCTGAAGCCAAATTTTGTGCATTGCAATAATGGAAAACAATAAAAAATAGAAGAAATCTATCATTCCCGTAGAATTTAATTAGAAGGCTGGGTTTCATATATGTTTGGGTTCATAGGGATAAACCAGATGATTCTTCAATCATGAGCCTACATTTTTTATATCAAGCCAATAAACCAAAGCCAAAACTGAATTCTATTATCCCTTTTTCCACAGTCTGTTCCACTATGTCAACATTTAGCAAAGCATTATTTCATCATATTTTCCCCTCAATTCTTTGCTTTAAATCTAGTTTTTAATCTTCTATCTAGTTTTTTTTTTCTTACAGGGCTATAATATTTGACTTTATTTTGTAAAAGCTTCCATGGAATTTTAAACTGATGCTTTGTAGTTTTAAGTAGCCCTGAAACTTTAATTTAACAACAGAATTACTCTTACTTTTGTCCTTAGTTTTGTTTTCAATACCCAGAAAAGTCTAGTAGACCCATTGCAAGTAAAAAGTGGTATCTACTGTTAATCTGCGCTAATTGAGCTAGCTGGGCAAGTCACTTAACCTTGTTTGCCTCAGTTTCCTCAACTGTAAAATGAGCTGGAGGAAGAAATGGGAAATCACTCCAATATCTTTGCCAAGAAAACGGAATCACAATGAGCCAGACATGACTGAAAAATGACTGAACAACAATAATGTTTTTTTCTATCAAGTAACAAGGAATAACATTCTTCTTAACAAGGCTCTTCTAAAATAGCCTCATTGCTCAGTGATTAAGGTATTTTTGTCAATTTTATTTAGTTTGAATTATAGGAAAAGAAGTTCACAGTATTCTAGAGCTGACAGAAACCCTAGGGATCATTTAATTCTGTGCCTTCATTTTTTTTTCCATTTTTTAGATTGAACAATAATCTCCCATTTTAGAAGTGAGGAAAATGAAGCCCGAAGAAAGGCAGGTACTTCCTCTATTCCTCCTCTCTGAAAAACAGAAGCTGAAAAATTTAACACCTCAGTTTCTTCTGATGTTTTGTTACTGCTATCTCTAGGCTATCAAATTGTAGAACAGAAAAAAATAATCAAGTTTTTTAAAAATCTTTTTTTTAAAATCCAGCTTTCCTATTCCTTTTCAGTTTACAAAATGTAAACATCTCATGATAGTAAAAAAAAAAAAGTATGGAATAAGTCATCCAAATCCTTAATTTGGAAGTCAGTGTAGAAAATCACCTACAAAAATAATAGCAAGTCTTGTTTGCATGGAGTTTCACATGGGTTAGATTCCAAAAGTTTGTTTGTAAATCAGTCATTTGGAACTTATAATGCACCATAGAGCAAAGTCACCCTTTGTGGTTAGATGCCCCAGAACAGGGCACAAAAGTTTATTTAAAACATAATGTACCCAAAGCATAGTCCTGAACCCGTGTAACTGCTGCCACTTGTCAAGTTAGGAATATCTGAACAACATTCAGCAACTATATATATGAACTTTCTATGGAAACATATGTTCTGATCTCCAATATCAGAGACCTCCCACACTGGAGTCTGAAGATTGTGAGGAGTTGTGAAGGCAGGGGCAAACACCCACCTGGCACCAGCAGCTTATTCCATTTCTGTCTCAACATAAGAACAGGTCAATGCTCCAGACTAATCACTCTCTAGGAAGCTAAAATTGAAAAACAGTAGGCAGCAGTTCCCATGGAGGATAAAGGGCTGAACTCCCTGCTGCCAGTCCATAGATGATATTACTCGTAAGTTTTTAAAGTCAGGAATTAACTTTACATGAATATTCCATGAATTCTAAAACGAACATGAAATTGTTTTCTTCTTCAGTCTTTTCATATTAAATTCATTCATTCAACAGCTCCTTTTTGAGCTCCTGTGTCCATCTATTCTTAGGAGGGTAGCAAAGACACAAGAGATGAGATATATAAGATTTACTCTCTACAGACATTCACAATATTGCCTATATAAGACAAGAAATATGAGACATCTCAATTGCTATGAAAGGCAATGACAAAATCAAGATACAGAAAAGAAATGTCATAGGAGTTCAGAGAATGGGTCTGAGAGAATACATAAAGAAAGTGGCATGTGAACTTTATCAAAAAGGCTCTGAAAAGGTGGAACAAGGTTGGATAGGAAGGGTGGAGCCAAACTGTAGATGGCCTTGAATGCTAGACTGAGGAGCTTGACTTTCATAGTATGGGCAATGGGGTTGAAGGGTGGGGGAGGTCATTAAAGGCTGCACAACAAATGAATTACATGATGAAATTGGTATTTTAAAAAAGGTGAATCTGTTGGTAATGTGTAGAACTGACTGCAGTGGGGAGAGATTATAGGTAAGCCAATGAGCTAAGAAGATGCTGCAGGGTTGAGGAGTTGGGACCTTCCCTGACAAGTATCAATTCTATGACTTTCTGAGCTCTGGAATTTTACTATTGACATAAAAGTGTCTGGACTTTACGCTGTTCTGTACTCTATTTTGAAAATTTGTGTATCCTTCTAAAATCAGGTTTGCAGAATTCTACCTGCTTTCACATCCCTCCTTTTCTTCCTTATTATTATTGTTGTTCAGTCACTTTCCAGTTATATCCAGTTCTTCATGGCTCCATTTAGAGCTTTCTTGCCAAAGATACCGGAGTGGTTTGCCATTTCCTTCTCCCGATCATTTTACAGATGAGGAGACTGAAGCAAATAGAGTTAAGTGACTTGCCCAGGGTCACACAGCTAATAAGTGTCTGAAGCTGAATTTTAAAATCATAAAGATGAGACTTCCTGACTCCAGGTCCCATTGGCTATCCACTGTGCCACCTATTTTTTAATAATAGGGGCTTAAATAAAAAGCTTTACATTTCTCATTACAGAGAAACTGGATCCCTCCCCAGAGTTTTAAACTGAATGACCAAAATTAGAATTTCATTTCCTTAAATTTTTAAGTCTGTTGCTTACCCAGTGAGTGAGAGATATAGTATGGGAGTAACAGCAAAATAAAAGGAGTTTGTTTCCAATACTAGTGCTCAGAACATATCTGTAGGGAAAAACTTGTTTTCCAAATGGTCTGTAAAATTTAAGTGACTATTTATTGATTTTACTAAAACGAAAACAAAACCAATGGTGCAGTGCGGTAGGCAGACTGCTAGACTTGGAATCATGAAGAGTCAGGTTCAAATCTGCCTCCAGCACTTACTAACTTCATGATTCTGGGTAAGTCACTTAACCAACCCTGTGCCCAAGCTTCCTCATCTGCATGAGGGTACTGGACTCAATGAGAAGTCTCTTCATACTCCACCCTTTGTTGATAGATTGGAATATGTATTCATCACCTGATAAATTCAGGTATCTCCTGCCTCTAAATGACTCAAAGCAGTCACATAAATGCTCCTTTTTTAATTAAAAAAAAATTTTTTTAGGGTGGCTGGTGGTGTAGTGAATAGAACACCAGCCCTGGAGTCACGAGGACCTGAGTTCAAATCCAGCCTCAGACACTTAACACATACGAGCCATGTGACCTTGGGCAAGTCACTTAACCCCAATAGCCCTGCTTTCCCCCCTCCAAAAAGAAAAACAATTTTTTTTTACCAAATCAGTTAAATTTTATATGTTCCTGTTATTTTTTGTTTTGAAGAACAAAGCTCTTTCAAGCTGACACACAGATGACTCCCTCCCCACCCTTGAACATATAATTGACTGACAAGAACTATCACAAGGAAAAAAAATTGGTAAAGATAGTATCTCAGATGACTCTAGCACACTTAAAGCCCTGCCACCTGGAAAATGAGATCCCTATGCTCTTCTGAGAAATCTTCATCTTTTTGTCAATCAAATTAATCTCAGACTCAAAGACTCATATCGTAAAAATATTTCTCACACAAAAAATAATAAAATAAAATAAAACTTCTCACCCCGAAGATAACCAGTAGTAGAAGACACTGTTAAGTATTTCATTTCTGGATTTAACAGAATTCCTCAAATACTAACCTTTCTGTATGGCTGAATAACTAAAACAACTCCATAAATAATGGGCTTCCAGTGACAGAGGTTAAATGTGTGGCTTCTTTCAACGTGATGCATCAAAGCCTAAGTGCTGTAAGGCAAGAGGGGATTCATGAAACGCTTTTCCATCTCACGCATGATTTTCAACCCTGACCTCTCATATACCTCTACTGTCTATAACCTTGCTGAACATTCTTCTCTGTTGCCTCCTGGCAATGCTATAAAATGAGTTTCCCATTAGTGTTTATCCCTCCTCTCTCCAAACAGACTTTACCTATAGATGGAAGTAGGTGTCTGCCCTCCCAGTATGATGGAAGAGACCGGTCTATCCAAATTGCACTAATCTACCACGTTTAAATTACCACTGGGATCCAAAGGTTAGAAGGCACTGCTTCTGAAAGATGTCTTTACAAGGTAATGTGCTATCTAAAGGAGGTCCGATAGCCCATTAGTACCCAGTGGAAAATGGACGCAGGTTAGTTTAATGTGCAGATTAGCTAAAGTAGAGTAGGGTCCTCAAGCATGTATGGTTTGAGCACCTGCCACACACTACACAAGTGTAGGGGATGTAAGAGGAGGAAGGCCAAGCATACTTGTCCTGAAAGAGGTGGCAGATTAGATTGGAACACAAACATTTCTGTTCATGAAAAGATGAGAATAAATTCTAGACTGTGATAGCCATTGAATCAGAACTCAGGAAACAGTGCTGGAGGAATTGGAGAAGGATGCAGGAAGAAGGTAGGGCTTGAATAGAATCCAAAAGGAAGGGTCAGAAGTGCTATAATACGTATATACGAGGATGAAATTAAATTTTGGAAGAGGAGTCCTTAAACATAAGTCCTTAAAAAAGATTTATCCTCTAAAAAGAAAACTCCAACCCACCAACTTCCTTTAAACATTTTGCCTGATTTTTTTTAACCTACAGTTTATGATATTTTTTGTTTGCTTTTGGAGGCAATTGGAGTTAAGTGACTTGTTCAGGGTCATAATTGTCTGAGGCAGGATTTGAACTCAGGTCCTCATGACTCTAGGGCCAGTGCTATATCCACTGCACCACCTCACTACCTAAAAGTTCAGCTTTAAAAATCAAAGAAGTGAGCAATTAAGCAATTAATTATAAAACTATAGAGATAGGAGTTAGACCTGGGGTTTCATTGGTATGGGTGAGCTCTAGGGTAAGAAAACTCCCATTAGTAATTAATGTGAGATGTCTGATGGTAGCCAAGGCGGGAAGTGGAAAGAGAAAAAAAAGGGGGAAAGAAAGAAAAAATACATTTACATGATAACTTTATCATATAATTTAAAAGGAATAATAAGTTGTACATAATAGATTTGCAGTTTCATGTGGAGTAATTTTTTTATTATACAATGTTATGGAAATGTTTGTTTTATTCCATAAATTTGAAAAAAAAACCACCAACCCAATGCAGAATGGTACCCTCCACTACAACTGATCATCTTAGCTGCCTGGAGCACTTAGCTTAAATGACTTGCCCAGGGTCACACAACCAGTCCATGTCACAGACAAGACTTGAAACGAGATCTTCTTGGCTTCAAGGATGGCTCTCTATCCATTATGACACATAAAACAATAACTTAATATAAAAAATTCTTAAAACTTAGGAAATTTAAGGCTTTTATGGCACACTTGGGAAGGATCTCTAGGAAGAATGTCAGGTAGGAAGCACAATGAACATTAAGAACAGAAACTGGTGGGGCGGCCAGGTGGCTCAGCGAGTAAGAGCACCGGCTCCAGTGTCAGGATGACCTGGATCAAATCCGGATTCAGATACTCAGCATCACACCCAGAAATAACTGGCCATGTAACCTTGAGCAAGTTACTTAACCCTGATTGCTTTATTTAAAAAAAAAAAAAAGAACAGAAACTGGGAGCAGTGCAGCCTGAAGGAGAGACAAGGACAGCAAACCTGGCTGAAGTGGAAGAAGTATGTATTGGGTGATGTTGCTATTGAACAAATATGGGAGAGTAGCAGAGAAATAAGATTGGATAGATAAGGAAGGGAATTAACTTGAAAGGTAGTATGTCAGAAAAGGGTCAATTGAATGGGAGTGTATGGGGAGGAGAGGCCTGAATAGGAAGTACTCAGGCTTCTCAGGAAGCATGAGGTCTCTTGATACTGCTAAAGGAGAAGGTGGGTGGATTAAGAAAGCTGCACAAAATGGAAATATCTAGGTCTCTGCTTCACAGTTTTACCTGTGGTTAGCTATGTTGAGCAATGGAGTGGAGAGCACATTTCTATAATGACTCAGCACACCTGAATGTATTTTTTCCAGGACATTTGGGTTATATTCATATGACTGGCTAAGAGTTACAGGGATCTCAAGAGAGTACTTCTATTCATTTTCCCCCTTTCTGTACAGGTAATAGATATTCATCATTTCTTTATTCAGCAATATTTGTCCCTTTAACTAAGGTCATCATTACATAGACAAGATCTTTTCTCTTCCCAAACACTTGACATTAGTAAATAACCTGAAATTTTCATCACAGCAGCTATTTACTTTCAAATCCTGTTTTAGACGTGTTTTTCCCTGGCAATTATTTCTCTCTGTGTACAGATAAGAGAGGAAGCTCTTTTGGGTTGCAACAGAGGAAATGCAGGAAGTTGGTGTTGTTGACAAACTTGGTGTTATGTATCAGAGGAAGAGCAGATCCTGAAATTTTGGATTGTGAAATTTTCAGTAAGAAAACCTATTCCAGAAGGAGAATGCAATATTAGCCAAAATTAATTCTAAAAAATATCCCTAAGACCTGGTCCCTAATGCCAAAGGAGATGTCATAGACAGAAACAGTCCATGTACCTTTTCCATTCCAGGTGGGTAGGTAGAACAAGACAATCTTAGAGGAGGAAGGAAAGTTGGAAATCCAATCTCTCTCTAAAGGTTGGGTCTCCTCAATACAAGACATATCTTGAATAAACTGTGATCTGGAGTCCTACTGAAGGATAGCCAGTGAAAGGGAACGCATGCTTCCTGGGACAAAACACTCCAGTTTTATATCTAAGTGTCAGAAATAATGGTATCCCTGTTTGATTAACCCTTTCCCTATCAGAAAATAAAATTCTTGAGCCCTCTGCTGTGGCAATCTGGTCTTAGCATATGATACTGATAATATGGAAAATTATATTAATCATCCAACAAGCTTCCACAGAACAATGAGATAGGAGCATGGAGGAGATGGTCTAGGGTTTGGTAGGATGGAGTGAGATATTTTGAGAGGGCTGTTTTGGGTATCAAAGGGCAGCACTCCTGAGAAATAGAAGCCATTGAGTCTAGGAAGTAAGGACAGAGACAGTTTAAAAGAATGGGGGGAAAATGCCCTCCCCCTACCTCCAAACCAGCCTTATCATCCATTGTAGGCAGATCAGATTGAAGAAGCCTGATTGGAGGAAGAGCAAGATCTAGAGTGGATTCTCCCCCATCATCTAGTCTGTGAATCATGTAGCTATAGAAGAGTAACTTCTTTCTCTTCTCTTTGGCATCTTTCTAGTGTGCAAACAAAGCATAAAGTCAATTGGCTTCTCTCCTCTGGCTGAAAGGTGGATGTTTCAAGTGCAGACCATGCTTGCTTTTATGTTTCACCACCCCTAAAAGTTTTTAGATTTTCATAAACAAGTTGGCCATAGCCTATCTGGTTTAACATCTGTCAAGAAGCCCATTGGTTCACAAATGTTTCCAACGAGGTTCTCGATCAGCAAGTCCCTCTTCTCCATGCCAGAAGCATTTCAATTCTCCAAAGCCACTGATACATATACATCTCTGCAATCCAAATTCCCCATGGTTGTTTCGTCAGGAAGGCATGGCTCCCTTCTTGACAAAGTTCCCCAACTTTGGCCAGTGGTATTTCTCTGCCGTACTTATCCTATGCTTGCCATCAAGCAAGGCTTTTCTGGCTCATTGTGCGACTCTTTCTCCCTTATTACATTGAAATCAAGTGTCTATGTATAACTCAGAGGAATTGATCTTACTCTTTCAACCCCTTTCACAAACTCTTAGTATCCCATCTCCCACTAACTTAGTTGGCTTAGCTTTGGATCATCTCCCCTTAACACTGACCTACCATCTGACTTTGGAAAGCTATCCCTCCACAGACATCTAGTCATTGGTATTCTCAGAATCATTCATCTATCAGCAGACTATTTCTAATAGTATTTGTCTTTGTGTATCATTCTTTATAGGTAAAAATCTTTTATAATTTTTAAACCTGAATCTCAATCGTTGTGTTGATTCATTATTTCCTATCATTAATACTATGGCTTATTACATTAAATGTTTCCCCTCAAATGGAGGATTGTACACCAAATTCCAGATAATCTCCATCTGGATGTTTTCTTTGGATACTCAACTGGTATAGTAATTCACAGAGCGTATCTTTTGGGGCATTTTTTGACCTTACTTGAAAAAATAATTTTCCCCCTCTAAACTCACTTAACTCTGATACTCAGGAATGTTAAAACATTCTCCTCCCTATACATCTATTCCACATATCAATAATCGCTTATAATAACCTTAGTAGATAGTCATTTTTGATCTATAATGTCAATATTTAACCAAACCCAAATGACCACAAATTTTTATGAAACTACAACATTGCAAATTTGTAGCAAGCCATGCAAATAAACAGCTAGATTAAAATGGTCCTCATGAAACAGCTGCCCTTCTCATCAGCATAATCAAATAACAAGCACTGGTATTCAAAAGCAGAATTCAAATAAAAATTTGAAGCCCAAAATAGAATTATTCCCCAAGTAAAGAAAAGCAAGAACAAAATAGGAGCATGTGTAACCAAAGACAATTCAAATGGTAATGTCAGTGAAGGATGAAAATAAGCTATTATTCTAAAGATCAAACTACCCATCAAAAATTAAAAGAAAATTCAGTAAAATGCAAAACTAAGATTAGTAGAAAAGTCAATAAGCAATAGCTTCCTCAAAAGTAGCCAGTAGTGAGCTAAATTAAGCTCAGGCTATAAAGGAAAAAAACAAATCAATAAAATATTAAAGTAAAAATCCTGAAAGAGGAAGAAAAAAATCTAAGATAAAAAGCCCTTTTAATAAGAGTGAAATAAGTTCTTATACAATTATGTAAGTGTTTCTACTTAAAAAGCAAAAGAAACAACCACTGAAGTAAGTACCAATACAAATAAAAGAAATAAAATCTTTGGGTGTCCATGTGGAATGAGAGTCTTTGCTCACTTCACTTTCTCCTCAGGGTGACAGGGACCTGTCCTCAAGTTCCAAGGGCTCATTCTTCTAGGGGAAATCTCAAGTTCAAGGTTTAGGATTCTGCTCAGGAGAGTTATAGCATCAACTCATACAACTAAATTGTGACCCAATATCCTTTGTTACTCCTGCCAGCCGCCAAGTGTTTTAACCTTCCTTTTCCTCATGTATACAATGGGAAACACATTTGCACTAACCTACTTCACAGGGTTTGAGGAGTCAAGTGTTGGGTGTTTTTGTTTTGTTTTTTAAACCTCAGAACGCCAAGGAAAAGTGGATTATTAAAAATATGCATCACTAAAGTATAACTTGACCTGGTCTCCATCTTAAATTTTACTGAACTCTTGTCTTTCTTCCCATTTATCTTTGTTGAGAATGCTTGCTTCTCTTTTTTAGCTATCACTGTTACATTTTCTCTCCCTGAATATTGTGGTGCAAGGACCATCAGCTTTTTTCAAAGGGCATGGGACCAACATTTCTGTGAGACAGAGCAGATAGAAACCATTCATTTGTACTTAATCAGCACTGTGCTAGAAATCCGAGAGCTGATGTCACAACTAGCCCAAGGTCACCAGACAAAACTTGACCCCTTTGGCAGGGGATGACCACCCAGAAGACACTGGCAACAGGGGAGACAAAGAAAGGGCTTTGCTAGTCTCTTTCCCCAGGAACACATTACATTCCCAAAAGTTCTTGGTTATTTTAATTCCCAGTTCATGACTAGCTACCAGTGGAACCAGGAGTTCAAGGTTATGACCAAAGACTGCTCTTAATTTTAGCAACTTCTCTCTGTTGATTATTTCCTGTTTATTCTGCACATAGCTGTTTGCATGTTGTTTTCCATGTTGGCTAATGAGCATGGACTGTCTTTTGCCTTACTTGGTATCTCCAGCCATCAGCATTTAGGTGCTTAATACTTGTTGACAATTAGGAATCAAATGTCGATTAAGTTGAGGTGGCTAACTGGCCTGGTGAATAGAGTACCAGCCCTGGAGTCAGGAGGACCTGAGTTCAAATCCGGTCTTAGATGCCTGACACACTTACTAGCCATGTGACCTTGGGCAAGTCACTTAACCCCAATTGCCCTTCCAAAAGAAAAAAAAAAGTCTAGTAAGTGCCCGTCATTTGCTAGGCACAGTGGTAAGCCTGGGACATTTTGGTTTCCTGAGATATCATCAATACCATAAATTTCCTAGAAGTTTCAGGGCAGCTCTGATTTTTTTTTTTACTCAATTATTAAAATTACTTTCTGATGTTAAGGCAGAGGCATCTAGCAAATGCTATTCTGAAGACAAAGCATTTTCCAGAATATTTAGGGTGAACACAGTGAAATACATTCAAAATACATTTGTTTGGTATGTAAATGGCATCATTATTATTTAAGATCTATTAAATCCCCAAATCCGGCCTCATGTTTGGTAACAGTACATAATATATTATGCTTGCAAACAGAAACTTGGATTTAAGATATTAGTTTAATTCTTTTTGCCTAGGAGAAATGATTTAAGATCATCTAAAACTCCTTTCAGACAGAGATGGGAGAATGGCACCTAATTACCAGATGGAAGATTAGATGGAAGATAAAAGTGTCTTTATGATTTGATGACTGTTAATAATCTGAGCATTTAAAGCAAAATACTGGGAAAGTTAGAGATTATTGAAAAAGAACCCTAATAATATCTACTTCTGTTCTTTCTGATTTAATCTAATTCCAACATCTTTGATACAGAATCAAACATGGAGAACTCCACAAATGTCCTGCACTGATAACTCATCTTGGCATTGAGGCTAGAATAGATTCTGAGAGGATACACTGGTGGTGAACAAGCTCTCGAAGGTCCCACCAAGCTTAAAAAAGTTTCAAATACGCAATAGACAGCCCTTCTCGGCAATGCAAGGTCCTAAAACGATTCCAAAGGATTCATGATAGAAAATGAGCTATAGAGTCTGAATGCAGAGCAAAGCAGAATATTTTCTTTTTTGTTTTGTTTTTTCTTTCTCATGGTTCCTTCCATTTGTTCTAATCCTTCCATATAACATGACTGATGTGAAAAATGTTTAATAGGAATATATATGTAGAGCCTATATCAGATTGCATGCCATCTTGGGGAGGGGAGAAAAAAGGAGGGGGAAAAATTTAAAACTTATGGAAGTGAATATTGAAAACTAAAATAAATAAAATTTCTAAAAAATAAAATAAAGTTTCAAGTACAGACCTGGACTGTGTGTCTGCTGTTCAAGGATCTTCCCAACCATGTTCAAACACTCATTACTAGCAAGTTGTCATCAGGTTATATTGTCACCAGGCCCCAGAGTATGACTGCAATAGACTTGTGGGAGTTGTGGTTCATAGGAACCATAGAAAGTCCAGAGCTTTCAAGAAGAACCCACCTTGTCCCTTTGGGTTACAGTTCCTATAAGTCTATGCAGTTGTGCTTTGAAGTCTGGTTATGAATGCATTTACCAAGTGTTTACTATCTACCATGCCCCAGCAACCTCTTCATCTTGGAAAATCACTCCAGTCTTAGAATTCACATCTTGGAAGTACCCTCTGCCTGGATAACTCTTCTCAGAATTGCCATTTAAGGGGTATGCCCAGGGTAACCATATCAACACTCCTCACTAGACTATACTGCTTGAACTTCTCGGCCATCCCCCCTTTCACCTCCTCTTCAGCTTCCATTTATTATTGTCTTTCCCCATGAGAATATGAGCCCCATGAAGGCAGGGACCGTCTTTCTTTGGTTTTGTTCAGTTCCTGGAACACAGTCAACATGTAATAAATGCTTTTTGCCTGACTGCAGTGCACTAAGCCCTACGAATGCAAAGAAAAAGGGAAAAAAATAGTCCTAACTATCAATAATTTTACATTTTAATGGGAAAAACATACACCTAGAAGGTACTTTAAGTGTCATTCTAGTCCATTTTCTATTTTTTTTTTTTTTTGCAATTGACTATCTTAATAAAATAATTCAAGTCATTTTTTTTCTCTTGATTTATCACAAATTGTGACAATGAGGAACTCTTTCTAGGAATAACAAAGATTATTGCAATAGACTCCCAACTGGTCTCCCTACATCTATCCTCTCTCCCCTTCCCAATCAATTTTCTAAGTAGCCACCAAAATCATATTCCTGAAACACAGGTCCAATCAAGCCACTCCCCGGTTCAAGAAACCTCAGAGACTTCCTGCTTAAGACACAATGCCAACTCCTCTGTTTAACACATAAAGCCCTTTACAATCAAGCTCCAGTCTTATTTGCAAGATAATTATACATTATTTTCTCTCACATATTCAAAACTTGAGCTAAACTGGTGTATTTACTGTTTCCCATATGTGGTCTCTAATCTCCTGTATCATGCTTTCAGACCATTCTTTTACTGTTCTATCACTGTTCCAGCTCTCAACCCCCAACCCCTTGGAATCCTCGGATCCCCTTTAAAGCTCAGCTCAAGTGACCCCACCTCAGGCCTTTCCTGTTTGCCCCAGCTGTTGGTCCTCTGCCTCCCTCCACAAGTACTTACTTTGTATAGATCCTTCAGCTGTGTAAGTGTCTGTGAACATGTATCCCACCAGCACAACGTAAACTTGAAATCAGGCACTATCTTATCACTTTGGTGTTTGTTTCTCTAGGGCCCAGCAAGGTTCCTGGCTCATAGTCCAGTCTTAACAAATGCTTGTGGATTGACTACACTCTTTTTGAACTGGGGATTGAAGAAAGAAGATCATCAAATGCCATTTTCTCCTTGCCAAATTTCACTGTAGCTATAAATCCTTTTCATAAATGACCAGGAAACTTCTAAGATACTAAAGGTCAGTAGATTTTCAGTCCCATTGTATCATTCTCCTTTGTTTCACATTTAATTCAAAATTATTACAAGTGAAGAATTGATTTTATTCAGAGACAGAATCAAAGGCCAGAGCCATTCCTAGGTGGACAATTTAACTTCATTAATGTATAGTTTGATGTCCTAATCAAAATCAGCAACTGGATGTTCAACAAAGAAAAAGCAGGGGATGATCTGATACCAAAGCTTTCTGGCACAAAGAGTCGTACCTTTGAGACTACCTTCAGTATGAAATCAGATTATAACAAATGATCCACCTTCATGGGGCTCTCATCTCAGAACAGCAGGTCATCAGGTTAAAAACAAAACTATGAAAACAATATGTCCAAAAATGATGTGGAATTGTAGAAAACTAACTTCAGAAATCTTTTTTTTTAAATACCTGTGGAGTTGTTTAAAAAAAGTAAGGGAGTTCTCAAATTAGTACAATTTAGAGTTCTTCAATTCCTTTATCCAATAGTTTACATAATCTCTGATGAAGTTAACAAGTAAAGAGGCTCCTTTAAGAGAATTTATGCTTTTTTTTCTTTTAAGAGATCAAAGCTGTACAAATTACCTTCCCACAAGGAGATTCCTACCCTGCTGGCTAGCCCAACATAAGACTTTTAAGTTCATTCTCTAATAATGCCAGCATTTAAACTTGGAAGGAGCAAAAGACTTATTGGAAAGCATGGGGAATAACCTGCAATCAGCACTGAGAGTCCATTGCAGGCCCCACACTGGGTCCTCTCATACTCCCGTCCCTTGAGTCAAAACAACTCCTATCTTTATAAAGTGGTGGAGATAAGGGAGCAGCTGCTGCCTTATAGCTCCAACAGGTGGAGCTGGTGAGCTAGGTGAGTCAGGGCTCATGGAACAAGAAGACATATTCATAGATACAGAAGAAACTGATTTAGTAAAGTGGGTTAGGTCAAAATTCATCACTTTAAAGTGGCTTTTTCCAAAATGTGTTCACAAAACCTTGATATTCCATATGTTGTAAACTGAAGTACAAAAATTTGACATTAGAGGTACTTTCCCCTCCTAAAATAACTGAAATTATGTATCAAAATGCTCATTACCTGTAACAAATCTTCAGTACGAAAATAGGCCCAATTTCCTCTATTTTGTTCCCAAATTTCCTTGACCCCTTTGATACTCAGTGTATTTCAACCCTCAGCTCTTCCTCAGTATATGCAATTTCTGCTAATGTATTTCAAATCCAAAGTGTACCAAAATCAGTGTTGGAAATGCTATATTAAAAGCAATATTTAGAATACATAGGTCTGGTAACATTGTCATTTTGGAATAATAGCACACAAGATGCTGAATTGGGCGGGGAGTGCTAAGTACTTGCAAAGAATAATTCCAGCTTCTGGGGCTATGGACTTACCAGGCTCCCCACACTAGAAAGTGCTGTATGTTTTATTTTTTTTAATCCTTTTAGCTGGACTTTTTTTTTTTTTTTTTGAGTCACAGGGTAAACACAGGTTGCTTTCTGCTGCTGGGACTCGGGGGCTCCTCTCAATTGTCATACTCCAAAAGGAAGGAAGGCTTTTCACAACGCCACTGTAATGGACTCTTACACAGTCGGGAATAATTGTGAAATGATTACCTCAGCAGAGACACAGCAGCAGGTCTCCTTAGGTGGCTAAAGGGAGGAGAAAAAGCAAAATCTCACTGAGGTATTGAAAAGCAGCAAGATACATGGGGGGACTAGATGCTGATGCCTTGCTGGTAATTCCATCCAAAATTAGTTTTTGTTATTCAATTTTAAACTATGTATTAGTGAATAAAGCAGATGTTGGAAAATAGTTTGGGATTAAGATGTGGAAAAGGACAAAAGCTTAAAAATAAGTCAGAAACTGCAGGACCATACATCTCAAAGACTTTTCTATAAGAGTTTAAGAAGCACTGAAAATGGTGGAGATTTAATAGCACAAAAAATAAAATCGTATATAATGAACATTTTAAGCATTTCAGAATTTCCCATGCAGAAATTATGATAATACAAGAATTCTTAATAGAGACTGTCATAGAGATAACTATCTCCGTGATCCTCTATTAACATCAAGCGATCCATAAAAGATACGTGTTTGCTAAAGGTGTCAACTTTTGTCTTGGAGTATGGCTAGTACTTAGTTCAAACAGAAACTATATTCCTTATAGATAATAGAGTCCTTCCAGACGCTTCTGAAATTGTGCTGATTATATTAGGCACTAGAACATCATTAGACCTCCTGAATAAGAGAAATGACCATTCAAAAGAGAGGAGTCTAGCAATCCAACCTAGGAACAACCAAATGGATGGCAACTATTGAAAACCAGTACTATGACATGCCATTGGATGGCCAGTCAATTGAGTCAGTCCATCAAGCATATATCTTGCATAAGTAGTGAAACTAGATAATGAAACAAGTCCAGAATTCGTTTAAAGGAAGAAAATAGGCTGGATTGCATTTGAAAAATTGTGAGGTGCTTTTGACCATCCCAAACTGCTTCTAGGGAAAAAAAAACCTTTTTTTTTTTGAGGGGGGAAAGCAAGGCAACTGGGGCTAAGTGACTTGCCCAAGGTCACACAGCTAGTTAAATGTCAAGTGAACTCGGGTCCTCCTGACTCCAGGGCTAGTGCTCTATTCACTAATACATAGTCTTTCTATTCTCCCTCTCCTATCCAGAGGGCTATCCCGGGTAACAAAATATAAGAGAGAAAGGAGGAGGAGAGAAGTGATTAAGCAAAACCAAACAAGATGTCAATAGAATATGCAGTGTTCCATAAGTAGGCCCACTTGGTGGCCTCTCCCCTTTGCCATACTGTTTAAAGACCTACCTCCAAGTTCTACCTCTGACACTTATTATATGCATATTCTTGGGCTCACCTGCTTTCAAATTAGCATCAGCATTGGGATATGCCTTAGACTGTGGCAGTGGTGAGACAAAAGTCTGCAAGAGAAGGGGGACCTCTGACCACACACTGTCTGCATGGAAGGTATGTCATTAACTGGCTATTTGGAACTCAAGGATTGCTGCAATTCAGGGCCAAGTTATATAAATTAGTCCTCTATTGAAACAATTCTCCAGGCCAAAGCTCTTCACGTGAGGATAAGTCAGCATGTTTTAAGATCTGGGAACAGTTTCAATCAGCTAGTTTTCCCTGATGTCTAAACTAGTCTCTAGGAGTAAGCCAGGTACATCTGGAAGCTGTTTAGTCTTTCAGGCCCTCAAGACATCATTTTGTACATTCAAGCTGTAACTTGCTAAATGTTAAGCAGTGACCCGGGAGAGGCAAGGCAGTTTCTCAATGTGCCATCTTTCTCCAAGGGTCAACATGCCCTGAGAGAATCCAGCTCACAGCAGGAGTGCTGTCCAATTAACTACGTGCATGCCTGTTGGCTAAAGTTTAGAGGTCACTGGAGAAAGGAACCTGCTTTCATGTCAAGGAAGACTGCAAAGTCTAGGCTGCTTTCAATTGTTTGGTGTTGTTTTTGCCAAAGGACCCACTAGGAAAGATATCAAGTCTGGTTTTATTTCTTCTTTCAGCACCTTTTCTTGGCACCCAATTAAGAGGAACCTACTTCTTTCATTGTGTTCTCTGCTAACCTTTGAATACTAGAAAGACATCCGGTCTCCTGATACCTTCCTTCTGTGAATAGACCAAAATGTGCCACCTAGTACATTATATGGGAAGATGTTCCTGTAGCTGAAACAGAAGATTCATGGCAGGAATGTAGGACAGGATCTAAATAAGAAAACTATACCTGGACATATTCTCATGAGGCTGATTACAATTCCTTAGAGGGGGAAAAAGGATGGGAAAGGACAAGAGACAGACAAAGAAACAAAGCAACTGGCTAAAACTCAGTGTTCCTTTGAAAATCAAACCAGACAGAACTCAGGATTTGTTTCAGTCCCTAAGCACTGGATGAGGCTGGGGATGGGAGGGAAGGAGGGGATTAAGGTGTGGGGAAGAAAGATGTCAACTTTGTCTCAGTCTCAGGAACTCCCCTTGGGCTGCACTAATGATCACCTGAATGAGGGTGGTTTCAGGTGGGCTATTTATTAAGAGGAGTCTGGAGGCTTTGGAAGCTGTCAGACTGTCCAGATTTCAGAGTAAGAAAATTCAAGTTTCAGTAACAACAATGGAAGAAAAGATCACTGGAAGACACCAAAGACAAGCTTCGATGAAGAGAAAAAGCATAAATGATGCTGGAGAGCAAATAATTAAAACAAACTTCTCTCTACCTTCACATTTATAGCAGAGAGTTCAAAGAACACCAGTAGGGAATACTGCATATACTTACAGATAGAATTATTATATTGGATGTTTTTACTTTTTTTTTTATGCAGATTGGGATTCAATACAGAGGGGAAGTGGTGTAAGTGTCTTTGATGTAAAGACAAATCGTCATATCATATCATCAATAAAACCCTTTTATTTTGGAGGGGATAGGCAAGGCAGTTGGGGTTAAGTGACTTGCCCAAGGTCACACAGCTAGTAAGTGTTAAGTGTCTGAGGCTGAATTTGAACTAGGGTTCTCCTGACTCCAGGGCTGGTGCTCTATTCACTATGACACCTAGCTGCCCCAATAAAACCTTTTTTTTAAAAAGTATATTTTAACAAAAGTTTGCAAAACGAATATTCTTTCTCAGGCCCTGTCTTCATTTTCAATCTTATTCACAGGACCTTCACATCAGTTGGGAGTTGGGGGCAAGTTGTCATTTAGGAGCACCTTTCGTAAGTGCCAAGGATTCCTGAAGACATAGTTGGAAACTAAGTATTCCCAGAATTTTAGCTAGGTTAAATATACCAGGTCTATCTATAGGCTTACATAGATACTGAAGACAGACAAAGAACTAAACTCAGAATTAAATTAAAGGAAGAAAATAGACTGGAGTGCATTTGGAATGGCAAAGAACACACTGGGGATCAGTTCTAAGACTAAGGATCCTTGTTAACTCTACTACAATGTTCATTTGAAAATAGTAGCCCAGGATGTCCCAAAAGTATTAGTGCAGTTTTAAGGTATTAAAGGATGAGGAAGGGGGCAGCAAGGTAGCACAGTAAGTAAGAGCACTGGCTCCAGTGTCAGGATGACCTGGATCAAATCTGGGCTCAGATACTCAGCACCACACCCAGAAACAACTGGCCGTGTAACCTTGAGCAAGTTACTTAACCCCGATTGCTTTAAAAAAAGAAAAGAAAAAAAAAAAAAGGATGAGGAAGGGAATAAATATTTACATAGTGTTTACTATGTGCTAGGCTACTATGCTAAATGCTTTACAAATATTATCTCATTTAATCCTCACAACAACCCTGGGAGGTATGTCCTGTTATTATCCACATTTTATAATGAGGGAAACTGAAGCAAGCAGAGGTTAAGTGACTTACCCAAGGTCACATGGCTAGTAAGTGTCTGAGGCTAGACTTGAACATGTCTTCCTGACCCATGCACAGCACTCTATCTACTGTGCCACTTAGTAAAATTCACAGCTGTACTAAGACCTTTGGGACACCTTGTATAATAACCAACACATAGAGATCTTTTAAAAGTCTCCAAAGTGCTTTCTATGATTTCAGCTGAGGCAAACAACAAATCTATGAGGTAGTTATTACAAGTATTATTATCCCCAATTTTACAAATGAACTAAGGCTGAGAGAAATTATTATTATCATTTTTTTTTAAAAAAGCAATTGGGGTTAAGTAACTTGCTCAAGGTTACACGGCCAGGTGTTTCTGGGTGGGTGCTAAGTGTCTGAGCCCAGGATTTGATCCCCAGGTCATCCCGACACTGGAGCCGGTGCTCTTACTCGCTGTGCTACCTGGCCGCCCCTAGGCTGAGAGAAATTAAATGACTTATCCATGGTCATGGTTTTGTGCTCATTAACACAACATTAATTATCAGAGATGGGATTTGAACCTAGGTCTCTCAGACTTATTATGACCGCCTACCCATTATGTCACAATTGGTGATATATCAACTTTGATCACTGTCTATTTCACATGAATCATTTTATCTGCTCACCTAGGTTGTAAACTCCTGAAAGGAACCACGCGTTATCCTTCACTAGGACAACTAGAATATGATACTAAATTTAAGTTGGCTTTAATTGTCAAAGCCAAGGAACTTCTGAAATTTTAAACAGGCATACTCTACTATCTCTCACTAATAAGAATGGAACCAAGGCTGACATTTCAGCTCTATTACTAATTTGCTGTGGGAATCAAACTTTCTTCATCTCTAACATGATGTTCAGTAGACCCCATAGATGTCCTCTAACATCTAGTGAGATCTGGAGTCAGATGACCTAGGGATGAAATTGGTCTCTGCTACTCAGCATCTGTCTGACACCAAACACATTGAACCTCTCCAGGTCCCAGTTTCCTCATCTATAAAATGATTAGGTTTAGGGGCAGCCAGGTGGCTCAGCGAGCAAGAGCACTGGCTCCAGTGTCGGGATGACCTGGATCAAATCTGGGCTCAGATACTCAGCACCACACCCAGAAATAACTGGCCGTGTAACCTTGAGCAAGTTACTTAACCCCTATTGCTTAAAAAAAAAAATGATTAGGTTGTACAAAATGGATACCTTCTAGTTCTATATCTATGACCTTCAATATCCCTTTCAGTTTTTACAGTCTATGAGCCCTCTCCCTGAGGTCAGTTAGGTATCAGTATATCTTATTCCAAAAATGGTGGCAGAATGCAGCCCTGTTCCTTTCCTACAAGTATTCTATTCCCTCTTATTTCTTAAAAACAAAGTCTGTGATGTGTCCTACTGAAGAAGCTGCTATGGAGAGTAAGGGCTTCTTCTATTTATGTCCATCCAATTCTCCCTCAAAAAAGGGTAGCTGTGGAAAAAGAGGTGGCACTGGCAGTTGTAGCTGAGATGTTACATGGGTATGCAGAAATGGGCACTCATATATGCCAACCTCTACAAAGTCATGAACTCTATAATCATCTGGTTTTTTATGCAGCCCCTCCAGAACCACAAAAGTATTGGTTTGATAAAGAGGTTTTATTTTCAAAAATTGTTTTTAAAAAGCTAAAATCTCATCTAAATGGGTGCATGATCTAGGTATAAAGGTTGATACTGTAAGCAGTCTCGGAAAACAAGGAATAGTTTACCTATCAGATTTGTGGAGGGGGAAAGACTTTATGACTAAACAAGAATTAGAGAACATTATAAAATGTAAAATGGATAATTTTGACTACATGAAATTGAAAAGCTTCTGTACAAAGCCAATGTAACCAAGATTAAGAGGGAGGTGGGAAATTGGGAAAGAATCTTTACAACCTATGTCTCTGACAAAGGACTCATCTCTAAAATATACAGAGAATTGAGTCAAATTTATAGGAATACAAGTCATTCCCCAATTGATAAATGGTCAAATGATATGAACAGGCAATTTTCAGAGAAATTAAAGATATCTATAAGCACATGAAGAAATGCTCTAAATCACTATTGATTAGAGAAATGCAAATCAAAACAACTCTGAGGTACCACATCTCACCGGTCAGATTGGCTAAGATGACTAAATAGGAAAATGACAAATACTGGAGAGGATGTGGGCAAATTGGGACACTAATGCATTGCTGGTGGAGTTGTGAACTGATCCAGCCTTTCTGGAGAGCAATCTGGAATTATGCCCAAAGGGCTATAAACAATTTCATACTCTTTGACCCAGAAATACCACTCCTAGGGTTATATCCCAAAGAAATCATAGAAATGAGAGAAAGACCCATATGTACAAAAATGTTTATAGCAGCTCTTTTTGTGGTAGCAAAGAATTGGAAATTAAGGGGTGCCCATCAATTGGGGAATGGCTGAACAAATTGTGGTATATGCATGTTATGGAATACTATTGTGCTATAAGAAACGAGGAGCAGATGGTCTTCACATTTACCTGGAGAGGCTTAAAAGAACTGATGCTGAGTGAGAACAGTAGAACCAGGAGAAATTTGTACACAATTACAGACACAACGTATGTGTGATGACCAACTTTGATAGACTGGACTCTTCTCAGCAATGCAGTGATATAAGTCAATCCCAAAAGACTCATGATGGAGAGAAATGTGTGCATCTAGAGAAAGAACTAGGAAGAACTGAGTTTATATTCAGATGGAAGCAAAATACTTGATCTTTTTCCTTTTCTTGTTTGGTGTTATGTCTTCTTTACCATTTTTCATTCCACCTGATACAATCCATCTTTATAACCTGACTAATGTATAATGTGAAAGTATTTACAGATTCTATACTTGACTATATGCCACCATGGAGGGGAGGGAAGGGGACAAAATGTGAAACTCAAGGAATTGTGGAATTGAATCCTATAAACTAAAAGTAAACAAACAAATTAATTAATTTTTTTAAAAAAAGCTAAAATCTCAATTCCACCTCTTTACCAGGGTAGAGTAGGTAGAGCACTGGTCATTGAGTTAAGAAGATGAGTTCAAATCCAGCCTCAGACACTTATTAGCCATATGACCTTGGGTAAGTCACTCAACCTCTGCTTGCCTCAGTTTCTTTCTTTATAAAATATTGATAATAACAGCCCATATCTCCTAGAGTTGTTGTGAGGATTAAATGAGATAAAGTCAGTACTTGGCTTTTCCCCATACTTTTTTTAGAAGCACTAATTTGTTTGGACTGAACCATAATCAAATGCTTTCTTACTTCCATGTTTCCTTGTGTGGGTATGATTCCAAATTTGATCGAAGGAGAGAAGCTACAGAAACACAAAGCTGAAAAGTCTTAGGTTGGCATGCTGAGTGACTAGAGCCCCCAAGAAATGTGTTTTCCAGGAAATCATTGGAAGGCCTTGGAATGCTTTGAATCAGACTGTAGCTTTTGCCCTGGCTGGAGAGCCAGTAGTCAAAACCTTTGATCATTCTTAGAGCTCCCTGAAAGCCTCTTTCCATTGCTTCATTAATCTCTCTAACCCTACCACATGATTCTGTAAAGTATTACGATATTCCTGGAAATTTGTCCCAGAAACCAAATGAATCAACACAGCATACAAGCCTATTTTCCGTGCTTATATCTTATATTTGGAATCTCCTCCTTTTCCAAAAAATGTCACCTTACAATCAATCAGCTTACCTGTTTAAGATACAACAAGCCACTTTTCCTAACAGGTATATGAGAAAGACAAGAAGTACCATTATTATTGCTCACATCAGTAAACTAAGGCACTGAGTATTTTTTTCCAAACAGCCTAACCAATGGGACAGAGGCACCATCATCACAAAACCCAGCATCAGCCTTAACACGAAGGTATTTTAGCTTTTAAGATGAAGATGCTATAATTTTAGCTTTTGAAAATAAAACCTTCCCTTTATCAAACGAATACTTTTTGGGTTCTGGAGGGGCTCTATAAAAATCCAGATGAGTAGAGACCATGACTTTGTAGAGGTTGGCATATATGATTGCCCATTTAGCATCTTAGCTATGACTGCCAATGCCACCTCTTTTCCACAGCTACCTTTTTTGAGGGAGAATTGGATGGACGTAAGTGGAAGAACATGTGATGGCATAATTTCTTTGTTTCTTCTTTCCTCATCAATAACTTTCTACAGATATTGGTTCTGATGAGGTCAAAGGTGCACATTCAATACCCAGTTGGGACAATTGGTCACCTTTTAAACAAAGGCACTTATTACAAAAGGGATAGGGTATGAGAGTCACTTCCAGCTCTTGAGACTTAAGAGAGAAAATGACTCTATGAAAGTAACATTAGATTAATGAATAATGAGGAGACCTAGACACTATGAGTGCACATGGAATTTGTCTTCATCTTTTTGGTTTATATTGTTTATTCCAAAATCCAAGATTCTTAGAGTGATTCAACAGAGATAAAGTAAGATGTTTGTGTGTGCATGCGTGTGTGTGTGTGTGTAGGTGTCTAAATATAAAGATGTGACTCATGGGTTGCATATGATATGGGGAATAGAATGAAAGATACAGTTGCATCTTTATCCAGTTCCATCTTGGCATATAGAGTCAAGGGAAATGCCTGAATAATGTAGGCTAAAAAGTATGGCTAGACATTCAGATTGAATTCATTTGATAAGTTTTTGCTTCTCTTCCCTTGTATAGTAAACACAGGATTTAGGTATCACAGACACTTGATTCAAACTGGAAAAGTATCTGACCTAGGCTTCATGCTCTATGGAAGCCCTACATATTAATTCATGATTATGGTGTAAGTGAAGAAATATTTCTCAGGTAGAATTTTATCAGAATACCACCTTCTAAATGAGGGCATATTTTAAGGGGAAAGTTTCCATTTCTAATACTCACTTGTGAGATTAGTTCTTTCTTTTGAAAAGAATAATTATAATGACCTATTTGGAGTGGGGCTGAAACAGCTACATATTCTCGTATGACTAGATACATGTTCTCATAGGTGAAATACTTCAACTGAAGGATCCTAGATTTTCTTAGTCATACTTCTTTTTAATGAAATGTAAAATTTCACAGAATCAGAATTGAGATGGAAGAGATTTTGGGGATCATGTGGTCTAACCCAATCTTAAAATAGGATGAGGTGAAGAAACTGAAACCCACAGAAGTTAAATAATTTGCTTAAGGTCACACAATGAGGAAGTATGAAAGCCAAGACTGAAACTGGATCCTAGTTCAGTTTTCCTCCCTCCTCCCCAAGTATATGTCTTGTGGCTCATATTCATATCTATTTCTGCTCTTTTCTAATGCAACATTCACATGGTTTTTTTTTTTTTTACTAGTTTTCTATACTATTGCTTTCTAATCATTTCAAAAAGATGTTTCAAATCCACTGAAGTCTCTAATCTTCAATTCTCACATTACACAAAAAGCCTTGAATGCCAGCCCCAAAATATAAACCTTACTATGCTATTCTCCCTGCCCCAACTCAGCCTACTCTACCAATAGAAGTATTCAAAGGTAACATTAAAAGAAAGCATTTGTTATTTGAATTGGCTCCATTATGTTTCCCTCCTTTAAAAAATTTAATATAGATTTTAAGAGAAAAGCAGCAAATTGATTCTAGAGAGATAGGAGGAAAATTCAATCTTTAATAACAAACTCTCTTGGGTTATTCATTTGAGACCATGATCATCTTTCAAAGCATAAACTATAGGCTAGTAAAGTGAAAGCTAGCAAATTTTAAGAATATAAGGTAAGAATTAATACTATAATGTAGCAAGCAAACCATATAGACATCTAATAAATCAAACTGCCATGGGATTTATTTTCCCAGCTGCCTTCAGACAAAAATATTATATGATCTAGTTACAGTATGAATGCTAAATCCCTTAAGTATCTCAGAAAACAAAGCATGTGTTTGAAATTTCCAAAACTCTAGTCCATCTTTTTTGTTCTCAGGCTCTCCTCTCTTAAGAAGCTTCTCCCCACTCTTTCCCCTGCCCCCCTCCCAGTGACTACAGATATGAAATAATTCACTCCCATTTATATGCATAAATACTTACTACCTCTGGTGATATGTAACTATCCAACTAGGGTTATGAGTTGCTGAGGCTACCATTGCAACTCCAATATGAACACTGCCCTGGGATGTTGGATCTAACCTTTTTAAAGAAATTCATTTGCTCATTCATTCATTATTTACCCAAATTTATCATCTTTAAGTTGGAAACTCTGGTCTTTATTTCATGGCATCCGGTTGTGGTTATGGCTTTGCTTCTTCATTAAAATTCACATAAGTGCTTGTTTCATGAATTATTTGTCAGCAGTTGGCAGAATGAGGGATTAATGGGATCAGCATTTAGATTGCATATAAATGGGACGTTTGTGCTTTCTTAGAAGTCCACAACTTTGACTGGACCATGCGTATATAATAGAAACATACAACATTTCCTAATCTCAAATTTCCCACCCCCTTTTCTTTAAACTTCACCAGTATGGTCACCCTTTGTCTTTTTTCCTACATTTTCTAGCACTTTATGAATCATTCATAGTAAACACACAGGCAATGCTGTATATCACTGAACTAAGGTCTAAGGCAGAGATGATAACCATTGCAAAGGAAGTCACCCTATCAATTAAACCAGTTTGCTTAAATGCAGCAATCCAGAAGTAGTCCCTCCAAATACTGAATCCCATTGACCAGATGAAGTCCATTAGCCCTAACACTTTAACACAGCCAAGAGAAACTATGAACAGAACATGCAAAGCTCATCAACCCACAGTGTGAGTAAATTATTTCTGTTCTCAACCTTGCTGGATGATCTGTGATTTCATGGACAAGTGAACTGCAATCTCCAGAGCAAAGCTATTTCCTCTGTTTTCACTCTCTTTGCATATGTAAATATTGAAAAGTTTAAGGAGCTGTAGCAATAATTTATTGTGCACTCTCAATATTAGCATTTTAGAGATAATGAATCTTTTTTTTAAAGCAACCATATAATATATGTCTTCTAGAGATTTTGAATCTATAGAAATAGGGCCAAAACAATGGCAACATCCTAGCTAATAGAGCCCCAGCCTTGTACATAAGTAACACAGGAAGAAAGGAATTATTTGGGATCAGAAATACCACATGAGAAGAATAGCAATTTCTCTATATCAAAGAGGAAGAAAATCACAATCTCTAATGAGAAACAATCTCACAGTCTCCAACTTGAATGTAGCTTACGTTAAAAAAAAAAAAAACAGTACACAGATATGTGAACAATATACTGAATTTTTACTTACTCTTGCAATAAAAAAGAATAAAGCCAAGTGAAACTTTCTCCTTCCTCCTTTTTTAGATTTTCAATTACCCTGATAATAAACATCCAAACAACCACACCAAGAGGCAAACACAATGAAATAAACAAACTAAACACAAGAGCCACACACACCTGTACTTCTCTTCAGGAACAGCCACAATTCTGCGATATCTCGGTACATCAGGGAGATCAGACTTAAAGTCATATTGTCGCAAGTCAATTTGCTCGAGGATTTCCGAAGACAGTGACCTATTTATCTGGAAGCCTGTCTTCGGCACACAAAGAGAGAGCAAAACTCCATCTTTCAGTCAAAGCCAAGCACAGGGCATACAATACCTTTCTTCAAATTACATACAAAAGCAAGCGTGCCTTCCAGCATGACGGAGCTCCCTCCAAAGGGTCAGCAGCTTTCAGATCAGGAGCTCGTTTTTGCTTTGGGGCATGAAGAACCAGTCGATATTCAGTTCAGTTCATTTATTTAGTGTATGGGCATGTTAACTGTTGAAATACTACCAGAAAAAGGGCTCCTTTAAGCAAGCACCACCGTGTCCTTTGCTGTTGGATGTCAAAAGCCTCCCTGCAGGAGCCCTACGTTTAGCAAATGGTAACCTCTCAAATAAAGCCATATTTCCTCGCTGCCTCTGTTCAGGAAACCTACAGTAAAACAGACTGCTTTCTTCCCCAAAGATTACTGACTCGACATTTTCTCCAAAGGTATTTCTTTTGCTCAAGGTTGAGGCAGATTAGAAAGAGGCAGGTTAAGGAAAGCAATAGCTACAGTACATTTTACCCAGGAGGCAGCTTTCAATTTGCTTACACATAACATTACTCATCTATACACTGGAAAATATTACTTCATCCATATTATTTAGGTGAGCGCTTAATTCTTAGGAGAGTTGCCCACAGAGTAGCACTGATGAGTGCTTTCACCATTAAGTGGAAGAAAGAGCAAATCAGACGGGCATGCATTTTGTAGAGTGTAATACCTAGGCATCAACCTAATAGGACTGAATTTTAAAATAAGCCCAAACTGGTAGGTAAATAGACAGGAGCAGGATCAACATTATTTGGAGACACAATGCGGTATTGTGGAATGTGCTGGACTTGGAATCTAGGAAGATCTGGGTTTAAATTTTGCTTCTGAGAATTTCTAGCTCTGTATGTAGTTTCTCTGAGACTAAGCCTCAGACTTCTCACCTGTACAATGATACTTCAAATACCTAATTTTATAGGGTTGTTATAGAAAACAAATGAAAGTGTAGAGTGCTTTATAAATCCTCAAGTGCTGTATAAATGTCAGTGTTGATAATACTATGGTTAAGGTGAACATAAAAATGGTTACCTTTCCATTTCAGTTAACCAGAAATAGAAGGGGTGAATGGGGCAACAATGTAGCAGGTCTCTCAGGCTATGGGACATCCTCCTGGGGGCCATGGCTGGGACCAGTGTCGACAGAACTCTGAAGGAGTCTACCTCTTGGACTCCTTAGTTCCCTTCAAGATGTAGTCCAGGCAGCCTTTCTGATCCACCCGTTTGTCAGCACTCTCTCTCACTCCTCAAATTAACTTGTGTTTAGTTATATGTATACATAATGTTTGCTTCAAGTAGGACAGGGCAGGGATAGTTTCATTTTTGTCTTTGTATGCCTAGGACATGGTCCAGTGCCTTGCACAGAGCAGTCAGATAATAACTGTTTGTTGAGGTAAGCTGAAGGAGCCCCACTGCAGGTGTGTGTGTGGTGGATAAGGCCCACTGTAGTGGCAGGGTAAGATCTAAATGGTGGCAAATGTCACCATGCCTCACCTCCAAAAAATTCTCCCTGGTGAAATGGGTCTTGACATAAGTCTGAATTGGTGTTGAAATGGAAGCCAGTGGGGTTTATGGGGCTATGAACAAGAAGAGATGAGAAGCTGATAGAGAAAGGTGGAACAGCTTCTGATAGGAATACAATGAACTCAAGGATCCTTGTACTACAGATTTCTCCATTCCTGCTATAACCAGGAGGAAATAAAAAGTACCATATTTGCTTCTCACTTTCATCTACAGCTCTATATTGATTTGAGAGATTGAGCTTGACAAGTCTAGTGGAGTAGGGAGACAGTAGAGACAGTAAGATTATAAAAGTTCTAGAAGCCCAGAAAAAGAATTGTAGGAAGCACAGCCTCCTGTGACTCTCTTCTGTGTGCCATATCTTTCTCATAGTTCAAAATACCTCACCTTCTAATATCACTAAGAACTCGGGAGCCTAGATGGGATAAGGAACAAGGTGATGCACCTACTCAAGATGGATATTAAGGTCTACCCCACTAAGGAGTGGAAACTAAACAGCTGGTCCCACCAGCATAGTCTCTTCATTCTTGATCCAGTATTATTCAGTTTAACCCCAAAAGCTCCTCACCAAATGAAAGTGGAAGCATATCCTACAGGATTGGTTCTACCTTATGTTTTATAGGAGTTGAGTTTTATTCGATCAGATCACCATTTTTTTCCTCATTGTCTTGCCAACCAGGTCTTTCTTATGAACCCTGGGAGAAAGACCTAGTAGACAATGTAGCCACTATAAAGGAAATAGTCCTGGATCTGTATTAAAACTTGTATCCCCTCTTTTGAACCCAGGTGATAGATGAGGCAGAATAGTTAGTATCAACTTTCCATAGAAAGAGCTACATCATTTGCAATTCTTCTTCAGGTCAGTTTGTGTGTTTCTCACACAAGACAAGATTACCTGGTAGGAAGTCATCACAAACATCCCTATTTCAAATGCTGGAAACATCAACAAGGTATTATCACTGCTATGAAACTACATGAAATAGACATAAGGGGGAAAAGGCTTACCATTTCCAACTGATGACCCAAGATTTGAATTAGTATCAATATTTTTAAAGGGCTTTTGGCTAGTGAAACGAAATTCTCTGAAAACTATTGCCAGAAGATCTTACTTGTGGCTTATAGTGTCTGAAAGTCCAATTTGACCTTTCTCCCTGTACTTTTCCTTTCTCCTCCCCTACTTTTTTATGTTTATCTTCTCTTCCTAAACGCCAGCACTGAAGTCAAAAAATTAAAATCTCTTTTGAGAAGTTGTCTTCATTTGCTTTTGTGGACAATATCAATCAAGAGCAGTATTATAATCTTCTACTCTGTAAAAACAAATCTTTCATTTAAAAAGATAAATCTTTCATTTAAATAGAGATACTAAAATCTTTTGCTCTTTAAAAACAAATCTTTCATTTAAAAAGAATCAATCTCCTTAAACAGGTCACCAAAGGGCTTAAAAAGCAAGACTACTGCTAGTTTACAAGAAATATATCCATATAACAAGAAACTACACATTACAGAAGGTGTCAGTTTGCATTGTTACAGAGAATTCCTTCTATTAACTTACTGTCTAATGGAGGAAACAACAAACAAATTACTATATACGAAACAAGATATATAGAAAACAAAAATCAGCTGGGAAAGACACTCATATTAAGGGGATCGGGACAAGTTTCTGGCAGAAACTAGCCAGATTCTAGCCAGAGAAGAAGCCAGGGTAGTTAGGAGGAAGAGATGAAGAGGGAGAAAATTCCAGGCATGTGGGACAGCTAATGAAAATGCCCAGTCAGCAGGAGATAGACTGATTTGAGGAATGTTCACACACACACACACACACACACACACACACACACACACACATACACACGTTGTAATTAAGACAAACATTTAATTTTCCTATCTTGAACACAATCAATGGTTAGTAAAGGTAAGAAATTTTTTTTCTTTTTGGAGGGGGGAAGGCAGGGCAATTGGGGTTAAGTGACTTGCCCAAGGTCACACAGCCAGTAAGTATGAAGTGTCTGAGACCAGATTTGAACTCAGGTCCTCCTGACTCCAGGGCCAGTGCTCTATTCACTGCACCACCTAGTGCTCCCCCCACCCCCACCCCGAAAGAAAATTTCTAAAATTCCAAAGAACATTAATGCAAGAAAACAAGGTATATAGAATTTGAGGCCTGGAAATAATCCTTTGCTTCATGGGTTTGAAAAACCTGTCTCTTTATAAAATACTTGACACTGGTTATCTTTTCTCCACTTGAAGCCAATCACTCTGTTGTGTATCAAGAATAAGTAGAATAACATTACTAGTTTTAGTCCATCAAAGGACAAACATAATTCTAATATATATTTTTTTTAAGATTTGGCTTCTCGACAAAGATAAGCTGTGCTTTTCCAGCAAGTGTTACTCTTTGTGCTCATCTTCCTGCCAACCTATCCAAAGATATATTAGCTTTTAGTCCAAAAGTCAGTCTACTACGAAATGGCGAGCCACTAACGTAGCTGAAGGCTGGTAGGTGGCACAATGGATAGAGTGCCAGGCCTGAAGTCAAAGAGATTAATATCATCTTCTTGAGTTCAAATTCAGCCTCAGACACAAGCTATGTGATCCTGGACAAGTCATTTAGCTCTGTTTACCTCAGTTTTCTCATCTGTAAAATGACATGGAGAAGGAAATGGCAAGCCACTCCAGTATCTTTGCCAAGAAAATACCAAATAGGGTCACAAAGAGTCAGAAATAACTGAAACAACCAAACAATAAGATAATTGAATTCATAAAAATGATAAAAATACTGTAATGAAGCTGCACCATGAGGGATTGTGGGTGTTTAGCCTGAAGATAGAACCTTGAGGACATGATAGCTATATTCAAGTTTTTAAAAAGTTGTCCCCTGGAAGAGGAATCAGATTTGTTTTGCTTGGCCCCAGAAGGCAGAATAAGGATCAGTGGATGAGAGTTTCTGAGAAGCTAATTTAGGCTTGATGGAATGGTAAACTTTTAATATTAATTATCCAAAAGTAGAAGGGCTTGCCTCAGGAGGCATTCCAAGAGAAAGTTGAATGACTTCTTATTTGGGATATTGTAAAAGGGACTCTTTTTCAGGTAAGAGATGGACCAGATTTTAATTCAATTTAAATAACACTAAGCATCTCTTAGGGATAAAACATTGCTAGGCAATGACAAAAAAAAAAAAAATGATCCCTGTTCTCAAGGAGCCCATACGCTACTGATACACTGATGACTGAAGTTCCATTCAATTGTGTGATCTAAGACATGTTTTATCTAAAGGAGGATAATCTGTTCGACAAACAGTATGGTGTTTATGGGCGCTGGATAACAATGACCTACAGATGGGAATAATTCACTTTCTTGTGTGCAAAGGAAATCTAACAGAAGAAAAAACAAAACATCTCACATGATGCGACCCAATCATCTTGACCGCATTCCTTTTAGTAGGAATTCTTTGTTTTTATCTCTTGGGATGGTCAGAATTTAATATCACTACAATTAACAGTACTTTTTAGTTCTTTTTACTACAGTGGCTTTTTGAATGAAGTTTCTGTTACTATTGTGTTAAAAAAAAATACCATAGAGATTTTCTAAAAGGAAGTGATTTTGGAGGCTTCTGTCAAGGCTTAGCTCATAGTCTCTAGCATTTTGATGATTTAGGGGAAGAAAAATATACAAACTAGCAGCATTTATTATCATGACTGCTTCGATGCCTCTAGGGTATAGTCATAAGCACAGAAAACTGCCTAGATGACTGATTCAGTGACTCAGGGCCTATATAATACTTAAGAGACATCTTTCTGTCAATGATGCTTCAGGCTGAAGTCAAATGCCTTCTTACATCATTAATCAAGGCAGCCAGAAGAACTGGGTAGCAGAGCACTCAGTATAGTATGTAACCTTGATTAAAATTATTTCTGGCAGAACATAGAGCTGACAGCTGCCCTCACTCTACTGCCCTCCCCCATACTGACTTTGCCAGCAGCTTCACCAGGTGTAGAAATACCTGAATCTAGGTATTGATGAGCTTTGGATAGACAAGGCAGGGAAAAGCTAGATCTATCATGGATCTGGATGGCGCGGTAGATAGAAGGCCAAGCCTGGAGTCAGGAAGACCCATGTTCAAATCTGGCTTCAGATACTTACTAGCTATGTGACCCTGGGCAAATCACTAAACCCCACTTGCCTCAGTTTCCCCTTCTGTAAAATAAACTGCAGTAGGAAATGGCAAAGAACTCCAATATCTTTCCCAAGAAGATCCCAAATGGGGTCACAAAGAATCAGACACAACTGAAAAACAGCTAAATATCAATCAGTAAACAAGATACAAAAGGCCCTTGATCAGTTTCGCTGCATCAGTCCAGAATTCCTACCTCTGTTCTTTGTCTTTTTTGATTTGTTAAATCTTGAAAATCACAACAGCTACCCACCCAATGGGGCTAAAAGCCATAAACACCCGAGAATCATAAGGTTTAAGATAGAAAGATTATCTAGTCCAATCATCTCAGTTTTGTTGTTATTCAGTGACTTTTCAGTCAGACCTAACTCTTTATAACTCCATTTGGGGATTTCTTGGCAGATACTGGAGTGGCTTGCCATTTTCTTTTCTAGCTCATTTTACAGATGAGGAAACTGAAGCAAACAGGGTAAAGTGACTCGCCCAGGGTCACACCACGAGTAAATAGGTCGGAGGCCAGATTTGAACTCCGGAAGGTGAGTTTTCCTGACTCCAAGACTAGTACTCTAGCCACTGTACCACCTAGCCCTCCCATCTCATTTTACCAGTTAGGAAACAAAGCTTTGGAGAAGTTACCCTCCTTTTCTGCTAGCATTTATTTAATTCCTACTATAAAGAAGAACATGCTATTATTAGTGGTAGAACCCAGAAAAGTAACTCCTAGTCCCCAGGCCTGGGCTCTTAAAGGACTGAGCCCTCACCAGGACCAGGGAGGCTCATTTGTCATTTCATTTGTTATCTCTTCTCTCCACAGATGGCAACAGGGGCACATTTTCCTACTTCTGATGAGGCATTCCAATTCAATTCAAAATGCTTATTGAACTATCTAGTGTATAAAAACTGAGTGAAGCTCCATAAAGACCAAGCCTTTGACGATATCATAACCTAGTACAAGAGAAGACAAGTATATAAATAAAGAGAAGATGGAATACGTAATACCATTTTTTTAAAAAAATCTAAGCAAAGTTCTGAAGAGAAGATCACTTCTAGCTGATGGCATATATGCAAAGAATCAGGAAATCTTTCAAGGACACAGCATTTAAGCTAGGGTTTGAAGGAAAAGGTGGTTTTTCAAAAGAAAATATTGTAGAAAGGAAGAGAAAGGCATTCCAGATAGAAAAGCATGAGCAAAGATACTGAACTCTGATTGAATATTCCATGCCTTCAGGACAACAGAAGGATTGGTCTAATTGGTACAGATTAAGATCAGTACAATTTTACTCTCTAATTATTGAGGAAGATTAAGATTGGGTGGGTAAAATAAGGTCAGAATGAAGGCTTCTCTGAGGAATGTAGATTCTAGAAGTTTGAAAACTTGAAAAGTGAATTGTTCTTTACCGGAGTTGGCGAAAGTATAAATAACAATGTTCTCTATGTTAAAGTAAAATAGAAGTCATGGGAGGTGGCCTTCTATTGGCGCAAGAAAGGTCAAATACTTGAGGCAAAGACTAAACTTGCTTCTGATTTTCTTCCTGTAGAGTTCTGGCTCCTCTCACCAGGTGACAAACCATCAGCGATGTGGGTAGTCTATGGTTTCTTAATTTATTAATTGCTTTATTATGATGCACAAATACAGTGTACATATGGCATGAGAACGTTACTCCATCTTCACCTAAATCGATAAGTTTCAGTAATGGTTTTTCATGCTGTGAGTACTGAACAATAGAAATTTAATGGAAACCATCTACCCATGAAGCAAAGATGCTGCCAGACAGTTCTAAGTGCCCTAAACCACTTCTATTCCCTAATTGATCATTCTGAACCAGAAACCAAAAGCACCACATCCCATTACCAATCCCTTGAGAGCTTTATTTATTGTAGGAAGACATGTTGTCTCTAGACCATGCTTTAAGAGTATGCAAAGATGGTGTCTGGCCTAAAATCAGGAAAGGAGGTGAAAAGGGGAAATGGAATGCAGTTTCAGACTGTGATAACTATTTCGCCTTTAGAATTGGCAAGTCAAGGAGCTTTAAGCCTTTTACTTTCCTAGGAGTGAGTTCCCTCAGAACTTCAGAGGTAACACTTCAGGACAGAATTAAGACCAAGATAACACAAGGTAGGCCAACAGAGAGGGGGCAATATTTTGGAGAATGAGGAGGGGTTCGAGGAAAGAGTATGTTTTGAATTTTGCTCTCTATTATACAAAAGTTTTCTTGTTTGTTTTAATCTGTGCTAAATGAAGTTTATATTGACAGGAAAATCTCTGATTGATAATAACATATAGAGTTTACCATTTTATTTTTATTTTTTGCTTTTTATTGGAGGGGAGAAGGCAGGACAATTGGGGTTAAGTGACTTGCCCAAGGTCACACAGCTAGTAAGTTTTAAGTGTCTGAGGCTGGATTTGAACCCAGGTCCTCCTGACTCCAGGACCCATGCTCTATTCACTGGATAGTGCCACCTAGCCACCCCCTTAACTTCCTCTTCTTATAGAATAGGCTGAAAGAGGAAGAAAAGAGAAATTCACTTAGTGAATAGTGAAAATATTCAACAATCAATGTTTATGATTTGTACATATAAAATCGATACCAGATTGCTTACTGTTTTGGGGAGGGGAGAGAGAAAGAAGAGAGAGAGAAAAATCTGGAGCTTAAATTTTTTTTAAATAAGTGTTAAAAATTATTTTTTACATGTAATTGGAAAAAATAAAATGCTGTTAAAAAAAAGAATGTTTAATTGACCCAGATGATGTGATAGATAAAAAGGACAAAGGAACAGTTCTGGATTCTTATCTTGTTGTGGCTTCTGCCACCACCACCACCCCAGGCTCCTTCCTAAGGCCATTTGGAGTATGTATTTATTTTACAGCACTTTTGCCATGCTGGTTCTCTGAGTTGGGTAGTGTAAGTCATTGCTCTTTTGCAGGTCAGGAAACTGACACTCAGAAAGATGACATAACCTGCCCACTAGACATCTCACAGCTCTTATGGGAAAGAGCCAAGACTCAAGCTGAGGTCTTCTGACTAAAAGTTCAATCTTCTTTCCTGTCTTCTCCTTGGATCATTTCCCACATCTCTGTGCTCAGTAGTGACATGAACAATTGTCTTGAATTCATCTCAAATTCTTATAAAATGACAGGTTTAGACATAGAGACCTCAAAAGTCCCTTCCAACTCTATATTTATTATCCTGTGAGAAAACTGAAGCCCCAATAGGACAAATAAATGAGAGAATGAGACTCTGAGTCCTCTGAGTCAAACTCTCTCATTCCTACCATGTCAGACAAAGACACAAGAATGGAGGAGCTGAAAAGAGAATTCTTTTAGAAACCGGGAATTAGAAGAAACCCCTATTTTGAGGATTCTGAAGATAGTATATAGTTTTTTAATACAAGGTAGTTTCTGGAAAGCCAAACAGGATTTATTTTTTCCTCAGCATCCAGAGTAGCTCAATAAATTTTGTCATAGGGGTGGCTAGGTGTGCAGTGAGTAAGAGCGCCAGCCCTGGAGTTGGGAGGGCCTGGGATCGGTTCTGGCCTCAGATACTTAACACCCACACAAAAAAACTGGCTGTGTAACCTTGGGCAAGTTACTTAACCCCAATTGCTTTAAAAAAAAAAAGAAAGAAAGAAATTTTGTCATAGATAGGTGACAGAAGGAACAAGAAAACGAATTCTGTATTTTTTAGTGAAGGAGAATAACAGATTGGAATCATAAGATCAGAGAGAAGTCTCCAGAATCAGGAGATTGCAAGAACTCTATTCCTATTTAGAACTGTCTACCTGTATGTAGTTTATGACTATAACACTGCCACCTAGCATTTAAATAATGCTTTGAATCTCATTCTGTTTGTAATATTATTATTATCCCTCGAAAACTTTACAGATGAGGAAACAGAGGCAGACAGCTTAAATAAATAACAGACAGGTTACATAGCTGGAATACATCTGAGGTCACATTTGAACTGAGGTCTTCCTGACTCCAAGTCCCATGATCTCTCCACTATGGCATCCAGTTGCAATATAATTTGAAGGATGAATTCGATACAATTGTTCATGTCACTTACTACGGAGCAGATGCATGGGAAGTGGTCCAAGGAGAAGGAAAGAAAGAACACTGAACTTTTAGTCAGAAGACCTCAGTTTAATCCTTGACTCTTTCCCATAATAGCTATGATTCAGTGGGCAGGATACTTCATCAGAGTGTCAATTTTTTTGACGGGAAAAATTATTGGCTTGAGACTTCTACTCGCCTCAAAAAGTCATCGTTGTGAAAGTGTTGAAAAATATGCACTACAAATGGCCTTAGGAAGAAGTCTGGGATGGTGGTGGCAGAAACCATAACAAAACAAGAAACCAGAACTACCCCATTTGCCCCTTTCATCTATCACAGTATCTTGGTCAACTAAACATCAATTCTTTTTTTTTTTTTTGCAAGGGGGGAAGGCAGGGCAATTTCGGGTTAAGCGACTTGCCCAAGATCACACATTGAGTGTTTTGTGTCTGAAGCTGGATTTGAACTCAAGTCCTCCTTCAGGGCCAAAGCTTTATTCACAGCACCACCTAGCTGTCCCTAAACACCAATTTTTTTTTTTTTTGCAGGGGGAGGTAGGGCAATTGGGGTTAAGTGACCTGTCCAAGATCACACAGATAGTTTTTGTGTTAAGTGTCTGAGGCTGCATTTGAACTCAGGTCCTCCTGACTCCAGGGCTGGCACTTTATTAACTACACCACCTAGCCGCCCCATAAACACCAATTCTTAAAATTGACTAGATGATTTTCTGCCTCTCTCCCTGAAAAGCCTATTGTTTCTAAACCATTGAAAGCTAGCCTAGCTGTATGCTCTGAAATATACATCCTATTTCTATTTTCCCTGAGCTCCAAAAATCTAGGTCTGTTTTCCTTCTAAACTGCTGAAGCCTAGATGCATCCTCTGAATTTCAAATAGTTTATTGTAATCCTGTTTTTTTGTCTCTAAATCACTTATTTCCACTATACCTCAGACTGAACAGTCCCTTGTGACAAAGAAAAGCAGGCAGAGATATAAACCTTGCCTGACCATGTGCACAACATTCCAACCTCCCCTCCTCTTCTGCCTTGAGGGAGGAGATAAGTTTCCTTACCTCTTGTTCAGGACCTTCACTCATTTTCCATTTCTTAGACTTCCATCTCCTTTCAGTGGTCTTTTCTTTTATGTTATTGTAAACACTTAACTCTACTGATTTTGCTCTCTATCAGCTCATGTTTCTCCCTCCCATATTTCTATGACAAATGCTGAGAAACATGGAAAAGTCTGTCTGAACTAGTGAGCAAAACAAAAAGAACCAAGAGAGTCATATTAAAAATGATTTAGAAGGGCAGCTAGGGTGGTGCAGTGGGTGGAAGATCAGCCCTAGAGTCAGGAGGACCTGAGTTCAAATCCGGCCTCAGACACTTACTAGCTGCTTCCAAAACAAAACAAAAAAGATTTAGAACAATAAGCACCTCTGAATTTAATTTAGATAAGCATTCTTTTTTCCTATGGTTTTACCCAGAAAGATGCTGTGTAACAGTTCAATGAACGTTTGTGTTATGGGGCAGCTAGGTGGCGCAGTGATTAAAGCACCAGCCCTGGAGTCAGGAGTACCTGAGTCCAAATCCGGCCTCAGACATTTAACATTTACTAGCAGTGTGACCTTGGGCAAGTCTCTTAACCCCAATTGTCCTGCCTTCCCCCCTCCAAAAAAAAAATAGTTTGTGTTATGTATCTCAAAATGAAGGATCTGAAAAGTTGGTTCTGAAGAGCTGGCCCCTAGCTTCATACAAGTATTCAAACAGCAACTTTCATGATGTTTTCAATGATGTAATATGTGTCTTAATTGTTCCTGTCTTAGGAGGGGTACCATCTTAACTCTTTTATTTTTTTGCTTTTTGGAGGGCAATTGGGGTTAAGTGACTTGCCCAAGGGTCACATGGCTAGTAAGTGTTAAGTGTTGGAGGCTGGGATTTGAACTCAGGTCCTCCTGACTCCTGGGCCAGTGCTCTATTCACTGTGCCACCTAGCCACCTCTACCATCTTAACTCTTATGACTTACAGCTATATGATATCTTAGAACTCTGCTTGCCTTTAGCAAACACTAGCCAGGTTGGAAACATAAGGAGGCCATAAAGGAAGATGCTGAGGAAGAGGAGGTCTCCTAGTAACATCTCTAGTCCATCTCTATAAAGATCTAATTCACATCCATTTCATTTCTTAAGAAGATACAAAGAGCAGCAAAAAGATTTCCTAATGAGTACCAAATACTTTTTCAGCATCTGTATCAGCAAGCACCCCAGTGTCCCCAGGGTGGCTGCCAACACAGGTTCTTAGATCTGCTTTGTTAAAGGAAAGCAAATATAGGTTTGTTAATAGGTCAAAATAGGTTAACAAGCTTAATTTAATCAGTCAAATATGTATCGTTTACCTAGTTCAGGGGAAAAAGGTCAGCACCCCGAACTTCAGAGTATACAGACAGAATTATCAAGACAGAGAAACAGATCAAGTAGACAGGTTTCCAAACTGTCCAACCATTACATCCATACCAAATCACAGTTACCATCAACATCTGGGTTTTTCAATCCGGGGGACTCTCAAAAACGGCTTCCCAGAGTCTCATCTGATCAAATCACAGAACACTTCTCAAAGTGAGACCCAAAGCAAAGCCTCACATCAGGGATTATATAGCCTTCTCCTGGGTCAGAGAATGTAACCACCCTCTTGACCCACTGCCCAATCACACAGCATCAAAATGTGGGCATTCCTGAAAACCAAGCCTCCTGCCACAGGCTCCATGTAACCACATTTAGCCTATTAGGAGGCAGAGTATATTTTCAAATCAAGGAAGGTTCTCAGAGTCTCTTAAGCCTATCAAAGGGCCTAAGGGCAGGGAAGATCTTTAAATTTGCATTTCCATTACAGCATCCAAATGTCTTCTTTGCTACTATAGCCCAATCCTCCTCACCTCCCACCCTGTTCCCCCCCAGACAGAGAGACAGTGAATATACTATGCTCTACTGGGGCACATTAAAAAAAAAAGAAATGTTATGTGTAACATTTCCTTTGGTAAGCAAGGAATCTGGTTTGGCATTTAAGAGAAGTCAACCTTTAAAATCAATCAATGAGCACTTATTAAGTTTCTAATATGTCTGTCATTGTGCTAGTGATGGAGATACAGTCATGTATGAAACTATCCTGGCCACTGGAAAATTTATGTTCTGGCAGGGGATATGTTGTATAAGTGTGGATGCATATATGCATGTATGTTTACATTTGTATAGCAAAAAAATGCATATATATTTATCTATATACATAACAATATAACACGCTTATACATATCCCCTGACTTGTATGTATGTGTATGTTTAATCTTCACATCTGTTATCTAATTGGTATAGGAAGTGGTGGTGAATTCCAGATAGGTAGTTTTAGTGAGTCATCTGCATCACTCAGAGATTAAGAGACTTGCCCAGGGTCATATATTCAGTATATGTTAAAAAGCAAAAACTGAACATAGGTCTTTCTTAGTACAAGGCTGGCTCTTATGATATCATACCATACAGTTTCTCATACACAAAAGGTATATATTATGTATATACAAGTTAAATCAGTAGGGGAGGAACCAGTTGGGCTGATGAGGAAATGCCTAAGGTAGGAGATGGAATTTCATATGAGCTTTGAAGAAAGCTAGGGATTCCAGGAGGCAGATGTGAGGTGAGAGAACATCCCAGGCAAGAGAATAGCCTATGCAATGTCAAGGAGACTGGAGATTAAATGTCACATGTGAGAAACAGCAAGAACACCCATTTCTCTTGACTTTCCTTTCTATCCATCAAGCCACTGAGCTAGAATGGTGGCTATGTGAGAAAAAAGGGACAGATGTGAGATAGGTTGTTTAAGCCAGCCTAAAGTGGTTCTAGATACAGCAGACCTTCTTGCTGAAGTCCACTTACCTTCTCAATTTTTTTAATCAGTATAGTTCATATGGCTTTTAAAAAAAAATTTCAGTTATTTTTAAAAGAATAAATCACCCAAAATGACACTCTATTAATCCATTTCATTGAAGGCACCTCTCTATTTATCTATTTCATTGAAGCTTTGGGCATCCTGACTTACTTGCACTGAATTGCAAGAAGATTGATAAGCACATGAGATCATTGTCTAAGAGGTTCTGAAACCACTTATTTATCAACTATACTGATGTAATCTAGGATGGATTCAGTTTTGGACTAAATCCAACAAATTCAGGAACCAAGAAAGGGCAGTAAGGATTTCTGCAAACAATTCATATCCTTGAGGTAGTGGCCTATGTGACTGATGAAAGACAAAGACAGGGAAGCAAAGACTAGAAGACACACCCTCCCTTCCTTATATACTCTCCCCACTCCCATCCCCACCATTTCAACTTGCACTTGCCAAAAACCATTCCTCCATGGCCCCATGCAAAGCCACATAGAAGAAAGCTAGCAGACACAGGGGGCAGAGAAAGCACAGAAACACACAAAGCACAGAGCTTCCTCTTTTCCACATTTTCCCCACCACAAAGGCTAAAATAATCAGCAGTTGGTTTTTGTGGTAGCAAAAAAAAAAAATTGAAAACCAAGTGGGCATCCATGATAGCAGGAGAAAGTGAGAAAAGTTATATGAACAGACACAGAATGAAGTAAACAGAACCAAGAGAAAACTATACCAAGCGACTATCATAATGTAAACAAAACTACACTGAAAGGCAGCTGGACTTTCATAAATTGCAATGACTGGTCTTGATCCAGACCAGATGATCAAAGGCATATATTTCCCTCTTATCTGAAGAGGGGGTGGGGAGACTATTAGTACTAAATGTCACATGCTCTACCAGACAAATTTTCTGTGTGTACTGCTTTGCTTTACTGTTTTCCTTTGTTACAAGGAAGTGTCGAGCGGGAGGAGAGGTATATCAGAAAATGACTGCCCAATTTTTGTATTTATTACCATACAAAAACAAAAGGCATCACTACAACTAAAAAAAAAATCCAACCAGCAGCTGGCAAGCCATGGGGCTAATGATCTGGCTTGAAGCCATGTGTAGTGTTCCAACATTAATAAACATTTATTAAGTACCTGCATGTGTTTAGCACAGGTGCTAAGGCACTGAAGGAGTTACAAAAATGATGTGCTCCCTGATTTCACGAAGCTCACACATCCACAAATGATACAAATTCACAAGAGAAGTGAAAACTATGCATTCTATAAAAAATGCTTAGGTGGTGTGGGAAAATATAATTTTTGACTGGGAGTTCTAAGGCTAGCCTTCACTGGGGAGATGAAATCCTCCCCAGCCTTTTGAATCTTTCAAATGTCAACAAGTGTTGATACAAGAGAGCTTTCTGTCGTCTCTTCATGAGACTCAGTGGGTTTCCCTTAGAGCTTGGGTCAGAGAAGTCATTTTACCTTTCTTATTCCTGGGAGAATGAACATTGATCAGAAATGGAAATATTAGTCTGGGCTATAAGAAAGACTGACTAAGTTTCCACCAATCAGATAATGAAGTAAAGCCACTGTTGATGAAAGATGACCAAATTGGCTCTGGTCACAGAATAGCTCAGAAGTATCTCCTATTATTATACATTAAGATGACTTTAAGGGAAAATATAAGAATCTAACATGTCTATGAATATTTATCAAAGAAGGACATGTAAATTGGTATTTTTTCCCTCAATCTTCAGCTTGAATTCAGACATCTATCTAAATATCATAGCAGTGCTTAATAGTACAATCAAGGCAGGGAGCATTAGCCACAGCCCACAGAAGAAATGCTTCAGTCCAGCACAATCTGAAGCATTGTAGGATTTATCAGTCATTCCATACATAGTATGCCAATATAGAAGAATCAAATCTGTCTGGGGGAAGGGAACCTCTGCTGGAAACTCAATCAACATTCTGACCATGAGGCTGGAATACAGTTTTAAACAGCACCAGTGCCTGAAGGAAATAGCTGCAGTATTATCGGAGAGATAGACCTAACACTGTTGCTTTTCTGGCTGCCCTACACACACCAGTCTTTGCAGCCACACTTGTGTTTAGTAAAAACAGTACAAGCAATGTTGTATTCAGGCATGGCAGGTTTGGATGAATAAGACTAGATTTGTTTCAAATAAATGAGCAAGTCATATTTGTTAGGCAGTATCTTATCTATCATTTGTTCTTGTCCTTGTTAAGAGTTTATTATTACAGCAGTCCTTTAGGCCAAACAGTTAAAGGAATTATGAATGAGAGAGGGAAGTCCCATTTTTCAGTCCACCAGAATGCCCTTTGCAAATGTGGCAAGAGTGAGAGATATAATCGCCAGAACAGATCTTAAATCCATCATCAAAAACCCTTACGCACTTCCTCACTATGTTGATTGCTTTGCTTATAAGGAAGAGTTTTTGTTTGTTACAGGGAAGTGTCCAGGGGAGGAGAGGTATATCAGAAAACAACTGCCCAATTTTTGTATTTATTACCATAAAAAAACAAAAGGCATCACTACAACTCAAAAAAAAAAATGGCTGGCAAGCCATTGGGTCAATGATCTGGCTTGAAGCCATGTACAGTGTTCCAACTTTAATAAACATTTACTAAGTACCTTCTCTCTGTGCTATAAACACATTCCACATCAGCAACTTTAGAGGTAGCCTTATTCCCAGGAGGTACTGTCCACACAACAGAAAGTTCGTGTGTGCGAGTGAGTGTATGTGTGTGTGTGTGCATGTGTACACATGCATGCATGGAGGGGAGGATGTGGGCACATGGGGAAGGGAGATGAGAGGAAATGGTTAAAAGACATCTTTAAGATGACCTGTCTTCCAAATGATCTTCCTCCCTCTAGTGTCTTCCCTTTCCAACTTTTCTTTTATACTGCCAAAAAGACAACCTACAAAAATACTTCCTTTGTATTTAAATAAAGTTTTGATTTTTTTTGGTTTTGCTTCATAGAGTTTCCAATTTTTTTAAACCATGGACATCATTTTCCTACCCTCCAATATCACTACCACTGATTCTCCTTCATAAGTAATAAAAATAGTTAACCAAAACAAAGATAAGATCTGAGAATATATTCCACATTCTCCACCCATAATCAAAGACCGCTATTTTCATCATGTTACTCTCTTGATTAAAAAAAACTTCAATGATTCTTTCTTATGCTCAAGATAAAGTGTGTGTGTATACACACTCCTAAACTAGGCATTCTAGGCTTTAGAAAATCTGTCCCCAAACAACCTTTGCAAACTTATGAGCCACTAATGCTCTACACACTATTTCCCCCCCAAACCAAACTTCACAACATTCCTTTTTCTACAGGTACCACTGATCTCACCAGGAATATTCTCCTTGGACAGGTGGCATGGAAGAGAAAGTGTCACTCTTGGGAGTCATGAAGATTTGAATCTGAATCCTGACACAGATACTTACTAGATATGTAAGTCACTTACTCACTGCCCACCTCTGGCTCATTTCCTCATCTGTAAAACAGAGATAACAGTCATAGCTACTTCACAGGAGTATTTAGAGAATAAAATGAGATAATATATGTAAAAAGTCCATTTTAAACTCTGTTTAGTGTTCTATAAATGCAAGTTATTATCATTAATTATAACAATCTATTAAAATCTTATCTGTCCTTCCAGATAATTCAAGTTTACTTTCTTCCATGCTTTCCTCATTTATTACAACTGACAATGATTTCTCTCTTCTCTGAATAAAATACTCAGAGTCTAGAACATGATTTAACACTTTCAGCACTGAACATATGCCATTTTATATAGTATTTTTAACTGCTCCACATTCCTAATTCTTATCAATAACAATAAGTTCCCTGAAGGCACAGACTTTCTCATTATTGTGTTCATAACGATACATCAACTAACATAATGCTTAATATATTGTTAGCACTTACTGACACAATACCAATTTGATTCAATTCAAGAGACATCTAATAAGGGCATACTATAAGCAAGGCATAATACTAAGTACTGGGAATAGAAAGATCAATGGTGATCTAGTCTTCCCTTCAGGAAGCTTACCATGTCATATAGTTAAGAAGGCCAGTAAGGCTAACAGGAAAGTACCTTCTCCAGGAGAATTTATATAGTAAATACATGTTCACACTCACAGAATTAGCACCTCCTCCTCTCAAAACAAAGGAAATAGTACTTTGTATGTAAATAATCACAGCTCAAGGTGACCACCTTGTGGAAGCCTGGAGAATGATGTCCCTTTGGACTAAACCATTTTAGGAATCTTCTGTCTTTGCCATAAACATATCCCATATCAACACAAATTGTTTGCAGCTTCCAAAACCACAACAGCCCCCAGAACAACATGCAAGTCTGTCCTTTCCCTATTCTTTACAAACTAAACAGGAAGACCACCCTTACCTGATTGAAATAACAGACACACCATCCAAGAGATCTAATCTCACTAAACAATGAGCATTTTTGCTCTGTTCCTATTTCCCTGTGTACTTCCTGACACCAGGTCAGTGAGGGAGCCTGGAAACTAAAGGGCTTAGCAGGAACTTGATCTTAGATTTTCTACATTAACCACAGCTCCGTGTGTAATTACTTTGCTTATTCCCAGGCAGGCTAAAATAGTAACCAAGGGTGGGATTATTGACATTATTTGTACAACAGAATGACCTTTCCTGAGAAAGAGCCTTCCTCCTCCCTCCCAAGTCAACAGATTTTTTTAAACTAACATAATAACCTGTGTGTACTTGAATGTTGTTAAAATTACAGAGTATACAAATGGCAAATATACAGTAAAAGCAGAGCACTGATACTCTAGTAGTTCTGTGTATACAACACCCACATAACACCCATCACAACCCATCCATGCCCACCATTCTTAAGTGATTCTCCCATGTCTTGTCATGACAGTAGGTTCACCCGGCATGGTGAATGATATCATGTCACAAGGATATCCCAATTATCATAATGTCACAAGGATATCCCAATTATCATAATGTCACAAGGATATCCCAATTATCATAATGTCACATGCCTAACAATGGAGCCTATGGGCCATCCAATGGTTACTTCTTGCTCTCTCAATATGACTGGTCCATCATCATTTTCATTCCTAGCTATCCCTGGACCAGATAGAGAACAGCGGATTAATACAATTGTACAGGATTTTAGGGAGAAAAAACACTTCTAAAGTTTGGTCAATCACCATGAAGTTCTCTAATTTAGCCCCAATTTTGAAAGCAAAAAGAATTTAGAGGCAGCTTTCTACAGTGGATAGAATACTGTACCTGGATTCAGGAAGACCTGAATTAAAATCCAGCCTCAACTACTTACTAGCTGTATGACTCTGGGAAAGTCACTTAACCTCTGATTGACTTAGTTTCCTCAACTGTAAAATGGGCAAACCACACCAGTATCTTTGCCAAGAACACCACAAATGATGTCACAAAGTCAGATATAATGGAATAATAACAAAAACTATAAATTATCTGTACAATTTTTGGCAATTAGCATCTTGGTACTTCATTTTCCTCATCTGCCAAATGGGGACAATTTTGCGACAATAATATCAGAACTTTCTGAAAGAGTATTTCTGGACTACATGAGTAAAGTATTATTACTACTATAAAATTTCCACATTTCCTTTTCTATTTTACCACTAGCTCTTATAAACTGAAAAAAAAATTCTCTTGAATGGTGCAAACAAAATTAGAGTGGGTGTCATTGTTGCTTTGTGAGATGTAGAAATAGACTGCTCCACATAAAGTAAGGGCAGTGGCAGAAAGGAGCTGTCCAGCTGAACTACTTTGGGAAGGAAAGCAGGAAGATAGAGCTGACCACATAATACTTGGATACAAAAACCATGAATGCCACTCAAGATGATGTGTGGCAAAGTTTTAGATTTTGCTAAAATTGGGTTCTGCTAATATAGTATCTGAAACTTCTGATTCATCCTAGATCATGTTTCTTCATCTGCTCCTTGAATTCTGTTGCGCTGGTCCCACGGTATGTTTCTGATCTGAACCATGACTTCTGCCCCTGGCCTGTCTGGCCTGTCACCTTGCCTCTTTGGTAACAGATCCCTGCTTCCCTGAGTGGAGATTCCCCCGTCACAGGTATTCCCTGCTCTGCAACTTAGAAAGTCTCAACGTGTACCCCACTCCAGTCAGTTCATGAATCAACATTTATTAAGCACCTACTATGTGCCAGGAACTGTTATTAGCATTGGGGACACAATTAAAGGCAAAAGACAACCCATGCTCTCATAGAACTCACAGTCTAAGGGGGAAAACATGCAAATGACTATGTGCAAATAAGCTATATAGAGGATAAATTTGAAATAATCAACAGTTGTTGTTATGTGTTTGTCCTTCATTGTCGAAGAGAACCGTGACATAAAGGAGATGATGACATGACTTGCAGTTGATTTTGATTTGAGTGAGGGAGGGCTGTGCAAGGTCACCAGCCTCACTTTCTCCTCCAGAGCCATCTGGGTCCAGGGGCCAGATATTCATCAGAATGACTGGACATGGCCCAGGATGTGATGAGAGACCCTTTTAGGCTAAGGTCTTTTCAGGTTTTCACTTTGAGTGAGATAAGGCTCATTCAGTGAATAGGCCTCTTTTAAGTAGTTATTTAAGGAATGTCCCCTTTAATAAAAAAGAAAAATCAAGCAGAGGGGAAGACCTTCAGGGTTCCTGACCAAAAGACATAACAGTTACTATTTATTATTTAGATTCACTCTGCGCTAATCAACGATGCAGACACTGGAATGAATGAGGACCAGGAAAGTTTTCCTTTAGAAAGTAGGATTTTAGCTGGGACTTGAAAGATGTTAAGGAAACCAGGAGACAAAGATGAGAAGAGAGAGCATTCTAGGTATGGGGGACCGCCAGTGAAAACAACACCCAAAGTTGGGAGATGTAGTGTCTTCTGCAAAGAATGGCAAGGAGGCCAGTATTGTTGAATCGTAGAGTGTAAGATGTAAGAAGACTGAAAAAGTGATCATAAGGGGAAAATTGAGAAGGGCTTTGAATGCCAAACAAAGGGTTTTACATTTGATCCTGGAAGTGATGGTGAGCCACTGGAGTTTATCAAGTAGCAGGTGAAATAGCCAGATATGTACTTTAGGAATGTGACACTGCAGCTGAGTGGAGGACCAAGTGAGAAGGGATTTGAGGCAATAAGACCAGCCCAAAGACTACTGCCATAATCTAAGCATGAAGTGATGAGAGCCTGCGCCAACATGGTGAAAGCATAAGAGTATAGTAAAAGAGAATATGGAAGAGATGTTATGAAGGGAGAAATCAACAGGAGTTGACAACAGATTGGACATGGGGGAGGGCAAGAGTGTGTGGAGTTGAGACTGACTCCTAAGGCTGTGAGCCTGGGTGATTGGGAAGATGGTGGTACCTGCAGCCATAATAAATAAGTTAGGAAGAGGGGAGAGTATGAGGTAGAAAGACAATGGGTTCAACCTATAGGTTCTAGAATGTTTATGGTAAGTTCTCTTTGTGGCAGCAAAGAGCTAAAAATTGGAGGGATGAAATTTTGGTTTCCATTTCCACTAGGAAATGATGAGTTAGACGGTCTTAGGCAAATAGACTTGCCAGAAATAATGAAGAATGAAATGAGCAGAACCAAGAGGATACAGTAACAACAACATTGCTTTATGAACAACTTTGAGGGAATAAGTCATTTTGACTATTATAAATACCCAAATTAACTACAAAGGACCTACGAAGGAAGACACTATCTGCATCTAGGGAAAGAACTGATAAATAGATGTATAGAATGATTTTACACATGTATGTATACCTGTGTGTGTATACACACACACATTTGGGTTTAATGGTAGCCATCTGGGGGGGGGTGTGTGTAGTGGCAACCACACTGGCATCCCCAGGATGGCTTTTAGCACAGGTTCTTAGATCTGCTTTCTAGTAAAGATAGCTGTTCAAGGGGTCAACAACCTTTTTTAATCACATTCTCTAGTTCAGGGGCAAAGGCAACACCCTGAACATCAGAGAAAATACAAACAGAAAAATACAAGCAGAGAAATAAAGACCAACAGACAGGGCTCTGACTGCCTAAATCAACTATACACTTTACATACATCTCTGGATCAAGAGTACTTGGGGAGCTCTGAACATAGTCATTCAGAATCTTGACCAGTGAATCACAAGATCCTTCTCTTAAATGAACCCCCCCCAAAATACCAACTCAGAGTATATATACACTTCTCAGAGCCAGAAGAGAGAGAGAGGAGGAGAGGGAAAGAGGGAGAGGGGGGGCGGGAGATGGGATTATAGCCAGTGGGTATGGATGGGTCAAGTGAAAGTTTTTTGAGAATGGTAAGACCCAGGCATTTGTTTCATCCATCCAACACCTTTGTTCAAATCATGATGTATCTCAAAAAGCTCCTAGTCCTCTGTCATTTGATTCAAAGAAATTTTAAAAAAGAAAAAATTCTAATCTGTGTTGTGTTACTCCTTTACTCAAAAATCATCATTGTTTTAAAAACTCCTACTATTTTGGTATTTTTTGTTTTGAAGTCATATTCATTTTAGAATATATTCTGCTTCCCTCCCCTACTCAGTGAACCATCTTTGTAGCAAAGAATTGGGGGTGGTGGAGAGGGCAGAGCAGTTCAGCAAAGCTAACCTTGCTACCAAAAATGACCCATATATGCAACGTTCCTGACCTATGCAAAGAAGGAAGGGAGGGGAATTTTTTCCTCTCTTCTGTGGGAACATAGGGTTCAGTTTTGTTGTGCTGTTTTTTTTTCATTTACATTGTTTTAGACACATATATTATGTTCCTGGTTCTGTTTACTTATTTTTTTACGTCAATTTAGTTACATCTTCCCAGGCTTTTCAAAATTCTTCATAATTCATTGTTTCTTACAACGGAATAATAGCCCATTACATTCATGTACCACACTTTACTTAGTGAATTCATAGGATCGTTTATAGATTTAGAACTGAAAGGTACTTTTTCTTGTTTTTCACTCACTTTTCAGATGTGCTTCAACTCTTTGTGACCCCATTTTGGGTTTTTAGGCAAAGATACTGGAGTGGTTTGCTCTTTCTTCCTCCAGTTCATTTTTACAAATGAAGAATTAAGGCAAATGAGGTTAAGTGACTTGCCCAGGGTCACACAGCTAGTGTCTAAGGCCAGATTTGAACTCAAGTATTCCTGACTCCAGGTCTGACAACTCTATTCACTACACCACCTATGCCCTGAAAGAGACTTTAGAAATCATTTAGTCATACTTGTTTATTTTAACATATGCAAACCTAAGGTCCAGAGAGTTCAAATAACTTGCCAAGAGACAGGCAACAAATGAGTATCTAAGGCAAGATTTAAACCCAGGTCTTTATGACTCCAAATCTAGCTCTCTTTCTACTGTCTCATCTAATTTCCCCATCAATGGCATAGATTTTGTTTCCAATTTTTTTGCTACCACAAAAAGTGCTCCTGTTTTTTTATCACTATCTTTATAAACTCCAACACAATTTCAAAATGGAAGATCCTCATGATTTAACTCGATTTTATCCACCCAACCTTGTCTCCTACATTTTCCACTTGTATATTCTAGCGTCCACTCTGAGTGGACTGCTCTTCAATCAGCTTTCTCATTCTATTCTCTTCCTCTTCACGTCTTTTGCTCCTCTATTGGAAGGCATTCCCCTGATTTGTCTTTATCAGAAGTTACTTCTTTCAAGAACAAACTCAGATTCCACTTCCTCTATGAAGCCAGTTGACACCCTCTCTAATCACCAGGTCAGATTTCTCTTGTTTAGTTTCTCTTGTACTTTGCCTAGATTTCTTATCTCACTTTTCCTTTTCCCAATGATTTTCATACTTGTCTGTCTTCTCATTACGTTCTTTGAGAGTAGAGTTAGCATTGTCTCTATCTTTGTCTTCCTAGTACAAGGCACAAGTCTTAAGGAAGAGACCTTAATGTTGTATTTATTTTTGTATTGCTAGTAAATGGCACAATGCCAACATTTATAGACCAAGTCATAGGGGAAGAGACAGGCATTAGTCCAATGCCTTCATCTTACAGATGGGGAAAAGGAAACCCATAGTGGTTAAATGACTTGCCTAAGGTCCCATAGACAGTAAATACAACTTGAACCTGGCTCTTATTATTCCAAAGCCATAATTTTTGTCATTTACCAAGCTATTACAGTTTTGTTGCTGAATTAGATTTTTTTTAAAGTTCTCATTTCAAAGTTTAAAAAGAGGAAAAGAGACTATAGAAATGAATTTAGTATTTTCCCCTAAAATAAATAATTTTAAAGAGGAAAATAAGGCCCCACACCTTCTGAACTAGCATTTAACCCTCTCTCCCTGGGGAACCGGGGGCAGAATACAAATTGCCAGTGATTACAGGAAACATTTCAGATTAGTTACCATGAAATCCAATAACTTCTTGAACCTTTGTTCCTTCATTTTGTCTCTTTGGGGAGAGCTACCTTTGGGTAATAAAGTGAAAAAATTAAAAGAGAAAGGAACTAAGATAAAATGCCATCCTATTACTATATCTAAGATAGAATTTCAAGGAAAGTATAATGGCCGTATCACATTCTCATTTTCTTGCCATAAAGCTTGTGGAGAAGTAGTCTTAGAGGTATCTAAACGTGGAAGATCTGAATAGCAAGGGGGCTTTTATGTTACTGACAGAAGTATTAAATAATTTAAAAATCCACCCCACACAAAATATTAAAGCAAACTTTATGATAGTGTGGGTCTGACTTGTAAAAAAGAAGCTTTCAGCACGTCACTCTTTCCTAATAAATGTACACATGCTCCTCCTTGTAAAAAGAATAAAAGCCCAGGAGAGCTTTGCTCTGGTTTTTATTGGATTGTATGTCTTCTCTCCCAGAGCCAGGATCCTCTAGCAACCATCACCATGGAAATGGATAGGTAGGTATGGAGATGAATCACAAGGGCAGGGAATTTTAAAGCAAGGATTTTAGAACATCACTTTTCTTTCCCGAGTGGGACAGGACATATCACAGAAAAGGAAATTTTAACTTCTTTTCTTCAGGTCTGTTCTGTGTGGCGATTTAAAACTTGCATTACAAGAGGCAGCATGGTTTAATGGACTTAGGGGGGGCCTTGGTGTCAGAAAGACAAGAGTTCCAGGATAGCCTCTGACACATACTGACTGTGGGAAGCCTGGAGAAGTCACTACCTTTCATTATACTCAGACAATTCTCTAAGACAAGAGATTTACTCATTTTCATTGGTAGAGGAAGCTTCTTACTGAGATTTCCCTACACAGATGAAATAAGAGATTCCATTGGATAGATAGAAACAAATATACAGATATATGTTTGTGTATACACACATACACACATATACAAATGTTTATACACACACATATATATATATATGATACACATATATACATACACATCAACTCTCTTCATTATCATCAACACATATTACAAACAACAAAATTATAGTACTAAGGAATTAAGATGAAACATGACACTTACTATCCAAAATCCATAATGATGGTATAAGCAACCATTTTGCCACTGACTGGACTCCACTTTGTCACTGTGGGCTCCTGAACTTTCCTAAACCCTGCATTACAGATTATCACATGAATGACATATATCTGGGAGAGTTTTATGGCATGTGATAACTACTTTATTAGAGGCCATAATGATAATATAGCTATAAGCTATCCACAGCATACTGTAGCTGGACAGTCTAGTGCTGATTTCAGTGACTTCGTATTAGAGAAAAGTTGTCCAAGCATTGAGTCCAATCAATTCTTAGCCAAAATCCATTTACCCGCATACTTGCTTATAATTTCCACTTTTTCCCAGCTGTTTTTACTCCCTTCATTTACTCAAGTTGATTTTTCTTTCTAGATCATGCTTGGCTCTTAAAACTCTTTCTCTGACTCTTCTAGAGACCAGATTCTTCTTCATACTTACTGTTGTCAAAAATCCAGTAAATCTCTGTTCTAGACATGGAAAAACCTCATCTCTTTATTCACCATCATCTAGTTGCTAAAGTTTGTTCCTATACCAAGCAGTGCAAGAAAACATGTACAATCACTTAAGTATGTGAAATAGGGGACACTTCTCCACACATTTTCATGTACAGATTATAGCCCTTAAAAACAACTATTTGTTATCTGGCTCAAATGATCATCTTTGCCACCTATGCCAGGGAAGACAAAGACTAAATATGCTAAGTGTGACCATAAAGTAATGAACGCTTTTCACTATAAATAAGTAAAAAGCTTGATTCCTGTGCTTGAAAACATACACCCTTATTCCAATCCCCAGATTTTCCAGGCCTTTTTGTAGTTCTCTTTCTGGAATTGTGGATAATCAGAGACTATCCATAGCTGTCCACTTTGCAGCCATCCATCCCTCTTTTTCAGTTAGAATCAGAATTACCCACCTGTGTAATATTATCAACCAAGGTGGTTTCAGAATAACCATTGATTATTTCCCAAAACCTAACCCATTTTCAATGGATGCCACCATTGAGGATGCTTTAAAGAATTTGACAAAGGGGGGCAGCTAGGTGGCACAGTGAATAGAGCATGAGCCCTGGCATCAGGAGGGCCTGAGTTCAAATCCAGACTCAGGCACTTAACACTTACTAGCCCTCTGACCTTGGGCAAGTCACTTAACCCCAATTGCCCTACCTTCCCCCCTACAAAAAGAAAATAAAAAGAATTTGACAAAGGTTCAAAATAATTTAAATTTTTTTTTCCTGAGCAATAAGAACAGAATTGGAATAAATATTCAGCCTCATAAGGTGACAACTTTGAAAGAACAATGCCGGATCCAGCCTCAGACACTGCGAAAAATAGCTGTGTGACCTTGGACAAGTCACTTAACCACAACTGCCCTCCAAAAAGGGAAGGAAGGAAGGAAGGAAGGAAGGAAGGAAGGAAGGAAGGAAGGAAGGAAGGAAGGAAGGAAGGAAGGAAGGAGGGAAGGA
>NW_027185863.1:11241231-11442121 GCF_028583685.1 Petaurus breviceps papuanus
AGGAAGGAAGGAAGGAAGAAAGGAAGAAAGGAAGAAAGAAAGAAAGATCACATTACATTTACATTTTTTTTTGGAGACCATCTGTAATTCCATCACCATTTTCCTCCCAATGAGGAAACTTTCTCTACAAATTCAGGTCAGCATCTGCTCTCTAACAGTGAAGACAATCATCGAGTGCAATGGGAAGTTAAGTGACTTGTCCAAGGTCATACTTCTCTCTGAACTTCCTGACATCAAAGCTGCTTCTCCACTCACTGTGCCACAACAGATACAGGTACAAAGTTATACAGTGCATACATAATGAAATACTGAAAACATACACACACATCAATGTAATTTTTAGCCCCAAATGCCCTTTTAAAACAATGTAGGAACTGTAACTGAAAACCAAAGGAAAACCACAACTTATTAGTGCTCTCCATGAACAGAAGTTGTAAATAAATTGAACTCTGATCTCAGCTTTCCTAAGCTGAGAAGTGTCAAGTCAGCATGTGGCTACCAAAAGACTAAAAGCCCACCTGTTCTGGGAAATCCTATACTGGGAAAATACCCCTGAGACTTAGTATTGAATGGCCATCCTGGTATAAGTGTACAGTATGTTACCTGCAGGTAATACTATCCTTCACAAATCTTGCCTACTGGAAATTTGAAAAATCAAAAGCCATTTTTGTATGCATAAATATCAGTTTCCAATTAATTAAAATATAATTAACATTATATTTTAAGTCTTTACATATTACACGAATTTTTACCTTCTCCTATCCTTAAGGAAAAAAAGAGGGATTTTTGAAAAGCTCATTTCTGGAAAAAGTTTTAAGCACATTAAAATTAAGCAGATCTCCCCCCATCCAAATCTTTTCTTTTCCTATAGACACAATTTAACTACAAGACATTTGCTTAATGTTTACATGACTCTCAGAAAAAAACATTTCCCAAATGTCAAGTCCAGATGGTGTGGAAACATAATAGTATTAACTATTGACTACATTATAGGAAGCGTAGAATGGGTTTTTGATAGATTCACTTTTTGTTTTGCTTTGTTTTTTGCAGGCAAACAGGGTTGTGCCCAGGGTCACTCAGCTATTGTCTGTGGTCTGATTTCAACTTGGGTCTTCCCAGCTTCAAGGCAAGGACTACCCACTGCTACAGTTACCTGCCCTATAGATTCACTTAGAATTTAAACCCAGATGAACTGGGTTTATTCTTATCATTCAATCAGAACATTGCTTTTCTTAAGAGGAGGGGGAGAAACCTATTACCCATCTTCCAAATAAATAGGTCAAATTGACAGATCCCCTCCCCTATTCAGAGAACTGGCAGTAACCCAAGAACCCATCTCATGGTCCAAGGATGTGATCTTCGGCCACCTACTCTGGGCAGGAGCCAGTAGCCCTTCTAACCCACACCTCCCTTTCTCTTAGTTTTGGACTATCCTTCCCTGGTTTTCTTTCTTTTGTCTCTGCTAGGTAAATTGGTGAGTTTTTCAGAATAGACCTTGTTTATATTCAAATGCTTGCCAGAAGGCCTGATAATATCCAAGAAAGACATAAAATGTTTTCCAAAAAGTGTTGTTTTGGTACAGAACAATTCACACTTTTGTGGTGGTTTAAGACTGACCGACCCTAAAAACTCAGTCTTAGGATATATTAACTGAAATCCCCTCTTTCAGTCTCAACTAACACCCTAACTAGCATCTATGAAGAACCTATTATGTATAAAAGCTCTGATCTAGGCAATAGGTTTGTCAGCCCCAAATAGAGCTCAGGTCACCAGAAGGGGGAAAAAAGGTCTCTTTTGGCATCTTGTACTGTTTCATTTCTTCCACTGAGTAAAACATTATATTAAATGTTTTATTATTAAATATTAAATAAAACATTATATGCTTTTGACAATTCTGTTAGACTACAAGGCATGTACTGAGCATCGCTTTAGCACAACAAAGAGAAAAGAAAAGGTTCATAGGAAAAAAAATTTCAATTGCTCAAGCACATTTTCAATGAAACCATAAATCAATTGTCTTCATTATTCAGCCCAGTGCCTCCTTTCTCATGTGAGCCTAGTGACCTATCATTTTACATCTCTGGAGGCAACACTGTTCAGTTTGAGGGTTGGTGCTGGTTTTAGTTAACATAATACCATTTGTGTTTTGACCTTGAAAGAACAGTTCTCCCCTCCAGTGACTCAGAGAAAGCAGGCTCTAAAATGAATATCTTTTCCACCTGAAAAGGAAGGACTTAGGAACTGCATGCAACAATGGATATTTGAAATGTTACTTCCATTAAGTTCTTACATTTAAGCTCTAAGAGTCCTTAAAAGCAAAAGCGTGGATGCACTGATCTTGCCCTGTGTCTTCTCTGTAGAGGGACTAAGCTTTTTCAAGGAAGTGGCGAGACATGACTTTAAATAAACCCTCAATTTCTCTGCATATATAATGCCTAGAATCCAAGAGGACCCCTAGTCTAGTCTCTGGGACACCTGGATGGTATAGTGGATACAGCACTAGGCTGTATCGGGAAGACTGTTCTTCCCGAATTCAAATCTTACCTCACACACTTATTAGTTATGTGACCCTGGGTAAGTCACTTAACTCTGCTTCCTTCAGTTTCCTCATCTGTAAAATGAGCTGGAGAAAGAAATGGCAAAACACTCTAGTATCTTTGCCAAGAAGACCCCAACTGGAGTCACAAAGAGTCAGACAAGACTGAAACAACTGAACAAAAGTCTAGTCTCTACCATTCCTCAATTGGGGAAAAAAAAAAAAACAAGAAAACAAAAAACACCCTTCTACAATTCTCAAGAACTAAATCCCTAGATTTAGAGTCTTGAAAATCAAAGGGTCTCAGTTTAAATCCTGCCTCTGCTGCTGAGTGACCTTGGGCAAATCACTTCTCTGGACCTCAGTTTCCCCATCTGTAAAAAGAGATTTGGCTGGGGTGGCCTCTGGATCCCTTCCAGCTCTAAATTTATGAGTGTATGAAATCTGATGGGTGGCCATCTAGCCAGAAAAGTTCCCAATGTAACATGGTGATTGTGGTAAAATGCAAACCAGCAATCACACTTCTCCACAGAGATAGCTTATTACAAGGGGCAGATCCTGTACACAGAAAACAGTGAACAGAAAATTTTGAACATTTATATGTAATTCTTAAGCTGTAGATGGTGCTTCCCTTTTGGGCTCCTTGCATACACTAGATAAGCTGGGGGGAGGGTTTTTTTGGTGAGGGAGGGTGGAGTTTGCCTTCACTAATGAGAAAGGCAGCTAACCTGGCAGATAATGAAGAAAGTGTCAAGTTCTCCAGCTGGAAGTCGCCTTTCCCATACAGCAAACAATGTATATGGTTATATGTATATCAGCTGTTATTCATTATTTTTACTCATAAAGCAATTAACTCATAGAGCAATTTCCAGTAAATGAACAGCTGTTTATTGAGTTTCCACCTACATGGGTAGGGCACTGCCATGGATATTAAATACACTTCCTCCTACAATATAAAGAGAATCTCTCTTTTTCTCCCCTTCTATTCTCATTTTCTAGAATTTTCTTCTTGACTCAAGTTCTGTGTCCTGAGCAATCTTTTTGCTGCCAAGCTCAAACTGGATCTTTCTCTGCAGTGACAGACTCATACACAAATGACTGGGAACTCTGACTGAACTGGAAAAGACATAAACATTGATGGTGGGATTCAGAATGAAAGAGTTTAGCATAAAGGCTTCTCCCAGACAAAAAGGATACAGTACGTTGGGCTAGTCTGCATTTCATGGAGCACACTGAGAAAAGTTATCATCATTATAAGCATTTTTCAATCATTTTATTGTTTTCAAAGCACTCTCCCATATGCTAGCTCAATTCAGTGAGTCAATAAACGTTCATGACTTGACTATGTGCCAGGCTCTGTGCTGACCCCTGGGGATATAAAAAGAGGTGAAAGACAGTCCTTGCCCTCAAGGAGCTCCCAATTTAATGGAGAGGACATCAAGTAAATACATATATACAAACAAGCTGTATATAGGATAAAGACGAAATAATTAAAAGGACGGCACTTAGAATTAAGAGTTGGGAAAAGTTCCCTATAGAAGATGGATTTTGTTGCTCTTCAGTCATGTCCAGCTCTTCGTGACCAGTTTTGGGGTTTTCTAGCAAAGATACTGAAGTGGTTTGCCATTTTTTCCTCCAGTTCATTTTACACTGAGGAAACTGAGGTAAACAGGGCTAAATGATTTCCCCAGGGTCACACAACTGAAAAGTATCTGAGGCTGGATTTGAGCTCAAAGATGAGTTTTCCTGACTCCAGACCCAGCATTCTATCCAGAGATGGGATTTTAGTTGTTACTTAGAGGAAGCCAGGGAAGCTAGTAGAAAGAGATGAGGAGGGAAAATTAGAGAAAATATCAGGAATGTCTTTATAATGACCTTGTGAGATAAAGAGGGCAAATGTTCTAATTTTTCCAATCTCTGTTTTATAAATGGGCAAACTGAAGCTCAGAAGGTAGCCTTGTATGTTGCCCCTTCCCCTTCCTGACCCCACATCTTCAGAACTGAGCTTAGGGTCCAGGTCCAGGTCTTTTAATTTCCATATTGTGTCAGGTCCCTGCATTTTCTCTTCTGAACAACTCCATGGATGAAAACGAACATTTACTGAGAATAAAGACCTCATTCTAAAAATAAATTATTTTGTCGCTCTATTATCCTAAAAGGGACAGTTACCCAACTTTTCCTACCCACTTAGAAGAGTTAAAGGTGTTTTTAAAATATATTCTCCACAAACCTACAAACAGTGCCCACCCACCAAATTTCAATAACATTAAAAAAAAACAAAAAACCTTTATAAGCCATCCCAAGATTTATGATTTTGATAAAAATAAAAAATGCCATAAATTTTGTTCAGTTATCTGACCAATTGTCTTCTGTTCCTTCATTGCTTGAACCATCAGGCAAACAGGACTCCAAATACAGACAAGGTTATCTCAACTCCAGGCTTACAGACTTAAGGCAGCATTTATTTTCCTTTCCCTATTCTTCTCTGATCCAATCTTAATTCTTTACGGGGAAACTATTTTTAACGTAGGGGAAGAAAAAGATAATGGGCTTTGACCACTTTTCCTATAGCAGCTCATTGTCTGACTCTTTTGTGCCAGGAAACTAACGGAACAACAATTTTTTTTTAGGGTAATTGATTGGGGGGAGGAGGGGAAGGGGTCTTTTGTCATAAAAATAAAAAGGAAAAAAATAAACTGCAAAAACCAGAAAGTAACACTGTTTTATTACATACTTTTCCCACGTTGGGCAGAGTTACGATTAGCATGAGAAAACCTACCACTACATCAGGCTATCACTGCAGTCTATCACTTTTAAACCATCCCGCCCTCTCTCGGAGGATCCTCCCACCATGAGCAACTTGAAATCATATCCTGAGCATCACAGAAACAACACATACCCATGATAAACTCTGCAAGACAAGGAATGAGAATGGACCTTACCCTTTTCTATTCCATTCACAGACCACCTTGAAGTTTTCCTATCACCAGCTGTATCATAGGTTTTCTGCAGTCTTACTGCTACTCTATGAAGACCGATTGAACAAAAATTGAAAAAAAACAAAAACAGAAACTGAGCCTAGGACCCATCAAAATTATAGGGGAGTCAATTCCAAATCCATTTGTACACATCCTTGGGATGACCATTTTCTTGATATTTTGCTACCAAGAAATAACCAAAGCAGAAATTCATATAGATGAAGTTTTCAGGTGGTTATTTGAATTGAATTTAGGGGTGTGTGTGTGTGTGTGTGTGTGTGTGTGTGTGTGTGTGTGTGTTTAATTTCCTTTTGGGGAAAGAAGAGCATGATGGAATGGTAGCCTTGAACATACCATTTTCCATATGGTATTCAGAACATATGTCATCTTCAGTTCAGTTACTATCCTTCCCATAAAAAATTATGACTTCTACTTCTATGATCTCATTAACTTAACTCTGAGAGGAAAGAACAGGGTGGTATTTATACAAATCAAGAAAGTGAATCTGAGTGAGAAAAGAGGTAGATTGCCCAAGGATTCAGCCAGCAACAGAATTGGAACCACACTTGATGTCCTCAATTTCCAATCCCATGCCCTGCCTGTATTTCATGCACCTATTCAAGTCTTCACTGTTTCAATGCTGTTGCTGGGATCTGATTGACTGAGTCAGCCCATTTGGAGAGTTCACATCTACCCCTGCTAGCCTTGCTCCTTTAACCAGTATCTCTGCTCAAGTCAAGGGGCTGCTTTTCATCTAATTTCTTAATTTCATCTAATTCTTCCACTGTGGATTCCACTCAGTCTTCCATACTGCCCCACGCACTCTGCCACTCTCTGATCACTCACACCGAGTCATTCAAAGCATTGATTTGCCCTGATTCATCCAAAGGGTTCGACATTTAAGTTGTTTTTTTTTTTTAATTCATTCATTAAGATTAATTATCCTGGTGTTAAGCCATACTCAAAGGGTTGGTTGTCACCACCACCCTTTCCTTGTCAGGATGAAGAGTGTCAACAAAAGCCTAGAATCTTTATCAAATCCACCCAGACTCCAAACAAAAAACTATAAGGCTTACTGTTGACTCCTTCAGTACAAGTGGAAAGGATGCTCAACCTAGAGTCTGAAGCAAGTCTGCACTTATTATATGTGCAATCTTTAGAAAATGACTTAGCCTCTCTGGGCCTCAGTTTCCTTATTTGTAAAATTAAGAGGCTGGATTTCTAGTATAAGCCTATGAAACAGATAGTTTCCTGCACACTACTTTCCCATCTGATCATGTAGGAGCTAGTTGAGACCTTTAGAATGCCCTTTGACAGAAGGATGTAATATAATATGTGGTATGTCCGGGGTGGGAAGAATTAGTGCCTGAAATTCTATATGAAAGTTAGGTAATAGTTTATTTTCCCTTTGTAAATACTAGCCCATTGAATGTGATGGTAAAACGTGTGACCAATGCCAAGTGTTCTCTGACTCTGAATAAAATTGATTACTCTTTAAAAAATGTATCACAGAGCTCAACGCCTCATAGCTACATCACAGATTTTTTTTTCCCTTGTCATATAGGAATGAATATTCAAGCCATGCTTCCTTGCAGACTCACAGCCTGCTGTAGCTGGAAAGGACCTTAGAATCACAGACCAAAGACCATTAATAGCTAAAAGCAACAAACCCCTCACATTTAAAATTAGAATAATAAACATACGTTTCCTTTATTTATCAGTAAGAAAACTAGCAAGAAGTGTCTTAGGCCAGATACATATGAACATTCATCAGCCTGCAGTATGCTTATAATCATTTATTAAAATAACATTGACTTATTTTTTCCCATTTAAGTTCTCTTGATCTCCTTAATGTCAAGAAAATACCAATTAAGCATCAAATTTCCCAATTTTATTTATACTTTCAAAATTCAGTGTCCAGAAGTTCACTCACATTGATTATGAAAGATACCAAAGGGCCATCACCAAAGATGCAGTCTATCAAAGGTCTAATTCTATCCATAAAAAAATCCTCATGATTTCCTCAGTGATCATTCTCAGCCATGAAATAGTTGGAAGGAAATCCCTCCTTAAAAGGGGTCATAATTCAGCTCCTCTCTGCTCTCATCCAAGTAGAACATGCTTTCTACAACTAATGTTTTGCCAAAAAATAGTAAATAGATGATGTTTTCATAAATGTGATTGTATTTTAAAAGCACAAACTAAATATTCTTTTTAAAGCAGGGACGTCCAAATTTTCAACAGTGCAATATATAATCCAAAAGCTACATATACACATATTTACATAAATTTAATGATGTAATTAATTCATTCAGCCTCATTTGGAATCACTAATTTCATAGATGTACAACTTCAAGGGATTTCAGAGGCAATCTAGTCCAACCCTTTCACTTTGTAGGTGAGGGAACTGAGGCCCAAAGAAACTCAAGGTCACAAAGGCAAACTGTCAGAGGCAGAATTCGAACCCAGATCCTTTCATTGCAGAGCCAGTGCTTTTTCTACTGTAACTGAAGTATCTGCTGGTATGACAAATGGTATCACTTATTAATATAGAGGTTATGGTGGACCAGTGGTTAGATACAGGGGGTTCATGGATGCTGGCGAATTTTAAATGCATTTTTTTCCCTGAAAATCTTAAGACATACTCTAGGGTCAGATAGGACTCATTAAATTCGGAGCTCCTTAAGCAACTATTTTTTGCCTTCCTTTGTATCTCCAGCCTTTAGTGCAGAGTCTGACACACAGCAGACTCTTATAAATGCTAGTAGACTGATTGGCTGACATGTAACCTGTGGGTCATCTGGGATTTAAGCCCCAGAGGGAATCCTTTCATAAAGCAAAACATCCTTTTTTTTCTGGAAGGAATACCTATCACACCATAACTTATCACTTAAAAAATAAATCTGGATGTTAATATATCATTTTTCATGAAAGTAAATTAGACCTCTAAGTCATTTACAGGAAGGTTGATACTTCCTGAAATAGGTAGCTATCTTCTGATGCCTGAGACCACTAGTAAAGTCCATAGATATAGCTACAGGAAGGGGGATTATGCACTTTCAGGTACTAACGAAATGAGCTAAAGGCAACTTGGGGATTTAGTATAACTAATTCCAAATTTTGAGCTAGTCAAAATTCCAGAGAGCAATTTACCAGCGACTTCCATGAAGAATCTTCAACCAAAGAAAGCAATGTCTCAAAATACTTATTATCCTTTCTATACACAAGGATATCCTTTCTATATCAAGCATCTCATTTAGAAAGTGACACCACACCTACACCTGGAACCTGATCAATGCAAGAACACACTCCAATATGTGACCCACGCAGGTTTGACAGTTCTCATATAAACAACTGAACAAAAAGACTTACCTTCAGCACCCGAAAGCAAGCATGAACACCATTCAGAATAAAAATAGTAGCTTTTCATCTCTGCAACAGAAATTCTTATAGGATTCCTTTCTTCCATGATTCAAGATCACAAGAGGAAAAAAATTACCCCAGAATCACCCTGGCCTATCATGGATTACCTATTAGCTCTTTTAGGGCTGAACTTTGCTCCCTCAATTTGCATATGGGACCAGCTGACTTTTTTCACTCTCTTTTCCTCCAATACCAAAAACCATGCACTAAAAAGTAATCAATCTTACTTCCAAAGAATAACATCCTCTGCACTCCACCCTGAATATTTACACGTGATATTCCAAATACACTTAACATCTAGCCTATTGTGAAAAGCTTGGCTCAGACCTTAATTCAGGCTAATTTTGTCCCAATCTAGGGGTTTATTGGTGTGTTAGATTTGGCACACCCCACGAATTACATTAGGTGTCACTCCCAGGCCCCACCTCTTTTAAAAAGCCAATGGATAGAGAAGGGAAACTTTCACTTTTCACATCATCTTCAAGAAAGAACCATTTTTATTTCAAAGTGAAATCAAATAAAGAGAAGACTGGCAGTCATGCCTAGTGTGCCTCTGAGTTGGGCTACTTGCTTCTCTTTTACTTTCAATGGTTAAAACAGAGACTAAAAGCCAGATGGAATAAGTCTAACAGACCCTACCTAGGAAGGAGGGTGAGTAGATTTGTTCGGTGGAACTTTGAATAAACCGGAGCTGACAAGATCCCATAGTACACCATCACTGAGATGTGCAAGTAAGTTTTACTTCTAGACTTTAACTACTAACTCTTGAGTTCTTCGACCTGATTTGCTGCTGTATAAAGAAAACCGTCTACTAAATATCCCCTTAGCTGCCTGGTCTGGATTCCATAGAGAATCAAGCATACTACTAGAACTGAATGGGCAAGATAGAAGACTTGAAAAGATTTTGCTTCATCTCTTGTGTTCAAGGACCAATGAAGTGGAGGATAGGCTAGAAATCTAAAACATGTATAAATAACTGAATTTAAGCTCTGAAAATTTGCTGACCAAACTTCAGCACATACTGTCTCCCAAATGAGGCTATCCATTTTGGCTATAGGACAGCTAAGAGAGGCAGTGGCGAGAGTGCCTTGTCTGGAGTCGGAAGACCTGAGTTCAAATCCGGCCTCAGATAGCTATGTGACCCTCTGCAAATCACTTAACCCTGTTTGCCTCAGTTTCCTTATCTATAAAATGAGTTGAAGGAAATAGTAAACCACTCCAGTACCTTTGACAAGAAAACCCCAAATAGGGTCATAGCAAGTGAGACAGGACAAATAACTGAACAACAATTTTGACTACTAGGAGAAATGGGAAGTTTGGAGCTAGAACCAGGACCATTAACCTAGATGCCCAAGAAAGAAATGTTCACATTATCTCTCCAAAACGCTGAATAGAGACCTCATGTTTCACATCACCTGGATCAGTACTGAGCAATAAACATGTCAATAGGGGCAGCTAGGTGGTGTAGTGGATAGAGCACTGGACCTGGAGGCAGGAGGATCTGAGTTCAAATCTAGCCTCAGACACTTGATAGCTGTGTGACCCTGGGCAAGTCACTTAACTCTGCTTGAGGAAGGAAGGAGGGAAAGAAAGAGATAAGAGAAGAGATCAGAAGATAGAGCAAGAAAGAGAAAACATGTCAATATACACAGCCTCAGTTGATCCATCTTCTACACCAGATGTATCAAACACACATCAATACAGCCAGCAACACTTCTGCCTGAGCCAGATGAAAATGTAATTGGAAAATATTTATCAAAATAAACAAAACTACAATAATAGATCATAGGTAATGTTGATGTGGTTTTCAACATGTGTACATTTTAGTGGCCCCATTTCTATATGAGTTTGACACCACTAGTCTACACTAAGTCTAGCAGCTGCATAAAGTGAGCCCCTGAGAGTGAGAGACCACCAGTTACCTAAGCAACAAACCAGCCCAATTCAGAAAAAGACCAGGTCAAAATTCCTGTGCTGGTTAGTAAGGGGGAGTGGCCACTACACTTCTAGGTTGGATGAAATAGGGAGACCCAATCAAAAAAATACAAAAAGAACTTAATCTAAATGGAGAATTGGCAATGCCTTTAAAAGATATTTCAGAAATCTCCAAAGATAAAAATTGTATTCATATTTTCTTGCCACTTTGATGATATATTCATTTTACCAATGTGGGTACTTATTTCACCAATACAGAGTGTAAACAGATATTCATTCTGAATGATCGATAGATCAACAAAGATTAAGTGCTTACTACATGCCAGACACTGTGCTAAGGGGCGGCTAGGTGGCACAGTAAATAGACCGCCAGCCCTGGAGTCAGGAGGACCTGAGTTGAAATCCAGCCTCCGACACTTAACACTTACTAGCCGTGTGACCTTGGTTGGGCAAGTCACTTAACCCCAATTGCCCTGCCCTCCCCTCTCCAAAAAGCAAAAAAACCCAAACAAACCTAAAAACAGACACTTTGCTATGTACAGGGGATACAAATTATACACTGCCACTCCCCTCAAGGAATTTCCATGCTAATGGAAAATAGGTAATACTTGATACTTGAAGAGTAGGGAAAGGGAAAGGTGAAAGCTCTACCAGCTGGGAAAATAGGCGACCCCATAAAAGGTGGCATTTGAGTTTAATCCTGAAGGAAGCCATGAATTCTAATGGGCTGAAGGGAAGAGAGAACATTCCAGGTCTGGAGGCCAGACAGGCAAAGGTATGGGGATGAGTGATGTACCACTATGTATAAAGAATCCCAAGTGGACCAATATGGGTGGATTGTAGACTTCATAGAGGAAAATTATGTTTGAGAAGACAAAATATAGTAATGGGATAGATTATGAGAAGTTTTAAATGTTAAAAAGAAAAGCTTATATTTGATCTCTTAAGTAATAGGGAATCACTGGGATTTATTGCATAGGAAGGCAGCATTGTTATTCCACTGGATCATTTTCACAGATGTGTGGAAGATGATTTTGAGTGGAGACAGATTTAAGTTATGGATTCCAATAAAAATGCTATTACAACAGCCTCAGAGAAAAGTACAAGGGCCTAAAATGTGGTTATAGCTGCTGGAGTAATAGACATATACAAAAAATATTACGGAAGTAGGAACAAAAAGATTTGGCAATTGATTAGATGTACAGGGTGAGTGAGATTAAGGAAATGATGATGACATACATGGGTAAATGAGATGATGTTGCTAACCCCAACTATAATAAGGAAGATTTTAAAAATATATAAATGAAAACTTTTAAAAATAGTAATAGTAAAGAGGGGGAAGTTGAGGGTGGGGCATGTAATAGTAACAGGAATTTGTCTCTCTGGCATCTGAATAAATATTTTGCTTCTCTCTTCTATATGGAGAGTCTGTTATATTTTGTGATTGAGAACTATGCCAGCATATTCATAGTTGCTGTCAATGTTGTAAATATTGTATTGGTGCTACAGAGCCAGGCAAAGATATTAAGTTCTGCTTTGGGCACATCAAGTTTGAGAGATTAAAATGTCCAGATAGAAATATCCAATAGACAAATGGTGATATAGGACTGTGAGACTAGAGCTGGATATATAAATCAGTATAGATAATTGAATCTATAGGAGTTAAAAGGTAACGTAGTGAAGTCATGGCTAGAATGCTGCCCATGGAGCCAGAAGACCTGGGTTTGAATCTCATTTTAGACACTGTGACACTAGGCAAGTCACTTAACCTCTCTCAGCCTCAAATTTCTCACGTATAAAATGGAGATATTAATAGCACCTACTTCACAGGGTTGTTGTGAGAAATCAAAAAGATAATATGTAAAAATATCCTATAAATATAAATGTTATGTAATTATTTTTATCATCATCATCATCCAAGTAAAAACTTGTAAGTAAAGTACCATAAATTCTACATAGAAGAGTGAAGACCATCTCTAGTCATCCTGATCTATATCTTACCAATGGATTCAGATGGCTCTAGAGGAGAGCTGTGAGTGAGGCTGGTGACTTTGCACAGCTTAGCCTCACTTAAATCCAATTCACCTGCAAGTCAAGACATCATTTTCCTGATGTCATTGGTCATAACAAGACAGAAGAGCCACTTACTGTACTGGAAGCTTTCCTCTTTTAGTTTCTCAATATCTGGGGGTTACCAATGTACAGTCTGGGCATTTGCTCATCTCTCATGCTACATAACTATAGATGCTCCCTTTCCAGTCCTTAACACATACCCTGAACTTGCTTTGTCACATTTCTCCCATGTAAGTCATTGTTCGTAACATGCCTTAGTCCACTGTAGCTTTTCCCATCGTCCTCGGATTTCCTGTCATTGTGAGACTTCAGAAGTAATGGCATTCCATGATTTTTAGTCACAGAGCAACCGCCAGGACAGCAATGATGTCACAGAGATGGGCTTCGTGGTAGGCTTCATGGAGGGGGCAGTTAGAGATCATTGAAATTGCACAAAGCTTCTCCAGTGCCCTCCAGATGGAGCACTTCCTCCTCTTCAACTAAGGACCTAGTTCTTTGTTCACCTGTACGACCTCTCCAAGGTATCTACATTTGTGTGTATGTATATGTATGTATATAAATATACATGTACGTACACACACTAACCCACACATATACCTAATATATGTGTGTGCATACACACATATCCTATATGTATAAATAAGTACATACACACATATATACACATACACGTATATGCATACACACCTAATCCATGTACTAACTCTACCTGTTTTGCTAAAAAATCATAGTTTGCAAAATGTGTTTAAACAAATGTATAGATAAAATGTATGTATATGAGTATGTATATATGTGTGTGTATATATATGTATATTTAGGTATATATAAAATGCATGTGTATATACATACACACATTATATTTGTATATATGTGTATGTATATATAACCTGATTATTATGTATTTATATATATATTCCTGTTACTATTACATACCTCACCCTCAGCTTCCCCCTCTTTACTATACACACACACACACACACACACACACACACACACACACACACACACACACACACACATAATCTGATTGAATTAAACAAGATTTTATTAAGTGTAGTACAGGCTATTGGAGGCCCTGGGGGTATAATGGGGGGGGTGGTACAGGGACAAAAATGAAGCAGTCTCTATAATCTAGGAACTCAAATTCCACTGGCAAGATTAAATGTCTCTGATGGCTGAGGTGGTTTCTGGGTTCTTTTGACTTCCTCAATTTGGAGACTTCTCTAAGAAATTTTGGTTAAACTTCTCTAATAAATGGGGACAGATTCATGTTTTTACTTTTGTTTTTAATGCTGTTATAATCTCATATGCTGTCTTTTTATCTTTATCCCATCTCTGATGCTTACTACTTGTGTGACCTTAAGCAAATCACTTAATCTGCTTGGACCTCAATTTTTTCTTGTGCAAAATTGGGAGGTTATACTAGATGGTTTGAAGTCCCTTCCAGATCTGTACCTCTTATCCTCCCTTCTAATTTGGCTTTTATTTTGATAATCACTCTAAGATTATCAATCTGAGATTCTTTTTTTTATTTTTTATTTTTTGCTTTCTTGGGGGGGCAATTGGGTTAAGTGACTTGCCTAAAGTCACACAGCTAGTAAGTGTTAAGTGTCTGAGGCCGGATTTGAACTCAGGTCCTCCTGACTCCAGGGCTGGTGCTCTATTCACCAGCACCACATTGCTGCCCCCAAGTCTGACATTTTTAACCCAGAGTCCATGAGTAGATTTGGGCAGAGGTGTGTGTGGATGTGGGGGTATGGTCTGTGAACTTTGATAGACAAAATTTACATCTTTATTTTCATTAATCTCAATTTGATATTTCCTTTAATTCTGAACATAGGCAACAAACTTATTCTGAGGTGCCCGTAGGCTTTACAAGACAACTCAAAGGTATGCATGATACAAATGAGGTTAAGAACTCTTGCTAGAAATGATCCATCTAATTACATACAAGCAACTGATTTTGAAATGCATGCTACATCAATATTTTATCCTAAGATAGTCATATTTTCATGACGCTATTGAGAATGGCACACATTCCACAACTACTGTTTTTCTTTTCAAAGGAAGTATTCATGATTTTACCCATCTGACATTTCCAGGCAGTTGCACGCATTTCATTTCTTAATTGCAAATCACGTTCCAATAAAAAGTTTGCAATGCTCTCCCCCAGTGTCCACTTCTGCAATGAAGTCACTCAGTATCAACAAAGATGGTGGTTTCATTTAGAGAACTTGGCTATTTTTCATGAGATCCTTCTCCTATGTCATCCTCAAACAGACACTGGTGCAAAACCACACTCACCATTTTGGTGTCCTTTTTGCAAAGTGAGATGACTGCTAAAAAAAAAATGCATTTTCATAGCAGCCAAGTCTTAATTTCTTGCCACTCTCACTTGGCCCTGCTGATTTGGGGCTTTTTGTTTGTTTTTGTTTGTTTTGGGAGGCAACTGGGGTTAAGTGATTTGCCCAGAGTCACACAACTAGTAAGTGTCTGAGGCTGGATTTGAACTCAGGTCCTCCTAACTCCAGGACCGGTGCTCTATCCACTGTGCACTCAGCTGCCTCTGGGCATATTGTTAAAACTCATTTCCTCTAAGAAAATATTCAGTGATCATCTTAGTGGCCACCTCTAGGGTAATTCTGGTGCAGTTCTCTCACAGAGACAGGAAGAAAATTACCTTGTTTCCATTTGTCTTGGTTCCAAAAAAGGGAAGAATGAGGAAAATCATCTGAAGACGGACTAGAGTTCCTAAAAAATACTTTGGCGAGCAGTCTGAAGATATTTAGGGGCTGTAGTTACTTCCTGGGTAAGTGAAATAGCAATGAGAAGCTACTCTAGTAATTTACATGTAGGGATAGGTCTTTGCACAGCATTGAAAAACTCATCTGACAACAATGACCACAGACACAGACCATAAAGAAGTAGACACCACGCTCGTTTTCAAAGGGTAGTACTACGAGAAGAAAATGAGACAAGAAATGCAAAAGCTCTCTGAAAAGCAAGTAATGCCATGCATCATAAGCTATATCATAATGAAGTACCATTTACATTTATCCCTGGGCTCACAATGATCCTAAAATGGCCAGTTTCAGGGACCCCAATCAATTAGCCACATGGATTTATTTTCTAGTAGCCTTAAAATTTCCTCTTGGGGTTAAATATATTGATAACCACAGATACCACCTAAGTAGCCCTTTCATTTCATGCCTCTACACATTTAATTTTCAATTAATCATTAAAAGCTACCAACCTGAAATCCTGACCCTTGGGTCCAAGATCTAAATTCTTGTCATAAATTGCAAAAATTCTTTCATTTTATAGTTATAGTTAGGAATGAATGTAAGCAACACATTTGTATACATTATGCAGATGTATTCGAATAATTTTTCATGTGTCTCCAAATTCTAGTCCTCCTTTGTATGCAAATACAAATGTCTGTACACACACACACACACACACACACACACACACACACACACAGAGTTACCAGAGTTAAAAATAATTAGATATTCCAATGTTGGGAAGATTATGATCAGACGGAAAAGGAAGCAGCTCCTCAATATATCCTAAAATATTTAGGCTAGGCTGATCTAAAGTAGCATCTTGAGTGTCAGTGGCAAATACATCTCTATCCCCAGCATCATTCTGTTCAAATACACCAAGGGAGATTCCTTATCAAGTCACCCATAAGGCATTCCAGTATACCAAAATCACCTCTCACTTATCACTTGCCAATATGTTATTTATCTCCTTTCAAGGAACAGATTTTAACCAGCTGGTTTAAGTTACAGAATAAGCACCACAAAGAAAAAGCTATTTTTGCTCCTGAAGGACATTACTCACAAGGGAGATGTGCACAAACTCACAACATTTAGCTAAAGCAGCAAAGAATAAAAACAAATCTAGACCTAAGAGTCAAGTTAAGTGCATGCTATCAATTCATCTGGCTTTAGGGAGAGTACATTACCTTTTCCAGACATGAGCCCTCCCTTCCTTAAGCTTTGTGATTGTGATTTAATCCTTATCCATGGCTGGGGGAGGTGCTGTATCTAACGAAGGGGGTGCTCTGGTAATGAGGGTTCCTTCACAACTCTGCTGGCATTCAGCTCTTGAGGATGAAAATGCAGGCCTCTCCTTTAGGGAGAGCTAGCTGATTTGTACTGCCTCTAAAGATTACAGCAGGCATAGCAGTTAGGCCTCCCTCTGTGACCTTTGGCAAAATCACCTAACTTTTCAATAGATCTAATTTGCTCATCTATGAAGTAACATTCACTCCCATAAGGAATAACAAATAAAAATAATACCTAAAACAAAAATTAAGGATCAGGCAAAATATGGTCCTGTCTGAGTTTAACAATTCCATTAAATTCATCGTTTGGAGCAGTCTAAGCAACCAAATTACTTTAAAAATTCTCCAAAGAAATTTAAATTCTATGAACAGAATTGTTAAATTTTCAGAGGATCACCTTTTCTAAGTCTTGTAATTGTAAACTGATTTATACAGTGAAGACTCAAAAGGAAATTTACATAAATATACATATATGTATTTAGTTCTCCTTTGAGTCCTACATTCTCCCTATGAATAAAATAGAAATAATTTTAAAGTGACATCAACATTGGCCCATGTCATACTGTTCTATAATATATGTACATGGCGTGTTATTAGTACCTTACAGAGGAGGAACAGACTCCACAGACCAGGATCACACTGAGATACTGGGGGCATTCAACTTGAAGACTTGACACACTGACATTTGTAGGAGAGCAGCTATTTGTACAACAATATAAATAACATATCTTTGATCAAATCAAAAGAAATCAAAAGTATTTTTCTCTCTCTGTCTGTCTGTCTGTCTCCCCCCCCCCCAACATACCTACTGATTAGAGGAACTTAGCTTAATTTGTGGAGTCACATTTCAATCACAGTAATAGACAGAAATTTATAGTTGCAAATATCAGAGAAACTATGGCAATACTATTTCATCAGTACCATCAAAAGACACATAGGTAACCTGAAGTCAGGTTTGGAATAATCCAGAACTCTTAGAGAGATAGTAAGTCTTAAAGAAACAAGTGGAATAAAAGAGTCATCATTTCTCTTTCCCTTTTTCAATTTAGCACATGGCAGAAATTTATTACTAACCAGTTCTTGAAATATCTCTGATGTGAGGAGGTCCCCTCTTTCCTACCTATTCCAAAAATCTATTATATGACCCTGAAAGTACCATAAATAGTAACCATACACACACACACACACACACATGCACACAGTGTCAGCTCACCAGAACATGTACGCCTTGAATTGTTTCTCCAGTTTCTCTTTTGAAAAGGACGCAGAATTGCTGATGACAAGCCATGAAGAGCCTGACTCACTCTCCTTAAGAGTCGGTATTGATGACCCTCTTGGCCTTCTCTTGATGATCCGTGCTGAGACATGAGAGGGTTTTTTTGTCTCTTCCACAAAGTCACTCAATGGGAAAGATTCTTCAAGGATTGGGTTCATGAAATATCCAAATAAAAATTTCCAGTGCCGGTGGCAACAGAGTTTCCTAACCCTTCTCAACAATCCCAGTTATTATGGTATTTAAATGCAAAAAAGAAAGGGGGAAAAAAGTCTAGGGAGTAATTGGGTAAATGTAGTTAGCTGTGATAGTTATCTGTTTGTTTTCCCTCAAAAAGTGCCCCTTATATTTTTCTTTGCCAAACATGAGAGACAGACAAATACTGTGATTGTCTCCATTTGGCCAAAATCACGCAAAAATAGCTTCAAAGTTATAACAACAGTCCTTTCTATGGCAATCACACTTCATACCTTACAGTGACCTATTGATTCTTTCATCTGAACACACTCACTGCTTTCCATCACCCAGAAGTCAAAACTTCCTTCCCGCTGAACCACATAAGATTTGGACTAACCCTACTAATAAAGTTCAAATATATCTACTGGTTTCCTAATGCCACTCAGTCACAATTACCTAAGCAATTTTAGACAGCAGTGTAGGAAAGAGAAGAATCCCCATCAGAAGAGAATCCATTGCCAAAAGTGGAATTGATGATCCCTACATCAGTGAGCTTTCAGTGGTGTCTTTTGATTCAAATCCATCTCCCGGTTCGTCTTGGATGCTGCTGTTCAGAGTAAGAGCTTGAGTTTCTTGTTTTCAAGTTCACACATCAGTATTCACCCAGGCAGAAATCTAAAGCTGATATTCCGTTCTCTTTGCTTCTCATTCCTGTGACTACACCATCCGGTGTTCCCCTAGGGCTACCACTGTGCTGGGGCCAGGAGAACAGAAGCAAATTATTAATAGAAGAGGAAGGGTTGTTTGGGGGAAAAAAGTACTTCTCTCTTTGCTGATTTGTTTTTAAACCTAGGAGGTTTCCTTCCTAAAGGAGGATTTGTTCTCAAGTAAGACTGTAGGTCTTTATAGACATGCTCTACAGTGGAAAGCAAATACATTTTTCAAATACAGGTTTTTTTTTTCCTAATGAAATTTCAGGAAGTTTCAAGTTCAAACAAACTACAACCAGAAGGAAGGGAGGGGAAATGGATGCTGGCTTTCTTGAAGCAAACCGGGAAATCCTACACAGTGTGTTACCCCCTGTCTGTTTTAGAGTAGAGGAGAAAGGAAACTGATAACACTGCTTTGTTTGGCAAGGAACACTTTCCACTCAGATGTGCTGAACTATGTCCCGGGTTTGCAGAGAGCTCTGCCAATACCCCCACTGTGTCCCCAGGCATGTCGGTGTTTAAGAGAGCACTGAATGTTAATGATGCACAACGTTTCCCAGAGCTCCCACACGATTTTCATAAACGAATTAAAAAGCAATCCTCAAAAAAAAATTGCACCTACTTATCACTCTTTTGCTTTTCTTCTTATAAAAAAAGGATGCATATTTCATTTGAATGAGATGAGTTGATTTATATCAAATCTTATTAAATTTGATTCCCAATAAACAAAAACCATCTTAATTTTTCCTTTAGAATTAAGCACAAAGCCAAGAACCTACTCTATGAAACTGATCTTTTTTTTATTTTAAAGTTTGCAAAGCACTATATATATATATATGTATACACACACATATATATAAAACCTTTTTGATCATTGCAACAATCCTGTGAGGTAGGTTCTATTATTATTCCCATTTTGCAGATGAGGAAAATGAGCCTGAAGGAAAAAAAATTCCTTGCCGAGGGTCACAAAGCTAAATAAATATCTGAGGTGGGATTTGAACTCAGGTCTTCCTGAATGTGCAGCATTCTATATACCTCAATGCCCCCAAACTGATCTCTTCTCAGCTCATAAACCAGAAGCAAAATCAGTCTTTTTATTACATAGAAGACAGGAATTATGCTGTCCATACCTCATTCGCTTCAGAAGTTTCCCCATATACCTGATGCTTTCTAGTATATTTGTACTATGTCAATGGAAAGAACACAGAGCTCCTTGAGAACAGTGTCTGGTGTTTTGCCTTTGTTTGAATCCCTAGCATTTAGCACAGGCTGTTTTTGGTGGGGGTATTGGTTGTTGTTTATTGTTGTTGAGTTGTTTCAGTCATGTCTAACTCTCCCTGACCCCATTCGGTGTTTTCTTGGCAAAGATGCTGAAGTGGTTTGTCAATCATTTCTTTTTCCAGCTTATTTGACAAATGAAGCAACTGTGGCAAAGAGTGTTAAGTGACTTGCCCAAGGTCACACAGCTAGTAAGTGGCTGAGGTCAGATTTGAACTCAGTTCTTCCTGACTCCATGGCCAGCACTCTATCCACTGTGCCACCTAGCTGCCTAGCTGGCACACAGTAGGTTTTTAATAGATGCTGGGTGACTGAAACATCATAGATTTACCTTGAAGTGCTAAATCATTCATATAAGTATCAAAAACCTGCAAGTCACCCAGAAAAAGTTTGTAGGTGTTTGTGTGTGAGAAGCAGGAAGTTAGCATATATGTTATATACGTAATAAACACCTCATTAAGCCCACTGAATGATACATACAGCACTTTGGCCAACTGTCATCTAGCTTGACAGCTGGATCCTTTCTATTTCATATGACCAGCAGTGAAGTACCTCCATCAAAACTTCAACAAATTAAATCATTTAAAAGACTTTAAGGAAAAAAATTAGTTATTGAAATTATTTGAAGATTCATTTCTGTATTCTATCATGATTTTTTTTCATTTATCAAAAAACAAATGAAAATTATTACTTCAATTAGAGCTCCCAACCACACCTTCCCCAAAAGACTTTGAAATTTTCATATTGGTTTCTAAGCTGCAAATAAATAAATCAATCATAACAACTTTGGTGTGAGCCACACATAATCAGGAGGAAACAGATGGTGAGTGTGATGGAGTCCTTTTAGAACCTAAGTCATCTTCAAATTATCCGGAAAAATAAACCCCTCTAACACTGTTTATCTTATAAAGCCTCATTTGGAAAACAGCTATGAAAATATACAGTGAAATGTACCACACATGAAATCAGTCATCAAGCAGTTAAATTAGTTAATATTCCTAGGTCACCAATTAGGAGCTCTCCTGAGGCAGGCACCTGACTTCCCTTTCATCACCAAGTAACTGAACACACTGGAATGGGAAATGCCACTCTCTAAAGTAGCAGAACCACATTTCAACCTCCAAGAATCTCTCTCCTTCCTCATATGCACATAATGTTATCATCCATCCATAAAATACTGAATATGTATTGCAATAAATGAACTGAAAAGTTCAGATTAATGAAGGCATAACAACTCAAGTTTTTAAGATGCTTCTTGTTCAGATGGTACTCTCTGCTTTCTTTCCTCATTACCTTTCTTGTTCTTCTTCGTTAAGACAACAGAGCTGTAACTAGGAATTGCTACTCTTGAGGCAAGTACTAGAGATTACACCAAGGAAGTAACAGGAGGTGATTTCTCCAGAACAGCTGAGGTAGAGGAGGGGAGAATCTGGTACAAGGCCAAGAGTGTAAGGGTAAGAAGTGGAGAGGAGAGTGTGGTAGCAGAGAAGGGAGTTCTCTGATAACTTTCCTATTCTAATTCTCAATAACTAGGCATTCAATTTTGGTTAGAGACAGCTGGGTTCCACAGCAAATAGAATGCTGGACCTGCCACCATCTTCCTCAGTCTCTTCATTTGCAAAATGGCAATGTTAATAATAGTACATACCTCTCAGGGTTAAAGTGAAGGATAAAGTGAAATGATATTTCTAATTTTTGTTGTTCTTTAGTCATGTCTAACTCTTTATGTTCCCATTTGGGGTTTTCTTGGCAAAGATACTGGAATGATTTGCAATTTCTTTCTCCACTCATTTTACAGATGAGGAAACTAAGGCAAAAAGGATTAAGTGACTTACCCGGGGTCACACAGCTAGTAACTGTCTGAGGCTGGATTTGAACTCACAAAGTTGAGTCTTCTTGACCTTAGGCCTAACGCTTTATCCACTGTTCCACCTAGGTGCCCATGTTTTCTTCCTAACTCTCCTTATTTTGAATTTGATTTTTTTATAAGCCAGGGAGCTTGTTTTCCTATAAACTGGGAAGCATGTGACTATGTGTAGTGTGATTTATTAAAAACTCATGAATCACAGACCTCACGAATAAGTGTTGCAAATGATTAGCTTGGGAAGCAGGCATTTATCCCTTCACATCAAGACTGCAGAAATAGCCTCTGGTTGGCCTCTTCAGTCCACCCTCCACTCCCTAATTACAGATCTGACCAGAACCTCCTGAATTCAATCAACTCCAATGATCCCCTCTTTATCTTCAAGATTAAATATAAAATTCCTCTGTCTTTAACATGGGGGCAGCTAGGTGGTGTAGTGAATATAGTACCTGGCCTAGAATCAGGAAGACTTCTTTACATCCAAATCTGGCCTCAGACACTTACTAGCTACGTGGCCCTGAGCAAATCCCTCAACCCTGTTTGCCTCAGTTTACTCATCTGTAAGATGAGCTGGAGAAGGAAATGGCAAACAACCAGTATCTTCACCAAGAAAGCCCCAAACGGGGTCACAAAGGGTCAGACAAGATTGAAAATGATGAAACAAACAACAATAATCGTACATGGTTGTTTGCATGCTGTATGCCACACTTGCCTGCCCCATTAGAATGTGGGAGAGGGCGGATCTGTGTACTGAGTGTTTAACACAGCGTCCAGTATAGAACAGGTGCTTAATAAGAGTGACAATGATGATGTCATCTTGCAAAGGTTGCTATCCTTTCATACATGAAAGAACTTACCTATCAGTCTCAGGCTCATTTGCTATACTATTTTAACAATTCACAAGAAATGGGATGATTTTAAATGGCAAACATTTTCCTTAAATGTGATGAAATACCTCTAACAACTCATGAAGAAATCCTTTCATGGAACCCTTCAGTTGCCTCCAATGGAGCACTTTGGGCATCTTGGAGGGAACAACAAAGAGTGCTGGGATGCTGGAGGCGGCCAGAGAGAGAGAGAATCAGCTGTGGAGAGCGGGGTTATGACAACAGTATGCATGTGTCTGCTTCATTACCAATGCCATTTCCACGGAATCTTCCATTCTGCTCCTGTCTTTGGGGAAACACACAGGCAATATAGGGGTATCAAAGACCTCATAAGACCCCCAAAGAGTACCTCTTCAGTCTTCTCCGACCCAACATTTGGGGGCCATCTCCAGGGGTCCTGATCTTTAACTCGCCACTGGACCCAGATGGCTCCAGAGGAGAGAGTGAGCCTGGCGACCCTGCAGGGCCCTCCCTCGCTTAAATCCAATTCACTTGCATGTCATGGGACCGCCTTCCTGATGTCATGGTCCTTTTCAAGACTGAAAGACAAACAACAACCCTATGTGTCCAGAATCTAGTAACCAACTGCAATTGTGAAATGGGTCGGGTTAAGAGATCAACATTTTCAGTCTATGGATGCTTACTGGAAGGAGAAGGTATTTTTCAGAGGGTAGCAGCAGCATTGAAACCAACACACACATGCACATACACACACACATGCACACACGCACACACTATGTAATAAGGATGAAACCAGGCTCATTCCCATTAAAAAAAACCACTTGGCACATGTAAAGTACCCAATAAAGGTTTGCTAATGTATGGATTTTAAGGCAAGTCATGATGAAATCAAGCTCTTAGAGCTTCCTCAATGAAGGAAACTTCTAGAAAGAGCACTGGATTTGAGATCAGAGAATCTTGGCTTAAGGCCTGGCTCTGGCACTTCCTACCTGCGGGAAACCTTAGGTCACACAGCCTGTCTGGGCCTTAGATTCCTCATCCATCAGACCTAGTTCCCTAAGGTTCATGATCCTATGACTCCTAGAGCATGACACCCTTATCTGTACAGTTTTCTTGTCCTATCTAGAAAAATCTTTTACTTACAGCTATTATGCCCAATATTTATATAGAAGCATTTAGTCTAAAGATCATTTAGAAGCAGTACAAAGGGAAAGGGAATCACAACCATGTGAATTTTTGTTAATAAGTAATGTGTGGATGCAAATCACAGAAAGGAAAATTTCTTAGATATCAAAAATCAGAAACACTGGGTAGTTGAGTCAGATAGTAAATCATACCTATATTTACTTGAGTTTATAAACTATGTTGTAATAATCCTACCAACACTCTAAAATAACTAGTAAAGTACTGTTGGGGAACTAAGGCTAAGAGGTGAAGTCATATGTGAATGTCAGATCTAGGATTTGGACTCGGGTCTTCTGACTAAGTCCAGTGCTCTATCCCCTAGACCAGACTGTAGTCCTCATCCCCATTGTTACATATACTATCCAAACTTTCACTTCCTTTGGCTAGAAAACACATTCAAGTCTAGATGGTCTAAGGCTCAGACATCAAGTTCTAACATTATTGACCTAGGAAAGAATCATTCAAGAAGAATCATAGACTTACATGAACTGATGCAAAGCAAAGTGAGCTCAACCAGGAAAACACCGTACACAGCAACGGCAACATTGCACAATGATCAACTATGAACAATTTAGCTCTTCTCAGCAATACAATAATCCAAGACAATTCCAAAGGACTATGATGGAAAATGCTATCCACCTCCAAAGAAAGAGCTAAGGAGTCTGAAAGCAGATTTTCACTTTTTTTCCATGTTTTTTTTGGGGGGAGAGGGCGGTCTATTTCTTCTTTCACAACATAACTAATATGGAAATATGTTTTACATAATTGCACAGATATAACCTATATCAAATTGCTTATCATCCTAGGGGGGAGGGGATTGAAGGAGGGAGAAAGTTCAGAACTCAAAATTTTATAGAAAAAGAATGTCAAAAATTATAATTTTTTAAAATGTAAAAAAATGTCATTGGGAAAAAATAAAAGACCATTTTTTGAAAAAAGAAGAATCACAGTCAGAAATGTCATGTGTTAGAATACCAAGTTTTGATACTCTGCAACAGAGTGGGCTTTTATTATCAGTTGTTTTTTAGGGAGGAAAAAATATCTCAAGAGGAATATCATAGATAAATCACAACTTAAAACAGATTTTTTCCCCCTCTGGTGAGGCAATTGGGGTTAAGTGCCTATCCCAGGGTCACACAGATAGTAAGTGTCAAGTGTCCAAGACTAAATTTGAACTCAGGTCCTTGTCACCCCAGGGTCAGTGTACCCCTGACACTATATTTTTCTAAAATTTAACAGCTGACATTCTCATGTAAGGCAGCATTGTACAGACAGATTTTTAGACCTGGAATCACGGGAAGGTCTGATTTCAACTCTTGCACTAGACACTTATTAGCTGTGGGACCATTTCTGAATTTAAGTTTCCTCATCTGTAAAATGGAGTTAAGAATAACAACTATCTCTGAGAGTTGTTGTGAGTATCAAATGCTAGAATATATGTAAAGTACTTTACAAAAGTACTTTACTCAAAGTGCTAAATAAATCCTAATTGTGCTGTTGAATAATACACTAGATTCAGATGAGACCTGAGATCAATTCTCACCTCTGAGACTTTCTAGTTGGGTAAGACCCTGGGCAAGTCGCTGAAATTCTCTTTTTTCCTCATCTGTAAAATAGCACCACAATATATGTTTTTGTTGTTATTTAGCCACTTTTCAGTCATGTCTGAGTCTTCACAATCCTTTCTGGGATTTTCTTGGCAAAGATACTAGAGTAGTTTGCCATTTTTTTCTTCACCTCACTTTATAGATGAGGAAACTGAGGCAAACAGGCTTAAGTGACTTGCCCAGGGTCATATCGCTAGTAAGTGCCTGAGGTTGGATTTGAACTCAGAAAGAGAAGTCTTCCTGATTCCAGACTTGCTGCTTTACACTCAACACCAGCTAACTGCCCAACAATACATGTAGCACCTACTTAAAAGAGTGGTTTCAAAAATGAATTGGGATAACAGAGGGTCCCAAAAGTCTTAGTTCAATTTTAAGCTTTAAACCTCACTAAGACTTTTGGGACACCCTATTTAAGTAGAATGTTTTGCAAGCCTTAGAGCAGCATATGTGTTGATCAGCATTATTATAATACTTCAAGGCTGACATAGTAGTTTTCATATATTATCTCCACATACCTATATATCTGAAAACGACTGAACAACATATGTGATAAAAATATGAGTTCAGCATAATACTTGAATGAAGTTTTAAAAGTGAGATTGAGGACTGAGCAATAGTCCACCATACACATATTTCATCTCTTAAAGGACGCAAAAGTTGAATGAGGTGTGGCTAGATGGCATAGTGAATAGAGCACTGGCCCTGGAGTCGGGAGAACCTGAGTTCAAATCCAGCCTCAGACACTTAACACAAAACTATCCATGTGATCTTGGGCAAGTCACTTAACCCCAATTTGCCCTACTTTGCCCCCTCCAAAAAGCAAAAAAAAAAAAAAAAGTTGAATGAGAATTTACATTTTTGAGGTCCTAAAAAAGAAGTCTATAATTTCATGTCCAACTCATAGTCTTATCTGGCAACTGTGTACTGGCAACTATGTACATTATCCACATTTTACACATGAGAAAACGACTTGCCCAGGGTCATACAGCATCAGTAGCAGGATCAAGAATCAGGTTGTTTTTTCCCCCCAACTTCCACTCCAATCCATTTGTAGCTACATCATGCTGCTTTTGTCATGACAGTGTGAAATACAAGTAGAATATATACCCTCTAAGTCAGAGCTGACTTGGGGGATCTATTATTATGCTTCTTAAACCGAAACCTAAAGATGAAATTGTGTTGCAGGAAAAAAAAATTCAAGTTGAAGTAATTTTGTCTGTCTCTTCGCCCCTCCCCCCTTCTCTCTCTCTTTTGGTACATTAGCAACAAGCAATCAGTACTTTAAATAATAATTTATATCTTGCATCTCGAGTTGTAAATCTTCCCACACTACTCTTCTGTCTGGCAATTTAGCAATGGAGTCTGTGTTCCAACCATGTCTTGTTGGTGAAACTCCAGGCTCAGTCATTAAGATTCTACCCAGTGTCTCTGTGAGCATAAATGAATGATTCACTGGTGAGCGGCACTATTAATAACAGCACTGCAGATAAGGTTACTGAACAAAAATGTAAGTTGTGAGCTTTTCCATAAAGAATGAATAGAGCTGGTTTTTTAAAAAGAAATAGCAAAATCTGAAATCTTGATTTTCCAGATAAGACTGGGAGTTAGACATGATATTATAAACTTCTTTTTTAGGACCTCAAAAATGAAAATTCTCATTTAACTTTTGCATCCTTTAAGAGATGAAATATATTGCTCTGTCCTCAATCTCACTTTTAAAACTTTATTCAAGCATGATACTGAACTCTTATTTTTATATGTTGCTGTTCAATTGTTTTCAATCATGACTGACTCTTTGTGACCACATTTGGGGTTTTCTTGACAAAGATACTGGAGTGGTTTGCCATTTCCTTCTCCAGTTCATTTTACAAATGAAGAGAGAGATAAATAGGATTAAGTGACTTGCCCAGGGCCACACAGCTAGTGTCTGAAGTTAGATTTGAACGAATAAAAATGTGTTTTCCTGACTCCCTTTATCCAAGACACCACCTAGCTGCTCTATTACATATACATCTCTCTCTCTCTCTCTCTCTCCATACACACACACACACACACACACACACACACACACACACCTATATTTATATATATATATAATCTATAATTATATCTACACATACACACACTTTTTTGTTTTTATAAGCACTTCCTGACACTCAGACAATGCCCATCCAAAGTATATTCCCCAAAACAATTGAGTAAAACCACTCGAGAGTGAGATGATTACTATTAAAAGTCTATGCCACTTTCCATCTTTATAGTTTATCTGAGGCCGCTAGGTGGTAGCAGTGGATGGAGAATTGGGCCTGAAGTCAGGAAGACTTGAGTTCAAATCCAGTCTCAGATACTTACTAGCTATGTGATCCTGGGCAAGTCACTTACCTTTGCCTCAGTTTCTCATCTGAAAAATGGGAATAATAATGCCACCTACTTCTTAAGGTTAGAGAATAAAATATTTGTAAAGCACTCTATCCTTGCTAATTGTTATTATTATTATTAAACAAAAGAAAACATATGCTTTCACTTTCATTTCCTTTTCTACAGTAAACTTACTTCTACAATCTGAAACATGCCTATAACTAAAGAGCCTTATTTTCCTACAGTTTTGAGAAATGGTCTCAAAACCGTATGTTTACCAGCCCCCCCCCCCAAAGTAGGACTACGGAAGCAAAAAAAACAACTTTTCAAAGACAACCAATATCGATACAGGAAAGCCACTGTACTTTGCTCTCTTTAAATAGTTTAGAAAGTAATAAAGGACCCCCTTTACAAGCTTCAGCTTATTATTTGAATTTTTTTTAAAAATTCTTCTCAAAATGTTTGATCCTCCTTTAAGTTCCTGTCTTTCAGAGTTGATGCTGATACAGTGGCTCTTCTGTGAAAGAAAACGTTCCCCTTAAAGTAGCCCCTTTGCAAAAAAAAATCCAGCTACTTAAGCTTCTTGTTCCATCAGACTCTTTGATTTACCACCAGCTACCTTGCAGTGGGACACAGATTTAGAGCCAAAAATACCTGAGAGACCATCAAGTCATAGGATCGATTATAGCATCATAGATTTAGGGCTGGAAGGACCTGAAAGGTCATCTAATGTGTCATACAATCATAGGATGAAAGATAAAGTGGCCTGTGAGCTCACTGAGTTCAACCCTCTCATTTTACATGTATGGAAACTGAGGCCTGAGGAGATAAAAGAGTTTAAATACCAGAGGTAGAACGTAAGCCTATGTCCTTTGACTTGCTCTAAGGACAGCTAATGAACATACAATTGCAACCTCTTATCTCCCTGTCCCACACCCTAACACAGTCTCTTTTTATTTGGCAGCATTCTCCTCATTCTTCACTCTCTCTCTCTCTTCTCAAAACCTCTCTGCACTCTCCTCCAGTCTCTATAGGCTACAGTTACTCCTTATACATCTCCACTTTCCCCATCATGGTTCTGATATATTCAAGAGTCAGAATAAGAAATTAAATGCGACTTTTTGGAGAGTTTTGGAAAAGCCAGAGATGACACAGAGCTTAGGACCAAATGCTTAAACCAATTTTTTTTGTTTTGCTTTTTGGAGGGAGGGAAGGCTGATCAATTGGGGTTAAGTGACTTGCCCAAGGTCACACAGCTAGTAAGTTACGTATCTGAGGCCAGATTTGATCTCAGGTCCTCCTGACTCCACAGCCAGTGCTCTATTCACTGTGCCACCTAGCTGCCCCTTAACCCAAATTTTACAGTAAGGTACTTTAAACATCCCATAAAAAAGGGGAAAAAAATCAGATTTCTTCTCTGGTTTGAAGGGAAAGTCAAAAAAATTTTACATGGATTTTTCCAGATCGTGAGGGTTCTGCTCCCCTAACCCCTGCAATATGAAAGGGATAACGGTATTCTCTTTCCACTCTTTCCTTTCTCAGTAGAAATCTAATTTCCTTGAAGACAGTGATTTTTTTCCTTTTATCATCATATTCCCAACTGCTAATATAGTAGCTTTTACATAGTAGGTCCTTTAAAAATGTCTGATGGGTTGAATTGGACGGGATTTTGACATTTTCATTTAAATCAGAATTTCAAGACATCAGGTGTTCTTTTGTCTGTGGCATAGGGATGGTTTCCATATGATTTTATTGAAAAGATGTAGAATATATAACAAACATCTATTTTCTCTAGACACAAAATAGCTAACATTAGGCACACTCAGTTGACATGAATTATTAAAATTCAGGAATAGCATCCTTGATGTGGGTGCAGATTTGATGCAAATCAACAATGATATATGTTTGAGCAGCGAGGAAACATGGATCAATCTGAAGAGGTGGAAACAGACACTGAATATTTAAGATAGACTAAGTCTTCTACAAAATGGATTAACAAAGTATTTTCACTTAACAATATTTAAACTGCTCAGATGTTCCCTGCAGACCAGTTCTGGTACTACAAGTTAAATACTGGAGAAACAAATGGCAACAAACTGACTTTTAAAAAATCTTTTGTAGTGGAAGTCTCTTGTATCAAATAAACAGTATTTGGTGCTCGAGAATATTTTTGTGTGTGCAAAAATATCATTTGATCTACAATACAGGATGTCCCAAAATATCAATGCATTTTAAATTATTAAAACATAAAACTGCACTGATAATTTTGGGACATGGCTTCTTGCTTGTTCACCAGTCTTTGACATGTCCATCCCTGTGAGTATTCATTTAATATTACACATACACATATATACATGTATGTATACACACATACGTGAAAGGAGGGGGAGCAAGAGGGAAAGGGAGAGATTATGGCATAAGTAGCTACAGTTTCATCCATGGGTCTTGTAGCTGGTCTGCGGCAGTAGTTACTAAGAGACTATGTTTGCCACATACCTTTGTTCCCATGGGATCAGACCTATTTAAAGCAACTTAATGGGCACACAGAGTAGAATGGCCTACATCACATAGAGAATGAAGTAAACTGCATCAATAAGCCGAGTCAACTTACTAGAATGATTACAAACTGTATATAATACTTTAAGAGATGAAAAACACTTTTACATATATTATCTTAATCTAAGACATGTCACATGTCCACAAGGAACTTCCCAGTCTAGCTGGAAAGGCAAAAAACCCCCACAATAAATGGTGATTCTCTCCCCAAAAAAGAAAAAGAAAATTCATATTTAGTTGCTAAGGGGTGTGATATAAATTATGACTGCTATCAGAGTTTTTTTTTTTTAAGAGAGATTAAGCAGAGCTGGGGCAGTTAAATAAAGTTTCATGGGAGAAGTAGAACTTGAGTTATGCCTTGGAATATGAGTATGATTTAGATGGACAGAGGGATGCAAGAAAAGGGCATTTCAGATGAGGACAGCAGGAGTGAAACCATGGAGCCAAGAACAGATCCATTGTGTTCCTTAGTCAGTTAGCAGACTGAATAGAAGATGGACCAGAGAGCTCCTCTCAAAACCATCAAAGAGGTCACCCCAGCCAGCTCTTTCTTTATTTCCCATCTGGCTGCACTCCTGGATGTCTCCATCATGGCGCCTCAAGCTTGGTACCTTCCCACCTCTCCTCTTTCAGTATTCTTAACTGCAAGTTCTTGGAGGTAAAGGAATCTCTCTCTCTCTCTCTCTCTCTTTTTTTTTTTTTTTTTTTTGGTATTTATATCCCCAGTCCTTAGCACAGTATCTGACACTTAGGAGGCATTTAATGAGTGCTTATTGACTAATTTTGAGGGCATGGTTGCCAAATTGCTTTCCAGAATCATTAGACCAATTCACTTCTCCTTCAACTGAGCACCGGTGTGTCTATTTTCTATGATATCTGTCATTTTCCTTTTATTTCAACTTTATCATCTTGGGAAGCAGAAGTGTGATGGGAATGGGAATTTGAAGATCTTCCCTGCCCCTTAATAGACCTAGGGGGGAGTTTGAATACTCCCCTTTCTTTGAAAGTAAACTCTGCCCCCTAATAGGCTAAATGTAATTACATGGAGCCTATGATGGAGGGAATTTGCTGAAGGGTACTGCAGAGCCCACAGGAAACTTCCCTACTGTGAAGATAAACTCTACTCCCTAATAGGCTGAATGTAGTTACATGGAGCCTGTGCTGGGAGGAGTCTGCTGAAGAGAAACAGAGCCCACAGGAAACTGGGAGTCAGAGCCAGAGAGACTGTGGGAGAGAGAAGAGGTTCAAGAAAGGAGTCAGATAGGCTTGTGAGTATATATTGATTTAAATACTGGTTTGTGAGAAGGCTAAAGGATGCTGTGGCTCTCAGTGTTGTTATGGCTTATTAATTTCTTTTCTATTATGATGGAATCGGCTTACTGGTTTTGGGATTTGCTTTTCTGATGTCTAAATAAATGCTTTGGTTCTGTCCTCTATATGGAGAGTTTGTTATATTTTGCAATTGAAAGTCATGCAATATTTATAGTCATGGTCTTTATTGTGATCGTGGGCGCTGTAAATATGGCACTGGCACTACAAGAGAGTAGGACCTCAGAGTTGTTTTAACTAGAATTTTTCTAATTATTAGTGATAAAGTCTTTTTTATATAACTTGGATTTTTCCCCCCTTGAAAACTGCCTATTTGCCATTTATCTATTGGGGAATGAATCCTATTCTTATAAATTTAAATAAGTTCCTCATATGTCATTGAAATGCTACCTTTAACAGATGAAACTGGCTGCAAAGATTCTTTTCTCCCAGTTAACTGTTTCTTTCCTATGGTATTTTCCCTCCTCTCTTGGCTTTCTTTTAAGACAATAAAAACATAATAAAAATCATTCCTAAAGCCTCCATCTTATTTAACTCCTTCTATTGCCCCCTTGATTCTTGCCTAGGTTTGAATCCCACCTTTAACACTTACCTCCCGTGTGACTACATCCAAGTTACTTAAATTCCCTAAGACTTGTTTTCCTCATCTATAAGATGAGGAAAACATTGATGGTCCTCACCTCATGGGGCTATTGTGAGGAAAGAATGAGATAATGTATATAAAATACTTTGGAAATCTCAAGCATTACCTAAGTGTCAACTATAACCACCATACTCATATTATAATTTTATTCTCCTCAAGTTCATGTTTTCTGAAGTTCAAATAGCAATTGTCTTAGGGTAAGTCAGTGCCTATTTTTCTTTTTTATTTAATATCTAGGGAACTGAATGATTGCACAGAAAAAAATAACTGATTTTTGCAACACAAGGAAAAAAAACAGATGTAACCTCATTTTCTGAATGAGGACTTCTGAATGAAGACTCCTAGAAAGCATCTTAGGGACAAATCAAAGATATGGGTAATGATATATGTGTTCTCCCTATTTGCACACAATTTTAATTTCTTCCACTATGTCTCTATATTTTGAGAGCTTTTTATTCCAAAAATTTTGGAGATTACAAGTATTTGGTACGATTACCTATTGAATTTTCTTAAATTTTTGCAGGATAATATTATATTTAGATGATAATGGGCAACAATTTGTATACAATAGCATGATTAGTTGATAAATAAAAGGATATTTTCCCATCTGTATTTGTCATATGGGAATTTGCCTATTAGTTTATGAAGAATATAGTGAGTTTCTGGTATATAATTTTGACTTAATTATTTCTCATTATTAATACAGAGGAAATTTAATATGGTAGGAAAAACATCAAATTTGCAGTTAAAAGACCTCAAATTGCAGTTAAAAGATTCAATCCCCAGCTTTGTCACTTCACCACAAGGAAAACCTTGAACAACTCATTTCTTCTCCATGGGTCTGAATTTCCTCATCTGTAAAAAGTGGGGGAAATTCCTTTGTGCCAGCAATACCACTTCTAGGGCTGTATCCCAAAGAGATCATACAAGTGGGAAGAGAACCTGTATGTACAAAAGTATTTACATCAGCTCTTTTTGTGGTGACAAAGAATTTTTGAAAATCAAGGGGATGTTCATCAATTGGGGAATGACTAAACAAGTTGTGGTATATGAATGAAATGGAATACTACTGTGCTATAAGAAATGAGGAGCATCAAATGACAAAAGAGGCTCAAAAAGCCAATTAGGAGAATGCCTTAAAAAGCCGAATTTGCCAGATGGAAAAAGAACCTCAAAAGCTCACTGAAGAGAATCATTCTTCAGAATCAGATTGGAGCAAATGGTAACTAGTGACTTTATAAGAAATCAAGATGCTGTTAAACAGATCCAAACAAATGAAAGAATTGAAGGTAATGTGAAATATCTCATGGGAAAAACCACTGACCTGGAAAATAGATCCAGGAGAGATAATTTAAAAATTATTGGACTGCCTGAGAGCCATGACCAAAGTAAGAGCCTGGAAAGCATCCTCCAGGAAGTTCTCAAAGAAAACTGCCCTGATGTTTTAGAACCAGAGGGCAAAATAGAGGTTGAAAGAATCCACCGATCACCTCCTGAAAAAGATCCCCAAAAGAAAACTCCTAGGAATATTATAGCCAGGTTCCGAATTCCCAGATGAAGAAGAGAATATTACAAGCAGCCAGGAAGAAACAATTTGAATAATGTGGAAACACAATAAGGATAACCCAGGATCTGGCAGCTTCTATACTGAGGGATCGAAGGGCTTGGAATATGATATTCCGGAGGTCAAAGGAGCTGGGATTAAAACCAAGAATCACCTACCCAGCAAAACTGAGTATCATGTTTCAGGGGGAAATATGGTCATTCAATGGAATAGAGGACTTTCAAGCATTCATGATGACAAAAACAGAGTTGAATAGAACACTTGACATTCAGATACAAGAAGCAAGAGAAGCTTGAGAAGGTAAATGGAAAAGAAATCATAAGGAACTTATCAAAGTTGAACTATTAACATTCCTACATGGAAAAGCAATAATTGTAACTGATGAAACTTTTCTCAGTATGAGAATAATTGAAGGGAATAGAAATGTGTGTGTATATATGTCTATATAGGAGGGTATATGGGCATATGAATACATATGTGAATGTGTGTATATATGTTTACAGATATACATAGAGGGCACAGGACCAATTTAATGGGAAAGGATGATACTTAAAAGTGAAATTAAGAGGTGAGAGAGGAATATAACAAAAGGAGATGGGGAGAGACAGAATGGGGTAAACTATCTCATATAGAAGAGGCAAGGGAAAATGGTTACAATGGAGGGGAAGAATAGGAAGGCAAAAGGGAATGGGTCAACCTTATTCTCATTGAATTTGGCTTAAGGAGGTAATGACATACACACTAAATAGGGTATCTCACCCTACAGGAGAGTAGGAGAGAAGGGGATGAGAGGGGGGATAATGGAAGGGAGGGCAGGCTGGGGACGGGGAGGGAAGGAGGGAAGTTGGAAGCACCTACTTTTGAAAAGGGACAGGATCAAAGTAGAGAATAGAACAAGTGGGATGTGGGATAGTAGGGAGGGAAATATAGTTAGTCTTTTACAATATGTCTACTATGGAAATGTTTTGCATAGCTACACATGTACAACCTATATTGAATTGCTTATCATCCCAGTAAGGGTGGGTGACAAAGGAGGAAGGAAAGGAATCCGGAATTCAAAGTGTTAAAATCAAATGTTTTTAAAAAAAAAATATATATATATACACACTGTTATCAGTATTATTTTACATGTAACTGGGAAATAAGATATACAGGCATTGGGGCATAGAGATCCATTATGCCCTACTGGAAAGTTGGAGGGGGTATGGGAGAGAGCAGATTGGAAGAGGGGATATCCAGTGGGATTGCTATTTTGGGGCGGTGGGTAAGGGAAAAACGAGGAGAAAATTTGTGACTCAAAATCTTATGGAAATGAATGATGCAAACTAGAAGTTAATAAAGCATTTGATTTAAAAAAAAAGAAATGATGAGCACACGGATTTCATAATAACCTGGAGAGACTTGTATAAACTGATGCTGAGTGAGGGGAACAGAACCAGAACACTGCACACAATTACAGACACTCCGTATCTGTGATGACTAACTTTGACAGACTGGGCTCCTCTCACCAATGCAAGGTTAGAAGAAAACTCCAACAGATTCATGATGGAAAGGAATGTCCACATCTAGAGAAAGAACCACAGAATCTGAATGCAGATAGAAGCAAACTATTTGCTCTCTTATCTTCTGTGTTTTGTTCTGTTCTGTTCCTTTTCTTGAGTTGTTCACTCCATTGGCTATCATTCTTCTTTACAACTTGACTAATGTTTAATGTGAAGGTATTTGTAGAACCTATATTGGATTGCATGTCACCATAGGAGGGAGGGGGAGGAGAGAAAGAGAAAATTTGGAAATCAAGGGATTGTGGAACCGAATGTTGTAAACTAAAATTAAATTTAAAATTTTTTAAGCCCTATCATGGGGCGTCTAAGTGGCACAGTGAATAGAGCACCCACCCTGGAGTCAGGAGGACCTGAGTTCAAATCTGGCCTCAGACACTTAACACAAAAAAAACTAGCTGTGTGACCTTGGGCAAGTCACTTAATCCCAATTGCCCTACATTCCCAAAACAAAAAACAACAAAAAATAAAAATAAAAAACCTCTATCAACCTACCAGAAGTTACTGGCTTGAGGGAGAGGGTTCTCCCTCTGGGGCCCCAGTTAGATGTCCAATTTAACCCACAGACCCAAGGGCCTGCTTTTATCATTCTCTCTGAGTTCCCTTTGTTTTGTGAGCATCTTTCCTCAATAAAACTGGCTTGTGTAATTGTAAAAAAAAAAAAAGTAGGGGAAACGATGCTGAACTACATGACTACTAACGTCCCTTCCAGTTCTAAATCTTGGATCCTATGATCTCTTTTAATACTTCACAAGATTTTCTTGGTATCGGTACTCCTTTTTATCAGCACAGATCACAATCCTTCTATGCCTCAGTGGTTGTACTGGAGTGGCCAAAAACACTAAATTTAGTGGGGTGGGAGACAGCAAGCATTTATTAAGCACCTCATATGTACCAAGTACTTTGCTAAGCACGTTACAAATATCTCATTTGATCCTCACAAAAACTCTATGAGAGGTAGGTGCTATTACTCTCCCCATTTTAGAGTTGAGAAAAGTGAGGCCGATGGAAGATAAGTGATTCGGCCAGGTGCACAAAGCTAGTGTGAGGCTGAATTTGAATTCAAGTCTCCTAACTCCAGGCTTGGGCCTCTTATCCCCTGAGGCACCTAGCTGCTGCCTCTAAACTTGAAAGAAGTAGCTTGCTATAATGTAAAGAACTGGCTTCAGAGCCAGAAAGACTTGGGTTCAAGTGCTGCTTCTGACAGTGACTACATTATCCTGGGAATTCATTCCTTGGTGCTCTAGCATAGCTCTCTCTACCTATAAGTGGCAGAGAACGGGCTAATCTGCACAAGCAGAGAAATATTCTGAGCAGGAGCTTATTTGGCCAATGAAATCCAAAGTCTAGTCCTCATCCCTAAAATTAGCAAGGGTGGCACATGGATGTAAGATATTGGTTGACCTATTTGAAGTTCTTCCAGCTTCACAGGATGCAACAGACCTTGGGTTCTCCTAGCATAGCTTTCTAAGAATGAGTATTCCTTCCATGCCAACCTATCAATTAGGTGCCTACTAAGCAAGCATGTAAGTGCCTACTATGTGACAGATACTGTGCATACAAAGTACCCCTCAAGTAGTTTATATTCTACAACAGGTTTTTTTGGGAGGGCAATTGGAGTTAAGTGACTTGCCCAAGGTCACATGGCTATTTTTTGTGTGTGTATTAAATGTCTGAGGTCAGATCCGAACCCAGGTCCTCCTGACTCCAGGGCCAGTGCTCTATTCACTGCACCACCTACCTGCCCCTCTACAACAGTTTTAAGTGTCCACAAAATAAGTACAATGCAGAATAGGAATGGAGGTACCACTTTTTCAGCCATGAGTTTGATTGAGCATTTGATTGCTATCCAAGTACTGGACTAAAACACTGAACTGGTGGATTTGATATCTAAGTTCTTGTCCCTCTTTCCCTTGTTTCCTTATGTTCACTTGCATGCCTCAATGAGAAATCCTAAGGAAAATGGCAAGAGTTCTTCTCTTTTTGAACAGAAAAGGTTAAACAACCTTCTCTTCAGTTCAATAATGCCTAGAATGCCATCGATTATTTTCTTGAGTTTAGCCTGGAGAACAATATTTTGCTGAAAAGCTTCTGACCAGGTCTATTTGGTGTTTTGATAAAGTATAAAGAACCTTTTGGAGATATGTGACCCTAAGGGTCTGAAGAGCTCATGTGTGGCAGTGAACAGTCCAGTTGGCATGGGAGTGGTGGCCACCTTCCTTGGCTTCAAAGCTCTGCTGCCTTAGGATACAGGGCTGGGAACACAACTAGTCTCGAACTGGGATATGGTCCCAAAGCCTTGTTAAATTCCACTTCTCTTCCTGATCACTAGAAATCCTTGAATGCTCTATTTTTATGTTTCATTTTCATCATCTCTCTGAGAGGCAACACAGTGTAGTGGGAAAATGCTATATTGCTGTTTTTTGTCTTTTGTTTTCTAAGAGGACCAATGACATGGGTGATGCCTTGACTGGTGTGTGAAATGGATTTAAGTGAGACAGAGTCGCATGAAGTCCTCAGCCTCATTCTCTCCTCCAGAGTCATCACAGTCCAGTGGCAAAACAAAAGTTAAAATGACTGATGATGGCCCAGGATGCAGTGGATGACCTTGATGTCTTTGGTGTCTGGCCAAACTCTCAGAGCTCCACAGTGTCTGCTTTCAGTCACCTTCAGGGCCACTGGAACAATCTGTTCTCATCTGCCCATTCCACCAGGGGAAGTCTTCACATGTTTGAGGTAGACATACACTTAACTCACTGTAATGGTCAGGGAATTTGAAGATCTTCCCTGCTTTGAAAATATAGTCTGCCCCTTAATAGGCTAAATGTGAGCACATGGAGCCTGTATTGAAAAGAGTTTACTGAAGGGTGGAACAGAGCCCACAGGAAGCTAAGAGTCAGAGCAAGCTAGATGGTTGGGAGGAGAAGACACTTTGAGGGAGACAGATAGACTTGTGAGTAAATGTTGGTCTTGTGTTGGTTTGTGGGAAGGCCAATGGAGAGTGTGGCCCTCTGTGCTGTTATGGCTTATTAACTTCTTTGCTACTATGATGGAATCGGCTTACTGGTTTGGGGATTTGGTTTTCTGGTGTCTGGATAAATGTTTTGCTTCTGTCTTACATATGGAGAGTCTGGTACATTTTGTGATCAAGCACTATGCAGGTATATTTATTGTGACCACTGGCATTGTGAATATCGCATTGGCACTACACTTCACAACACAGGTTTGAGGCCCCTGGGTTTCACTCAATCTGGTTTAGCCCATCTGCTGAGATGGTTTTAGCAGGATGTGGTTGCTGCACATGCTACAGCTTCTTGGAGCCACAGGTGAGAGATGGGTGAACGTGGCCACCAAAGGTGAATGAGCAGCCCTGAAGAGGGCTTGACAAGCCCTCACACGAGAAGTGCTGGTCCTTGCTGAACACCCCATACACCACAGAATGCTATGAAGTGTGCACATGAAATTATGTTGGAACTGAAGGCTGATAGACATAAGAAGAGAATTAAAAGACAGACCCAGCGACAGTGATTGCCACTGATACGAGGTCTGAGATAAGATATTCCGCTTCATTCTTGTCCCAGAGATGGGCCAAAGTGCCATGCCAGAGTAGGGTAGTTACCGTTGCCATGATATAGCGGCTATGTTAATGCTGAGCCATCTGCTGCCCTCACAGAGACGGCTGACTCGCTGTTAGATCTATGTGTCTTCACTGATATGAACAATTTTATCAGCACGAGTCAGGTGATTGCCCTTTTACTGGATCTTCAGTTGCCTCATTTCTTTATCACCTGGAGTCCTTGCATTCTCTTTAATTACCTTCCATTCTCATCATCTCTCTGCAAGGCAATGTGGTGTAGTGGATAGGGTGCTGGGAGATCATGAAGACCTGGATTAAAGTCCTCTTCCTAAAATCCTCTGGGCAAGTCACTTAACCTTTCAGATTCAGTTTCCTCCTATGCAAAATGGTCTAAAATCCATGATCCTGCAAATATTCTCCTCTTCCCCAAGGAGAAGGACCATTTGCAATTCCTTCTTCAAAAACCCAGTTCCAATGAATTCCTCTGTTTCTTCTACTTTCTTTAGGCAATCAGTTATCCCCAAATATAGACAATCAGCTCTCCCCAAATATAGGCAGCTAGGTGGTACAGTGGATAGAATGTGGGGCCTACAGTCAATTGTAGTTCAACCAGCCTCAGTCACTAGCTGTGTAACCCTGGGCAAGTCACTTAATCCTATTTGCCTCGGTTTTCTCATAAGCTAGAGAAGAGCACAGCAAACCACTCCAGAATCTTTGCCAAGAAAACCACAAATGGGGTCACAAAGAGTCAGACATGACTGAAACAACTGGACAACAAAAAATGCATGCAGATTTTATGCAACCCAGATTTAGGGGGGAAGAACGTGGTGTATATTTGGACCAGTACAGTATTAACTCCTTCTATTTTAAGAATTTTTTTAAAAATTTGTGAGATTCCACTTCCTGCCATAATAAGAGTACACATGTGAGCATGAATTTTTATGCATGAGGTTCCCAAATATAACAACATTTACATAGCACCTACTATGCGCCAGGCACAGTACTAAGAACTCTAAAAGGACTATACCACGTTATCCTCACAATAGTCCTGGAAGACAGGTGCAACTGTCATCCCAACTTTACAGATAAGGTAACTGAGTCACAGAGAAATTAAATGACTTTCCCAGGGTCACACTGCTTCTGCTAAGTATCTGAAGCCGGATTTAAACTCAGATTTCCTCACTCCAGGTAAACACATGTGTGCGGGTGAATCCTATACTATAGGATTAAGTGAGATGATGTATACAAAGCATTCTGCAAACCATAAAACACCATATAAATGTCAGCTGACTTTATTTTAATTTTTTTCCTAATCTTTATTAGTTCTGATTTCATGATCTACATTCATGATGCAGATAGCACTCAGCAATCTGAACACATGTAGATGGTTATGGCAAGCAGTTACAGGTGCCCATGACTCTCTGGTATGCTTGCATCACAATTTAGACTATCAGAACCTCTTTTAGAGAGGCCAAATAGGGACACATGGTCAAAATCAGACCAGAGACCCCTCCAGGCATTATGGAGACATGAGGCGTAAGTAAAGGAATGATGAAAGTATTGACTGACAAAAGACTTTAGAAGAGAGGTGGAGGTTGGAGAGCCATACACTTCACAGCAGTCTGTGCCGCTCCCAACTCAATTCTGAACCGGGTCAACAAGCAGCCGTGGTACAGCCTGGAAGACTTAGGAAGCAAGAAGGAATAGAGGAGCCTGGGATTTTACAAGATGAGTGCCCTCTGGTGGCCAAATGGAAAATTGAAGCCTCTTGGAAGATTGCCATGCGTATGGCATGTCAGAGTCTGATAAGACCACTACTGGACTGTAGGTTGAGTGGAATGAAGATCTGTTTAATATCTCAGACTTTATGGGATCTCACTGGATAATTGAGTGACGTGTTGTCTTTCTGGAGGCAGCACACCATGTAATAAACTACAAATTTAAGGAGGGAGGAACATAGCTTATATTTGGACCAATATAATAAAATCTTTTTTTTTTTCATTTTACTTTATTTTTCTTTTTGGAAGAGGGAAGGCAAGGCAATTGGGATTAAGTGACTTGTCCAATGTCACACAGCTAGTAAGCGTCAAGTATCTGAGGTCAGATTTGAACTCGGATTCTCTTGACTTCTGGGTCGGTGCTCTATTCACTGTGCCACCTAGCTGCCCAATCACATCTTTCATTTAGGAATTTTTCAAATATTTGTGTGATGGTTTCAGTAGAGAGAAGGGAAATCCCTGGATGAACCAATTAATTAACCATTAATTAATTAACCATTAATCTGTCAACCTCAAAGTGGTAGCACTGAAATAAGGAAGAAGAAATCTGACAAGATGAATATGAAAGGAAATCTGGTACAGCCCATGCTATCAGGACTAAATTTTCCTTCACGTTTCTTTTTGTCTTGGCAAAACCATAGAAAGCCAAGAGGAAATGACTGCTTAAACATCAGGGGATGTCATAAAATGTCATTCTGAATGAGGCATTAAGAGATAAAGAGATTGTGCAGCAAAGAAGCTGCCGTCCTCTGACATGTAAGATAGAGGGAAGCACCAGGAAAGATCTGGGTCCAAGTACCGTGTCATCATGCTATGACAGTTCATTTCAAATAGTAGTAGACTCCCTAACCATCTTGGGAGTTCAAAGGTTTGGAGCTGTAGTCACCTAGAATGCTGGTAAGATGATCCATCCAAGAAAACTCAGAGAAGAGCCAGTGTTCCCAAAGTGGGAATTTGCTAGATTCTGCTGGACAGCACAATCACCTGGCAAATGGCCAAAGATTAGTAGCTTCATCTAGAAGAATATAAATGTGTCCCGTTCTAGTTTAATAATTTTCGTCTTTATTAAAGGGGCCATCCCTTGACTCTCTTCTTAAAGAGGCCTATTCAGGGTGACTAGGTGGCACAGTGAGTAAAGCACCGGCCACAGAGTCAAGAGGACCTGAGTTCAGTTCTGGCCCCAGACACTTAACACCCATACAAAAACACTAGCGGTGTAACCTTGGGCAAGTTATTTAATCCCAATTGCTCTCCAAAAGGCAAAAAAATAAATAAATAAAGAGGCCTATTCACTGAATGGGAGTTTCCTGAAATTGAGAACCTTAGCCTAAAAGGGCCAGGGTCTCCTATTGCATCCTGGCCATTTCCAGTCATCCTGGTGAATATAATATCTGACCACTGGACCTAGATGGTTCTGGAGGAGAAAGTGAGGCTGGTGACCTTGCACAGCTCTCCCTCACTCAAATCAAAGTCAACTGCAAGTCATGCCATTATCTCCCTGATGCCATGGTCCTCTTCAAGAATGGAGGACAAACACAAGATTTAGGCAACAAGGTGAGCATATCCCTTTCCTGCATCTTTGACAGATGTTATAGCTAGGAAAGAAGAATGAGAAGAGGTTTCAGGATGGAAGGGACCACACAAGACTTTTGGTCCAATTCTTTCATCTTACAGATGAGATAGTAAGAACCAGAGACATAGGCTAACCTGCCCAAAGTCACATAGGATTTTAATTCAGGTCGTCTAGCTCCAAACCCAGTGTACTTTCTACTGAATGACTTGACATTTCTCCTTTGCTACTAGCATTGAGGAGAGTCAATTACTTTAGGAGGAATTTATGTATGAACTCAACCATTAAATGGTGACTGTTGTTATGCTTACAGATGACTGATACATTTTTTACTTACTTCAGCATCAATCTGCCTTTGGGAGTCTCATTGCTACACTCTAGTGTCTTTCAATGTTCTGTGGTGAATGTACCTAAACTAATGTGATCTGATTAAGTTTTCCTATCAAGTCACACGAATCAAAGACGAAGATAAGAATCTCATCGGGGAAATGAAACATGTTACATTTTTAAAATTTCCTCAGAATTCAGATCTGATGGGCAAAGAACAAACCTAATTTGTGATATATTTATAAAATATTATCTGCAATTGATTATTTTACTATTCAAAACCCTAAACAGAGCTCAAAATAATCTAGACCAAGGTTAAGAGAAGATGGATTTTTTTTTTTGCTTTTTTGGAGGGCAATTGGGGTTAAGTGACTTGCCCAAGGTCACACAGCTAGTATTTTGTGTTAAGTGTCTCAGGCCACATTTGAACTCAGGTCCTCCTGACTCCAGGGCCAGCACTTTATTCACTATGCCACCTAGCCACCCACATGGATTTTTTTTTAAGAGACTACTTTTCAACCACACCCATACACACACACACATAAACACACCAAACTCTCTGCTTATTCTATGTGCATTGATGACCAGGTTAAATCCTTCATCTTATGAGAGTTCACTCCTATCAATATAGGTAGAATGAAGTCATCAGTCATCAGCTCTACATCTACACTCCTTATCATTACAATAACTTTCCTTTAAAGTCTATGCACAGTTTTAGTTCCTAGACACACATATACAGACCACCATTTTGACAGATCCTATTTACCTTTAAATCAGAGGTCAGCAAACTATGGCCCATGTACCATATGCAGCCCACCATCTGTTTTTATATGGCCTTGGAGCTGAGAAGATCTGGTTTGCTAGACTCCTGCTTTAGAAAATTCTCTGTGCTACAAGGTCATTCAAAATTCTGATTCAGTCATTGTACAACAATCTTGAATACTGAATTACATAGCACCCAGTTATTAGTGGATTCCTAATTTTACCAAAATAATATTCCAATTTAAGGGACAGCTATATGGCACAGTGCATAGAGTGTTGGGGTCAGGAAGACTCATCTTCCTAAGTTCAAATCTTATCTCAGACACTTTGCTAGTTGTGTGACCCTGGGCAAATCACTTAACCCTGTTTGTCTCAGTTTCCTCATCTGTAAAGTGAGCTGAAAAAGAAAATGATAAAACACTCCAGTGTCTTTGCCAAGAAAACCCCAAATGGGGGGAACAAGGTTTTGGGCACAACTGACAAACGACTGAACATTTATTATTTATTTCACAGCCTACAGGAATACAGCTTTCTAATAGGATGCTAAGACATAGCAATAATGCATGACCCATACTGGTGGGCCATAGTCAGATAAGGAATGGCTCTCCTGAGCTAGAATTCTATACATCTCAAGAAGCTAATCAAGAAAAAGCTACCAAAAGCATCTAAATATTGACTATTTATTTACTACCAATCTGTAGAAGAACAACTACCCACAACAACCTGCCTTCTCCCAGACTGAGATAGTAACATTGGTAAGAATGTCTTTAAACATGGAAGAACACTGAATACATAGCTCCCTGGAATGTAGTACAAAAGCATTTGATGGTAATATCTGACTTCCTCCAAATCAACTTTAAAAAACAACATCAGACCATTCCATTTTAAGCTCTTAATCCAAGATTATAAAATACTCACAGAAGAGCCGGCAGGTAGTCAGATTTCTTGCTTCCTGGTTCAACACTATTTCCATTATGGTACATTTTAATTTCATTTCATTGTATATTTCTCTATCACTCAACTATCTAAAACAAACACATTTGTAAAAAAAAATTATAATTAATTTCAACATGAAACAAGCTAGCAAATCACCATTTAAGACCACGAGGCAAGGGAAATCAATAGGAAGATGATGAAAATTATTTTTAAAAGGTTTTTATGGCAAACTGCCCTGAAGCCCATTGACCACTGTAGGTCGGAAAGAGTTCTTTACTTTACCCAGGGGAGAAAACCAAAGTTATATTAAACAGTGATAAGAGTTAGAGATAAGGAGCAACTAGGTGGCACAGTGAATAGAGCACCTGCCCTGAAGTCAGGAGGACCTGAGTTCAAATCCGGCCTCAGACACTTAATACAAAAACTAGCCGTGTGCCCTTGGGTAAGTCATTTAACCCCAGTTGTCCTACCTTACCCCCTCCAAAAAGCTAAATAAATAAGTAAATGAATGAATGAGTAAGTAAATAAATAAATGAGTTAGAGATAAGTTAGAAAGGTACCAGATGAGACTTTGAACTTTATTTCTTTTAAAACATTCTTAGAAAGATATATTTTTCTTTTTTAAAAAATTAAATGCTATTGATGTCTTAAAAAAAAAAAGTTTCTGTCACTTCTGAACGTCCCTTCCAATCCTACCTCTACACACAACTGAACCCACCCTTGCAGTATAACTAATCAGCAAAATTGAATATACTGGTCATAAGTGGCAATACACAGAAATTGTACTCCAACACAACTGTGCAAGGTTGTGCACTGAATTGAGCACTACATTTGGAGTCAGGAAAACCCAAGTTCCGATCCAAGTCACAAACTCTGACTGCCTCTGTTTCCTCAAGTCTAAAATGCGGGTAATAATAGTACCTAGCACACAAAGTTATTGTGAGGACCAAATGAGTGAACATCAGCAAAGCTCGTTGTTGTTCAGTTACGTCCCATTCGGCAGCTAGGTGGCACAGGGGCATCTAAGCAGTGAAGTGGACAGAGCCCTGGGGTCAGGAAGACATCTTCCTGAGTTCAAACCTGCTCTCAGACACTTACTAGTTTGTGACCCTGTTTGCCTCAGTTTCCTCATCTGTAAAATGAGCTGGAGAAAGAAATGGCAAATCCCTCTAGTATCTTTGCCAAGAAAATCTCAAATTGAGTCACAAAGAATCAGACACAACAGAACAACAGCAAATACTCTCTCTGGAGTTGGTTGGATTTAGATTTACACTGTTGACAAAAAAAATAAGTCTTCCCTAAAAAGCTTATTATAATATAGATATTAACCAGAAGCTGATGGATCAGTAATGAGTTCCTGAAATTCAGAACTACTCAAAAGAATCTACTTTGGGGTTATATATGGGAATTCAGGACTTGATTTCTTTAATTTACATATAAATAGTAAATATAAATACATATGATAGCTTTTATTTACACATAGGCATTCAACCATAAAATTAAAGATAAACTGGCTTGACCAGAATATACATGATACATTGAAGTCTATTATTCATAAAACATTTGACTAAAATGCTAAGGGATTAAAATGAGAGAATGATCTGAAACATGATTATAGAAACTTGATTTGCCTGACTACAACTGAATAGCTTCTCTAGGACAAGACCACACACACACACGCACGCACACATACACACACATGCACACACCCTCTAACAATCTTTAAAAGCACTTCAATTAACTCTGAATTGGTTTTGCCAATTAAAAACAATGCCTCAGAATAAAACCTTCTGGATGTGACTCCATCTTTTCCCTAAAGAGTAAGTAGCTTTTGACAGATCCAGGCTTTCAACTCTGCTTTCTTTCAATTCCTTTTTCCCAGACAGCAACATTTATTCTCACTACAAAGAAACAAGACAGTTTATGTCTTTCAAAGAAAAAGGTTCAGTTTCTTCCCTCTAAAATTCTTGGTTTAAAATGATGTTAGCTAAATGCTTTACATAAGTTTGACTTAATGAGAGGTACAAGTCACTATAACATGCTAAATTTTCTTTCAAAGGGAACTTTTAAAATGATAAATAATGAATAGCTGTAGAATCCTGGAGTGTTGGAACTGGAAGAGGTTTGGTGGCTTGTCTAATCTAGCCCCTCATTTTACAAAGAGGGAAATCACAAAGTAGTTAAATGATTTACCTAAACAGCAAACTAATGGCCAAACAGGGATGAGAAACCAAGTCTCCTGATTTTCAATTCAGCATTATTTCTATAAAATGATACTCAATAGTTTAGTATGCTCAATACTATCATTAGCATACTAATGCTAACCATATTGTTTTGAGGGGGGGAAGGCAGGGCAATTGGGGTTAAGTGACTTGCCCAAGGCCACACAGCTAGTAAGTGTGTCAAGTGTCTGAGTCGAATTTGAACTCAGGTTCTCCTGACTGCAGGATCAGTGTTCTATTCAACTGTGCCACCTAGCTGCCCCTAGTACTAATCACATTTTGAGCCAATTCAGGGGCATTATGAAGGCTGCTGTTCAGGTATGACTCTGGATTGGTGGGGAGAGTGTTAATCTATAAGACCTGTGTGAATGAAGAGTTAGTGTGACGTCTTGGGAAAGGAGATAAATTCCATCTTTCAAGATAAGTAGTGCCAAACTCTCTTAGGGATCAGAGACATGTAGAGAGACAGATTTCAAAAGCTACAGACACGTAGGGGTAGTTATCTTTCTCAATATGTCTCTGATTTTCCACCTAGAGACTTTGAGGAATGTCCCCTTGGGTGAATTGAAATCTCAGTTTACTTCCATCTGAAAAGCTCATTTGCTATGCATTTTCTGGTATCTTCTATTTTATATATCTTCCCTGATTTCTGTTTTCTATTTGCTTAGATAAATAAGTTTATTTTCTATTTGTGACGGTCTTTTGTTTGGTGGGAAGAAATCAAATTGACCAGTGTGAAATAAGAACTTACCTCCCCTTTTCAGAGACAGCCGGAGAAGCCATTTTTTCTTAAACCTTATGTACCTCTAAACCAGCAATATTTAGGGGGAAGAAATTATTTTAGTCCATTGCTTCCTTGGAGAATCTGGCAGTGCTCCAGGGGATTTCCTGCTCCCTCTCTCCATACCCCTAGATATTATTCTGGTTCTCCTTTATTCAGAAATAGTCTAGACCTCAGACTCATCTATTAATGTATCCCACAAGCCAGATATAGACAATGCATGTAGATGTACATATCTTATATGGGTGTGGACACATCTCAAACCAGGGAAAAAAACAGTAAACTGATTTAACAGCTGTGAGCTGCAATGAAATTCTCTTTGACTGAACACAAGTAGCAAATTCTCCTACCCACAAAAAGTGCAAATTCTCCCTCCATCTGTGTTCTGATGCATCTCTTGGCTTTGTACCATCAAAACAGAAACTCTGGCATTATTGAGAGATGTATATAAGCTAGAAAGGTTTTCCTTATGATCCTTGGTAATATCCTAAACCTGTTACCTATAGGACCAGTGTGGGTAAGAATGGAGAGGCTTGGGCCCGCTAGGTGTCACAGTGAATAAGAGTACCAGCCCTGGAGTCAGGAAGACTTGAGTTCAAATATGGCGTCAGACACTTAATAGGTACCGGCCGTGTGATCTTGGGCAAGTCACTTAACCTCAATTGCTCTGTTGTCAAAAAATGTAAGAGAAAATAAAGTGAAAATTTATGCTTCAATCTGTACACAAATGCCATCAATTCTTTCTCTGTGGTGGATGAATTTTTCATCACAGGTTCTTCAGAATGGTCTTGGATAATGATATTGATCAAAAATAGCTAAATCATCATCTTACAGGTTACTGTGCACGATGTTCTTCTGGTTATCTTCACTGCATTTTATGCTGATTCATATAAACCTTCCCAAGTTTTTTCTGAAACTATACTATTCATTATTTCTTATAGTACAATAGTATCCAACACAATCATATACCACGACTTGTCAGGCATTCCTGAACAGATGGACATTCCCTTGATTTCCAAATTCTTTGACACCATAAAAAGAGCTGCTATAAATATTTCTTTACATATAGGTTCTTTTGCTTTTTTATGACCTCTTTGGGATACAGACCTAGTAGTGGCATTGCTGGGTCAAAGGGTACGCACAGTTTTATAGCCCTTTAGGCATAGCTCCCAATTGTTCTCCAGAGTGGTTGGATCAGTTCAAAACTCCACCAAAAGCTCATTAGTGTCCAATTTTTCCACATTTACTCCAACATCTGTCATTTTTCTTTCCTGTCAGGTTAGCCAATCTAATTAGTGTGAAGTAGGTACCTTGGAATCGTTTTAATTTGCATTTCTCTAATCAATAGTGATTGAGAGCATTTTTTTCATGTGACTATAAATACAACATTTACTCTTGATTATTTATATCAGTGAAAGGAAATGGAGTCACAGATAATCCCTAATGGTAAATAATAATTTTTTAAAAGTTCACTGGAATTTGAATTTGGAATATATTAGACATTTCTATTCACTTTATAAATTACAGAGAAGGTGCCAACTTGCATTGACAGAAGGGATTTCCTCACCTGGGGGAGGGGTGGGAGAAAAGATCCTATACTACTAAAGTCCCAGGTCTAGTCCCTATCCTTATTTGTTCACCATGAGGATTTAACAGAAGGTATCAAAATTAACAATAATGAACCCCTGCCCAGAGATCATCATCTGAATAAGATGGCAAATACTATTTAGTCTAGTGCTACAGGCTTAGGAGTTGCTCATTTAATGTTTGTTAAATTAATGGTTCCCCATTGTCTATATAATCAAGTCCAATCCCCTCTGCTTAGCATTCAAGCTCTCTATAATTTGATTCCACCCTCTCTATTCAACTTTATCCCCCCCTTCATCTCCCAATACAGACCTTCTATTTTAATCTTATCTATATACACGCACATTTCATTCTTGTGTTCATACCTTTCGTCATACGTGAATTGGAACACCTTCCTTTTTCTCTTGAACCTATACAAAGGCTTACTTTCACCCACACTAATATAATATGCCCCTCTTCTGAAGGGGGAGCATCTGCTGTATTCTCTTTTGCTCACTATTGTTTCATGTGTGCACATCCCCTCTCCATGACAAACGTAAGGCCCCTTGAGGGCAGGGATCTGTGGATTCCTCACAGTACCTTAGAAAAGCACGGGGCACAGAGTTATTTCTAAAGACAGTATCTGATTGAAGAAGAGTTCCTTAAAAGCTATCATTACATCATTTTCACATGCTTCAGAGTGTCTAAGGTACTAGAAAATTACAAAACCAATAGACATGGAAAAGAATAAGAGGATAGGGAGGACAAGGCATAAATTAGCTGTGCAAATATTGGGGAAACAATTTAGCAGGTACTCCTCTCTCCCACTTTCCAACAAATTACTTTTATAGATCTTATTTGTCTTAACTTTGTTTTTTTTTTCTTTTTGTGAGGCAACTGGGATTAAGTGACTGGCCCAGGGTCACACAGCTAGTAACTGGCAAGCAGCTGGTTTGAGGTCAACTTTGAACTCAGATGGTCCTGACTCCAAGGCCAATGGTCCATCCACTTCACCACCTACCTGCCGCCTCATCTTAACTTACTTTGTAACTTGCTAATATGCCCAACACAAGATGAAAAAAACAAACAAACCAGGGAACAAAGAGATTAGGAGCCCTGCTCAAGATTGAACTGTCTCCAGAGGTGGGATTGCAATTATGGTTGCCCAGGCACATTTCAATGCTTCTCCCAATTAGCCCACATTGCTCTGAATGCATGTTTCAACCATATCAGCAACATTCATCTCACAGATGTTCTCTGCTCTTGCATGGACTTACACTGCAAATCTGATGAGGGAAAACAAAACCAGATGGAAGCCCCCCAAAATGGAAGCCTTCCAAATGGGAGAAGAGTTTTGACTATTGGACTGAAGCTGCAGGTCTTGCTATTTAAAGCTTGGATTTAGGTGCCTGCTTGAAAAGCATATCTCCAAGGTCATAGAACAGGAAACCATGTGAAATATCGGCATCTCAAGGTGACCTGCTGAAACCTATTTTCCTCTTTTATGCAGATAAATGCAGATGAGCTGTGCTGGACTATGAGATATCCTTCCCTCCCTCCTCCCCCCCCACCCCTTAATCCAAAATTAAAACAGGGTGGCAGGGACAAGGCAAAGATAAAGGAGTTGTCCATAAAGATGGTTCAGGGAGAGGATACTAAACAGGATACAGCTGTGAATGTCTGAAATAGACATGACATGCACCGTTAAAGGTAATGGGATTTTACCCAGGCTTTCATCTATAATTGATTCCTAAAGAGTTAAGGCCTTGTTTTAGATAAATATACCAATTGGCCAGATAAAAGACAGTGGTCTTGATATTAATCTAGCTCTAAGGCTAGGCACAGGACTCAGCCAAAAGTTCCATCTGTGACATCTGGGAACATTTCCCTTTAAGGAGCTTCTTTTAGTTTCTGGGTCTCCTCATTTGAAGAGAGGAAGTGATACTCTCTTCCAAATACTTAAGAACCCTGCACATAAAGGATAGCAAGTCAATACCAAGTTATATGGACAGCCACATTAATCCTTTTCATAGGCTAAAAAGAAAATGGGGCAATAAGAGGGGAGGGGCTCCTGTTTTCTCCATCATCACATCACCAGCTGCTTGCAATGGAAGGCACTCGAGAAACATTTGCTGAAAAGGAAAAAAAAACTTGGTAACCTTACTTCTACCAGAAGGAGAGAATAAGACTAAATTTAAGGAAGAAATTAGTGTCAAGTTGGAGAAAACTCTGGTCTGGCACAGGGGAAATTTGCAGAATGAGTGAATGGAGAAGCAACCAACAAAGAATAAAGCTGTTCAGTTCTTACATTTGTTTCTCAGAAGGATAGAGGAAATGGGACCAGGAGACTAAGAGGTTATACAGTAGGAAAGTACTTTAAAAATCACTGATGCCAACCCCCTGATTTTACAGATGAGGAAACTGAGGCCAAAAGAAGTTAAATGATTTGCCCAAGGTCACACAGGGAGTAAGTGACAGAAGGAAGGTGTGCACTCTCTAAGTCCTCTAAAGCTAAATCCAATGTTTTTTCCACAGCACTACACTGTCCATTGGACAGGCATAAACATAGTATATTGATGTAAAAGTATTCTGTAACCGAGAAAAGAACAAAAAACCCCACATGGCAACAACTGCAAACCTATTAAAGACAAGAAAGACCAAAGGCAATAAACACTTGCCCTTCAACTATTTGGTAGATAGATGCCCATGGTTCTCTTGAGATAACCTGTTATGGATTTTAAACACCCACACACATCCAACACACCCTTCATTGCTTAGGAAGAAATAATCCCTCCCTTCAAAGTCTAAAAGAATGATATCACTAATTGGAATGGTTCCCATTCAGGAGTTCTGGCCTCAGTCAAGTGCAAAGGGTGTAAAAAGCCAGGTGAACTCAGTTTCATTCTCCTTCTCCCCTTCCCCCCTACCCAATTATGCCCCACTCCCTATGGAGTTATGCTATTTTTCTACCCTTGACCTTAAGATATTAATGCAACATATTTGTCCCTAACAAAGCTCAACTACTCTTTTAAATTATCTATCAAAGTATCCAAGGGAAAAAAGGGGAGGAGAAAGGAGCTGTTTTTATCTCATACTCCCTCACCTAGAGGCAAATCTAGGAGAACAAAGCTCTGGAAATACATACTCACAAAAATGATGCTTCAGCTAGGATATGGGGCAAAAGTCTAAGGAAATGGTTTAATCAGACCACACCCTTTAAACCCCACAAATACTACACTGATTTAATTGCTTTGTTCAGAAAGGAAACACCCTTTAAGTTCAATTACTCATGAAATAGACTAAATCATTACAACTGACTCTGAAAGACAACATTCATTCTTTAGTCAGCCTAGGAATAGGCTATTTCTGAATTCTGAATTTCTAAAAACAATTCTAAAGGTGTAAGAGACAGAAGGAAGCAGTCTTCACTATTAACAAAGATTATTTCCTCTTTGTTTCAAAGTCAGCACAGATTCATCATGCCAAAAAGGAAATTGTGAAGACACTCCAAATGCATAGGAACAGCCCCATAGAAGTTGCCCTGCTCTGTTCCACAATCCAAATAACATCAACGGGAACTTCTTTTCAAATATTACTTACTCTAAGTTATCTTTTAATTAACACATAAAATTAAAGTCCAATTCACTGCCATTAGTCAGTTTACTGAGCACCTGTGCTAGGATTTATACACACCTGAAGGAGACTCAAAACCTTGGAGATCTAATCCTGATTTTTCTCCCTAAAAAGAACAGCTACCAGAAGGTTGGAAGTGTAGATCTTTCTTCCTCACCAAAGCCACTCAAATCCTCTGATTTTCAATTCACAAATGCTTCACATAGTGTTAAAACTCCTGCAGAGGAGAATCTCAGCCGTAAGCTGAGCAAGCAGATTTCAGACGGTGTAAATTGTCCGGGTAACTCAGTGAAAACGATATTCAACAGATTTCTTAGAAAGCTGTCTCATTAATATGTGATCATTTTCTCCATTCTTCGATGCTGAAACCATGCTCTCGATTGAATGACTGCTGCTAACATAGCGAATACCCCCCTCCTCCCCTCCATGACATTTCGTTTCCTGTTAACCCTGCCGGACAGAAATGAAGAACGCTATTCACATTATATGCATTTCCCTAAATCCTACAAACTGTGTCAAGCATAATAACATATAATTTAAGACTAGCGGCTCCTCCTACCAGCGTCCTGGGAAACGGCATTTAATCTCTGCACCATTTCTTCTAGGGCCATTTCTTCATTTCTCAGCCAAAATCTCATTCTCCGATAAAATAAAAATCATCCACAGTAAACATGTTTTCCTCTGCTCCAGAAGAAGGGGAGAAAAGGACTACAGCAGCGCTTCCCAGCTCTGCATTTCAATTACTTCATCCAGATTCCTCCGAACCAACAGAAATGGGGGTCTAGGGCACCCTCCTTCCCTCCCTCGCTCCCTCCCTCTCCCACTGCAATGCACAGACTAAGCCGATGTTGCTAGAGGTCCGTCATGAGTAGGAAACCGCTTATGGCCATTTAAAACTTGCGATTCTTCCTCCGTGCTGTCGTGTGCCTACCCTGCCACTACTGAATGCCAGAATTAATGCTTAACATCGATTACACCCAGGCTTACCAGTCTCTCTCCTCCCCCCTCTGGGTCCTCCACTCTCTCCTCTCTCTTTCACTTGCTCTGATTGAATCAAGCAGGTTCTATAAGGGACAGCAGCTGATTGAGCTTAAACAAATAATGCAGCAGCACCAGGCTAAAGCAAACCAACTTCCCCCCCCCCCCCCCCCCAAAAATTGCTCACAGCTTTTTCTTTCTTTTCCTCTTTTTTTAAAAACCTTTTGCCAACTCAGCTGCTACCAAAGCAGTCACTTGAGATTCCCCAGTTCCATCTCCCGCACGAAAGCAGGACTCTCATAGCATAGCACCTCACATCACCCCAGCCCACGCACGGAGGAGGCTCTCCTGCCCAAGCCAGGAGCGCTCCAGGCACTGTGGTCCCCACTCCACCACAGCTGTTTTCCCAAGTCCCACTCTTGGCATCTACACAAGAGTGGAGCTCCATTTCCCAAGCTTTCTCAGCAAACTGCTTGAAGAAGTCGTCCCATTCAACTAGAGGAGTTCACTTCCTCAAAAGACAAATCTGAGCTTAGTGGTATGTAAACCCATTTGAGTAAATTCGTTATTTATTAGAAAAAGTAGAGATATTGTCATTTCTCTAGGAAATGTTACCAAAAAGATGAGAACAACAGTAATGTTGATAATCTATTAAATATTCAATATAAGAGGCTAATATCAGAACAAGACTTGCTCTTTTTGTCTCTGAACCCCACTGAAAAAGATGAGAATGAAGGGAAGAAAGGCACCACAGGGCTGGAGGACCTGAGTTCAATTCTGACCTCAGACACTCGACACTTACTAGCTGTGTGACCTTGGGCAAGTCACTTGCCCAATTGTCTTGCCTTGCCCCTCCAAAAAAAAAAGATTAGAATGAAATGAATATTAATGACAACTTATACTTTGAAGGGTTAAGAACTAAGCTAAGATAGAGTGGCAGCCCACTGGTTCCTGATCCCCCTGCCTCTTGGAAAAGAGAAAACTCTTTTAACTTGGACATAGAACTTGAAGTTTTACAAAGTGCTTTCCATACACCTGGAGACTTCTTCCATGACAATTATCCCTATTTTACAGTCAAGGAAACTGAGTCTTAGGAAAGTGAAGTGATTTTTCAGAGGTTGCACATCTGGAAAGTGGTACTTTAATTCAGCACTTCTGAACCAAAGATGAGAGGGTGCTCTTCCAATGACACTAAGTTACCTCTAATAAGTAACAATAAACAATAATAGTGTCAGACTTTCCTTGAAAAAACCCTTGAAGAAGATTGTAACAGAACAAGAATTACTGTTTCCTTTTCACACATGAGGAAACAGACTCAAGGTTAGGTGACTAATCCAAGGTTATGCAAGTCATCTTCAAGACCGGGATTCCAATTGAAGTCTCTGAACACCACACCAACTATTCTTCTGACTGTGCCATGCTACCTCACCAAGATTATATGACAATTTAAATAAAATCACACAATACAGAGGCATTTTAGGGGGGCAAGGTGGCACTGTGGTTTGAGCCCTGGGCTTGGGAGTCAAAAAGACTGAGTTCAAAAAATGTTTTTAATCCTATCACCTTTTCTTTTTCTTTTTTTTTTTGTTTTTAACATTCATTTCCACAAGATTTTGAGTTACAGATTTTCTCCCCACTTCTCCCCTTCCCCCCACCCCAAGATGGCAAACATATTGAATACTCCTTCCCCCAATCTGCCCTCTCTTATATTCCCCCTTCCCCTTACTTTCTTGTAGAGCAAGATGGATTTCTATATCCCATTGCCTGTGTATCTTATTTCCCAGTTGCATGTAAAAACAATTTTTAACATTTGTTTTTGAAACTTTGAGTTCCAGAGTCTCTTCCTTCTTCCCTCCTCACCCACCCCCACTGGGAAGACAAGAAATTCAATATAGTTTATACATGTGTAGTTACACAAAACATTTCCATAGTAGTCATATTGTGAAAGACTGTTTCCCTCCATCCTATCCCACTCCCCATTTATTCTATTTTCTCTTTTGACCCTGTCCTTTTTCAAGAGTATTTGCTTCTGACTACCCCTCTCCCAATCTGCCCAGCCTTCTATCATCCCCTGAGTTCCAATTTGACCTCAGACACTAGCTAGCTATGTGACCCTGGGTACTTCTCTTAACATATTTGTTTCAGTTTCCTCAACTGTAAAATAGATAATAGTATCTACCTCCCAGGATGGCTACTAATATTTGTAAAGTGCTTAGCATAGTACCTGATACATCATAGATGCTTATTAATTTTTTTTTTAATTTTTATGTTAGAAGTTGGAGTACAAGTTACTACAGGTTACTGTTAAGCATTTGAAAAATTCTTCATTTAATCAAACAATCTTTCAATCACTTTCTGTTCCTTTTGAATAAAGGATATCCTTTCAGGATCAAATAATGGTTAAGAGGTCCCATCTCAGTGAAATCTATGAGACCAAATTTGCTCCTTGTATCAGGATCTCTAGCTAATCTTGCTATTACTTTGTAAATCTGAGGTCATGGGCTTTATCTCAGCCCTCCTTTTAAAAAAAATATTCCTGGGGCAGCTAGGTATCATAGTGAATAGAGCGCCGGCCCTGGATCAGGAAGACCTGAGTTCAAATCCAGTCTCAGACACTTGACACTTACTAGCTGTGTGACCTCGGACAAGTCACTTAACCCCAATTGCCTCGCCTCCCCCCCTCCAAAACAAAAACAAAAAAATTCCTATAAATTACTGGGTATGTCTGTCTTTGTCCATCTATTTATAATCTGGGAAGTTAAGTGGATAGAGCACCAGCTCTAGAATCAAGAGGACCTGAGTTCAAATGTGACCTTAGACACTTAATAGCTGTGTAACCCTGGGCAAGTCACTAAACCCTGTTTACCTCGTTTCTTCAACTGTAAAATGAGTTGGAGAAAGAAATGGCAAACCGCTCCAATACCTTTGCCAATAATACCCCAAATGAGGTCGTGGAGACTAAGGACATGATGGAAATGACTCAACAACAACAACAAATTCTCTGTAGTATCTAAGTGAGTAGATTATACATAGAGACATTTATCCTGTTTTCCCTTTTCAGATTTAACCCCTCTTGATTAATTCTGCAAGATTCCAAGCAAATAAGTATTTCACCAGACTTTATTAGATGTAGTCTCCTTCTTTAGCCAAGGAACCATTACCGCTACTCTTAGTCTATGATGCAAAACTCCAAATCTAATTTTCAGGCATTCTCTTCCTAATCATCTGGACCTTTCTCACATCTGCCTCTTCCCCCCAAGGTCACTGGAGCAGTGATGAGAACACCACCTGTGCCCCTAAAGGTCTTCAGTTTCTTGCCCAGCACTTCACAATCCATTTCACAATCCCTAGTAATGCTTCCTAGGTTCCTTCTGGCGATATCATTTTGTTCCTACAAAAATCACCAGAAGTAGATAATGGTAATTAGGTTTGACAAGTCTTTATTATGTCTGAGACAAATGTCTTGAACAAATTGGTAATGTCATATCAACAAAGAACTGCCTTGCTTCCCCATCAGTAAGTACTAATCTCTACAGCTCATCCTTTCTTCCCCTGACCCTTAAGAGATCATTCCTCCCTAACTATCCTCCTGTGATTCGCCAACATTCCTTAAAGCCCAAATGGCTTCTTTATCCCCTGAGGGTCCAGTTTCTTCCCACTTTGGATAAAATCTCATATTAGCACTGTTAGCAGTAAGTGTTCATTAATCCTTCTTCCATTATTCTATCGTCCAACCTCCTAACACGGATCAGGATCTCCTCCTGCTAACTCAGTTCCATTTCCTTCTGCTCTGTGCTTGTTTTACCTTGAAGTCCTGTCTTTCATTTTTCAATGGAATACCTTGATAAACTGGAAAATGGATAGACATTCTTCTGGACCTTGTACATTCTCCTCTAGGAAGGAAATCAGTTTGCATTTTCTGCTTACATAGCTGTCATTTGGGAAAAGGATCTAACATCACGCATTAAATCTAGGTCACCTCAAAATTCTCTTTGCCCTCTATGCTTGCTGGAAGCCAGATCCTCAGTCCCCTTTCATTATTTCTGATGGTTCTTGTGGCCACATCTTATACTCATCTGCTGTGCCAATTTTCCCATTTCCCACTCCTAGCCATTTTTTTGGATGTGACCCCTAAAAGAGGGAGCAGCTAGGTGGTGCAGTGGTACAGAGCACCAGGCCCAGAGTCAGGAAGATGACTCTTCCTGGGGTCAAATCTGACCTCAGACACTTGCTAGCTGTGTGACCCTGGGCAAGTCACTTAACCCTGTTTGCCTCATTTGTAAAATGAACTGGAGAAGGAAATGGCAGTCCACTTCAGTATCTCTGCCAAGAAAACACCAAATGGGGTCACAGAAAGTTGGACACAATTGAAATAACTGACCAATAACAAACAACTGGAAAGAGGCTTTATTTATTGAGAATCTCCCTCCATTCCAATCAAAATGAGGTTGGTTGGCCTTTGGCAACGTTGTCAACATCCTTGGCCCGATGAAAATAAGAGCTGTGCCCTCGTGGTCTATGGGAAGGGAGGTGTGGGTTTTGGGTGGGGGTAGGTATTTTTTAACTACTGCTACTACTACTACTACTACTACACTCTTTATGATTAGCCTTTTTAGAAGCCTCCCTTTTCCCAAGTTCCTCTTCAACAGCGATCTAATCTAATGCCCTCATTTTACAAAAGAGGAGTGATGCTTGATAGGAAAAAACATCTCTAAGATAGCGGTCAGCAAAGTTTGCCTTTTAATCTAAATGTTGCAATTCCAAATTCAATGCTTCTTATAGTGTTTCAGTTTTCTCATTGATGGGGAAGGCTCATCTGCCCTAACTGTGGTGAGATGTGAGAATAAAGAATAAAAAGTTTGGAGCAGATGCAGCAAGAATTCAGAAAGGGAATGTTTAAAGGGTAAAGTCCCACCTTCTGCAAGAAGGCTTTCTCAGTCCTCCTGAACCTTAGTGCCTCCACTGAGACTATCCTGCATCTGTCTACTTATACACAATTATTTGCATGTTACCTTCCCCGTTAGACGGTGAACTCTTGAAGAAGAGAGATGATTGTAGCCTGTTCACATCCACCATCTACCTCTCCATTAGCCCCATGCAATATTAATTTTCAATTTTGAGAGCAGTAGTGTCAAACTGAAATAGATACTGGGACCACTAATGCATACATCGGTATTGCTAGGGGCTATACACTGGTTAAGTTTTAAAATGTAATGTTATTGTTTTAATTTTATTTATTTTGGTAAATATTTCCCAATTACATTTTAATGTGGTTCTAGTCTCACACTGCTTTAGGGTGTTGTTATGCTCTCCCAGCCATACAACACCATTTGTAGAAGAATAGGCCTTTGCTTCTGAGAGAACCTTGGCGTCTTTAAAGGGGTTTTGCAGTCAACTGAAGGCAATCCAGTCTACTTTTCTCCATTTTAATTCTGAGCCCACTTCAGTGTAAAAAGTTCTACAGCAACTCATGATCACAAAAAGGAATGAGATGAAAGAGAAGACTGAGTCAGTTATTTTTATAAAGCAATCAAGAACATTGTTGGAATTAGTAAATGATAGTAACATGGATGGAGGGAGTGGCAATGCAGACACAGTTATGGATTTCAAGAAGAAAAGTCTTTGATGTATAATGACAGAGAAATGGTTTGAAAGTAGATCGGGGAGCCAAATGTATGCTCCTCCTTGCAGGCTGGGCAAGTAGGAATAAGTTCATTAATATTACTATGCACCTACTATTGTAACAGGTACCCCTTTAAGTGCTGAGGATTCAAAGGAAAATAAAAACAAAGAAAAGCCCCTGACCTCAAGGAACTTAAAAATCTAATGTGGGAAAACACATAAAAGGAAGCTAAAAGGGGAAGGGAGATTCTAAAGAAATCCAAAAGCACTGTAACTGGTGGGAAATGGGGGGAACCATGCTGTATTCCCCTCCCTTTAAGCTGAGGCTTTGGAGCCTGTGGCCCTGACCTTTCAGTCAAAGGATCTGATCAGAGGGAACTGATAGCATGTGAGTACCAGGCAGATTCAATCTTTCAGCATAATGAGATTTCCCAATGGTGAGTTTCTTGGGAAAGAAAAACATGATGGAGAGTTCCAAAGAAATCCAAAAGCAATGCAGCTCATGGGGAATGAGGAGAAAAACTGTATTGAGTTCCTTCTCTTGTTATAGTGCTGAAGCAGAAGAAATGTAGGCTCACAACTTCTGATTCCTAGGATCAACATTCTTTTGGGAGTGAGTCCAGCCTCTCACTTCTATTATCCATTCATCATACAGCACCTAAAAATAATCTTCCTGAGGCATAAATCTACCTGACTAGGATGCCCCCCTCCTCAAAACCTTCATTTGCTTCCAATTGTCTCAAAAACAAAATGCAAATTCCTTAGCTTGGCATTTAAAGCCATCCACAGTTTGGCTCCCACTTGTCTTACCATTCATATTTAATATCACTCCCCTTCACGTACTCTTGTATTAGAAAGAATGCTTAGAGTCAGAGTACCCTGGTTTGTATCAAATTAGACTGATGGTTGTATGCTGAACAAATCCTGTAATATCTTCTTTCTATGATTTCACACAGACCATTTATTCACCAGCCCTGGAATACACTCCTTTCTCATTTCCACCTACCAAAATCCTTCTCTCCATTCAAGGTGCATGTCAAGTGCTGTTTCCTCCATTCCACTTCCTTCAAGAATCACCAAGATAAGTGTCGTGTGTGTGTGTGTGTGTGTGTGTGTGTGTGTGTGTGTGTGTGTGTGGCAATGGGAGCTAAGTGACTTGCCCAGGGTCACACAGCTAGTAAGTGTCTGAGGCTGGATTTTAGGTCTTCCTGACACCAGGGCCAGTGTTCTATCCACTGTATCACCTAACTCCTCTTAGGATAATGTATTCTTTCCAGGGTTTGCTAGTAAATGTTTAGCAACCTAGCTTTCTGGAAATCCAACATGCTTTTAAGTTTAATCTTCATTATTACCATTTTCTTCATCGTGTTTTTAAATCTAGACAATCAACGAAACAATAAATCAGCCCTGATTTGTAGCTTTGCTGATTTCTAAGGTGCCAGTCCTCACACTGAAAATTTAACAATGGGCTCAGCCCGTGCCTGCTTCTCTTCTCAATCAACAAAAATGTTTCACTGATGCTTTCTGTTGTTCACACAAGTTATTTCCTAGAATAGCCCTTAAATTTCCCTAAAGCACCTTTTCTTGATGATGTCTCTACACATATTATATCCCCTCTAGTAGAATAAAAATATCTTGAGAGCAACAATGTAATTTTTGCTCTTTGTGTCCCCAGTCTAGTTATTTGCACACAGTAGAAATTTAATAAAGGTTGAATTGGATTTGTCAATTATATCACACTCCTCTATTTACATCTTCCTTTGCCTGACCAAATTTTCCCTGGTCATATACTATGTTTCATACATGTAAGATATGAGGATTAAATTGTTAAATATGGGTAAGTGTAATGGGAATGGGAATTTCAAGATCTTCCCTGCCCCTTAATAGGCTGAATGTAATTCACTGGAGCCTGTAGTGGGAGGGGTTTGCTGAATGGGTAGAGCAGACAGTAAAGGAAGCTGAGAGTCAGAGCAGTTAGACAGAGGGAGGAGAGAGGACACAGGCAAAGAGACAGCTAGGCTTGTGAGAGTTTGTGGGAAAACTTTGGGATGATTTTGTTCTCTGTAGTGTTATTGTGTATACATTTTTTTTTGTTGCTATGATGAATTTGGTTTTCTGGTTTTGGGATTTGGCTCTCTGGTATCTGAATAAATGTTTTGCTTCTGTCCTCTATATGGAGAGACTGTTATATTTTGTGATTCAAAACTTTGCTGGTATATTCATAGTTGCTGTAGGTGCTATGAATATTGTGTTGGTGCTACAGTAAGGTTGACATGTTTCATTCACTGGCTAGTGACTAACATGTTTAGAAAGCCAGCAGTTCCAAGAATAAAGCTCACATCAGCTATTTAGATAATATTGATGCTTCCTGGCTAATATGAACTAATTTTCCCCCATAGACATTATGAGATTTTTCAGTTAATGTTATTATTTGTCAATTCTAGGCTTCAGAGACAACATTATTGGAAACCTGCTTCGTGATAGCAGTGAAATGATTTGTCAGTTGCACTCCTTTGAAATCCCAAAATGTGAGCCTGACAAGCAAATGTTGATTCCCACAATCAACACCAACCAATTTAGCTAAGGAAAAGGTGATTTGTCATTAGTAAGTAGATTTCCTTATCAAATAAAGCTACACAGTGAAGTAGTTATTTTCATTCCCCTGCCCCTCCCCATTTTCTATTCGCTTCTGAGTTTGGCTTTCCCCTTGCTAAAGGAAAATCACAGTAGGATATTTAAATATAAACTGAAAACAAAAAGTATTTTCTAACTTGTCTAAGCATGTTTTTTGGCCCTTATAATTAAAGAGATCATAGTTAAGTGTCCTTTGTATGTCAAGGTAGGTCAGTTCTTTCTCTTGATGACAATAATTTTCCTCAAGTGGTCAAGTTTGTTTCTTCTCTAGAGAGATGGGCACAAAATTCAAGTTTCCCCACAAATCACTGGGCAAATATCTTGCCCTGCAGGGTGATCTGATTCTCAATACAATTAGAGAAATAAAACAATAGAATAAGACCTCAACTCCTTTTACATGCTGTCTTCCCTCATATAAGTTCCTTGAAGTCAGGGATTGCTTTTCTTTTCATTATATTTGTATCACCATACTAAGTGTTTAGTGCTTATTAACTGACTGATTACTGAATAATCACAACATTTCTTTTTGGTTTTTTGTTTTGGGGGGGAGTTGCCTTTTCTTGGGGGGGGGGAGGCAGGGCAATTGGGGTTAAGTGACTTGCCCAAGGTCACAGAACTAACAAGTGTTAAGTGTCTGATGTTGGATTTGAACTCAAGTCCTCCTGACTCCAGGGCTGGTGTTCCCCACCTCATATGATATTTCCCTTCAGCAAATGACTCAAGGGGGAATCATAATTTCATCAGTAGGTGCAATACAATTACATTACTTATTTTTTAACTTTACCAATTAAAATGTGATGGTTCTCCTTTGGTGTGGAGAATAAAGACATAGAAAAAAGCTTAAGAGGGGGAAAAAAGAATCCAACTAAATAAAGTTCTTCAATGATAAAAATAATTTTCACAAGGAAAGAAAAAAATTTCAATTATGTGGGAAGCCCAAATGCTTTTTTTTCAGTGATTTAAACTCTCATTATTACGAATCCTGACTCACACAAATGCTTGACTAATTTGGTAGTCATAAACTTAAAATGCAAACTCAAAGCAGGGCCATTTTCAGTAAAAGTTATTACATATATTAAAATTATAACACCCCCACATCTCTATTTAAGGAAGTCATATGTATCAATATAAATAAATCTTTCCTTCAGAGAGAATTGGCCTATTTTGATTTACCATTCCCCATAAAATGCTTTGCATATTAAAATAGGAAACAGTTTGTGTGTGTGCATGTATACACACAGATATATATATATATATATATACATACACACACACAATATGTTTTACAAACAGAATGCTTAAATTGTATGTCTCCAAATTCTAAGGAAACAAATCTTCACAGAATTTCTGCTACCCCTCATCTAGTATGAAATGACAAGTAGTTGGCATAGGGAAGGGAAGAGAAAATTGTTGTCCTCTCTTATTATTCCATCTTTCATATTTCTCCACTACATAGTCTCACTATTATGCAACAGGTAGAAGGGATGGGATACCTGCCACAAGCAGATATTTATTGCTTGTTTATTGATTGGTAATATATTTTTATGTCAAAAGCAACGTTTTTTCAACTTTTGAGCAATGTAACCATGAAAGGTAGATGAGAAATAAGAAGGATGGAAACATGAAAGAAGATCAAGTCAAGATAGTTTCAAAGGCCATGGGTCTTAAATCCTATAGGGGACTTTGGGGAGCAGAATCAAGATGGCAGAGTGAAGAAAGTACTCATCTGAGCTCTTCTAACATTCTTCTCCAAACAACTTCCAACATTTAAAATCCAATTCTGGAGTGGCAGAGCCAACAAACGTTCGGAGTGAGACATTCTTCCAGCCCAAAGCAATATAAGAGGTCAGAAAGAGAGATCTGTAACACAGGGGTGGGGCATGAAACACCAATGATGGAAGTAGCTGGTAGCGACAGAAGTAGAAGCAACTTAGGGAGCTCTCAAGCCAGAGATGGTAAGAGGACCAAGCAAGTGACCAAAAAGAGATGACAGGGAACCCCTGGGCCAGTACTGGATGCAGGATCAGATACTTTTTCACAACTCCATTGTCTGTACTTACTTTTGGTACATAGATCAAGCGCAGGAGGAGCACTCTCAGGGAAAAAAAAGCAAAAGTACTTACGGATGGTATTGCTTTCGGTCCCAATGGAGCAGGGGGCTTAAGGAGAGTATCAGTTGCCATCCCAAAACATCCGAGACCCTTCCTCAGTAAGGGTCAGAGTGCAGACAAGGAGAGCAATAACCACACCTCACTCCAGATCATACCACACCTTGGAAGCACAAAAAACTTCCAAAACCCTAGAACTAGCTCTGAAAACAGCAGTTCAAAAAAGCCTGAAGCTTGAGACTGCCCCTCCCCCCAACCTTAACATAAAGTTCAAAATAAAGGAAAAGGGTAGAAAAATTAGCAAACAACAACAACAAAGAACCTGACTTTAATTTACTATGAAGATCAAGACACAAACTCAGAAGATAATAAGAAAAAATAACTATAAGGAAAGCCTCAAAGAAAAAAATGTAAATTGGACACAAGCCCAACAAGAATTCCTAGAAGAGCTTAAAAAATTATTTTCAAAATCAAATGAGTGGTAGAGGAAAAATTCAATAAAGAAATGAAAGCAAAGGAAGAAAATTATGAAAAGATAAGCCATAGCTTAGTAAAAGAGGTACCAAAAGAATACTGAAGAAAATAACTCCTTAAAAAGCAGAATTAACCAAATGGAAAAAGATATACAAAAGTTCATTGAAGAAAATAATTCCATAAAAATTAGAATTCAGAAAGTAGAAACTAATGACTCTATAAGACCAAGAAAAAATAAAACAAAATAGAAATAAAAAAAATAGAAGAAAATGTGAAATATCTCATTGGACAAATAATTGAACTGGAAAATATTTCATAAAGAGATAATTTAAGAACTATTGGACTATCTAAAGTGAATTATCAAAGAAAGAGCTAGACATCATATTTCAAGAAATTAACAAGAAAAAAAAACACTCCAATATCCTAGAACCAGAGAGTAAAATAGACAATAAAAGAATCCCCTAAACAACACCTGAAAGAGATCCCAAAATTAAAACTCTCAGGAATATTACAGCCAAATTCTGGAAATCCCAGGTAAACAAAGAGAAATATTTCAATCATCCAGGAAGAAACTATTTGAATACCAGTAAGCAATAGTCAGGATCATACAACATTTAGCAGCTACCACATTAAAGAAGTGGAGGGGTTGGAATATGATATTCCAGAAGACAAACCAGTTGGGATTACAATGAAGAAGCTACCCAGCAAAACTGAATATAATGCTTCAAGGGTTGAAAAATGAAAGTGTAATGAAAGAGAGGACTTTCAAGCATTCCTGATGAAAAGATCAGAGCTGAATAAAAACCTTGATTTTAAAATATAAGACTCAAGAGAAGCATAAAAAGGTAAACATGAAAAAGAAATCATAAGGGACATGTAACTTCTAAGAACTTTATCATTATCAGGACAGTTATAAGGATTCTACTTAGAAAGAGGGTGTTTTTTTTATTGGGATGATGTGAAAAAATAGATAGGTGAGAAGAAGGGATGCCCTGGGAGAAGGGGGATGGGAAAGAAAGAATAGAGACAACTATCTAATATTAAAAAGGAGTGCAAGAAAGAGCTTTTACAGTGGAGGGGGAAAATGGGGGGGGGGGGGGGGGGGGGGGGGGGGGAGGAGCATTGCTTGAAATTCATTCATACCTAAATTGCTTCAAAAAGGGAACATTCATTTTTTAAATTTTGAGTTCCAAATTTTCTCCCTTCTGCCCTGCCTCTCTCCTACCTGAGACAGTAAGCAATTTGACATAGGTTATACTTCTATGCTTATGTAAAATATACTTCTATATTAGTCATATTGTGAAAGACACGGACCAATAAAAAACCAAACCACCTACAAAAAAGTAAATATTGGTATGCTTTGAAATGCATTCATACTCCACCAGTATGTGAATAGCATTTTTCATCAAAAGTCCTTTGTAATTGTCTAGGATCATCGTATTGTTGAGAAGAGCTAAGTCATTCACAGTTGATCATCATACAATATTGCTGTCACTGTAAAATGCTCTCCTGGTTCTGCTCAATTCACTTTGCATCAGTTCATGTAAGTCTTTCCAGGTTTTTCTGAAATCATCCTGTTCATCATTTCTTTTACCATAGAAGTATTCCATTACAATCATGTGCCACAACTTGTTCCCCAATTGATGGGCATCTTTATGGATTATTTCTTAAGTAGTCTGATGATATTAAGAAATGTGTGTAGCCTAGAAACATTCTAGAGAATGACTTCTAAAGGTAACCAAAGCAGAATATAATCCAGGATCTTATGAGTTGATTCAAGAATGGAAAATGACACAACTAGTTAAAAATCAGAAAAAACACTTTTAAAAAGTATTTCTAGGTTAATAAACTGCCAGGAAGTTTGGAAGCAAGTGATTAGGATGGTATAACTGTATTTGAATCCTTTGCAATTGATAACTAGATTCCTTAAAACCAGAAGATTAACTATAGCATTTGTTTCCTCTAGTAAACTTTCAAGAGATGACCTAGCAGTTGCTAAAGAGATGGTATGTGTACTTGGATTCTGTTTCATTTCTCATGACCCAACATCTAGGCCAGAGCCTGGCAAACAAGAGATATTTAAATGCTCATTGAATGACTGAATGAATGACAAGTCAATCCAGTATCTTTACCAAGAAAACCCCAAAAGGGTTATGAAATATCAGACACTGACTAAAAAAAAATACCAAACAACAAAAAAAGATTGCTGATTTGTGTTCATCTTTTAATCTCACATTCAGATAATTTTTATCAATAAAATAATGAACTTTCCAAAATAAAATGTATAAAAAGCAAAACATCTGTTTTACAAGGATGGAATGATTCGTGGAATGGGAATTTATCTGTCACAGGAGATCATCTTATCTTACTTAGCTCCAAATGTCTTTCCTTCAACCTTTAGATTTAGTGTGAGCAATTTATAGTTAAGAAATGCTCAAAATTGGTCTTTCATTTAAAAAAATGCTTCTTCTAGAATCAAGGAATGCCTTCTGAATTTAATTCTCTTAAATACTTCCCATCTAATTATATAGCAGTTCTGCCATGAAAATAATTTGCAAAAACCAAATCTGCAAAAAACCAGAAAGGAGCTCTAAGAATATACTCCAATGGCTCATAAACTTTTTTATCTCAGAACCCCTTTAAACTCTTAAAAAATTATTAAGGACTCCAAAAAGCTTTTCTCTGTGTTATGCCTACTGAAATTTAGAATATTAGAATGTCAGTGTTATTATGAAAGTAGTTTTGACCTCAAGAACCCTCTAAAACTGTTTCAATGACCCCCAGGTGTGCCCAGACCACACTTTGAGAATGACTGCTCTATTTCAATAAGTATCCAAGGAAAATGACATTACATAAAATTCCAAGGAGCTGTCATTGAAGACAAATGAGAAGGGACAGGTGCAAACCTTAAGAGAGAAGGGAATACTTGAGAAAACCAATGACCTGACCTGCCTCAGCTCTGCTAAGATGTTGGTATTAATTTCCACAGCAGACTTTTGTTCTGAAGTCACACCTGTTTTGTTATGTCTAGTTAAGAAAAGGAAACTCAGTTAAATTCCTCTCCCTCTATGCTGGTTGTTTTGGGATATATGTGTGTGTGTGTACATATATACACATAAATATGTGTGTATATACATATATTTTGTATGTATATACATACATACATATTCATAAATGTTTATGGCATCTTCATGAGCATATTCTGGAAGATCTAAGACAAATATCCATAATTTATAGTTAGCATCAGGGCTTATAGAAAATTGAAACAAGTTTGTGTTGGAAAGAGTGATTTTCTCTAATCTCTATATTTTACAAATAAGGGAAAACTGTGGCCCAGAGACTGATGCATCTTGCCCAAGGTCACAGAACATCTCCTGACTCTTGCAAAGGACCAAGAAGGATACTCAGCAAAGGAGAGTTGGTGAACAGATGAAGGACAGGCCAGGTCCAAGAAGGAGCAAGGAGAAGGACCTAGAGAAATCAAAGGAAGCACCGCTATCATCCCCACTCTTTCACTGATTTTCAATCTCCGTCTCTAGTGGCTTGTTTCCTGCTGCCTACAAACATGCCCATGTGTGAGGTTAATGAAATGGGGAGATCTTTCCCGCCCATTAATAGGCCCATGTGACCTGCTTGGAGCTCCAGCCCAGTTGACTGCTGTGATGGAGCCTGAGTCACAGGGGGGAGGGGCTTGCTGAATGGGTAGAGCAGGAAGAGGGGGCTGGGAAACAAGCACGCATATTCCTAGTGGCTGCTGTGGGTATCCCATTGATGATACACTATGGCTCTCCTCACTTACCCTTCCTTTTCCACTATCATTCCATATATCTCCAGCCCTTTGGAGCCAAACTCTTGAAAGATCATCTACCACAGGTGCCTCCACTTTCTTCCCTCTTTACTCTCTTCTTAACTCCTTACAATCTGGCTTCCACCCTTTGAGCACAGGTGACCCTCAGGGCTCTGTCCTAGGTACTATTCTCATCTACCTGTATTTCCTCACCTGGTGATCAGCTCCCACGGATGTAATTATCAGCTCTGTGCTGATGATTCTCAAATCTACCTATCCTGCCCCAATTTTTCTTGTTGACTTCCAACCTTGCATCTTCAACTGCCTTTCAGACATCTAATACTTCTGAACATCCAATAAACACCTTAAATTCAAGACGTCCAAAACAGAGTTCATTATCTTCTCTCTTAAATTCCACCCACTCCCCAAACTAACTTCCCTATTATTGTAGAGGCATCATCCTCCCAGTCTCTCAGGCTCACAACCTAGAAGTTATCCAAGATGTTGCCAATACCCCCTTATTTCCTCTGACCCTGCCATGTCTGCTCCTCATGATTGGATTATTGCAATAGCCTGCTGGTGGATGTTCCTGTATCAAGTGTCTCCCCACTCCAATCTAACCTCCGTGCAGTCACTAAAGTGATTTACCTAAATTGTAGGTCCCTCATGTCATCCCCTTCCTATTACTTTCAGGATCAAATGCAAAATGCTCTGTTTGGCATTCAAAGTTCTTTATGACCTAGCCCCTTCCTCCCTTTCCAGGATCCTTACACCTTTCTCCCCTACATGTACCCTTTGATCCAGTGACACTGGCCTTCTAGCTAGTCCATGAACAAGACATTTGATCTCTGATCTCTGGGCATTTTCTCTCATGTCCCCCATTCCTAGAATTCTTTCCCTCTTCTGCTCCAACTACTGACATCTCTGGCTTCCTTTAGAGTCTCAACTAAAATTCCACTTTCCACAAAAAGCCTTCCCTGGCCCCTCTAATTCTAGTGCCCTCCCTCTGTTTATTATTTCTTATTTATCCTGTGTATACACACACACACATACATACATGTGTATACATACACAATATATATGTATGTATGTCTGTGTGTACGTATATATAAATACACACACATTTGTTTACATATTATCTCCCTCATTAGATTGTAAGTTCCTTCAGTACACAGGCTCTGCCTGGCACACTGGTGCCTAATAAATGCTTATTGATTGAGGAAGGGAAAATGCTAACTGTAGAGATTGAGAGGAGAGAAAAATGTGGTATTGAAATTGTAAAAAAAAAAGTTTTCCAAAGATCAGATGGTAAAAGAAAGAAAAATTAAGTATCACTACTTTTCAATGAGTTCCTAGCTCTCTAAATGGCACAAAGAATCACATTAAGCCTTCTCCAAATGCTTTGACATTACATGGGCATCAAAAAAGTCAACTTCCTAGTTATGTCCTATTTATCTGTACCCTATAGGAACAGACTTCCTAGAATTTCTAAAACAAGAAACCAAGTTTGATTTTCTATTTGAATGTATTAGAATGTGTACATGTTGTTTCCCTAACGAAAGTTAAGGTCCTTGAGGGAAGGAAAGGTCTTTTCAGGTTTGCTTTTGTATCCCCTAAACCTGTGGCTAATACATAGTAAGCACCTAAACCATTTTTTCTCTCCTCTACTTAGAGCAGATAAGGAAGTGGTGGTGAAGCATCTGCCCAGGGAAATGATCCAACTAGAAAACTAATTCCTTAATTTTTTAGATTATTTCTCAGAACAGTGAATACCACAATGCTTTGCACACAGTAGATATTGGATAAAAAGTTCATTGTTTATTTGAGTAGGATGGAATGGTTATCCTCTGCTTGCCATGAGAAACAGAAAATACATACTAGCTGAGAGCTTATAGCCTGAGAGAAAATCCATTCTTTCTTTGGTGACATGGTTAGAAATCAATTCAATTGAATTTTTTAAATATGTATTAAGTGCTCATTCGACATAGGCTATTCTGTTGGTACTGGAGACTCAGGGCAGCTAGGTGGTGCTGTGGATAGAGTGCCAGGCCTGGAGTCAGGAAGACTCATCTTCCTGAATTGAAATCTGACCTCAGATACTTACTAGCTGTGTGACCCTGGGCAAGTCACTTAACCCTGTTTGCCTCAGCTTCCTCATCTGTAAAATGCAGTGGAGAAGAAAATGGCAAAGCACTCCAATGTCTTTGCCAAGAAAACCCCCAAACAGGGTCACAAAGAATCATACCCAACCGAAACAGTTGAACAACAACAAACTGGAGAGTCAAAGGTCAAAACTGCCAAAGCTCACTTCTTCATGGAGCTTAGTCTAACAGAAGGCAAACTGGTAATGAGCAAAGCAAAAGCTAGCAACCGCAAAGAGTCAAGGCACAGAAAGCCATAAATGGCTACTAAAAAAGAAAAACAAATTTGAAAGACTGAAGAATTTGGATCAATGTCTCACCCAACTGTGGTTCCAGAGAAGCATGCCAACCACCTCCTGAAAGAGAAGTAAAGGATCCAAGAAACCGGATAACACATTGATTCTTAAATAGACAATTTGAGGGTTTGTTTTGCTTGACTACATAATTTTGTGGCCAAGGTTTTGTTTTATTTCCCTTGTGTTCAGGGGCGGACAGCTGGAAGGAAAGGGGAGTAGGAATAGGATTTCTCTTCTGCCCAGATCAGAAGAGAACAGAATTAAGGCCAGAAAGAATCATAGACAAACTGAATACCTTTGAAAGCTACATCTTAGTTACTTTTCCTTGAAGAAAAAAAAAAGAAAGACCTGCATAATATTCAGAGTTTTATGCACAATCTTCTCCTATTGCACAATGTATATGGAAATGCTCATTTAGTGTTTAACAAGTTCAGGAAAAGAGTAAGACTACCATGAAGGCCTGGGAAAGTAATACAGGTAAGAAAAGAAAAAGATGATCATCAAGGAAGAAAAGGGAAAACCAGAATTAAACTTTAACTGTTACTAATCATGGCTCAGTATGAGAAAGATGTCACATGATTTATAGCATTTGTACTTATTTAAATCTTGCTTGATAATGACAGTTTTGTTTATGCTCAGTACATAGTGACCAATTAAATATCTGTGCTGTTATTTTAAGTTACTATTGAAAAAGCACTCTCAGTTATTCAAGTCTGGGGAAAACCTGACCGAATAGTGTACTCAGCCATAACCAAGAGCTGTCAAGTGAAAGACATGGAAGGGGCCTTGGGAGTTGGGAGGAGGAATTTCATCATCTAGTCTACTTCCTCGTTGAACCACACTGGCAGACCCAGGATGGCTGCTAGCACAGGTTCTTAGATCTGCTTTACTAGGAAAGGGGTCAACAATCTTTTTAAATCATATTCACTTGTTCAGGGGAAAAGTCAGCACCATGAACTTCAGAGAAAATACAAGCAGAGAAATAAAGACCAACAGACAGGTTTCTGACTGCCTGAATCAACTATATACTTTACATACAGCCCTGGATGGAGAAAGCCTTTACATCTGAGCTCTGAACATATGGCCACTTAGAATTTTGACCAGAGAATCACAAGATGCTTCTCATAAGTGAGCCCCCAAAGCAAAATACCAACTCAGAGTATATATACACTTCACGACTCAGTGCCTAATTAGAAATTAGCAAAAGGTGTGAAAGCCTTCTTACAAGCAAGCCTCCCCTAAACGAGCTTCCTTTAATGGGCTCCACGTGAAGGGTGGGGAAGATCTTACATCCCATTAAGGTCATTCACAAGAGGAAACGCAGGCCCAGAGAGGACTATCAATCAATTAGTGAACAACTATTAAGTGCTAGGCACTGTGCTAAGCCCTGAGGACACAAAAAGAAATAAAAATGCAGTCCTTTCCCTCAAGGAGCTTACAATCTAATGAAGAAGACAGCGTGGAAACAAATATATACAAAGGAAGCTAAGAAAGTACCATACAAGTAGGAAATAATTAACAACAGAAAGCACTAGAATCTAAGAGATGTTAGGGAAGGCTTCCTGTAAAGGTGGGTTCAAAGGACTTGCCCAAAGTCACACCTACAGTAAGTGGCAATTCAAGGCAAGATCCTTTGATTCTGAATCCAGTGCTGAATTGTACCACACTTGCTGAAAAAGGCCAAGGTCTCCCACTGTATCCTGGGCCATTGCCAGTCATCTTGACTTATGTCTTGCAATTGGATTCCAATGACTCTGGAAGAAAGTGAGGCTGATGACTCTGCCTCACTTAAATCTAATTCACTTGCAAGTCAAGACATCACCCTCTTGATGTCACTGGTTCTCTTTGAGATGGAAAGAACAACAACACTGTTTCCAAATTCTTATTGATCTCTACTGTCTTTGAATTGAAATAACCCCTCCCAATTACTGGAAGAAAGGAGTTAACAATATGTTGATAGTGCTATATTTCAAAGTAAATTTATTATTATAATTATTGCAACACATAGTCTTTAGAACCCACTCCCAGTAGGAAAGCCACCCTGAGCTGGAGAAGTAGGGGCGCACAATTACTATTGACCCTCAGGTATGTCTGTCACCTTAACTAATCTAAAAACAGAGCTAGGGTTAGATCCACCTGAAAACTCCAATTCAGAAACAGCAAGTGAGTCTGAGATTAAGAACGATGCAGTAACGAAGCCGAGATTCAAACAGGCCTGGATCGACCAAGGTTACCTAGCAACCCTAAGTCTACATGCTATAGATGAAAGAAGTCACTAGAACCATCACAGACCAAACTGGCCAAAAGATCTACCTAATAGAGCCTCTTTATGGAAACCTGCAGAAGAGTGATGTATCAATGCAAGGAAGAGATCGCCTTCCAAGGTGCCACTGTTGGGGAACACCCAAAAAGATTGGTTGGGTAGGTGGGGCAGGAGGGGCCTTTATTGTTCTTTAGGCCAGGGGATCTGCATGAGCAATCCCATAGCTGGGCTAGACTTGGGATAGGGAAAGATTTGAGGGAATGTTTTGAAACCAGATTGAGGGAAACCTAGAATATGATTAGCCCCCAACTAAAAACAAGCAAGCTTCTTGGGGTGGAGAGTAAAGATAGATACCCACAACTGGGCAGGTTCCAAGCAGTTTGTCATGGGAAACAACTCCTGAGTCATTCAGTGCTCATAAGGTGACATAAGTATAGTCACTTATCTGAGTTTCCACCTGGCCAACTAGGGAATGGGCATGCAAATTATGGCCACCTGGTGCGTTAAAGCATTGAGTCATAGGACAGCTCTCCTGGCACCACATTTTTAAGCACCCAAGGATTTCTGCAGGGAACCACAGCTGTCTTCCCTATTGTCACATTGCAAAAAAGAGCAGAATCACTCCAAGATTTGATCAATGAAGGTCAACATTCACTTACCATAGATCAAAAGGTAAAAAGGGCATAAATTAAGGACTGTCACTTGCCTAATTAAATAAAGTGATCCTGGAGTATTAATCTTTCACAATGTTTAAGTGACTTACCTGAAAATGAGAGCTACTTAACAAAGCCCCAAAACCTTCAGGAGGTAGTTTGGGGACCAGAAAAGAATCATTTCTTGCTAGAAATTTTGAGTTGGGAGATACTTTCCTAAGTTATATCCAAGAGTCAGAATAAAGTAGACCCTATAATAACTGAGCTGAGAACAATGGATACAAAGGATTGGGCTGAGTTGACAGACAAAACTGAAGCATGGCATACTTGTATACCCTAATAAAGGACCACAGATTTGGAGTGAGAAGGAACTTTATATCATCTTATGTACCCTCAGCATTTTGGGCAGGAAGGAATTCAAGATTAGCCTGAGCATCCTGTATTTGGTATTGAGGACTAGAATTATTCACCATCTGTATTGCTGTGCCTATTATATCTATTTCTATAAGATCCACCTTTCCATATGTATTCCCTTATAGTGTTTCTCACATCTAAGTATTTGGAATACTCTTTGGCAGAAGGGATGGTGAATGTGGGTATACAGGAAACCACTATACTCTTCTTGGTGGCATGATTGCATTTAGGCAATCTGCAAAAATTAGGAGGACTGGTGCCAATGAAATCCCAGCAGATGGTACTCACTAGTTAGGTAAAGTCCCGACTGGTAGAAAACAAAGCATTGGTACTGGGGATGCCACTAATAACTAGGAATGAGCTTTCATTTCTGACATCAAGTTGTGGCGCCACAAATTGCTTACAACTCAGAATAAAAGGGATTTTTAGATCACCCATGTTTGAAAATTATTCCCGTATAAGTCTTTCTCTATTTACATGGAAATAAGCAAGTTGAGAATAATTGGGATAGCAAGAGGAATTTCCTCTTCCCTTCTCCTTTTCTACTAATTGTATTATTAAATCCAGGTAGAAGGACAGGATATAAATTCTCTATTAAGGGTGTATATTGATCTAAAAAGCTCTAGTCTAACAGTAAGGCCAGTGGGTACCATCAATCCAATCAACCAATCCAAAGGAAGGACCATGTTATTTTCTCACCCACAGTCATTCCCAAATAGAGAGTGAAAGAAAAATAGACTCTAGGATTTGGTAAATGAAGGTCATCCAAAATAGCTCCCAGGAAGATATAAGATAATACAAAGATAGACTGGCAAGAGAAGCTGGCAAGACAGAAGGAATATGAGCAGGAAGAAAGAAGTTTAAAAAAAAGGTATGAAGTAGATGATAATTGGATTTTTACTTGAGACTGCCCTACTTTAGGAGCCAACCCCTTATCCCACCCCCAAACTCCCAATCAGCTAAAGGAAGCTTTTCTTTGTATTGAGGGTTGGCAGCAACCTCCTAATTGCCAAAGGCAGGTGAGAAAAGCAACGTTATGTTATAGAAAGCCTGGGTATAGGTGTGTAAAGCCTCACTCAGAAACCCTGACCTCAGCAAATAGGCAGTTAGCCAGAAGTGTTACCAATAAAAATAAAAGAGAACTGAAGATCTTGTTTTCAGCAAGTCTGATACAAGGACTCTTATAATAATCACCAGAGGGATCTGGGAAGACTTATGTGAACTCACGTGAAGTGAACAGAACCAGGAGAGAACACTGTACACAGTAATAGCAACACTGTACAATGATCAACTGTGAGTGAGTTAGCTATCCTCAGCAATACAATAATCCAAGACAGTTTCAAAAGACTCATGATGAATAATGTTGTCACTCCAGAGAGAGAATGGATGAAGTCACTGAAGACTGAAGCATATTGTTTTTCACTTTATTTTTCTTGCTTTTTTGGAGGCAGGCAATGTAGCTAATAGAGAAATGTTCTGCATGACTTTATATGTACAATGGGTATTAGATTTCTTGCCTTCTCAAGGGGTAGGGCAGTAGGTGGAGGGAGGGAGAGAATTTGAAACTTCAAATTAAAAAATGAATGTTAAAAAATAAATAAATTATCACCAGAGGGTGGTCTAAAGCAGTGATTTTGCCAATGCAAAATACCCCTGAGAAAAGCACAGGCTGATCTTCCTATCAGAATGGCACAACTCCATTTTCTAGATTATTGGTGAAAATTAAGAGTTCATTAAAAATCTGGAAGGAAGGCTTCAAAGTGGAAGAAATAAAGATAAACGAGCTGAAGGAGGTGGAGAATCTTAAGAGGTGTTATAAGGTTATGGAGGTGGGGAGAACAATGTAACACAGGGAATAAAAGGAAGAAGGAAGACCCCTTCATAAAGCTATGTCATTAAATAGACACAAAGCTTTTATTACAGACAGTAGAGCTCAACCCTCCAAGGAAGCAGCAGTATTTTTGTCCTCCATGATGGTGTGGATCCACAGGAGCCCCAGAAGAGAGGTCACTATGATACCCTCCTGAGAAATTCCAAAGCAATGATCTGTTGATCAACAGAAAGATTTATTGTCTTTTTGGAAGCATGAATATAGGTTGAGATAGAGAGCCCCCAGAGGTTTTCCAAACCAGAGAACCACTATGTAGTTTTGGTGACTCATGTTGGGACAAATGGCAGTATTAGAAGGAACCTAGAAAGGTCTTTAGGGGTTTATCAAGTCTTGGGTGAGAAACAGAAAACCTTAAGGGCACAGGTGGAATTTTCCTAAAAACTACAGCAGAACTAAAAGTAGAATGAAAGGAAACTAGGTAACACAGAGGACAGAGATCCCAGACTTGAAGTCAGGAAGACTCCAAGGGTCTCAGATACTTACTAGCTGTATGACCCTGGGCAAGTCACTTAAACCTGTTTCTCTCAGTTTCTTCATCTGTAAAATGTGCTGGAGAAGGAAATGGCAAACCACTCCTGTATCTTTGCCAAGAAATCCCAAATAGGGTCACAAAGAGTAGGACATAACTAAAAAAATGACTAAACAATAAAAAATAGAATGGATTTTATTGAGAGGTAGTGGGTTCCTTCTCACTAGAGACAAAGTAGAGATCATACAACCACTTTTCAAGGATGGGGAAGAGGAAATTCCTGGTAAGGTATGAGTAAGGATGGTCTCTCAGGTTTCCCTCTGGAGATCATAAAATGAAGGAATTTTCACATGCCTGGGTGAACAAAATGGCCCTAGGAAAATAGTTTCAGATAATGCTAAAGGAGCTTCTCTATGGATGGGGCATAAGAACAGAAGAATGGACTTTCTACAAGGAAGACACCTGCAAGAAAAAATTAGGCAAGCTTTATAACTTAGTAAAAGTCATCTCCTGTGTTCTTCAGAGAGGAGCTTAGCATATGCCTGAGTACATTGGACTAGATGGCTTCTGAGAAGCCTTCTGCTTATAAATGTATAACCCTATGTATATCTTTCACATAGTAATATGGTAAATGTTAATATTTTACAATCACTATACACGGAGTTATCATGACTTGTTTTGAATTAGGAATAAAAGAATCAAGCTTTTACTTTATATAATTTAGTTATAAATGAATCACATATATTTACATACAAAATATATACCTTATATAATTGTAAATAATTTGAAGTTTCTGTTTTTATGTGTGATTTAGTATTGTTTCTTTGTTTTTATTGAGAATGTTCATAAAAATTAATTCTTAAAGGAATTAAAAGACTTTCCCCAAAGGAAAGAGCACCTTTCAAATTCTCTCTCTCAAACACACACACACACACACACACACAGTTAAACATTGTTTCCAAGTGGGGAAAAGTACACCAGAAAAAGTAGTTTTTGAGCCTAAGTGATGCCCTGAGAACAATGTGTGTGGAATGAATACCGCTTTACCACATACAAAGTTTTTAAACAAAGGATGTTAACAGATAACATCATGTCCAAGAAATTCTCAATGAGGATTCCAGATTCCAGGATCTGGAGCTGACACAACTGCTCAGCACAAGAAATGAAAACAAAGTTTAAGAAAAATATCTATCGGAAGAACGCACTGTTTTTGACAGTCAGAATGTAGAACTTGTGTAGAAAACCTCTGAGGAAAGAGATCTGGAGAGAAAAAAAAATCACCTGATAAAGCAAACTGGATTTCAGTTCTTATCTGGATTTCTCAGGACCCTTTAAAAAATTGTTTATGCTCATTAAAAATCAAAAACATTTCTACAAATGAGAATTCCAGCTACAAATTATATAATACTTTAGATAAAATATTATTAGTTTTAAAAGAAGATATAAATAGCTCACAATCAGGCCATGAAGGGTTTCCATCTGATCTGCTTACCAATATTCAAGGGATGTAAGTTTACTGCTGGGTACTGCAGAAAGAGATCTGGCCAAGGCACAGGTGCCTAGTGAATGTTATCATTCAGTCGTTTCTAGTCACCTGCAACTTTTGATGACCCCATTTGTGGTTTTCCTGGCAAAGATACTGGAGTGGTTTTGCCATTTCCTTCTCTAGCTCATTTTCAGATGGGAAAACTGAGGCAAACAGGGTTAAGTGACTTGCCCAGGGTCACATGCTAGTACATGTCTTGGATTGCACGTGAACTCAGGTCTTCCTGACTTCAGGCATCTAGGTGACACAATAGATAGAGCACCAGCCCTGAAGTCAAGAGGACCTGGGTTCAAATTTGTTCCCCAGACACATACTAGCTGTGTGACCCTGGGCAAGTCACTTAACCCTGATGACTCAGTTTCCTCTTCTATAAAATGAGCTGGAGAAGGAAATGGCAAACCACTCCAGTATCTTTGCCAAGAAAACCACAAATGGGGTCATCAAAAGTCTTATGTGACTGGAAGGACTCAACAAAAACAAAGCTTCCTGCCTTCAGGTGTGGCGCTCTGTGCACAGCACCACCTATATCCATCTGTTATACAAGCCAGGAACCATTCTTACCTTGCATGAAGGGAGCCCATCCCCATAAGTACAAACCGTTTACTTCCCACAAAAGAGAAATAAAGGAACAGCTGCTACCTTTCTTTCTTGTGGAAATCCCTCATCATTTAAATAGCATATGCTCTATCACTAAATTATTTTGGAGGTTTAAATATAAACAGTTCAAGAGATGCACGTGTTTATGATTTTGAAAAGTTTACATGGATGAACTCATAGAAATCACTTAAAAATTAGGAATCAGAAGACAGGGTTTTGAAATTGGAAATAAGAAACCTGGATTTAACAATCCCTGGTCCAACATTTACTATGGATATGACAATGGCCAGGTCAAGTTTGACTCTGAGGCTCATCTGCAAAATGGAGAAACTGATGTTTGTACTACCTTCCTTGTGGGTTTGTTATGAGGGAAGTTTTTCATTGGTTGAAAAAAAAATAAAATTTAATTTAAAATTTTTAAAAAGAAAAAGCATTGGATTTTGTTTTGTTTTGTTTTGTTTGCAGGGGGAAGGTAGGGCAATTGGAGTTAAGTGACTTGCCCAAGGTCACAGTTAGTTTTTTGTGTTAAGTGTCTGAGGATGGATTTGAATTCGACTCCAGGGCCAGTACTCTATCCACAGCGCCACCTAGCCACCCTGAAAGCACTGGATTTAGAATCAAAGGACCTGAATTCAAATTTTGACTCTGCCTGTTGCTTCTTCTTTAATTTTGAATATATCACTTAATCTCTTGGGTCTCAATTTTCTTATTTATAACATAAGAGGATTAGACTACAATTGTCTCTGGGGTCTCTTCTAATTTCAAATTCAATGATCTCTAGGAACTATAAAATTAACAAATCCATCCAACTTATCTCCTATTACAAGCAAATATTTTTCATCCTGTTCTCTGAATACTGTGCCCCTACAACATGAACCCAAATTTGGTCACTGTAGTTCAAAGAGATAATGGCCAGAATGTAACCATCAGATCATCAACATGAGTGCTTTTCCTGGCTGCTTCACTCTCTCCTTTATCTTTATCCTTTATTCCTTTATCATCCTATGACCTTGTCAAAGTGACATTGAAAAGTTATTTTACTAGTGACCAAAGAGAATGATTGCCTACATGAAGAGAATACAGAAAATGGAAAATAGGATCATAATTTTAGAACTGGAAGTGACCTCATTTTATTGATGAGGCAAGTGAAAGAGGGATTAAGGGATTTGCCCAGAGTCACATACTAGTAAGGACCTGAGGGGCGATCTGAACCCAAATATTCCTAATTCTAAACCCAATGCCCTATCCATTATGCCATGTTGCCTTCCTCTCAAGCTCAGGGGAATAGATCAGATCATGCATTGTTTAAGACTCTTCCTAAGAATATTCTAGTTACCATCATGAAATTTAAAAAAAAAAAACTGGCCTGAAAACTAGGAATACTCACTAGTTTTGTGACTTTGGGAAAGTAGTTTGATTATAGTTTTCTCATTTGTACAAGGACTTTAATGAAATTAAATGCAGAATGGTAGAATGGATAGAATAGTAGACATGGGATCATGGTAGAATGGACAGAATAGTGAACTTGGGATCATGGTAGAATGGATAGTGGGATCATAGTAGAATGGACAGAAAGATAGATTTGAGATCATGGTAGAATGGATAGAATAGTGGACTTGGAGTAATGAAGATCTTGGTTCATAGTATGATATGACCATGGACAGGCCACTTAACCTATTCTGTCCTCAATTTCTTCATCTGACAAGTAGGTATTGTAATGAATACAGCACTGGACTTAGAGCCAAGAGGACCTGCATTTAAAGCTTGCCTCAAACACTCACTAGTTGTGTAACCCTGGGTAAATCATCTAATATGTCTCAGTCTCAGTTTTCTGATTTATAAAATGGAGCTAATAATAGTACCTGTCTCCCAGTATTGTGGTGAAGATCAAATGAGATGATACACATAAAATGCATTACAAACTCTAAAGAGGTATGTAAACACTAGCTATTATTCTCATCAGTAAAATGGGAACAATGCATGTAGTACCTACTTAATGGGTTACAAAGCCCAAATGCAATAATGGGTAAGTCCTTTGTAAACTTTAATGCACTAAATAAATATCAGTTAATAATAATGTCAATTACTCAGTTGAAGAATAAAGAGTACACAGAATAGGATTATTAGTTCTAACAAAATTATTCCCTCTAAAAAGAAAACTGCCCTAGACAAAACAATAACAAAATCCATTTGGATGGAGAAAAATGTCTAGAAGATCAAGGGAAATGATGAAAACAAGTGGGAATGAAGAGGACAATAGCACTTTCAACCTCAAATTATGCTGTAAAGAAATTTTCATCAAAAGTCTTTGGGACTATTTTGGTCCTGGTTAAAAATAGAAAAAAGATTAGAAAAAGATAGATCAAAAACAACTGAGCTCAATAACTCTCATGTTCCATAAACCCTCAAACCCTGAAGATATAACTCCCTATTTGAAAAAAATTCCTGCGAAAACTAGAAAGAGGTTTGGCAGAAGTTATGTTTAGATCGATATTTGCACCATTCATATCATATAAGATCAGTGTGGATACATGACCACAAATTAAATTTTATGCCACAAAACCAAAAAAACTAAAAGAGACCTAATTGAGGTAGTTTTTAATAGTTCTGGCTGGGGGACTGGAGGAAGAATTTTTAGGTGAGCAAAGGATAGAGGTGATCACAAAAGCTCAAATAGTGAATTTGGATGACAAGAAAATGATTATATAAACGTAAACCTAAGAACAATAATAGCAACAACAAAACATCTAAACTGAACTCTAGAGTTATAAATGCCACGCCTGGCATCAAAGAAGCAATATGAGAATATGCTTCCCCTCCTTTCTTTGCGGACGTAGAAGACTATGGAGGTAACATATCACATGTGCTTTCACACTCGATTGATGAGTTGGTTAGGTGTGTTGAATTGCTTCTTATTCCTGACTTTTAAAATTCTTTGTTATTAAGGGTGGGGGCTCAAAGAATGGGGTAAGAGAAGGCATATATTAAGAAATAAGACTGATGTAAAACAAGATGACTATAAACATTTTTTAAAAGAAAAATCTTGCCAAAGCCTCATGAAAAATATTCACAAAACAGCCACCTGTTTTGCAAGGAAGTTTACAATGTGAGACACCTGGGGGAATGGAATAAATAATATGTCATAAAACATCAGTGAGCCAGCATGCTGAAAATCATTCAGTTGGTGTGATTCACTACTAACTCAATGGACTCCCTAGAGTCTCATAAGAGGTAAGGCACTGCTTATTTCCTACCCTTTGTTATGCTCCTATAAGAGGTCAGCTTCCTAAAAGCTCTCAGACCCCCAGACATTAAAGATTTTCCATAATCATCCCCACACAGAGCATGAACTAAATAAGGAATAAATTTCATTCTTTCTTTGTCACTTAGGTAGTGGGTGAAGAAAAGAAAAGCTTTCCATGGATTGCAAAGATGGAGGAAATGTAAAGGTTATCTGGTCCAGCCACCTTTTTTTTTTTTTTTGCTTTTTGGAGGACAATTGGGGTTAAGTAACTTGCCCAAGGTCACACAGCTAGTTTTGTGTTGTGTCTGAGGCCGGATCCGAACTCAGGTCCTCCTGGCTCCAGGGCCAGCACTCTACTCACTGCGCCACCTACCCGCCCCCCAGCCACCTTATTTTGCAAATGAGGAAATGAAAGCCCAGAGAAGAGAAATGATTTAACCAAGGTCACACAGGTAAAGTTGTATTTGAACCCAGATATCAGGCCTTCAAATACTTGGGTCTTACCACAGACCCACTGTTCATAGAACAGGACATTACATAGCTCAATCCACATCAGAATAGATGAATCATTCCCAGTCCAAAGAATTGAAGGACCTATGAAGTGAGTTACTATGGAAAGATGCATTCCTAAGAAGCTGTACAAAGGAAAAAATTTCATAAATAAAATGTTCAGTGCATTTGGGAATTCAACACAGTTATCCCTTCTCCATTGTGACTCTACCCATCACGGTTTAGATTTATCCTGGGTTGGCATAAGAAATTAAATAGGAATTTGGGGGGAGTTTTTTTGAAGTTGCAGATGACATGGGAAGGCCTGCAGACAACCCAGAAAAAGTTTAGAAACTCAGAAATGTATAAAATATATGTATAGTATTATATAACATCAACCTATGTTATCATTTAATACCATAATAATTAAGGCTTCTTCTCTGGTACAAAAGAAAGGCCAAACAATTTTATGCAGATTTTCCAGATCACAGGGGCACCAAACCCCTAACCCCTACAATGTGGAAGGGCATAACATTATTTAAGAGAGCCCCAAAGAAGCCAGGTGGTCAACTGGATAGCATACCCAGCCTAAAGTGAGGAAGAACTAAATTCAAATATGGCTGTGGATACTTACTAGCTGTGTGACCCTGGGCAAGTCACTTAACCCTGTTTGACTCAGGGATAATGATAGCACCTAATTCCCAGGGTTATTTATTGTAAGGCCCCAATAAGGTAATATTTGTAAAGCACTTAGCACAGTGCTTGGCATACAGTAGGTGCTTAATAAATGGTTTTTTTTTCTTCCCTGCCAAAGGTAGAACCCTTTGGTAATATGAATACAGATGATTTTGGCCTTCGGACACAATCAATTACCACATATCATACCTTAAATCTGATAACTATATGACAAAATCCTGACAGCACACAGAATACATCTTGAATATAGATATGCTATTATAGTCTTTACCTGTCCTAACACTAATGGAAGCTCTTGAATGATCAGGTAAGAGCGCTGAGAAATGAAGTATATACAGGCCTCTATCAGATCATGGTTTTGAGCAGAGTCTCAGGAAACAGGGACCAGATCATCTGTAACACCAAATAAAGTTGACCTCAATTTAAAAGTATGTTTCACCATAGCTTCCAAAAGAATTGAATTAACACATACCTCAGTTGTAAAATGAGAAACTTAACCATTCCATGTCACTAAACAAACTCTCAATGTAGGACAAGTTTCTATCAGTAAAAGATTATAAGGAAGAATCTAGTTTCTTTTTTTTTTTGCTTTTTGGAGGGCAGTTGGGGTTAAGTGACTTGCCCAAGGTCACAGGCTAGTATTTATGTTAAGTGTCTGAGGCCAGATTTGAACTCAGGTACTCCTGACTCCAGGGCCGGTACTCTATTCACTGTGCCACCTAGCCACCCCTAGGAATCCAGTTTCTTATTGTAGATGCCAATGCCTTCCTTCTGTTAATGATTTTCTATTTATCCTGCATGTAGTTTGCTTTGTATATATTTGTATATGTTGTCTCTTCCATTAGAGTGTGAGCTCCTTGAGGGCAGGGGCTTTTTGTCGCTTTTTGTATCCCTGGTGCTTAGCATAGTGCTCGGCACATAGTAGGTGTTTAATGAATGTTAACTGATTGATGACTGCCTCACCAGGAATGAAGCTAAACCCTAACAAATTAAAATGAAATTCTTAAAGAGTTCCTGGAACTCTATATCTGTGAGACTTTAGTGGAAAGGGTAGGATGGGAAAACCCTAGATTCATTCTCCATCATTCATTAATTGATGATATACATTGCTGACTGCCTTTATCATTTCCAAACCAATCACACTTGACTTTATTTGTTCATTGTAGTTAGGACATTTTGTGGGACAAATAATTGGAAGCCAATAAATAGAGCCGGGAAGAAAGCAAAGATTCTAAGAAATGGACAATGTGCTTGGAAGTCCAATACAGAGTAATGCTAGAAGCTATACTAGGCTCAACACCTGTTTTCCAGCCCTAGTCCCCAACAAAATTACCTTATTACAGCTACCTACAAAGAAATTTGATTTATGATTCCCAATCCAACCAGAAGCTATTCTAAGGATCCCATGCTGAGAAAAACTGCAATCCCATAGGGCTACTTGAAAGGAAGTTCATACCACCTCACCATAATAATTCTCATTTGTCCTCTCCCTACATGTTGAAACCCCATCAAAGTAAAAGTTAAATATGTTGATGGTAATTTTCATCCAAAGAGCACTCGGCTAAGCAAAACTCAAAGCCCTCGACATTCTCATATACAAGATTTTCTTTTTTTTAATAATAAATATAATAATATTATAATAATATATAAAATATATGAAAATGAATATAATAAAATCTTTTAATTTGATCTTGTATATTATTCATTGAATACATGAGGCTTATTTCCCATCTTCAACTAAGCAGTAAGCTGTATTTTCTTTACTCTCATTTTATCTACCTTCACCACTGTGTAGGTAGGAAGCTGAGATTTCTGGAAAAGACAGGAGGGTTAGGGGCGGCTAGGTGGCACAGTGAATAGAGCACCTGCCCTGGAGTCAGGAGGACCTGAGTTCAAATCTGACCTCAGACACTTAACACAAAACTAGCTGTGTGACCTTGGGCAAGTCACTTAACCCCAACTGACCTCCAAAAAGCAAAAAAAAAAAAAAAGACAGGAGGGTCAAACTGTAGGCTAATATCTCATCTTGTTGTTCAGTCATGTCTTACTCTCCCAAATGGGATTTTCTTGGCAAAGATCCTGGAGTGATTTGCCATTTCCTTTTCTAGATCATTTCACAAATGAAGAACTGAGTCAAACATGGTTAAAGGACTTGCTCAGGGTCACACATCTAATAAGTGTCTAAGGCCAGATTTGAACTAAGTCTTCCTGATTCCAGGCCCTTTACTCTATCCACTGTGCCACCTAATTCCTCTTGTTCTTCAGCTTAGACATGGGGGAGGTGGGGTCTGGCATGGCTGATCCTTATAAGAGGAAGTATCAGATCCGTTGGATTAATTGAAATACTTGACTTTAATTTTTTAATATTTAAGCAGACTAAAAAAATTATATATATATATATATATATATATATATGTATATATACATATATATGTATTTAAAGACTTCTCCCAAACAGTCTACAGTGTTACAATGCTATAAAAAAAATACCTACATTTCAGAATGCATCTTCTCAATCATCCCCTCACCCCAAAGTGCATTAATCCATAATTGTGTAGATTTTTACTTTGGACTATACATACTGTTGATGTGCACCCTTTCTAAATTGTGCATGCCCTTCAAGCAACTGCACACACAATTGTGACATGTTCAAAAATCACAGTCAAATGTTACATATTTAATGTGTTACTTGAGACAAAATTTTCTTAACTGGCTTGCCTAAAGTTCATTTTTCAATTGAAATTTATTTTAAAATGTCAAAATCTATTTTTAAAAACTTGTTTCTGTTATTATTTTTTGCATTTTGAGACAATAACTTTACAGTAAAGTTCTAGTGAGGCTCTGGACCTAAAGACTCCTCACATGACCAGCGAATTCTATTAAAGTAAGAATTATTCAATTTCTACTTTATTCAAAGTGAAAATGGCATATGTTCTCTATCCTTTCCAACACACAATACTATTTACCCCAACCTTCACACTTCCTTTCTTTGCCCATCTCTCCTGGGTTTTTTAATTTGCAGCATTTTACTCATCTCCTGGGTAGTTCCTAAGAGGGATGGATGTATCTGGTACGCAGGCACGGGCTGCATACATCATTTTGATAAGACTTTCCCTTCCAGTTCAGAGCTAAAAGAGCTCGGGGCCTGAGAACAGCTGGCTGCACGCCATCACTCTCCTCCCCTTCCCCATGATCAAAGGTTCCAGAATTGTCAAAACAAAGCATGGGACGACAATCTCATGTTGCACACAGCTCAACTTGGAGAAGTTACACAGCTCATTAGCTAGGGCCATGACAATACAGCTTTCTTCTTTTCAAATAAAATCCGTCAATGAGAATTTAAGATAACAAATGTTTTTATTTATTGAGTTTTTGCTACATTCTAGGCACTGTAGGGATTACTGGGAAGTACTCAAGTGGAGGACGAAATGAACACATCAAAATTCCTCCAATATAAGATTTAAATAACTGTTTCCAAAAAAAAAAAAAATGGAAGCGTCAACAAGCAGCATGCTATGGCTAAGAAAAAAAAAGGTATATTCATTCAGAATGGGGGTGGTCAAGGAAAGCTTGACTAAAGTCACACTTCTCTTAGGCACACTGAGCTCCTCTGTACTATGAGCCCTCTTTTTTTTTTGCTTTTTGGAGGGTAGGGCAATTGGGGCTAAGTGACTTGCCCAAGGTCACATGGCTAGTAAGTGTTAAGTATCTGAGGCTAGATTTGAACTCAGGTCATCCTGACTCCATCCTGACTTCTATTCACTGCACCACCCAGCCACCCTCTTTTCCCCAGAATGAGGCAACATATACTGATTTAGAGAACAGAAATGTGGGTAAAAAGAGCTTGTGTTAAATTTTCAGAATTTTGACGATCAGTCATCAGGTGATCATTAAGTAATAGGTTCCTAAATCTTTCACTTTTATGTTGTTATATTGTTTATCCATCATTTTCAAAAAGAACCATCATAATGATGTCATTCTATTCTAGAAGTAGAAGGGACCTCCCAGATCATCTAGACCATGTTCTTAATTTCTTTTTTTCCCTTACTTAATATTTTACTTTTCCCAATTAAATGTAAAAACAATTTTAATATTCTTTTTTTTAATTTGAGTTCCAAATTCTCTCCCTCCTCCCCTCATTGAGAAGGCAAACAATTTGACATAGATTGTACGTATGTAGTCAATACAAAACACATTTCCATGTAAATTATTCTGTGAAAGAAAACAGACCAAAAAGAAAAAAAAAGTTAAAAAAAATCTTAGATCTGCACTCTGGTTTTTACCAGTTCTTTCTCTGAAGATGGACACTGCCTTTCATTATAAGTCCTGCAGAATTGTCTTGGATCATTGTATTGCTGAGAACTACTAAGTCATTCAAAGTTAATCATCATGCAATATTGCTGTTACTGTGTACAATGTTCCGGTTCTGCTCATTTCACTTTGCATCAGTTGATGTAAGCCATGCCCTTAATTTCACACATGAGGAATCTGAGGTCCAGTGGAGATAAGTGACTTGTTCTAGGTCACGTAAGTAGTAAGCATCAGAGTCTAGATAGAAAGTGAAAACCTTTGACTCCAGAGCCACTGGACACCTTGTCGTCTCCCAAATACAACTAAGTTTTGCTTTTGCTTTTTTAGAGATACACTTAATTCAGGAGCTAGTTATTTCATCTGAATTATTGATTTCCCTCCATCTCTTCTTCTTCCTTCAGCTTCTTACCTAGAAGTTATGTGTCTACTCAAAGCATCATAGAAGACAGATAAGGAAAAAAAGTGAAAGTAAAATTCAAATCTATTCTTATAATTAGCTCTAATAGAACTTCTTGGCATGGGTGGGGGTATCTGTAAGAGGGGGAAGTTGTGATAAAAGCTAGTGTTTAAAATGAGGTTTGAAAATTATCTGCAGATTTGTGTTATGATGCTTTGCTTATCCAAATTTACCTCACTAAGTGACAAAGAGGAGGCTCAAACTCCAGAAAGAGAAAGGCAGAAATAGGGCTCAAAAGAGAGGCATTCAAACAGACCCCTCTTGGAATGACCAGATTTAGTGCTGGGAGATACCATAAAGATTAATCTGCTCCACCCCCTCTCATTTTACAGAAGAAGAAACTGAGATGTAGAGGAGGGGAAAGGACTTGACCAAGGTCACACTGATAGTAAATCTGACAGCTGCCAGTCCTGCTCTACAGGAAGAGAATTATCTTACATGCTCAAATGTTAATCTGACACTGGGTTAGTACCAACAGCTGCTTTTAAAACAAAAGGCCAAGTTCATGCTTTAAGAGGAGAGCAAGATTCTATCTATCATTTGTCACCCCATTTGAACACTTTTACTCTTTATAAAAGCATTACACAGAGTGTACCATGTTCCCTCGAGCCAGTAAATTTGATATTTAAGTCAAGAGGAAACAGAAAACAATAAAGAACACTGATGGGAAAGATAAACCGACGTAATTTCAGGAGATAGAGCACAATGCTGCCCTGGCTTTGACGTACATCACCCTTCACACCGCTTCATGTGACTGTTTATTCCACAAACACTAGCAAGCATGCCAGTTAATAATTGGGATGCTAATGTCTATTAAGATTTCAGTCTCGTGTGGACATTTAAAGCTTACTAGGTATCTATGTTTAATACTAACATCTTAAGATCAGAATGAACACTCCTTACCATTTACAGTTGCCCTCCTTCCTTCATCTATTCACTTTTTTTTTTTTTTGAGGCAATCAGGGTAAGTGGCTTGCCCAAGATCACACAGCTAGTGTCTGTGGCTGAATTTGAACTCAGGTGTTCCTGACTCCAAGGCTGGTGCTCTATCTACTACACCACCTAGTTGCCCCTATCTACTCATTCTTTAGGCAATTACTGAGTGCATACTATGATTAAGTTATAGTACTCGTTTCTGTGAAGAATAGACACTTACATTTAGAGAGCATTTATTCTTTCTAGATTAAATATGGTACCTCACATACCCCTAAGACACTCACATCCCAGTTAAAGTGGCCCACTGATCGATAGTCTCCCACACCCAGGACTTCATGTCCGGTATCTGTGTCTTTGCCAAAAGCTCTCTCCTCACACTCCTCTCCCCCACCTCTGACTCTTGGGACCCCAGCACCTTCCAAGCCCACCCTATACAGTCGGCCCCTGCTTCAATAGCCCTTCCTTGATTCCCTCAATGGTTGGTTCCCTCACCCCACTATATTTATTTTGTATGTAGTATGGTATTTACTTATCTGTGAACATCTTGCATCTTTCCAATATTGTAGAATGTAAGTTGTTTAAAGGCAGGTATGGCCTCACTTTTGCCCCAGGACAATGTCTCAAACACAGCAGACGCTTAATAAACGCTTAATTTTAAGACTTACCAAATTGTTTTCATAACGGTAACCCCATGAGGCAAACAGTATTATCATAATCTTGTAACAGATGGGGGAGAAAGATGTTCAGAATTAAGTGTCTTTATGCAGGTTATACAGAGTGAGAGTACTTCATACTGGGTCTTCCGATTCAAAGTTCAGAGAGCTGTCTACTATAATTATGTTACCATCCCTGCCCTGAAGAAACTTATATTCAACCACAGTAATACTGTTTTAAGAAAAAATTTGAGGGGTGGCTAGGTGGCACAGTGAATAGGGCACTGGCCCTGGAGGCAGGAGGATCTGAGTTCAAATCCAACCTTAGACAATTAACACTTACTAGCCATGTGACCTTGGGCAAGTCACTTAACCCCAATTGCCCTGCCTTCCCTGCTCCAAAAAAAAGAACAAGTTTGAGTGACTAAGTCATTTTGACTATTATAAATATCTAAATTAACTACAAAGGTGCTATGAAAGAATATACTATCTGTCTGCCTCAAGAGAAAGAAATGATAAACAGGTATGAATAGAATCATTATAACTTTACATACCTATTTGTATCTAATGGTAGCCACCTCTGGGGACAAGATGAGGTGGCAGGTGAAGGAAAAAAAGGGAGAAAAAATAGAAAAAAAATTTATTACACATTATTTTATACATATATATAATATATTTATAATATGTAAATGGAGGGGAGGCTAGGTGGCACAGTGAATAGAGCACCAGCCCTGGAGTCAGGAGGACCTGAGTTCAAATGTGACCTCCGACACTTAACACTTACTAGTCGTGTGACCTTGGGCAAGTCATTTAACCTCAATTGCCCTGCCTTCCCCCTCCAAAAAGCAAAAAGAAAAGATATATATAGATATATAGATATATATATATATATTATATATGTAAATGGAAGAGTAAGTTGTACATAATAGATTTTTGGTTTCATGTGCAATCTTTTTGTTATTATACTATTATGGAAATTCTTGTTTTATCCCATAAATTAAAAAAAAAGAAAAATTTTTTAAAAAGAAACTTACATTTAAAATATAGGAAATAAAATGTGCAGAAACGGATAATACAAGGAAACTTCCAAAGAATCACAAAACTTCACAGAAATTCTCAATCCTCTCATTTCACAGAAATTTTCAATCCTCTAACTATACTAAAATAAAGAAAAGGTAAATATAGGTCAACCCAATTCTCCATGAAATTAAGATTAAGAAGTATTAGATCTAACTTGGATTGTCAAGCTTAATTGACTAGGGAGCTGAGAAATGAGGAGCCCAGCAGGGCTCTACAACTAGTTTTAGGATGGAACCTTGGACAAGTCACCATATACTGAGGGCCTTTCCATCTGCGACATGGTGATACTTCTCCCTTCCTATCTCATGGAGACATGGCAAGAATGCAAGAGAATATGATGAACACAGAATCATTATAACATTTGGGGGGGAAATAAAAATAACCGAAATCCAAGTCACTGTTAAAGAAATAGGATGAAATGCTTTGTCTCCTAGGATGTTGGTACTCTCTTCACTGCAACACGCTGCCTGTCTCTCCTGGGTATACTGGGAAGTGATTAGAGGGAAAATCACTGTTTCTATCACTGATCTTTTACTCAAGAATCTCAAAAGTAATGAGATGAGAAAGCATCATGTGCAACATTGCCTTCCAGTCACCGCCATCTTCCACTCAACATCCTCTCTGCCTGCTACTAAATATTTCAACACCTATCTGAGTTCATTTAAAAATATGTCCTTGACCTAGATGTGATATGTTTGAAAGGGTTTATGACTTAGGGGTAAAAATAACACCATTCCATTTCTGAGAGCTAGTTTTAAAGATGTAAAGACAATGTTTATTCTAAGCCATGTTAGGAAGGCTAGGCAATTGATTTTGAAGCAAAGAAAAGGCTATACCTGGTTCTCTTCCCTTCCCTTCTTCCCTATTCCCCCTCCATAAAAAAAAGTAAAAACAAAAAAACAAAATACCTCTGCATAGCCTCCTGAAAACCATGTAGGCATGAATTTAATCTCATAAAAAGAGACATTCAAGTTGTTTTGTTTACAATGGAAATGAACACTTTGGCAAAGGCAGGGTTCTGGGTTACCATTCAAAGATGGCAACTCTTCAACCAAATGAGTTCTATGAACAGATGCCACTGTCTAGTGGTTAGATGGACAAATAAACTTTATTCCAAAATAATTTCTAAGAGAACAAAAGAGACCGGTTTTTTACTATTATAACAGAAAACAGGAATGTTTACCTTTGGGAAAGGTTTTTGGCTTGTTTAAATCATAGAAAAAAATGCCTTACAAGGGGAAGAAGGGTTCTCAAAGATAAAATGTCACTTTTAATTGAAGTTCCATTTAGAATGTACTGTTTATATAGTGTTTGTTTTGCACTGTTTAAGGCAATAAGTCAACAACACTATGATCTTAAAAGTAGTGAAAAAAACGTGCTGGTTCCCATAAGGCAGTTAGTTTACCCCGCTATCATTACACATTGACCACATTTTAAAATACAGATTAGAACTGTGAGACTGAATGGCTATATGTGTATGTGTGTATATACATATTTCTATGCATATATGTACATAAATATAACCATAAATAGGCAAGGAGCTTTAACCCTAGGCAAATTTTCACTTAATCTTTTCAGTGCCTCAGGCAACCAATTAAAATAATAGGTTGGACAGTAAGGGCTAAGGGTGGAGGGAATTCCTCATCCAGGGCTCCCTGCACAGAGAATATTATGAATCTGATTTTAAAATATTGTGTTATAAATAATACAGAGATATATTTATGTATTAATTAGAAATCAATTACATATGTAAATAATAGTATATTGATTCTTAAAAATCACAGGAGGCTTCTAGGATATTGAATAGGTTCTCTGTGAAGGAAATATGGAAATATATGGATGAGAATTACGGTGGATGACAATATACAAATGAGTTATAATTAGCACGGGTAGAATAAATACACACAGTAATGAATCTATGATCTTTGCATGTGGCAATAACACATTATTTACAAAACTCTGTATGTTAGGAGTAAAATTTAGCCCCAAGATGAAGACATTAAAGGTTCCAATGCAGTCTTTTAATAGACAAATTCAATTGTGGTACAAAAACATTATGTATTTTACCTGTCAAGATATGATCTTACAGATGAAATTCCTGATAATTATGCACAAAGGCACCCACTCATACATGATACTGTGTTCTGCAATGGGAATCTATATATTAGTTCAAATGAATGCTACCAAGAAATACTGATATATGTCCTTTCTTCTTCTACCTCTCACAAACCAGCATCTAGGGCAAACCTTCAATAACAAAAACACAATGTCTTTCCTGAAAGTTGACTTCTTACTCCCAATGAGTCAGCAATAAATCCAATATAAAGAAGACTGCCTACTTTTGTTCAAAGAGCTTGTCATAAATTTTTTAGAGCAGGTTAACCCACTTGATTACTGATGTATAGGTTCAATCTCTAAATGGATTTTTTTCACTCTTCAAAGAAAACCCAACAGTCTAGATCAAGTTAACCCATTTGGTTACTGAATGGCCTGATGATATGGTTATTGGCTAAACTCGATTTTATTTAGCTTTGCAAAGAAAACTCATACTGTAAAATTTAGTGTTATGATCTGTACTAATGCTCGAAGGCCACAGAACAAATCCAAAACTCTAGCATGATATGCAGTACCTATCCACCAATAGTCATGGGACCAGGCAAAGGAAGGTGGGAGATCTGGCACAAAATACATTATCACTACTGAAATAAAAACTTTCCACCTCACATAAGGGAAATGGGTGCCACTTATGAAGACTCAGGAGTGTCATCTCCCAGAAAGGAGAGGGCATTCTTCCACCAAAAGGACACCAAGGGAACGAGCATTTCTCAGTCAAATATGGAGCCATACCTACTCTGTAGACCTGTGTGCAAACAACAATGACCAGAAGGAAAAATAGACATATCAGCAAAATGACATAAATCAAATGCACTCAATGTTGCTATTCCACTCTCATGTTCACAAGAAGTTTAGAGTTTCATCATTCATTAGTCGTGTGGCACTGCCATTTCTAAGCAGAGCTTATAATAGTACTACCCCATTACTTTAAAATTGAATTTAGGGCTACTGCATGCTCAGAGGATATACTAATATTAATATTAGCTCATTAAACTTCTGAACTAATTAATATCTGAGCAGGAAAATATGAATTATTTTCCTAACTGGACAACAGAGGTAAGAGAAAGAAAAAATATATATACATACATACATAATACATATATGTGTATATGGTATATATACATATATATGTATATATACATACATCTACATAGAGTCACCTTTGCCCTCTCTGGCAGAATCACTGCTAAAAGGTTCTGGGAACGTCTACACCTAAATGTTCCCAAACAGAGAACTATCTATTCTATTTTTAAAGACCTTCAGAGACATAAATTGCACAGCCTCCATTGACTGTCTCTTTTACTGTGTAATCACCCCCATATCAGGAAGTCCTTCTGTCCTAAGCTGCTTCCTCCTATTCAGTCCTTGAAGCCAGTGAAAAGCTTTCTATGTAACTGTCTGAGTAGATGAAAAATTGTCAGCCCAGGCTAACCAACCTCAACTCCTTGAACATTTTCTTCTAGGTCCTCCAGTCTATCTTCATAATTAGGGTGACTCACATAGGCCTGTTAAGTGGAAGTTTGAGAAAGAATCCATTTGGTGAGCCAAAGGAAGTTGGAAAAATGAGTTACCAAAAAGACTACTACCAACGACATTCTAGCCAAAACAATCTACACAATGTTCTTGGAACAGAGTATTCCATTTCCAGTCTAAGTGCCTTTGCAAGGCTGTCCCCATGCCTGAAATGAACCCAGTCCTCACTAATACTGCGTAGCTTCCCTAGTTTCCTTCAGAGGTTAGTTCAAGGGTCACCCCTTGTTTCCCTCATAGAATATTAATTTGTGAAGGGTAGGGATAATTTTGTTTTCTTAGTGGCAGCAACCACACTGGCATACCCAGGATGGCTGCTAGCACGGGTTCTCAGATCTGCTCTACTAGGAAAGACAGCTGTTTAAGGGGTCAACAATCTTTTTAAATTACATTCACTAGTTCAGGGGAAAAGTCCTGAACTTCAGAGAAAATACATGCAAAGAAATAAAGACTAACAGACAGGGCTCTGACTGCCTCAATCAAGTATACACTTTACATACACCCTTAGATCGAGAAAGCCTTTATATCTGAGCAGTCAAAATACCAACTCAAGGTATATATACACTTCATGACTCGGTGCTTAATTAGAAATTAGCAAAAGGTGTGAAAGCCTTCCTACAAGCAAGCCTTCCTATAAGCAAGCCTCCCCTAAGCAAGCTTCCCTTAATGGACTCCAAGTGAGGCTCCTATTAAGGGGTGGGAAAGATCTTACATTCCATTAACATTGCACAGAGTGCCTGGAATATTTACTTATGTATCAATTCTAGTCTCTCCTCTCTGATCCAAAATCTTCAATGGCTCCCTATGACCTTTAAGATAAAATACAGACTCCTCAGTCAAGAATTTCACCATCTGGCTACCACTTAACTTTTCAGTCTTATTTTATGATACTTTCCATTCACACTCTCTTTCCTCATCAAACTGGTCTGGTACCTATTCTTTATACATGTTAGTCCATCTCTCACCTCTGTTTTTTAACAGAAATGGTCCCCCCTTCATCCACCAGGCATTTATTAAGTGTCTACTATGGCAAGGTTCCACACAGGTGGTGAGGCTACAATGATCAAAATAAAATCATTCCTGCCTTCAAAGGGTTCACCTCAATCTGATAGATGCCTTAGTTTCCTTCAAAGCACATTTCATGTATTACCTCCTATAACACAAGGTCTTTCCTGATCTTCCTTTCCCCGAATTACTTACATCCCTTTCCTCTAAATATTTCTTTCTATTGTATTTTGTATGTGCTATGTCCTTATGTATATATTATATCTGTATTTCCTTATTACACACTTTATCTATATTTCCTTATAATGGGAGATTTTATAAGTCTTAAGCAAAAGATAGCAATCTCTTTCTGCACCCTATTTATTTAACTGGTTTTGCCTTTGTTAAAACATAAGCTAAGGAAGAAAATCTGTCCACTTCCTTATTTGTGATTTATTTCTCCTTCTGATTCAGGATCTAGAAATTCAAGTCCATAATGTAATATACATTGCACCTCCCCAGTAGAATTAAAGTTTGTTGCCCAGCACATAGTGGATACTTATTAAATATTTTTGGAGCTGTTCCCTTGGATCTTCCCAAGTATAATGTAAGGTCCATAAAGGCTATTCTTTTGTCTTTGTTTTCTAAGCACACAATCTGGCATACATTATATATGCTTTATATATGGTAATTTGAGTGGAAAATAGTCTACTATATTTCTTTTTTTTTAAGGCTCATTTTTTTTTTCAAAAGCTAAAGAATGGGAGGTCTATTTTCAATTTTATACACACACACACACACACACACACACATATATATCAAGATACTCCTATTCACACCTATGTAGGACCAGCCTCCACAGATCTTGGTGCTAAATACCTTAACTGTTGTCTGGTTTGAGCAAATTACTAATGAGTTCAATCTTAGATTAAGCGCCCAAATGGATTGTTTAGTTTTGTTCTGCGCCAAGACCACTGAATATATACTTTTAATCCCAGGTATATATCCAGCAAAAGCTAATGTAAAGGTTTACTTTGCTCACAACTCTTATTATAAAAAAAGTCTTGTCACTAACCTTTTGATTGATAAAGAGAATGAGGGTCTGAGGTTAAGTGATTATCTATGGAGTGTTAAATCTAAGTTACTTTTTTTCTGTCTGTCTTTACTTCTTTCTCTACATTCATCATTTTCTAAATTTAATTCAACTTTTTTTGTTATATTTTAAGATCCAAACTGTCTGTCTCCCTCCATCTCCACCCCATACTAGAGATGGTCCCCATTAGACATAGAACATACATGCATACACACACATGTGAATGTGTGTATGTATGTGTAAAACTATACTCTGCATACTTCTTTTTATCAGTTCTTTCTCTGGAGATGGATAGCACCTTTCTTCATAGGTACTTTGTAGTTGATTAAAATAGTTATAATACTCAGAATAATTTAGTTGTTCACAGTTATTCTTCAAACAATATCGCTTTTACTATAGTCTATGTTCTCTTGGTTCTATTCATTTCATCATTGATTATATCATGCAAGTCTTCCCGTGTTTTTTTCCAAAATTAACCTGCTCTTCATTTCTTACAGCACAGAAAGATTCCATCACACACACACACACACACACACACACACACACACACACACATATATATATATATATATATATAATGTACACACCACATATACCACAACTTAGCTTTTCTCCAATTGAGGAACATCCCCTCAATTTCCATTTCTTTGCCATCACAAAAAGAACTACTAGAAATACTTAAGAACATATAAGTTCTTTTCCTTTTACTCTGATCTCCTTGAGACACAGATTTAATAGTAGTATTGCTAAGTCAAAGGTTATACAGCTAAATTTCCATAACAGGTTTCCTTCTTCCAAATTTAGCATTCCTTTTATTGTCCCATACTGCCTAAGTGAGTCTATGGAGTGAGAAATGCCAATTCATTAACATTGGTCAATAAGTATGTAAAAGCCCTATCCACACTGATAAAAGGGCAGCTCTTCAAATGAAAACAGTTTATCAAGGTTAGTTAATATTTATGTTGATGATAAAACTAATAGTATTTCAGAGAACACAATGCCCATATCTGCCCATTCAAAGCAGGCAAACTCCTAAAAAGGCAAAGAAGATTTTAGACAATTCAGCATATAAAATTGAATTTTAATTACAGCTACTGAAAGAAGCAACTTATTTGAAAATTACTGAGCCATGACAGGATGAGTATCTGGTTTGAAACTGTAAATCTAATGTTCATACTGTTTGCTGTATACATATACAATAATACATGATTGCTGTATAAACTTTTTTAAGTAATACAAGTAATTTTGATTGATGGGAGATTCTCTATGTCTTAAGCAAAACATACCAATCTCTTTCTCTGCCCCAATCATTTCACAGTTTTGTCTTCATTGAAATAGGAGCTAAGGAAGAAAATGTCTCCACTTTCTTATTTGAGATTTATTTTTCCTTCTGATTCAAGATTTAGAAATTCACACCCATAAGATTCATTTTGGAAAGACAAACAACAGACCAGAACTGACACATGTATACCCAAATTCCTGTGTAAAACCATCCACTGAGTTCAAAACAGTCTCACCTAATGCTCCCAGAGTGAGAATAACCTAGAACATGATTATTCACTGAAGCAAAGCCCCACTGAGAACTGGCAGCCGACTATCTCAACAACTTTTCATTTACAGGCATTTTAACTCTCTTACAAGGCTGATATTCCTTAAATCCTACAAAAAAAAAACTGGCACTGTGCTATATTTAAAGGGTATACTTAGAATATGTATTATCTAGATAGTTCCTTGAAAAAGTATTCTCCTAAAATATAATTGTTCCATTTTGAAAGACTTGGGGTTTTATGCATTTCGATTCTCTTCTAAGTTGTGAAAAAAAAAATCCCCTTCTCTCCAACTGTCTTGTTTTTGTCATTCAACAGCAACACCTGCTGGTTGATGGAAGCATGAACAGGGTCCTGAAAGACTAAGAGCTCATTTATTCCCTAAGATTAAAAAAACTTTTTTAATTTAAAAAAAAAGCTTTTTAAAGCAATGGTGGGCAAGCACAAGGATGACCCAGGCTATCACACCTGAACCTCTGAGTGACTCTCAGTTATCCACATAAATGCCAATATCGACCTTGTGCCAAGATCTCTTTCCATCACACAGACATCTAAATATTTTTATCCAGGGATCTAGATCATGTAGTCCAAGGGTGGGACAGCTAGGTGGCTCAGTGGAGCACTGAGCCTGAAATCAGGAAGATTCCTCTTTCTGAGTTCAAATTTGGCCTGAGACGCTAGCTGTGTGACCCTGGTCAAGTCATTTAACCCTGTTTGCCTAGTTCCTCATCTGTAAGTTGAGTTAGAGAAGGAAAAGTCAAACCACGCCAGCATCTTTGCCAAGAAAACCCCAAATGGGGTCGTGAAAAGTTGGATATGATTGAACAACAAAAGTCCAGAAGTTCTCATTTGGGTCTTTTTCAGTCTCAGACCCTTTTGGTAGTCTGGTGAAGTCTAGGGACTCCTTGGAATGATGTTTTCCAATGCACAAAATAAAATACATAGGATTACAAAGGAAAACAATTATTTTAAAATTCAATTATTAAATAGCCTTTCAAAAAATTAATGGACCCCAGGTTAAGAATCCCCGATCTAGTCTAAATACTTACTTTTGCAAACGAGCAAACTGAGGCTTAAAGAAAAGAAATCACCATCTCAAAATCACTCAGGTAATCTGAGCTTCAAATCTAGGTCCTCTACTCCAAATCCAGTGTCGCTGATGCTATACTAGAGTAGGTCTTCTGTCTTTCACCTTTTCTGAGATCATTTTGAGAGCTATTATCATTATCACCAACCAATTCTCTTGTGTAGAATAATATACTCCTGTATGGCAGTGAAGGCAATGAAGTCTTTGAGGATGGACTAAAAGATAAAAATGGTCTAATGAGTGAGTGTTAAAGTTCACTATTCTATTTTCAATGACCTGTTATGATGTTCTTCCTTCCAATTATTAGAAACAGGACTTATGATTTTTTTTTGAGAGGCAGTCAGGGTTAGGTGACTTGCCCAGGGTCACACAGCTAGTAAATGTCAAGTGTCTAAAGCTGGATTTGAATTCAGATCCTCCTGACTACAGAGCTGGTGCTCTATCCACTGTGCTACCTAACTCCCAGGAGCATCTGTTTCCGGATACACACACTTTAAAACATTTTAGCCAACTTAAAAGTTTCCTGATTGAATATATGTACATATAACACAAATGTACTTATATATGCATAAATGTTTGTGAATAAATGTACATGTAATTATGTACATATGTAGATACATTTCTCTTTCCAACTATTATAGAGCACTCTCTCTCTGTCACACACACACGCATCATATATCCTATCTGAGAAGAGTATTAGCATAGATAGTTCAAGATAGAATAGATCATTTAATACTTCCTAAATTCTATATCTATATACACATATATTTCCATATCTCAGTGAATCAGTCATCCTACCAATGTGGTTATTTCCTTCAGAAACAAAAGAAAACTCTCATTATAGTTGAATTGAGATACCTATACCTTATAAGCAAAGTTGCAAATAACAATGAGCCTTTTTGAAAAATAATTTGGAATCCTAGTTGTTTTATTTTCCATTTTTATCTTTATATTTTAGCATTGAAACATTGAAGAAAGGGAGTTATTAACATATGCTCTGGATAAACATTTTATTTCAGAGGAACATAGATAATGCAGCATAATAATCATTAAACATGTGAGAAGCCCATCCCTCCCTTCATACCCTTCTTTCCCAAACTGTACAACCCAAAGTGCCCTGATGGATCTTTCAAGACACTTATTTTTGCTACTAAACTATTTCCTGACCACTGAGCATGCCCAGTTCTTTTAGGTCTATGTCGGAGTTTCAGGGTTGGGGACTTTTCCATTCTCATGATCAAGGGGCTTGAAAACAATAAAGACAGAAAGACTTAGTGCTTCAATTAAATGGGTCTATGGTTATTTGTGGGGAAAAGAGGAGGAAATATACCTACTGACATAGATGAGACTTTCCCCAGTGTTGTCACAGAATCAGATTTCTTTTGCAGGATCACTCTATTTGGCACAGGACGAACAATGGTAATGCTTTACTGCTGAGTTACTGACTAACCACCTGCATATACAATATCCTTCACAAATACCCCTCTTCTCAGGACATTGGTCAGCTGCCCTGGATCTTGCAGTTTCTATCTTCATGTTAATTTCAAAGCTTTGTGACCCCAGTCTTTCCAACACCAGAACACTGGGTGACAGGCATGACAGATAATAGGCAAAGCCAAAATAGTGTCAGTTGGCTTGCTGCTTAAATGGACTGGGAGTTTGGCAGGCTGGTTGTATATGGAGCCAGTGGTTCAACTACTTTGTGTTTCAAGGAAAGATACTAGGGAAATTTGGGGTATTATTACTGAAGAAGTAGTTAGTAGAAGAAGGCTCCCAACAAATCATCAGAATCACAGAGAAAATAGTAACTCCAAAAGACATGAACAATATACTAAGTTGTTTGTTAATCCTATACACTAGGTTTGTTTAGCTAGCAAAAAGTCATCAAACAGAGCAAAGATTTGGCATACACAGACATACATGCCAGTAATATAAATTGCCTGTAAGGGTTTAGTAACAGAAGAATTTGACTGCACAAGATAGTTTACTAATCAAGCCTGTGCAATAAATAAAGTTGTTTTATCACTTGACCTGTGTCCTTTTTGTTTTTCCAGAAGTGATTTAGGTATCAATAAACTAAGCTTTGAAACCAGGACAAAAAAGTCAGACCTCTGAAACCTGACAGCTGACCTACATGCTCAGTTGGCAAAGAAACAAGGAAAGAGTGACACATGGGCAAACCTTCAGGTGGTCTTTCTGTCCCTTTCTGCAATATCAAGTGGCACAGAATAGATTGCCCAGCCAGCCATCTGCCTAAATCTGCATTATCTAGGTTTCATACTAACATACTATCTTTTGGAAAGTGACATAACACCTACTTCCCAAAGAGTGTCCTAAAATAATTTAAACTTCAAATCACTTTTTGTTGTAAACACAAAAAAAGCTTAATGACTTTTTAAAATAAATTCCCCCCAAAAAAGAAAGAGATTTCAATGATGCTTTAAGTGATAAATGAGACAATATGAAGTATAAAACAAACCACCTTTGGAGTAGCTAAGTGGCACAGTGAAGTAGAGCAGGAATCTGGAGTCAGGGCCCTGAACTCAAATTCGACCTCAGATTCTTACTAAGCTGTGTGATCCTGGGCAACTTGCTTAAACCCAATTGCCAAAAAAAAAAACTTTTAAGATAATGCAACATTAAGATTTTTACTCTTCTACATTAAGGGCTCTATAGTAATGGTATTTTTAATCACATTAAATTGCATTAAAGTATCAGAGAGATGAAATTATTCTAAAAACCAGTAAATCAATTACACTGAGACATACTATAAGAGGTTTTTGTGATTACTCAGGCTAGAAACAAAAGGCTTTTTCCACATTTTAAGCAAATTAAATTTGAGCAAATCAGTTTCTTGAATTTTCTAAGATCACCAATTTCCCTTCTCCAACTACATTTTTCCTAACTGCTAGTGTCAAGTGCAGAAGGCCTGCATCAAAAGCTCAACTAAATGGATTAAGTATGACATCATTTAAGAAAATTATGGTTTTCCAAATTACCGGGACCTATAATGGATAGGTCTACAATTCATGATATGTGATCACTGGGCTTTTATAAAGTACTTATTTGGTTGGGAGTATGAATGCAGACATTATTAAAAGGGACAAGAAGATATTTTTAGCTTTCAGAAGGCTGTTAACCCCCTTCCAACATTTGAATCAGGAGATTGGGCAAGGAGTTAGGGAAAGAAAAGGATTCACTGTGTATAATGCCATCTTGTTTAAGCCACCTAGTGGCTAACACCTGGAAATGTGTCAGACAGTTGACTGGGAATTATAGAATATTGGACTGAAAGCTAAGAGGGATATGAGAGGCCATATAATCTTACTCACTCATTTTACAGATAATGAAACAGAGCCAGAAATAGGTCATTTACCCAAGGTCACGCAGGTGATAAACATCCAAGATGGGATTTCAGTTCTGGTCCTCTGACTCCAGAACCAGTAAGTATTCTTTCTACCATAATGCTGTCTTACTCTGACGTGTGCAGGAGAGATCTGTACCTCCTTCACAGGCATGAGCCACACATCTTCACCTGACTCTAAAATCTTCTTAAAGTTGCGATGGCAACACAGCCACAGATGTACTAAGATATGGTTTGTATAGACCTAGACTAGCAACCTTTTATTCCATGTTTTCTCATAACACATGTCACCTTCTAAAGACAAAGTAGAGATAAAAGTGCATCTAAGAGCCAAATTCTTTAACTTAAATAAAATGTTGCTGCTGTCTTTTCTTTTCACATTTCCCAGGGCTCCCCTTTCCATGCCTCTTAGAGAACAATCTCTTAACAAAGCATAAAACAAAGCATTAAAAGATAGGAATAAACCAGTCTAGCTAACCAACACAGTAAATAAGCCAGACAACATATGCAGTATTCCACCCCTATAGACCCCCTACCTCTAAAAACAAGGGGATGAGGCGTCTTCTTAAAGCTTCTTTGGGACCAAGCTCGGTCATTTTAATTTCAAAGCATTTATAGCTTCCACTCTCGTTGTTCTCTTCGTTTCTGTTGTTGTTTGTAGTCTTCGTGTACAGTCTTTTCATCATTCCACATCATTTTGCATCAGTTCATAGGTCTTTTCATGCTTCTCTGTATTCATTATATTTACTGTTTCTTACGGCACCACAATATTCCATTACATTCTTACACCACAACTTGCTTACTAGCTATTTCTCAATCCATGAGCATCTACTTTGTTTCCAATTCATTGCAACTACAAAAAAAGTGTTGCTTTAACTACTTTGGCATCTACAGGGCCTTCTGTTTATCCTTGAACTCCTGGAAAAGTGTCTATCAGTGATATCTCTGGGTCAAAGGTTGTAGACATCTTAGCCATTTCCCTCTCACCATCCCAATCAATTTCCAGAATGGTTGGACCAGTTCATCTCTCCACCAACACTGGGTCCATTTTCCCATATATCCTCTGATACTAATCAACCATTTCTCTCTTTTGTCATTTTGTCAGGTATGAAATAAAACCTCAAAGTGGTTTTGATTTGTAATTCTCAATATTCAACATTTGGAGTATGCTTTCATAGGCGTGTTAATAGTTAGCAATTCTTTTGAGAACTGATTGTTTCTATTCTGTGTCCATTTAAGTACTGCCATATTCCAAAAAGTTCAATATGTCTTTATATGGACAAATTTTTTTTTATGGACAAACTTTTGATTTATCTGTGTGTTTATGTGCGAGCATGTGTTTGTGTGTATTCCTATATGTACCAAAATATGCAGTAGTTCCTTTTGTGATGGCAAAGATTAGAAACCAAAAGGGGTAAATGAATTGGGAATGACTCAAAAATTATGATATATGAATGCAATGGAACACCTGCATATGTACGCATATGTACACACATGTGTGTATATATGCGTGTATTTGGACATGATTTTTGTTAGTTAAAAATTAAATTTAAAAAAACGAAATAAAGGGGCGGCCAGGTAGCACAGCAAGTAAGAGCACCGGCTCCAATGTTGAGAAGACCTGGAGATCGAATCCCGGGCTCAGACACTTAGCACCCACCCAGAAACACCTGGCCGTGTAACCTTGAGCAAGTTACTTAACCCCAATTGCTTAGGGGCGGCCAAGTGGCTCAGCGAGTAAGAGTACCGGCTCCAGTGTTGGGACGACCTGGAGATCGAATCCCGGGCTCAGACACTCAGCACCACACCCAGAAATAATTGGCCGTGTAACCTTGAGCAAGTTACTTAACCCCAATTGCTCAAAAATAAAAAAAAAATTTAAAAAAAAATGAAATAAAACATGCTTTACAAATGGAAAAAAAAATCAAAGAATCAATAATCTTTAAATTGAAAGGGACCTTAAAAGACATCTAGTTCAACTAACTGACAAGTTGTCATCCAGTCTCTATTTGAAGACATCCACTTAAGGGGAACCTACTACCTTCTGAGGCAATCCATTCCACTATTTTTCCTTAAATCAAGCCTAAAGTTGCTTTTCTTTGATTTGAATTAATTGCTTGAAGTCCAGCTCTCCAGGGCCAAGATGAGTATTTCAAATCCATTCTCCGTGTGAGAGCCTTTCATATACATAATAATAGTAATAATAATTGGAGTGTGTGGGGTGCCCAAAAGGACTAGCATATCTGGTATGAGCGCTACTGAGCCCTTTTCAGGGCTACCTTTGATAGCTGCCTTTCACCCAAGTCTCACCAAGGAGCTGTAGTATGGGTAGTGTCCACAGGGGTAGGGAAACTGTGGCCTGAAGGCCACATGTGGCCCTCTAGGTCTTCAAGTATAGCCCTTTGACTGAATCCAAACTGCACAGAACATGAAATTTGGATTCAGTCAAAGGGTTGCATTTGAGAACCTAGAGGGCCTCATGTGGCCTCAAGAATGCAGGTTCCCCACCTCTGGTCCACACCTTGGTAAACCTTCTCAGTAGGCAGGTGTAGCACTAATGCAATATTCACAGCACCAATGTAGACTATGAATATGCTGGCATAATTATCAATTACAAAATATAACAGATTCTCCATATAGAAGATAGAAGCAACAAACACACACAAGCCTAGCTGTCTCTCTGGGTGTGTCCTTTCCTCCCTCCAGCTGTAACTGCTCTGACTCCAAACTTCCTGTGGGCTCTGCTCCACCCTTCAGCAAACTCCACCCACCACAAGCTCCATGTGATTGATTATATTCAGCTTACTAAGGTGGTAAAAAAGATCTTCAAATTCCCTTAGGCTTATTAAGGGACAGGGAAGATCTTCAAATTCCCATTACCATTACAACAGGCTAAACCAGGTTGAGGGTAACTGAGGGGCCTCAAACCCAGTGGTGACTAGGAGGCTGTCTACCCCAAGCATGTAAAGATTCTCCCTGGTGGACTGTGCAGATCAGAACACATTGTTCCAAAGGCCAGGAAGACAGCTTACACAGGCATTGTGGAGCACTTACAGCCTGACATTGAAGACTCCAAGGTCATCCATTTCATCCTGAGCTTGACCTTTGTCTTGCTACTAGAATTTAATGACTCCAGAAGAGAGAGTGAGGCTGATGATTTTGCACAACTCTGTTTCACTTATATCGAAATCATGTACAAGACATCACCCATGAATGTCATTGGTCCTTCTCAAAAAGAAAGGATGAACAATAATAATAATGACATTTACATAGTGCTTAGTATATGCTAGGCACTGTGCAAAGTATTTTACAGATGCTATCTCATTTGATCCTTACAACAACTCTGAGAGGTAAGTGCAATTATTATCCACACTTTATAGATGAGGAATCTGAGGCAAACAGAGGTTAAGTCACACAGCTAGTAAGTATCCAAGCCAAGTTTATACTCAGGTTTTTCTGACTCCAAGCGTGGCACTTTACTACTTCAACCAAAGGTGGAAAACCTGCAGCCTTCAGACCACATGTGGACCTCTAGGTCCTTAAGTGTGGCCCTTTGACTGAATCTAAACTTCACAGAAAAAATCCCCTTAATAAAAGAATTGTTCTATAAGGACCTAAGTCATATGGGGCCTCAAGGTCACAGGTTCCCCACCCCTATTCAAGACCATTATCATGTCCTACTCTGCCCTACTCCCTGCCTAAACATGTCTTCTTTTTTCCAGGTTAAAGTTCCCCAATTCAATCAGTCACACTATATACAGCACCTAAAACTCAATAGAAAAATCCAGACACAGACTGAACAGGATAGAATCCAGTGAGGTCATTCTCTTCCTTGTTGTGGACACTATGTGTCTTTTAATACTGTCAAAGTGTACAGTTGACTTTCTTCAGTTAACTCTAAAACTATAGATTTATAGTGAGTTTGCAAGCCACTAAAACCACAAGATCTTTTTCATAGAAATTGACCTTTAGCCACTGCATTCCTATCCCATAGAGTTCATTTTTTTATGCAAGTCTTTCCATGTTTTTTAACAAAATCAATCTGCTTATCATTTCTTATAGCACAGTATATTCCATCATGATCATAAGCCACAATTTGTTTATTAGACATTCCCCAACTGAAAGAAATCCCCTTGATTTCTAGTTCCTTGCCACCACAAAAAAAGTTGTTATAAATATTTTAGAACATATTGGGGTTTTTTTTTTCCTTTCCCCTGATTACTTTGGGAAACACAATAATAGTGGTATTGTTGAGTCAAAGGGGATAAATAGTTTTATAACTTTTTGACATTTTTTTTCCAGAGATCACAGTTCCACCAACAATGTATTAGTGTCCCCATCTTTCCACATCCCCTCCAACATTTCTCATTTTCCCCCTTCTATCATTTAAGCCAATCCAATAGGTGTGAGAAGATATCTCAAAGTTGTTTAAATTTATGAGTCCATTTTTAAAAATTTAAGTATTTAGAGTCAACCACTCTTAAATAGTTCTTGCACTAACATATAAATCTTTTGTTCTTCTTCACAAATACTTGTTAATCACATTGATTAATTAATCTTATTAATAAAGGTTACAGAATATCCTTTGGAGAAGGGGTGATACTAAGAAGACTGGCACAGTGCTGACAGTTTTGAGATCTCTGTACTAAGGGATTCAGATAAATCTTGTTCACTGGTATGATTCCATGTTGTCATAAAACAAATAACAGTTCATTCAGTTCTTTTCTGTCAGCTCAATAAGGCAAACATAGCTCGTGAAACCAGGACATGATCTATCTTTCCATCCTATAGACAGAATTCATAACAGAAAGAGTACATGTGATTTTAGTGAAGGCCCCTACCCCACAGTCCCAAAATAAAATCAACCAATGTTCTTTATTTGCTTATGTTAATATTCTATGGCATGTGGCTTAACTGTTAGACTCCTGTTAAAATGCAATCTAAGGAAGTAGCTATTTTTTTGGTGTGACCAATTTGCTTGACTATGCATATGTTTTTTGTTCAGTCGTTTTCAGTCATGCCTGACTCTTTGTGACCCCATTTGGGATTTTCTTAGCAAAGATACTGGAGTGGTTTGCCATTTCCTTCTCCAGATCATTTTATAGATTAGGCAACTGAGGCAAACAGGGTTAAGTGACTTGTCCAGGGTCACATAGCTAGTAAGTGCCTGAGGCCAGATTTGAACTCAGGAAGATGAAGATGAATCTTTCTGATTCCAAGCCCAGTGCTCTATCCACTGTGCCATCTAGCCTCCCCATGCATATGTTACAAAGGTTTAATTTTTTCTTTGTTTTTTTCTTCTTCTAATGGTGTAACGGGATGGGAAGGAGAAAAATATTGATTGTTCACATTTAAAAAGATTAAAAATACAACCCATCGACCTGTGCCCTTGAAATTGGACTTGAGCTTCATAAAGCCCAGTCTTTTCTCTGCTCTTGGTCTGCTTCACCATGAGCAACCAGCTTGTTTGCAAAGAGTATAACCAGTCTTGTCCTTGGAGACTGAGACCCAAGCCCCAAGAAAAAGGCCCTCTGCAGTACCTGGTTGAGGCTCGGCTCGTGGGGGTCCTCATAGGAATGAAAGGATCGAGGATTCGAGCCATGGAGACTCTTTCAGGAGCTCAGATTAAAATAGATCTATTTAATCAAGAGGAGGATGGTGAAAAGCCTGAAAAAGCAGAGGTGCAAGTTTTTGGAAGTAACCACTGTAGAATTAGAGCAAAAGAACTGGTTGAATGGATCATCAGATGGTATCCACCAGCCTCCCCTGATGCTGCAGATGAAGCACAGAAGGCTGTTGCCCAGATGTCCATTCAGGAAAAGAAGTAATATGCAGCCCAGCTGGTTTTTGTTAATTTTATACAAATGAATTATGCTTCTGTTTTCTAAAAAAAAAAAAATACAACCCATCAATGTAAATAAACTGATCAATCCTTTAAATGAGAGCAAGTTTTGATGAGGACAGGAGGCATATAGAGATGTAAGAACATTTGTTTCTTACATCTTGTATCATAAACACATATGAGGGGAAGGTTATGATCACAAGACACAAAGTTTGCCCACTCGCCAGCTTTACATGTTGTTGGTACTGCCTCCAGGTCTTACAAGTATTAACCTGGGAAATGAGCTCCAGGTTAACTCCCATTTGTTTTCCTAAAATAAAATTTACTAATGTATAAGTGAAGAAGGAAATGACAAAGTCATATCCCCAGTGAAAGATAAATTGTTTTATTCCATTTTCCTGTCTTTCAGCAATAGAGCCCAAACAAGATTACACAGTTGAGAATATCCTGGATTCATGTTTTCAATTTCAGCTATTCAGCACTCCTGTGACCAGCTGAGACACCCAGACAGGCAGTACACACATAGCATGAGTGACCAGAGGACTATTTGCCAAAGAGACAATCAAATTCTACAAATACTCAACCGACAGCATTCCAGGGCAGAAATCTTGCCAGAACCATGGAGGATAACACAATATCTGATGAAAACCAAATTGCATAAGTTTTTTCCATTTAATAGGAAAAAGGGACAACTATGAAAGCTCTAAATCATAAACCCAGCTAAATTCATGTAAATAACTTCAGTTAAATTGCTCTGTCATTTGTTTTGCCAAGATATCTAGAAAATACTATACAATATGGCATCTCTGTACAATAACTCAAGGATCCATAATTTTGTTGGTAAGGGTAATTATTCCACCAGTCCAGACCTTAACTCTTCTATAACTTCCTGTTGTTCATTCATTTTAGTCATGTCTGACTCTTTGTGATCCCATCTGAGGTTTTCTTGGAAAAGATACTAGAGTAGTTTGTTACTTCTTTCTCTAGCTCATTTTACAGATGAGGAAACTGAGGCAAACAGGATTAAGTGACTTGTTAGGGTCACACAGCAAGTAAGTATCTGAGGCCAGATTTAAATTCAGGTCTTCCTGATTCCAGTCCTGGCAGTCTAGCCACTGCACCACCCTTTTATAACTTAGTAGTCTGTCTTTAAGAATTGCTGTGGCTGAGGTACCACATCACACCTATCAGATTGGCTAACATGGCACAACTGAAAAATTATCAGTGGTGGAGAGGATGTGGGAATGTTGGAACATTAACTCATTTTTGGTGGAGTTGTGAGCTGATCCAACCATTCTAGAGAGCAATTTGGAACTATACTCAAAGGACTACAAAAATGTGCATGCCCTCTGACCCAGCAAGACCAGTTCTAGGGCTGTTTCCCAAAGAGATAATAAAAATGGGGAAAGGATCCACATGTACAAAAATACTTAGAGCAACTCTTTGTGTGGTCTCCAAGAACTGGACATCAAGGGGATGCCCATCTATTGGGGAATGGCTAAACAAGTGGTGGTATACGAATGTAATGGAATACTATTGTGCTATAAGAAATGATGAACAGGTGAACTTCAGAGAAACCTGAAAAAACTTATATGAACTGATGTTGAGTGAGAGGAGCAGAACCAGGAGAACATTATACACAGTAACAGTCACAGTGTGCAAGGACTGATTTTGAAAGACTTAGCCCTTCTCAGCAATGAGAGGACCTAAAACAATTTCAAAGAACACATGATGGAAAATGCCAGTCACATCCAGAGAAAGAACTATGGGGTCGGAATGCAGAATGAAGCAGACTACTTTCTTTTTAGTTTTCTTTTATTTTAGGGGTTTTGTTTCTTTCTCATTCATTATAATTATTCTATGCAACATGACTAATGTGAACATGTGTTTAATAAGAATGTATATATAGAGCCCATATTAGATTGCATGCCATCTTGGGAAGGGAGGTGAGATGGAGGGGGAGAAAATTTAAAACTTATAGAAGTGATTGTTGAAAATTAAAAATAAATAATTTAACTTTAAAAAAAATTGCTGTGACTAAAAAACTTTGTCACCCTGCAATGGTCATGTACCACTCCAAAGTGAGTTAGGCTGGTCATCAGATATCAGACTTAAAGTAAAACTTCAGGCATATATTCAAAGCCTGAACATAATTGTGGACTCCACTGAAATGATCACCAAAGGAGAGCACCAATGAAGCAGATGCCTTCTTAGATTGTGTTTAATAGGTTGTGATAAACATCATAATCTTTTCTGTGCCCTCTCTCAATATACAATGCAATATATTTTGGTACATAATATATTATATACCATTATTAATATTGTTATATATTATGCTATATATTGTATTACTATATAGTATATATTATATAATATTACATATTATCTGCCTTAATTTTTTTTTTTTTTGCTTTTTGGAGGGCAGGGCAATTGGGGATAAGTGATATGGCCAAGGTCACATGGCTAGCAAGTGTATCTGTCAAGTGTCTGAGGCCACATTACACTGGCCACACTACAATACCGGTATTCTATTCACTGCGCCACCTAGCTGCCCACTAGAGATATTACATATCTTTAATCTATACAATGAAGATATTGGTTTAGGTCACCTTTCTTTTTCTTTTTTTTTTTTTTTTTTTTTGGAGGGGGAAAGGCAGGGAAATTGGGGTTAAGTGTTTTGCCCAAGGTCACATGGCTAGTAAGTGTATCTGTCAAGTGTCTGAGGCCAGATTTGAACTCAGGTCCTCCTGACTTCATGGCTGGTGCCACCTAGCCATGCCAGCTCCCTTCAAGCTATGACTCAGAACCTAGATGTTTTGTTTTGTGCCACATAAATACAGACTCCATGAAAAATTCCAAAGCAAGTAATATTCTCCTCCACAATTATTAAATATGAAGTTATGTAAAAATAAACACATATGCAGCAATTTTCAATATGAATAGGTATAACTGTAACTGCCCATATTTAGCCCTGAAATTTCCTCAACTACCTTTTGTTCTGAGATTTTTCCATGCTCCTGGACTAGCAATGTATTAGCCATAAAAGATATGAATGCTTTGGGGGGTTTTTGGATCTTTGATTTTACTAGTGCAGGTAACTTTCCAGTGAGGGGAAACTTCTCCCACCAATGCTGATCTGAAACTGTTCTCTAACTCATCATCTTTGAAAGTTGCCAGAATTACTCAGTGACTGGCCCAACTAGGATGTGTCAGAGTCAAGACTATAGACCTAGGTCTTACTAATTGTGAGGTCAGCCCTCTACCATATAACACTATAATATCTCATGATATATAGTGACGTATGCTTAAATTAACTTTAGGAAATACTAGATTAAACAAGCTCTCAAGCTCTAATAGTCTCTGAGTTAAATCCCAGGATGGCCAGTTATCCTCACCAAGTTACAAGGATTTTCACTCCTAACCTGAGCTACTGTCTTGTGAATTCATGCTACTTAGCATGGCAGATTTAGCAAAAGGGCAGGTGGATCAGCTACAAATGTATCATAGCTGAAGAATGTATTTCCTAAGGATGATGAATGACCAGGTGTTCTATTCATTTTTTTTTTATTTTTGGAGGGGGGAAGGCAGGGCAATTGGGGGTTAAGTGACTTGCCGAGGGCCACACGGCTAGTTTTTTGTCTTAAGTGTCTGAGGCTGGATTTGAAATCTGGTCCTCCTGACTCCAGGGCTGGTGCTCTATTCACTTCGACACCTAGCCGCCCCCGTTCTATTCATTTCATCACTATCAATCGTCATCATCAATCATCATCATAATCATAGCTGTTTATATACATAATATTATCATATATAATGTTTTATATAATAATATATAGTCATATAATATACAGCACAATATATAACAATATTAATAATGGCATATAATTATGTTCCATCATATATTACTATAATAATGTAGAATGTATAATAATATATCATGTATCATGTATGATTAAATATATAAAATCACATTATATATTATATTAAATGTAATATATTATAACTTTATATAAAATATGTGATATATAATATGATAATGCAATATATAATCATATCATCAATAATATGTAGTCATAGTGTTTATATATCATTTTAAGGTTTGCAGAGCTCTTGACAAGTATTATGCTATTTTATCGTCACCACAGCTGTGAGAGATAGGTTGGGGTTTTTTTTGCCTTTTTGGGAGGGTGCAGGGCAGGGCAATTGGGGTTAAGTGACTTGCCCAAGGTCACACAGCTAGCATGTGTTAAGTGTCTGAGGCCAGATTTGAACTCCTAACTCCAGGGCTGGTGCTCAATTCACTGTGCCACCTACCTGCCAAAATAGGTATTATTATTATTACTATCCTCATTTTACAGGTGAGGAAACTAAGGCAGACAGAAGTTGAGAGGTATGCCCAGGATTAAACAGCTAGTAAATGTCTGAGGCAAGATTTTAACTTGTCTTCCTGACCCCAGGTCCAATGCTCTGTCCATCGTGCCATCTGTTTAGTTGGGAATATTAAGCTGAACTGTAAACCCAACTTTTCCTTTTTTTTTTTAAAGGTCAATTTCTAACATTCAAATTAAATGTTTTACATGTGGCAGTTAAGCCTTGAGGCTACGTGGTTATGTTAATATGTCACATTGTTTAATTTTCCTACTGAACAAATGAACTAAATAAAAATCATCTATACACTTTGATGTTTTGTCCTTCATTCTAGAAAAGGACCAATGATATCATGAAGATAATATCTTGACTTGCTTGTGAATTGGATTTAAGTGTGGCAGAACTGGGCAAAGTCATTAGCCTCATTCTCTCCTCCACAGTCACTGAAGTTCAGTGGCAAGGCAAAAGCATGCAGTGAGTAATCACTAGGGAGATGGTGGAGGTGAGACGGGAAGTCACTATTTATTTCAAAGAATACGACATGTTTTCAATAACTCTTGGCACCAACACTAGTTAAACAAAAGATTATTCAATTTCATTCAACTTGTTGCAAAAAAAAAAATTAAGGTATCAAACACAAATGTTTGTAACATTGATACTAAACTTACTATTTTTTTTAAATGAAACTATCTTTGTTGTAGTCTGGAAAAACAACTGATTTCTGTGACCTAGTCCTTTGTCTTGAACTATCTATGCTAATGTTCTTCTCAGATAGGATATATGATGTGTGTGTGTGTGAGAGAGAGAGAGACAGACAGAGACAGAGAAAGAGAGAGATCTATAATAGTTGGAAAGAAATGTATCTGCATATGCCCATATCTCAAAATATCTATTCCACTGCAGATAATCCTAGTTTCCCAGCTGTTTGGTGTCTCCCTATCTGTAACCCCATGGGGGGAAATGGCAGTCAGACTTACTTGGGCAGGATGTCTCTCCTCTCTATGAGACACCTGAGATGCTGTGACCATAGAAGTGCTATGACAGTCAAGATGAGAAAGCTATCCTGATCTCCCAGGAAAAGCCAAATTCTGGGAGAAGCCCCTCAGTAGACTATGAACCCCTACACTATTATAAGGACCTGAAGGCCATTGTGTCCAGGGCTGCCTGGTAACATCCACGTGTAACTGTTTCTCTTTGGAACAGCAACTTTGAGGGCCTTCTCCACCCAGTTGGATTTTTCTTCTTTTTTTTCTAATTAAAGGTGCCACCCCTTCACTCACTTTTGAAAGAGGCACATTCGCTGAATGAGTCCATTTTTCAAATGTTCTTAGATGCTTTGTGATCAATAAAATACAAATTTACATTACTGAATTCATTGTACCTTTTTATCATCATGAATTTTCTGTTATTAATAGCAAAACTACTAACATATAGGTCTTTTGTAAAATTTTCTCAAACTGAAAAAGCCTTAACCTAAAAGGGCCAGGGTCTCCCACTGTATCCTGGGTCATCTCCAGTCATCCTGATGAATATCTGGTCCCATGACCCAGATGGCTCTGGAGGAGAAACTGAGGCTGGTGATCTTGCACAGTCCTCCCTCACTCAAATCCAAGTCAACTGCAAGTCATGTCTTCATCTCCCTGATGCCATGGTCCTCTTCAAGAACAAAGGACAGGAGTCAAGATGGCAGAGTAGAAACAGGACTTCCACACGGCTCCAGCTCCTACCTCCTCCAATTCATGTTAAAAATGACTCTAGACAAACTTTGGAGCTACAGAACCCACAAAATAACACAGAGAAGCTAACCTCCTGCTGAAGACAGCCCAGCATACTGGCAGGAAGGGGCCAGTATAGCACTCTGGGAACTGAGCCTAGCCCCTTGTGAGCCCAAGGTTTTAGCCTCAGGGTGGCCTGACCAGCCACTGGCTGGAGGGACTTCAGATCATGAGCAGCTGTGGTGGTTTCCAGAATTATCAAGCCATAGATGCCAAATACAAAGTGAGAGGTCATTGTAGATTTTGCGGGAACAGGGAGTTTGGGACTGTGATTTGGCCTTTGCCCCCGGGGCAAGAAGCAGTTGAGGCTCTGCGGCCATGCTGCTTCAAATCTCCTGGCCTGCAGATTGTAGGGGGACCAAGCAACCAGTCTGAGGGGTGATCGCTTATGTTCTAACCTGCCTGGATCTGGATTGCTGTCTAGGGTGGAGGTCCTGGGGTGCAATACACTTTTGCCAGAGTGTATTGAGGCTTCAGAGAGGGCATCCAACTAATAGCTCCAGCAGCTGCAAAAACCCCAGTGATTTGGGACAGAGCTCCCCTTCCTGGTAGCAGAGTTCTACTGTGGCAAAAGGCTTAAAAGTCAAGTAATTGAGTGGGAACATGAGCAAGCAAAGGAAGCAAATCAAACAGAGCAATCTGACATTAGACTCCTATTTGGGGGACAAAAAGGATCAAAGCAGGGAACAGGAGGAAGACAATGAAGACAGAACTCCTGCACCAAAAGCTTCTAAGAAAAATATGAGCTGGTTACAGGCCATAGAGGAGCTTAAAAAGGATTTTGAAAAACAAATAAGAGAAGTAGAGGAAAAATTGGGAAGAAAAATAAGAATGATGCAAGAAAATTATGAAATGAGAGTCAACAACTGTAAGGGTTATGGAATTTAAAGATCTTCCATGCCCCATTGGACTTGCTGACGTAGCAGGAAGGGGCGGAGCAAGAGGAAGTGGAAGCCAAGCTAGAGTTCCTGCGGTGGCTAGCAGTGGCAGAGGCAGTGGCAGCGCAAAGCCCTTTTTGAGTCAGCCAGAATTTCTGCTAAGGACTCCTGCTGAGGACTGCCAGGGGCCAGAGCTGCTGGGAGCACGCTTCCTGGATGCTGGGTGGTTGCTGTGAATGGGGAGAGGAGGACCTTTGCCTGAGGTAGCCTGTTCTGTTTTAAAGGCCTGAGAATGTGGGTGCTTTCTACTTTATCTACCTGTGCCAATTTCATAACTACTCTGATGGCTTTCACTTTCTGGTTTTGGGATTCAGTCTTTTGGTATTTTAATAAATTTTCTAGCTTATTCCCCATATAGCAAGCCTGACGTAGTTTGTGATGGATAATTACATCAGCATATCTGTAATTTCCATAGGCATTGTGAATATGGCATTGCTAATACAACAACCTGACTGAAGAAAATAACACTTTAAAAAAACAGACTTATTCAAATGGCAAAAGAGGCCCAAAAAGCCAATGAGGAGAAGAATGCCTTAAAATGCCAAATTTAGAAGATGGAAAAAGAATCTCAAAAGCTCACTGAAGAAAATCATTCCTTCAGAATTAGATTGGAGCAAATGGAAGCTAGTGACTTTATGAGAAATCAAGATACTATTAAACAGATCCAAACAAATAAAAAAAAATAGAAGGCAATGTGAAATAACTCACTGGAAAAACCACTGACCTGGAAAATAGATCCAGGAGAGATAATTTAAAAATTATTAGACTACCTGAAAGTCATGATCAAAACAAGAATCTAGAAATCATCCTTCAAGAAATTCTCAAGGAAAAAAATTGCCCTGATATTTTAGAACCAGAGGGCAAAATAGAGGTTGAAAGAACCCACCAATCACCTCCTGACAAAGATCCCCAAAAGAAAACTCCTAGGAATATTATAGCCAGGTTCCGGAATTCCCAGATCAAGGAGAAAATATTACAAGCAGCTAGGAAGAAACAATTTCAATATTGTCGAAACACAATCAGGATAACACAGGATCTGGCAGTTTCTACACTGAAGGACTGAAGAACTTGGAATATAGTACTCTGGAGGTCAAAGGAGCTGGGATTAAAACCAAGAATCACCTACCCAGCAAAACTAAGTATCATGTTTCAGGGGAAAATATGGTCATTCAGTGGAATAGAGGACTTTCAAGCTTTCTTGATGAAAAAAAACAGAGTTCAATAGAAAATTTGACTTTCAGATACAAGAAGCAAGAGAAGCATGAGAAGGTAAACAGGGAAAAGAAATCATAAGGAACTTATCAAAATTGAACTATTTATATTCCTATGTGGAAAAACGATAATTGTAACTTATGAAACTTTTCTCAGTATGAAAATAGTTGAAGGGAATAGAAATGTGTGTGTAAATATATATATATATATGTGTGTATATAATATATATACACACATACATACATATACATATATGTATACATACATATATATGTCTACATAGGAGAGTGTATAGACATATGTGAATGTGTGTATATATATATGTACAGGTATACATAGACAGAGGGCACAGGACCAATTGAATAGGAAGGGATGATACTTAAAAGGTGAAATTGAGAGGTGAGAGAGGAATACAATAAGAGGAGATGGGGAGAGACAGAATGGGGTAAATTATCTCATATAGTAGAGGCAAGGGAAAATGGTTACAATGGAGGGGAAGAACAGGAAGGCAAAAGGGAATGGGTCAACCTTATTCTCATTGAATCTGGCTTAGGGAGGGAATGACATACACACTAAATAGGGAATCACCCTACATGGGTAGGGGGAAAGGGGATGAGAGGGGGCATAATGGAAGGGAGGGCAGGCTGGCAAGGGAGGGAAGTTGGAAGCATCCACTTTGGAAAAGGGACAGGATCAAAGTAGAAAATAGAACAAGTGGGGGATGGGATAGAATGGAGGGAAATATAGTCAGTCTTTCACAATATATTCACCATGGAAATGTTTTGCTTAGCTACATATGTACAACCTATATTGAATTGCTCATCTTCCCAGTAAGGGTGGATGACAAGGGAGGAAGGGAAAGAATCTGGAATTCAAAGTTTTAAAATCAAATATTAAATATATATACTATTATTACTATTACTTTACATGCAACTGGGAAATAAGATATACAGGCACTGGGGCACAGAGATCCACTGTGCCCTACTAGAAAGTCGGACGGCAAATGGGGGAAGATATGGGAGAGAACAGCTTGGGGTAGGGGATATTCAGTGGGATTGCTATTCTGGGGAAAAATGGAGAGAAAATTTGTATCTCCAAATCTTGTGGAAATGAATGATGTAAACTAAAAATAAAAGGAGAGAGAAAAAAAAAACAAAGGACAAACACAATTTCAGTGTAAAAGGATTAGTAAATTATCCTAGTTTGCAAATGTTAGTCCTGGTCCCAATGTAAAAGCAAGGAGAGGTGAGTAGACTTCTCTCCTACCTTCCCCTTGTTGTCCTGGCCTCCCTCTCTCTTGGGTAGTTCTAGTTAAGTCATATACCAAGCAAAAGAATCTACTGCTTTCAGCACGGACTGGCTCATCTAATTCTTCCACATACAAACGTACATCCATGTACAACCATGGAATTTCCTGTAACCCTAGAAGTAGATCCTGACAATCTTCAATATCATATCAAACAACAGGATTATGTGATAAGCACCTCTTTTTAAGCCACCAGATACCTGTTATTGCTCCATTTTTAAAGTTTTATCTCTAATAACCAAACCGAAGAAAAGCGCGGTGCTGTAAAATTAGCTGAATTCAATAATCTGTTTAGATAATTATTTGTTTTTTCATAATTTACCTGAATAAATCTGTAATACTTACCTTAATTGCTGTGGAACAGCCCATTAAAGAAAATATTTAAAATATTCTAATAGGTCTTCATAGTATCAAGAAATTCAAACTGCTTCTTTAAAAAATCCGATTAAATGTTTATAAAACTCTGAAGACCGACATTCTTATTTCTGTTCTACGACAGGTGCAGAACACACAAACATGGCTAAATTTCCAATATGCCCCAATTTCATTGCATTCTAGTAAGACCTATAAGTCCCTAATTGCAAAGAATCAGGGAATTCTTTGTTGCAACAGTTGACAAATGAGCTCAATTTGTACAGGAGGAATGATCTTCCTTGCTCCTCCTCAAAAAACAAACATTTAAATACTACCTACCTATACAAGGTAGTCCCTATCCTCTCTCTAGTCACCTCCAATCAAAGGTAGTCAGCATAGCACAAATACATGTATGTACAAACATGGAATTTCTTCATTATGTTCTCTATATCTGGGCTGTTGTTCCTTCTACCCTTTCCCCAATCCTTTCCATTATTTAAGGCCCATATCAAGTCCCATATACTAACTGAAGTCTTCATTCCTCAAGCCCTAAATACATTCTCCGTCCTCTGAAATTCATCACAATTATAGTTTATAAATCCCTCAGGTGGTCGCAGTAATACATTGTCTATTATTTCCAGTTATCTCTTTTTTTTTGGTCTTTATTAATTTGTTTACTTTTAGTTTATAGGATTCAATTCCACAATTCCTTGAGTTTCAAATTTTCTCCCCCTTCCTCCCCTTCCCCCCCCAATGGCAGCATACAATCAAGTACAGGATCTACAAATGGTTTCACATTAGACATTAGTCAGATTATAAAGAAGGATTGTATTAGATGGAATAAACAATGGGAAAGAGGAAACAAAACCAAACAAGAAAAAGACAGAGAGCAGGTAGTTTGCTTCAATCTGCATTCAAACTCTGTTCTTTCTAGTTCCTTCTCTGAATGTAGATATCTCTCTACATCATGAGTCTTTTGGAGTTGACTTATAGCCTTGCATTGCTGGGAAGAATCCAGTTTATCAAAGCTGGTCATCACACATACCTTGTGCCTGTAATTGCGTACAAGTTTCTCCTGGTTCTGCTCTTCTCACTCAGCATCAGTTTGTATAAGCCTCTCCAGGTAAATATGAAGTCCGTCTGCTCCTCATTTCTTATAGCACAACAGTATTCCATTACATTCATATACCACAACTTGTTTAGCCATTCCCCAATTTATAGGCATCCCCTTAATTTCCAATTCTTTGCCACCACAAAAAGAGTTGCTGTAAATAGTTTTGTACATATGGGTCTTCCTCCCACTTCTATGTTCTCTTTGGGATATAACTCTAGAAGTGGTATTGCTGGGTCAAAGGGTATGAAATTATTTATAGCCTTTTGGGTATAGTTCCAGATTGCTCTACAGAATGGTTGAATCAGTTCACAACTCTACCAACAACGCATTAGTGTTCCAATTTGTCCACATCCTCTCCAGCATTTGTCATTTTCCTGTTTTGTCATCTTAGCCAATCTGATGTGGTACCTTAGAGTTGTTTTGATTTGCATTTCTCTAATCAATAGTGATTTAGAGTATTTTTATATGCTTATAGATATCTTTAATTTCTTCCTCTGAAAACTGCCTGTTCATATCCTTTGACCATTTATCAATTGGGGAATGACTTGTATTCTTCTATATTTGACTCAGTTATCTGTATACTTTAGAAATGAGACCTTTATCAGAGACAGTGGTTATTTCCAGTTATCTTTATGTGTGTTCTCAAATAGATTGGGAGCTCCTTTTGGTCAAGAATTAGTCTTAGGTTTCTTTGAATTCCTCTCAAAGCAGTGGTTCCCAATCTATAAACTGAGTCCCTCTGAGAGGACATGCAGTTATTTGGGATGTTCAAAGCCATATGTGCACCAATGATGGTTACTTCCATCTCCCTTTAGCTCTAATAAAACGTGGGGGATGGCTCAAGATGATAAACATACCTCTATAGAATGACAGTGAATATACATGACACATTTTTCAAATGTTCTTAGATACTTTGTGATCAATAAAACACAAGTTTACATTACTGAATTCATTGTACCTTTTTGTCACCACGAATTTTCTCAATTACTAATAGTATAATTACTATCATCGGGTTTTGGTAAATGTTTCTTAAACTTAAAAAAGTCTCCTCATACTCAGACAAGAAAGCACTGCCTCACAACATCTAATATAATGCCTCACACATAGCTGGAATTCAAACAAATATTTATCATTTGACTGAATAACACTATTTATTTATTGATCATCTACAATTATCCTTTCTATATCATGGGGGTTAGGGGTACAGAGCCCCCACAATTTGGAAAGTCCATACAAGATGTTATGGTCCTCTCTTTGTACCAGAGAAGTCTGAATTATTATGATATTAGTAGACAAAATATGTTGCTGCTATATAATACTGTACATATATTTTGTGTATTTCTGAATTTCTAAACTTTTTCTATGTCATCGGCTGGCTTTCACATCTTGTCTATAGCTTCCACAAAACTCCCCCAAAATTCCCATTTAATTTCTTATATTGACCCACAATATATCAAAACTGCAATGGGAAATGTCACTATGTGGAAGGGATAGCTGTACTGTATTTAATACTGTGCTATGGAGACAGAGAATGACAATTATCAATATTTCCTATGCCCCTGTGATGTATAAAAGGTTGGAGACATAGTTTCTGGGTAATTAGTCTTTTTATTAATCATGTTAGCAGATAAAAGGGGTCAGTGGCACTCTTGAATGCCAATGATCCCTCATGGGACTCCTTATATGTCCTTGGAGGAGTAGGTGCTTCTGAGGGTGGCAAACAACCCTAACTGGTTAATAATTAATGAGTAAAATGAATATTATAGTGAGAGGTGGGGCTATTTTCTTGAAGGGCTTGGAAATCTGACTCTGATCACTCTCTCCCAGACAAACTACCCCCAGCCTCAGGCAACCTAGACAAAAAAATCTATTCCCAGCCCCCACCAAACCTGCAGGAGAGGGACACAATGAGATTAAATTATCTGTAAGGTTTTCTAGTTGGGTGGGACAATTCCACCTAGATAAAAACCCCTAGGTGGGGTAAATTTAGGGGAAAGGTCAAGGATCTCTCCAATAGTTTGTTATTTAATAATCATTCCTCTCTACCCTTAGCATAAGCTGACCTAGGAGAGAAGACAGAGACCTTTCATTTTTTTGGTTAAGGACTGAACACCAAAGAGTTTTTTTTTGTTTTTTGTTTTCTTTTACTTCCAAATTTTTTTTTTTCTCACCAGTGTCCCATCTTAGTATGACTTACCTACTGTGAAGCATAGCAAAACATTACAGGTAAGGCACCAAATTTTAATCTTAATTATTTGAGTTTTTGAGTCAGAGAAACTGAGTTAACTTCCTTGCCTTACAACTTGGGGATCAAAAGGAAAAATTCCTAAATCAGAGTATTAGAGCTACCTCTTTATAGATAGAAGAAGAAAACCGGAAGATTCATAAAAATGGAACAGGTAATGACTCAAAAGGTGGGAAAACATCCTATCTGAGGAAATTAAAAGAGAAAACCCAATGTTATTTCAAGTAGGAGACAGCACAGGGTAGTAGTTAGTGTTAAACTGAACACACACCTTGAATGTGTAACTTTCCCCCTTTGAGGTTTTAATTTCCCCTTCTGTAAAATAAGGAGCCGGAGCAGATGACTCCTAGAGGTGACTTTTACTACAAAATTTTATGAATTTTTAAGGCTGAGGGATCAAGAAGACAGAACTGAGCAAGTTTCTTTAAAGTATCTAAATCTTAGTTTCCTCATATACAAAATAGAGTAATTATACTTATCTTCAAGGTTATTTAAAAAACTTGTTTGTTAGGCGTTAAAGCACTACATATATGTAAATTGTTATTATTATAAACAGTTCAATTACACTTCAACATTTTGAAAGATAAAGCATTAGGAAAACACTATAGCATGGTTGGTGTCCTTCACAGCATGAAGAAATGTAATATTGTAGTTCAGATACATTTCACGGTCTACTTAACCTAATAACCAGAGAAAATTGCACCTCAGAATCGCAGATGGTACATGTGAGACTAACCAAAGATTCTTCTTATAAAAATTACAAAAGTTCACATTCTCTACATAGAAAAGTGGGGTCAATATTTGAATAACCAAAATTATACTCCTCAAATAAAAAAAATAAGCTATAAGGAAAAACTAAAACTCAGTTTAATAATAAAAATAACCTACATTATTATAACAGTTTATATTATTCAAAATGCTGACATATACCTTATCAATCAAAGAACTAGGGATTTTTGAAAGGTATAATTGTAAAGCACAATGCACTATTTAACTTTTTCTTTGTAAGGAGGGGGAATATTAGAATTTCTATATCTGTTTTTCTGATGATTCTCAGATTCCTATGCCATAAAACAAAATCGAGTTTTAGCCAACTATACCAAAGTATCTATTCTATGGTCCTGATTACCTTACCAAGCACACTGAATATGATGACCAATTGAAAGAATAAAGTAGTCTTTTAGATTGAGTTAGGGACTTTTGTCCTAAAAATCAATGAGACAGTGGGGTGGTGCCATAGTGCACAGAGCATCATCCCAAATTCAAATCTGGTCTCTGACACATGCTAACTGTGTAACCCTGGACAAGTCACTTAACCCTGTTTGTCTCAGTTTTCTCATCTGTAAAATGAGCTGGAGAAGGAAATAGCAAACCAATCCAGTGTCTTTGCCAAGAAAACCCCAAATGGGGTATCAAAGAATTATACTCAATTGAAACGAATGAACAGCAAAAGAATTATAGCACATAACAATTGAAAGGAACCTCAGATACCATCTAGGTATAATCTATACATTCTAGGCAAGTGGTTATCCATTCTCTGGAATACAGGGAAGGAATCTGAATTGCTACAAGATAGTTAAGTGAGAAATCATACCTAAGACCAGTTCTGCTCCATCATCATAGTAAGAAATGTGAAAAATAAGGGGCAGCTAGGTGGCGCAGTGAATAGGGCACTGGCCCTGGAGTCAGGAGGACCTGAGTTCAAATACGACCTCAGACATTCAACAAACTTACTAGCCATGTGACTTTGAGCAAGTCATTTAACCCCAATTGCCCTCCCAAAAAAAAAGCAATTAAAAAAAGAAATGTGAAAAATAGAGTAAAGTAAGAACAAGCAGCAAAGAAAGGAGAGGGAATAAATCACATGAAAGATATCACACACAAAAAATCAGAAGTCATGAATAAATTTTTAAAATTTTAATTTTAAATGATCTAAAATAATGAATAAATACTTCAGAATATGAAAAATTAGAAAGAAAATTAGAAATTAGAAAAGAAAGGAAAAATTCTGAAATACAATACTCATCAGAAATAATTTTTTCAGAAAACTTCCAAGAACCTCCAAAATTATTCAGAAGAACCCTAAAATAGCTAATAAGAAATAAGTATGGAAAATACTGCTCTCAAATAAGAAATAAAAGACAAATAAGAGATTAGATGATGAATGATAGAAATTCCAATAAATCAAAATAGTAGGTTCCCCAGGCTGGGAGGGAGGTGGGCGGGAAGAGGAAATGTGTTTGACTTAAAATGTAAAAATGCAAAAATTGGGAGAGGGGGAATCAACAGTACAAAATCAAGAATCAAAAGAGTGGAAGACAAAATGAGATATCTATAAGTCAATACAACTAATTTTGAAGATAAAAATGGGAAGAGGGTATAGAATATAGATATAAGGATATGGATCTTCCAAAAAGTATTATGAAATAAAAGTCAAAATACCATACTTTAGAAAATAATGAGGGAGCAAAGATGGCGGCGTAGAAGCACTACCTTCCCGCGGCTCCGGCCTCCACCTTCCCCAATCCATGTAAAAAGGGGACTCTAAACAAACTTTGGAGCTGCAGAACCCACAAAATGACACAGAGAAGCTAACCTCCCACTGAGGACAGCCCTGCAGGCCAGCAGGAATCCAGCACAGTGCTCTGGGAGCCAAGTCCAGCCCCATGCCGAAGCTTTAGCCCCAGAGCAGGCCTGACCAGCCCCCTGCCAGAGGGACTCCAGATCAGCAGCAGCTGTGGCCACTTCCAGATTTATCAATACATAGATGTGAAGTAGAAGGTGAGAGGCCAGTGTAGTCTGGACTTTAGGACCCAGTAAGTGGGAGTGCATGGCTTTTACCCCCTGGGCAAGAAACCGTTGAGATGCCAGCACAGCCAGCCAGTGCCACGTGGAGGCTTCAGCTCCTGGCCTGCAGAGTGTAGGGGGACCAAGCACCAGTCTGAGGGGTCATCGCTCTTGCTTTAACCTGCTTGGATCTGGATTGCAGTCTAGGGTGGAGGTCCTGGGGTGTGTGTCCAGCTTGCAAGAGCGTGTGGAGACCTCAGAGAGGGCACCCATCTAAAACCTCTGGCAGCTGAGAAAACCCCAGCATTTGGGACAAAAGCTGCCCTGTCTGGTGGCAGAGTCCTACTGTGGCAAAAAGCCCAAAAGTCAAATAACTGAGTGGCAAAATGAGCAGGCAAAGGAAACAAAGCAGACAGAAGATTACAACATTACACTCCTATTTTGGGGACAAGAAGGAGCAAGGCATGGAACAGGAGAAAAACAGTGAAGTCAGAACTCCTGCACCAAAAGCTTCAAAAGAAAATACAAGCTGCTTACAAGCCATAGAGGACCTTAAGGAGCAGATAAGAGAAGTGGAGGGAAAATTGGGAAGAGAAATGAGAACAATGCAAGAAAATTATGAAATGAGAGTCAACAGCCTGACTGAAGAAAATAATACCTTAAAAAACAGACTGACTCAAATGGCAAAGGAGGCTCAAAAAGGCAATGAGGAGAAGAATGCCTTAAAAAGTCGAATTTTCCAGATGGAAAAAGAATCTCAAAAGCTCAATGAGGAGAATCATTGCTTCAGAATTAGATTGGAGCAAATAGAAACTAATGACTTTATGAGAAATCAAGATGCTGGTAAACAGATCCAAACAAATGAAAGAATAGAAGGCAATGTGAAATATCTCATGGGAAAAACCACTGACCTGGAAAATAGATCCAGGAGAGATAACTTAAAAATTACTGGACTACCTGAAAGCCATGACCAAAGTAAGAACCTGGAAAGCATCCTCCAGGAAGTTCTCAAAGAAAACTGCCCTGATGTTTTAGTACCAGAGGGCAAAATAGAGGTTGAAAGAATCCACCGATCACCTCCTGAAAAAGATCCCCAAAAGAAAACTCCTAGGAATATTATAGCCACGTTCTGGAATTCCCAGATTAAGGAGAGAATATTACAAGCAGCCAGGAAAAAAACAATTTGAATATTGTGGAAACACAATCAGAATAACCCAGGATGTGGCAGCTTCTATACTGAGGGATCGAAGGGCTTGGAATGTGATATTCCAGAGGTCAAGGGAGCTGGGACTAAAACCAAGAGTCACCTCCCCAGCAAAACTGAGTATCATGTTTCAGGGGAAAATATGATCATTCAGTGGAATAGAGGACTTTCAAGCATTCTTGCTGAAAAAAACAGAGTTGAATAGAAAATTTGACATTCAGATACAAGAAGCAAGAGAAGCATGAGAAGGTAAACAGGGAAAAGAAATCATAAGGAACTTATCAAAGTTGAACTATTAACATTCCTACATGGAAAAACAATAATTGTAATTTATGAAACTGTTCTCAGTAGTTGAAGGGATTAGAAATTTTTATATATATAAGAGTATATGGGCATATGAATACATATGTGAATGTGTGTATATATGTTTACAGGTATACATAGATAGAGGGCACAGGACCAATTTAACAGGAAGGGATGATACTTAAAAGGTGAAATTAAGAGGTGAGAGGAATATAATGAGAGGAGATGGGGAGAGACAGATTGGGGCAAATTATCTCATACAGAAGAGGCAAGGGAAAATGGTTACAATGGAGGGGAAGAATAGGAAGGCAAAAGGGAATGGGTCAATCTTATTCCATTGAATCTGGCTTGAGGAGGGAGTGAAATACACACTGAATAGGGGATCTCACCCTCCAGGAGAATAGAGGGGGAAGGGGATGAGAGGGGGGATGATGGAAGGGAGGACAGGCTCGGGGGGGAGGGAAGTTGGAAGCACCCACTTTTGAAAAGGGACAGGATCAAAGTAGAGAATACAACAAGTGGGAGGTGGGATAGGAGGAAGGGAAATATAGTCAGTCTTTTACAATATATCTACTATGTTATTGTTTTGCATGAGCTGCACATGTACAACCTATACTGAACTGCTTGTCTTCCCAGTGGGGGTGGGTGGCAGGGGGGGAAGGGAATGAATCTGGAATTGAAAGTTTTAAAAACAAATATTCAAATATACATATATATATGTGTGTGTGTGTGTGTATGCATATATATATATACTATTATTTATACCATCTTACATGTAATTAAGAAATAAGATATACAGGCACTGAGGCATAGAGATCCACTGGAAAAGTCGAAACAGGTATGGGAGAAAATATGGGAGAGAGCAGATTGGAGGTGGGGATATCCTGTGGGACTGCTGTTTCGGGGGGATGGGTGGGGGAAAAACGGGGAGAAAATTTGTAACTGAAAATCTGGTGGAAATGAATTATGTAAATCAGAAGTTAATAAAGCATTAAAAAAAGAAAATAATGAAATAACATTTTGGAAACATCAATCAAAATATAGATTGGTAGAATCAGGATGAAAGCAGAAAGAAATCCTAAGTTGAGGGGGGCAGAACCAAGATGGCAGAGTAAAAACAGGAGCTTTGCATGGCTACAGCTCACACCATCTCCAATACATGTAAAAAAATGACTCTAAACAAATTTTAGAGCTACAGAACCCACAAGGTGACAGAAAGAAACAAATCTCCCGCTGAAGGCAGCCTGGCAGGCCAACAGGAAGGGGCTGTCACACCAGGCTAGGAGCTGAGTGCAGTCCCCCATGAGCCACAGTTCTGGCCCCAGGGTGGTTCCCCCCCAGCTCTGGCTAGAGAAGAGTTCAGGAGAGTGACTCACCAGCAGCTGTGGCAGTTTCCAGACTTCTCAACCCATAACCCCCAAAAAGAAAGTAAAAGGTCAGTTGGGAAGTCTGTCCGAACTGGATGGAGAAGAGTGAGGTAAAGCCCTTGTCCCCAGGGCAAGAGGTGGCAGAGGTGCAGCTGCTGCAGCCAATGATACATGGCAGCCGCCAGAACTCCTGGCCTGCAGATTGTAGGGGGACCAAACAACCAGTCTGCTTCAAGCTGCTTGGATCTGGATCACAGTCTTGGGTGGTGGTCCTGAGGTGTGTGGCCAGTGTGCCAGAGGTTGTGGGGCTGCAGAGAGCACGCCCTCCCAATAGCTCTGGCAGCTGTGAAAACCCCAGTGATTTGGGACAAAGCTCTCTGCAATCTGGAAGGAGAGTCTACCATGGCAAAAAGCTTAAAAGTCAAGTAATTGGCTGGCAATATGAGCAAGCAGAGGAAGTACAAACAGACCATAGAATCCTTTTTTGGGAACAAAAAGGATCAAAGCATGGAATGAGAGGAAGAAAATGAAGTCAGAACTCCTGCATCAAAAGTTTTCAAGAAAAATATGAATTGGTTACAGGCCATGGAGGAGCTCAAGAAGGATTTTGAAAATCAAGTAAGATAAGTGGAAGAAAAATTGGGAAGAGAAATGTAAAAAATAGACTAACCCAAATGGCAAAAGAAGCCCAAAAAGCCAATGAGGAGAAGAATGCCTTAAAAAGCCTAATTTGCCAGATGGAAAAGGAATTTCAAAAACTCACTGAAGAGAATAATTCCTTCAAAATTAGATTGGAGCAAATGGAAGCTAAAGACTTTAGAGAAATCATGATACCATAAAAAAGATCCAAACAAATGAAAAAATAGAAAGCAATGTGAAATATCTCATTGGAAAAACCACTGACCTAGAAAATAGATCCAGGAGAGATAATTTTAAAATTATTGGACTACCTGAAAGCCATGATCAAAAAAAGAGACTAGAAATCATCCTTCAAGATATTCTCAAGGAAAATTGCCCTGATTTTCTAGAACCAGAGGGCAAAATAGAAATTGAAAGAATTCACTGATCACCTCTTGTAAAAGATCCCAAAAATAAAATTCCTAGGAATATTATATTCCAGAGGTCCCAGGTCAAGGAGAAAATATTATAATCTGTCAGGAAGAAACAAATTGAGTATTGTGGAAACACAATCAGGATAACAGAACACCTAGCAGCTTCTACATTAAGTGATCAAAGGACTTGGAATATGATATTCCAGAGGTCAAACGAGCTAGAATTAAAACCAAGAATCACCTACCCAGCAAAACTGAATATAATGCTTCAGGGAAAAATATGGTCATTCAATGATATAGAGGACTTTCAGGTATTCTTGATGAAAAAACCAGAGCTGAACAGAAAATCTGACTTTCAAATACAAGAAGCAAGAAAAGCATGAGAAGGTAAAGAGGAAAAAGAAACCATAAGCAACTTATTAAAGTTGAACTGTTTACATTCCTACATGGAAAAAAACAATGATTATAACTCATAAGACTTTTCTTAGTATGAAGATAGTTGAAAGGAATATATATGTATATATAGGAGGGTGTATGTGTGTATAAATATATATATATGTGTGAATGTAGGCATATGTATGTTCATGTATACATAGACAGAGGGCACATTTGAATATGAATGGATATCTAAAAATGATAAAAATTAAGAGGTGAGAGAGGAATGTACTGGGAGGAGAAAGGGAGAGATAGATTAGGGTAAATTATCTCATATAAAAGAGGCAAGAGAAAACTGTTCCAATGGAGGGGAAGAGCAGGAAGGCAAAAGGGAATGGGTCAACCTTATTTTCATTAAATTTGGCTTGGGGAAGGAACAACATACACACTCAACTGGGTATCTTACCCTACAGGAAAATAGAGGGGAAGGGAATAAAAGGGGGGATGATAGAAGGGAAGGCATATTGGGGTAGATGGTAGTTAGAAGCAAACACTTTTGAAAGGAGAAAATAGAATAAGTAGAGGGCCGGATAGGATGGAGGGAATTATAGTTGGTCTTTCACAATATAACTACTATGGAAATGTTTTGTGTAACTACATATGTACAACCTATATTGAATTGCTTATCTTCCCAGTGGGGGTGGGGGTGGAGGGAGGAAGGGAAAAAATCTGGAATTCAAAAGTTTTAAAAACAAATCTTTTTTTAAAAAATTGCTTTTTACGTGCAACTGGGAAGTAAGATATACAGGCAATGGCTAGGGTATAGAAATCCATCTTGCCCTACTAGAAACTTAGGGGAGGGGGGAGTAGGGAGGATATAAGAGAGAACAGATTGGGGGAAGGGGTATTCAGTAGGCTTGCTATTTTGGGGTGCTATAGTAGGGGAAAGATGGGGAGAAAAATTTGTAACTCAAAATCTTGTGGAAATGAATGCTGAAAACTAAAAATAAATAAATAAATTTGGAAAAAAAAGAAATCTCAAGTTGAATTCAGCAAGAAACATCCTGGTCAAGCTGAAACACTTCAACATTAAGCAAACATTGCATATATTAAGAAAACATAGTATAAACTGCCCAAGACAATGTTGTCATATTATATTATAAAAAACAAAGGACATCCATCTGTACTCCAGAATAACATATCCTACAAAGCTGAACTTAATCATCAATGAAAAAGGATGAACAATCAACAAAATGGGGGAAATCAAGTTTGTTTTTCAAAAGAAACTAAAAGTGAGCAGGGCATTTGACACACAAACTCAAACAGAAGAAAGGTAAGTAGATAGGGTGGGGAAGAAACTAAGTAATTAAATAAATGTTTAAATACTTCTAGGGGATTGAGAGAGGCCAATTTTTTCCCTACAGATTCTCACCTTATTTGAGGATTATTGAGTTCTCAACCTTTTTAGCAGTCTAGTGAAGCCTATGAATACCTTCTCAGAATAATATCTTTAAATAACTGAAGGCTAGGTTAAAGGTTAAATTTCAGTTAAAGGTTAGTGATAATAAAGATGCAATTTTTTCACATCCAAGTTCACTAACTCTTTGAAATCTACACATGGATTCCCTTAGGGAATCCCTCATGTATGTTAAGAACCCTTCATCCATGGATAAATTTTAAAGCACTTGAAGGAACTAGTGGGGAAGAATTGAATTTACATTTATTGAACTTTAGAATGTATGTTTATTCTTTAAGTAAAATTGTGAGGATGAGAATGAATGGAGGAAGAACTTTCAGCACAAACATGCAGAGAGGAAAGACTGTGAGAAGAAGAAGATGCATTATTCCCACCTGGCCTTGGTAACATAGAAAAAGGGGTTTATGATCCTTTGATCTCTACCAATACCCATGAGGAGCGAAAGGAAAGACAGGATAAGATAATACAGTGATAGGAGAGGGAATAACAAGTGACAGCTAGGCTCTCTATGTAGAGGGAAAAGTTCTGGAAAAGAGAGGTCCAGAGAGATGATGTGTTGAACCTATGATGGACAAGTAATGGGTAGAAAGTAGGCACTATAAATATTAAAGCAGCTAGGTGGCAAAGTGGATAGAGTGTTGGGCCTGGAGTCAGGAAGACTCATGATTCTGAGTTCAAATCTAGTCTCAGATGCTTAATAGTTATGTGACCCTGGGCAAGTTACTTCACCTTATTTGCCTCAGTTTCTTCATCTGTAAAATGAGCTGGAAAGGAAATGGCAAACCACTCCAGTACCTTTGCCAAGAAAACCCCAAATGGGGTCACAAAGAGTTGGACACAACTGAACATAAACTTCTAGTATTATTACATTCATTTTATAGTTGAGGAAGTCTCAGAGAAGTTAAGAAACTTAATTAAGTCTTGCCCATTGAAACTCAGGTATCCTTGATTCCAAGTCCCAGATTTTATATATATGTATATATGTCATATTATAACTATTTTATGCTACCTTCTTGATAATATCTAGCACACATAGATATTTGAATTCTGTTATTTTTCTAAACAGGTTGAAAAGAGGGGCAGCTGGGTGGCACAGTGAATACAGCACCAGCCCTGGAGTCAGGAGAACCTGAATTCAAATCTGGCCTCAGACACTTAACACAAAAACTAGCCCTGTGACCTTGAGCAAGTCATTTAACCCCAATTGCCCTACCTTCCACCTCCAAAAGAAAAAAAATAAGAGATTGAAAAGATTTTTCAATTATTTAATTATTAATTAATTATTTTAATATACCCTAGAAAATGTGTCTAAAGAGGTCTATGCTCCAAATGAGGGAAATCTGAATACACTCAATTGTTGCTGTTCTTTAGTTGTTTCAGTTGTGTGAACCCATTTTGTGGGTTCACTCTTTGTGAACCCATTTAGGGTTTTCTTGGCACATATAGTGTAATGGTTTCCCATTTCTTTCTCCAGCTCATTTTTCAGATAAGGAAACTGAAGCGAACAGGGAAAAGTGATTTGCCCAGGGTCACACAACTATTAAGTGTCTGAGGCCAAATTTTAACCCAGAAGATGAGTCTTCTGACTCTGGGGTCAACACTCTCTCAAGTGCACCATTTCCACACATACACCAAAATCCTAAAAATTCATTCTGTTATGAAATAGCTATATAATCCATGTGTGTATGTATAAATGCACTAATAAGATTGCCACAAGCAGTTCACAAAGCACTCAAATATCTGCCCCTTTTTCTCTCTCAAATGGTTGTGCAATATTATTCTTAACTGAATTAACAAAGCTCACTTTAGCTCCTAGGAACAAAGCAGCTAACTGCACAAAAACAAGGTAGAGTATTAATGGAATCTTGGAACAATTCCTACAATTGAGATGCAATAAGCCTCCTAGCATTTACCTGGCTGTTTTACACTTCACTAGGTAAGTTTAAAGATGTCTTTTGACTATGCACACACTCAGGCCACTGTTCATAATCCACGAGAAGCTAATACTAAAAGAAAAAAAATCAAAGCACTAAATCCTTGGCAAGAAAGTTGCATGGGGGATTGATGACTATCTTTCCCAGACATGGCTGAGAGGTCATTGGGATAGTTTCCAATGTAATCTTTTCCCAGGCTTCCCATGTACCCATTCGGAATGCTAGGAATAAATGGAGCTAGATAGCTACAGACCAAGACTCCTGAACACAGAAGACGTAATCATTGGAAACTGCCTAAGGAAACTTGAAAATCAGGGGCCTCTCATGGGATAGAGTTCAGTTAAGGGACACAGAATGATCATCTTGAAAGGATCACTGGAGTCAGCAGATCTGGGCTCTCCTTAGCTCCACCCTAGTTTTGTCACCTTGGGGAAGTTACTCGATCTATTTGGCCTCCATTTCCTCCTCTGTGATATAGGGGGTTGGACTAAAGATGATGTATGATTTTAAGACTGTCCAGTGAACGGAGTACTAGCTGTTAAGATATATGAGACAAGCACATAATGTTGATAAGTGTGAAAGGAAACTGGAATAAAGAGGACTTCGCCTTATAGATAGAAATCAAGATCCAAGATAGTAACATGGGTTTGATTTCTGCTAGCCTGAAGGCCTCCAGATTTCAGCAAGCCAAGTAACCTACAGAATTTAAAATAACAATAACAGATCAAATTTGTAATAATTTTTAAATCATTTTTGTCCTTTTTATGTGGTTCTTAGCCCCATATTTTGCCTTCTGCCCTCAGGCCATCATTTTCATATTCCTCCCACCAGAACTCTAAACTCTGCCCATGGATCCTCTGGTTCTAATAGGTAAACTTCATGCTTTATCTTAGTGGGCCCAAGCCCTATCACTACTTCCAGGAGAATTTTATACGATGACTTCTGCTCTCAAAAAGCACTGATTAGTAGATTTGTGCCAACTGGGAGGAAGGAAAGACTACTAGCATTCCCCAAGGATGTGCTTTGGTCCGCTTTGTGACGTACAGCTCTTTTTAAATGACTTGATTAACACAGAAGGCACAATCAAAAATATGCAGATGCCAAGAAGCTGGAGGAAACTGTTCCAGAATCAGTATGCAGAAAAGTTTCAAAGAGCTAAAAAATGATACAAAAATATATACAATGATATAAAAAGCCCAAATCTCATAAGGTGAAATTTAACAGAAGTTTAAAATCCTCCTCAAAGTCCAATTTGACATCTCATCGTGGTATGAAAGGAAAATTTGATTTTTTAAATTTTTTTTCAAACAAATGTTTACTTTTTCTCCCTCTCATTCTACCTTCTACCTCCAATGAGAAAGAAAAAAGACAAAACAAAGCAAAAAACCCAACCAAACAAAATACAAAAAGTCTGTTACAAACCTGTATAGTCAAGCAAAACAAATTCCTCCATTTTTCATGTCCAAAAAATCTCTACCCTAAGTCCATATTCTCTTTATCAAGCAGTAGGTAGCCTGTTTTATCATAAGTCTCTGGAATCATGACTGGTCATTGCATTGATCAGAGTGCCTAAGACTCTCAAAGTTGATTATATTTACAATTGTTGTTTATGTATAAATTGTTCTCCAATCACTCTACATCAGTTCATACAAGTCTTCCCAAGTCTCCCTGAAACCATATTTTTCATCCTTTCTTATAGCATAAAGGCAAATATTCCATCATATTCATATACTATAACTTGTTAAGCCATTCCAATTGATTCACAGCCCTTCAGTTTCCAATTCTTTGCCACCACAAAATGAGCTACTTATAAATATTTTTGTATATATGGATCCTTTTCCTCTTTCTTTGATCTCTTTCAGATATAGACCTTGCTGAGTCTAATAGCTTTTTGATCTTAGTCCCAAATTACTTTCCAGAATCTCTGGACCAGGTGAGCCTGAATACTTGAAGATTTGTCAGCACAATCCTTGGCAGGTTCTACAATGATGAACAATCTTTAAGTACAGTTCTACTAAGTGATGATGATTGCTTTTCAAGGACCAATTTGGATAAGATTGGAGAAGCTCATTACCAGTGTACTACCCATGTGGTCATATACACTTTGACCATGAAAAACCATGAAACAAAGACAGTTATAAAATAATGCTCAGTTCCATTTAGCCCCTTATTCCTTCAATGGCAGAAGCAGAGTGGTGGAAAAGGGGGCAGAGCATCCTATAAATGACATATTTCAGACTGCTTATAAACATTAACTTCGCTGCTGGTACTCTATATGTGAGACCTTTGTCTAATGGTCAACAAAGGGATGTAACGGTAGGGAAACTAAATCACCATCATTCTCAACATAAGTGAAACAAGAAGACAACAGGGAGTGGCAACTGAATGGAATGATGGCTCATAGAGACTTATTGGAGAGGCAAAAAAAGTTGGAAGAGTTCATTTGACCAAGCATCCAAAGGAAAAAAAAAAAAGAAACATTTCATGGTACAAGTGATCCCATCTTTTATTACAGTGCCCATGATAGACGTTTGCAAAAAAGAAGATCCCACGAAAATAATTGGAGCCTATGTGACAAAGGATGAAGAGGTAAATAAATTCTTTCAGAGACGTGATAAGAGAACAAAGGTCCCATGCACACAAAAAATACTCAGTAGTAGTACTAGTTGTGGTAACAAAAAATTGGACACAAAGTACCATTGTTTAGGGATTGGCAGAAAAAAAGCATGATATATTAGTATAATGGAGTATTATTATTCAGTAATAAATGATAAATATGAGGAGCTCAGAGAAAAATGAGATTTGTAAGAACTGACACAGAACAAAATAAGTAGAAACAAGAGAGTAATATGTACAGTGACTATAATAATGTAAATTAAATGGTCAGTAAAAGAAAACTGAACTGTAATCAAATGAAAATTCAATGAAGGTCTTAAAGAGGAGGTAATGATATATTTGTCCCCCCCTCATAGCAGAGATATAAAGAATACTAAGACAAAATATTATAAAATGTATCAGATGCACCCACTATATGGTTTTCCCTACACCACTGGTCCTTACCCATCAATGACACTCCCTTGGAAAAATCAATGCAGTTCAATTTAGAAGGGAAACAATTAACTTGAGAAAAAATTTGCAGCAAGTTTCTCTGAAAAAATTCTCATATTCAAGATATATAAAGAAGTGATACAAATTTATAAGAACTAAATAGAACCATTTCCCAATAAATAAATGGTCAAAGGTATAGATAGTCAGTCTTCAAAGGAAAAAAATCCAAGTTATTGATCAACCATATGAAAAAAATGTTCCAAGTCCTGTATTGAATGTATTTAAAGAAAAACAAACTGTATACAATAGAGATTCTCAGCTTCCTCTTTTTCTGAATGACTATGTATATGGAAATTTCCATATTACTTCATGTTTAAGTTCAGAATAAAAACTTTTCAAAAAATAAATAACAAAAAAAAATCCTCCAGAGACTGTGCATTCTGTTTGCTTTTGTTTCTATCCACCACCCACTACCTTTCCAAACCTTTTCTTCAGAAATCTCCCATACCTCTACCTCCTTTCTCTTACTCAAGTAAGGATGTCATATCCTATTTTACTGAAAAACTTGAGGCTATTCAATATGAACTACTTACTCTCTCCCCTTGTCTTCATCAGGGAAACCTCTGAGCTTTATTCCACCCTCTTTTTTCTCCCTATCTCGGAGCATGAGATTATCCTTATCCTTTCAAAACGTGCCACTGAACCCACCCTTCCTATCTTTGCAACCTCAATCTCTCCCTCTATCCTCCTCTCTCAAAAACTTTAACCTTTCCTATCTACTAGTTCCTTACTTTACAATTATAAACATGTTCAACGTTTCTCTTTTTAAAAACTTTCTCTTAAAACCTTCACTAAATTCTACCAAGTTTTCAAGTAACTATCCTATATCTCTCCTCCCATTCTCAATCAAATTAGAAAAAGCTGGCCACACTTGCTATTTACACTTCCTCTTCTCACTCCTCAACCCTTTCTAATCTGACTTCTAGGCTTATACAATGACAAGCAAAGTACTTGAACCTTGTTTCAGCTACTTAAGTATTTAGCATCTTGCTTGAATTCAAGTGTCTTTGAGCCTTGCCCTGATTATATCAAGTCTTTGTTAAGAACTTGTGAATCAGGGACGGCCAGGTGGCTCAGCAAGTAAGAGCACCGGCTCCAGTGTCCAGTGTCGGGATGACCTGGATCAAATCTGGGCTCAGATACTCAGCACCACACCCAGAAATAACTGGCCTTGTAACCTTGAGCAAGTTACTTAACCCCAATTGCTTTAAAAAAAAAAAAAGAACTTGTGAACCCCACTGTGGGAGGAACTTGCTGATGCAACAGGAAGGGGGAGAATAAGGAGGAGCTAATGACCATATATAAGGAGAAGCCCAAAGTGGGAAAAAACAGAATTGAGAAGGGGAACTTTGTGGTGGCCAGGCACTCTGTCTGTTCTGTCTGTTGATTTTTGTTTGGATACTTTGTACAGAAGCCCTGAAAAGAGGATTTTCTTGTTGTCTGTTTACAAAAGTCCTGGAGGAGGCATTCAGAGGCCCTGGAACTGTACTGATGATTTGTGTTGAGTTCTCAGACCTTGTATGTGGGTCTGTGTTGATTTCACAGGCAGACAGTGAATTGATGATGGTGCCAGCAATGTTCATGAATGTTGTTTTTGGCTCTGTTTTGTCTTCCCAGAAACAGAAACTGTGAAGGACTTGAGGTGGACTGGACACTGTGACCTTCAATATGGAGTGGGAACTGGATGAGGAACTGAACAAGGAACTGGATGAGGAGCTAAGAGCTGCCTACCTTTGAATCCAGGTAACAGTTGGGTAGATTCAGGCAGGAGCTGGGACCACGGAAGAGGAACCATGGAATGTGAGAGCCAGCCTCAAATCAACATGAAAAGACCTCTTCTTCGGTACTTAATGCTGACTGAGAAGAGCATGATTTACTGTGACCAAGGGATGGAGAACTTTGACCTTTGTGCTTTGTGTCTTTTAAGGAGGCTTGCTCCTTAAGGATGATTGAGTTAAGGATCTACTGAATGGTATCTTTTAAACTTTAAAACTATGTGGCCACTTTGGTGAAAACTATATGGCCATTTTAGTGATAAGTTGTTATGTTTAAACATTGTGAATGCTGTGCTTTGGTTTCTGTGAATGTTTTCCTTTAATTTACTGCCGAATAGAGAGTTCACTATACTATGTGTTCAGAACCTTAAAGCTGTTCACAGCAGCAGTCCTTTCGAAAGCTGCTCATGCTTGGCTGTACAGCTTATCACTCAACTTTCTCCAAAAGTTACCAATAATCTCTGAAATTGCCAAAGCTGATAGTCTTTTTTCAGTCCATATGTTTCTAAACTTATATGCTGCATTTGAGGGTGTTGAACACCCTCTCCTTCTGGATGCTCTTCCTCTTTGGGTTTTCATGACACTATTCTCCTGGTCCTCCTACCCTTTTATAATATGTTGGTGCTCATGATAAGTAGGTACTCCCAGGCTTTCTTCCTCGTCGCCCTATTCTTCTCTCGGTAATCTCACCAGCTTCCATGGGTTCAATTATAATTTCTATCAAGATGGCTCACAGATCTATATATTCATTCCCACTCTCTCTTTCCAATCCCAAAATACCAACTGCCCATTGGACATTTTGAATTGGATGTCCTCAATGTAACACTTTACATGTCCATAACAGAACTCATCTTTACCACCAAACCCATCTTTTTCCAGGCTTCCAGGTTCATAAATTAACACTGTCCTTGACTACTCACACTCCTTCATCCCACATATCCAATTGGTGGTCAAATTTTATCATTTCTAACCTTCATAATGTGTCTCACATCTGACCCCTTCTCTCTACTCACATAGCTAAGTTCTAAGTTACCTTTCCTCAATATTATTGCACCAATCTCCAAATTGTTACCCCTGCCTCAAGCCTTTCCCTACTTCAGTTTATCTTCTATATTGTTGTAAAAAGTGAGTTTCCTGAAATACTGATCATGTCACTCCCCTTTTCGATAAACTCCAGTGGCTTCCTTTTGCCTATACCATAAAATATAAATTCTTGTTTAACTTTTGGGCAGCTAAGTGGTGTAGTTGATAGAATACTGGGCCTAGAGTCAGGAATACTTGAGTTCAGATACAGTCTCAGTCATTTTTCTAGCTGTGGGATGCTGGGCAAGTCACTTAACCCTATTTACCTTAGTTTCCTCATTGGTAAAAAGAGCTGGAGAAGGAAACAGTAAACCATTCCAGTATCTCTACCAAAAAAATCCCAAAAGGGTCACAAAGAGTTAGACATGACTGAAAAACAACTAAAAAAACAACAATTTAGCTTCTAAAGTCCTTAATAAACCTACCCAACCAATCTTTCCAACTTCCAGGGGTAATACTTTCCCTTCTACACTCTACTAGCCAGCTAAATTGACTCTTACAATACTCCATCTTCTATCTCGGCTGTCTCCTGTGTTTGAAATGTTGTTTCCTCCCTCTGCCACACAGACTTCCTCTCTTCTTATAAACACCACCTTCTATGTGAAGCCTTTATGGATCCACTCCAATTCTAATGCCACCCTATTAAACTAGCTTGCAATTAATTGCTGTGTTACACACACACACACACACACACACACACACACACAGTTGTTGTCTCCCCATTGCAATGTAAGATTCTTGGGAGTAAGGGTTGTTTCACTATTTACTACATTTGCATCACCATTGTCTGGCATATTAGTAAATATGACTTAGCAAATGCTTGCTAATTGATTTAATTGTTTTTCTTTGTCAAAAAAGAGGGCTGTATAGGTTGGGTAGGTGGAGCAGTGAATAGAGCACCAGTCCTGGATTCAGGAGGACCTGAGTTCAAATCTGGCCTCGGACGCTTAACACAACACTAGCTCTGTCACTTTGAGCAAGTTACTTAACCCCAATTGCCCTACCTTCCCCCCTCCAAAAAGCAAAGAAAAAAAAAAGAGGGCTCTATCTGGAGAGGAGTGTCAAAGTACTGTTGTGAAACCAAAAGGCATCAATGAAATACATTTAAAAAATAATTTAGTTAGCCTTTTTGACTTAAATCAACATACTAAGTAACTTCATTGAAAAGACAGGTATAGAAGATGGTAAAAAAAAAAAAAATTAGAAAAAACAGGCACCAGAGGCTGATAGTTTAGAAATCTCATGTGCGGGGCGGCCAGGTGGCACAGTAAGAGCACCGGCCCCAGAGTCAATAAAATTTCTCCCCAGTTTTCTGTTTTCCTTCTAATCTTGGATACATTGGATTTGTTTCTGTATTTTAAAATGTAATATAATTGAAAATTATCCATTTTATATCCCGCAATACTCTCTCTATCTCTTGTTTGGTCATAAATTCTTCCCTTATCCATAGCTCTGACAGGTAATGCTCCCCTAATTTGCTTAATCTATCACCCTTTATGTCGAAATCATGTACTCAATTTGACCTTATCTTGATATATTGTATGAGATGTTGGTCTATACCTGTTTTTGCTGAACTGCTTTCCATTTTTTGTAGCAATTTTTGTTACAAAGTGATATTTCCTTCCAAGTTGATATCAAAACCATTAATGTTTCCTCTTTAGTTCTGGCCAGTTGTGAATTCAACTAATGTAATTATCAACTAACGCATATGTCTCCATCTTTTCCTTCCTTGTTCATTCAATGCATCACCCTGGCTCTGCCCTCTCTTTCCTCTTTTCAAAGTTTTGACCCAGTTTTCTGTCCTCTCCAAGTACTTTGTTTTATTGCCAATCATGCCTTACTTTATTCATGGATTTCTTTCATATCACTCACAAACATTCCCAGGTCTCCCTTCTACAAAAGCAATCTTTAATATTTTTGCATGCTGTGTCTAGTTCTTCTTAAAGAAAGTATTTATGATGATATGCACATGAGATTTCTTTTCTTTTTTTTTTTTTTAAAGCAATCGGGTTTAAGTAACTTGCTCAAGGTTACACGGCCAGTTATTTTGTGTGGGTATTAAGTATCTGAGCCCGGAACCGATCTTTAGCTACTTTCAAGTTAATACTTCCCAATTTTGTACTTTGTACTTTTGAAATTAGAGTTTTGAACCCAATTGATAAATGGTCAAAGGATATGAACAGGCAATTTTTAGAAGAAGAAATCAAAGCTATTTATAGTCACATGAAAAAATTCTCTAAATCACTTATTGATCAGAGAAATGCAAAGTAAAACAGCTCTGAGGTATCACCTCATACCTATCAGATTGGCTCATATGACAGAAAAGGAAAATGACAAATGCTGAAGGAGATGAGAAACATAGGATCACTAATATATTGTTGGTGGAATTGTGAACTAATCCAACCATTCTGGAGAAAAATGTGGAACTAGGCATAAAGGACTATAGAACTGTGTATACCCTTTGACCCAGCAACACCATTATTAGGTCTGTATCCTAAGGAGATCAAAGAAAAAGGAAAAGAATCTATGAGTACAAAAATATTTATAGCAGCTCTTTTTGTGGTAGCAAAGAATTGGAAACTGAGAAAATGCCCATCAACTGGAGAATGACTGAACAAGTTGTGCTATATGATTCTGATGGATTACTATTGTGCTACAAGAAATGATGAGCAGGATGTTTTTAGAAAAACCTGGAGAGACTGACACAAACAGATGCAAAGTGAAGTGAGCAGAACAAGGAAAACAATATACATATTAACAGCAATATTGTATGGTAATCACCTGAGAATAACTTCACTATTTTGATCAATAGATCTAAGACCATTGTGAGGGATTCATGATGCAAAATGCGCTCCACTTCCAGAAAGAGAACTCATGGAGTTTGAATAAAGTCTACTTTTTCTAACTTTCTTTTTCTTGTTGTTGTTTTGGTCTGTATTTTCTTTCACAATATGGCTAATATGGAAATGTGTTTTACCTAACTTCCCGTGTATGATCTATATCAAATTGCTTGCCTTCTCAAGAAGGGGGGAGGGGAAGAAGGGAGAAAGAATTTGGTTCAATGTTTTTTTTTAAATGAATGAAAAAAATAAAATATAAAAATTTTCAAAAAAGATCTTGACAAGTGAAAACATTGGACTAAGATAAAGTTTAATATGGATAAATGAAAAATAGTACCATTGGGTTCAAAACTCTAATTTCAAAAGTACAAAGTACAAAATTGGGAAGTATTAACTTGAAAGTAGTTAAACTGAACATATCTAAAAATATTAATGGACAGAAGGTTCAATATGAGTCACTCGTGAAATATGGCAGCCAAGAAAGTTAATGCAATCTTATACTACATTAAGAGAGACCTAACTTCCAAGAAAAAGGAGATGTATGTTCCAATGTGGTCTGTCCTGATCAGACCCAATCAGGACTACTGTGTTTACTTCTGAACACTTTTTTTTCTTTGCAAACATTTATTGGCAAGTACTATGCATGAAGGTATGTTTTTCTGAGGCCCAGGGTGTCCCTGCTTGGCCTTCATCCAGGGCGGAGTAGAGGAGATCCATGTACATCTCAATCAACATCCTCTAATCTGCTAGGGGAGGTTAGAGGTGGCACAGTGAATCTGGACCTGGAGTCAGGAGGACCTGAGTTCAAATCCAGCCTCAGACACTTAACACAAAAAACTAGCCGTGTGACCTTGGGCAAGTCACTTAACCCCAACTGCCCTCCAAAAAGCAAAAAAAAATTTAATAAAGTCAATATGGTGGAGCAGAAAGGGCTCTGTACACAAGGGCAGAAGATTCTAGTCCCAGTTGTGTGATCCTAGACAAAGCTTTTTAACTTACTTCTTCTGACCTTACTTTTTCATCTGTTCTGGACACATTTTCAAAAGGACTTTGATAAAAGGAGGGAAGCCAGAATGGTGAAAGACCTCAAGTTCTTTAGTTACACACTTGGTTGCCTAAACTGGAAATGTTTAGCCTGAAGAAGACAAGAATTGAAAGGAACATGACAGCTAAGAAGTGATACCTGGAGAAAGAATTCCACTCTAGTCAAAAACATAGTTTCTTTGCCACCCCCCAATCAATGGGCATCCACTTTTGTTTCCAACTCTTTTCTCAAATCTAGTACCACTTTTTTCTTTTCTTTTTTTGTACCACTGTAAGCAAGCCATGTTAGAAAGGGCTAAGATTTCACAGCAATAACTACTGTTCATTCTAGGTTTCTACACACATCAGACAACTCTTTTCATATATCTTCTTGGGTTCAAAGCTAAATACTGTTAATTTTATATTTAAAATTATTGGAATTTTTTGTTTTCAAACCCTTTTCATTTTCAAATATATCCCCATTCACCTAACCTCAGAGTTAACCAGTATTTTAAATGGCTAATGCCAGAATATTAATGAGAAGGAAATATTAGAAGTGTTCTTATTCTGGACAGGTCTTTTGTCTTAGTAGTTTGGTAAATGAGAATGTGCTTCAGCCTCTTTCCCTTCATATCCAGTAAACTTGATAGAAACTGTTGTTGTGGGCTCTGATTGGTTTATGTTATCACTCCCATGCTGACTCTTTTCCTCTAAGGAGGCTGGCAGAATCATACTAGCTCTCCCCAAGAGATGTACATTCCTCTGCCAGCTGGCCAACAGAGCTGTGCATTTCCATGCCAGCCAACAAGATAGATCATTTCTAGTCTTTTGGATAAGAACAAGGATATTGTCACTAAAGGATGCTTTAACCACGTGAGCAAAAAAGAAGAAATAAATGAGGAGTTTGGGAAATAGATTACAAGCCTGTCAAGGAGCTTTGCTACAACATTGAAAGCTCATGGCAATTATCCAGGCACTTACTGGAGCTCTCCAAAAGGAGAATAATTAATAACTTCTTCACTAGCCTCAGAGATCATTTCATTGTTCAAAAGGTGAAGAAACCAAATAGGAAATTAGATTCTGGATTTGATTCTTCCTAATGAGGAAAGACTGTTTGCCAGAGTAAAAATGATGCAAACTCTGCTTCTAGGCGCAGAGAGGCAACTTTCCCTCCTGCAGTTTTGGATAGAGAAAAGGAAAACTAGGCATGATCTGACATGTGCCCTAAATTTTAAGAAAGCTATTTGTCAAAGGTTTCAGAAAGGTAAAATCTCATGGACCAATATGCTCCAGGCAAACTTAACTCAGGGTAGATCCAGAGTGGGCAGGGGATGATTAAGAATGATATTCTGAAGACACAAACTGAAGGAGTGGCTAGATGGTGCAGTGAATAGAGCACAGGTCCTGGAGTCAGGAGGACCTGAGTTCAAATCCGGCCTCAGACACTTAACACAAAAACTAGCCGTGTGACCTTGGGCGAGTCACTTAACCCCAATTGCCCTTCAAAAAAAAGCAAAAAAAAAATGAAGACAAACTGAAATGATCTTACTGAGGAGGAAAAATAGGATTAGGCTGAAGAGACTAAAGTAGATGCACTCGGAATTCACTAACCACTTCATATTTTTACAAAGAAATGTGCAGTAGACAGAAGCAGGGACACAGGACAGTACAATATGGTCTTTTAAAAACAGTGCTGGAGGCGTGGCTATGTGGCACAATGAATAGAACTCTGACCCTGGAGTGAGAAGGACCTGAGTTCAAATCCAAGCTCAGACTGTTAACACTTACCAGTCATGTGACCTTGGGCGAGTCACTTAATACCCATTGCCCTGCCTCCCCCCCTCCAAAAAGCAAACAAAACAAAGCAAACAGTGCTGGAGGTGCCAAAGTTTAAAATGAACTGTGACTGGAAAGAAAAATCTAAGGGAAAAGGTTTGTTATTTGGGTTTATTTTTTTTAAGCTATATTGGAGGGGAGCTCAAAGAAGGGACAGATGCTTGGTGCAAGTGATAACTGACAACACAGTGAAAGCAGGGGTATTTAATTCACATTTTTGCTTGTTCTCTCTGACATGGAGAATGACCTTTGCACTGGAAACAGGACAGAAAACTGAACTTGTGATTTCGTTGGCACAGGGAACTTCCATGGGAGGAAACTCCCTCCACCAAAGCAGGTTAGCATCTTCTCTGCAATTTATAATCTTTAAGGCAGGGTTCTTAGGCTTTTTTGTGTGATAAACTCCTTTAACAGGCTGGTAAAGTCTATGGCCCCCTTCTCAGCATAATGTCTTTAATATATAAAAAATACATAAAATTACAAAAAAACAATTATATTGAAATTTTATTGTCATGGTTCAGTCATTTCAGTCATGTCTGACTCTCCATGACTCCATTTGGAGTTTTCTTGGCAAAGATGCTGGAGTGGTTTGCCATTTCCTTCTCCAGCTCATCTTACAGATGAAGAAACTGAGGCAAATATGGTTAAGTGACTTGTCCAGGGTCACACAGCTAGCAAGTGTTTCAGGCTGGATTTCAACTCAGGAAAATGAGTCTTCCTGACTCCAGGCCCAATGCTCTTATTGCCTGAGTCACCTAGCACCCCTTATATTAAAGTATGGTTGTCAAAATCATATTTGTTTTTTACAAAAACAAGCCCAGGTTAGGAATCTCTATATTAATTGCCTAGAATACTAATAGGCTACATTACTCTCCCAGAGTCACATAAGCATCATATGTCAGGGGCAGGATATGAACTCAAGACTTCTTGGCATTGGGGCAGCTAGGTGGCACAGTGAATAGAGCACTAACCCTGGAGTCAGGAGGACCTCAATTCAGATCAGGCGTCAGACACTTAACACAAAACTAGCCACGTAACCTTGAGCAAGTCACTTAACCCCAATTGTCCTACCTTACCCCCTCCAAAAAGCAAAAAAAAATTTATTTGGGGCAGCCAGGTGGCACAGTGAATAGATCACTGGCCCTGGAAGCAGGAGGACCTGAGTTCAAATCTAGCCTCAGACACTTAACATTTACTAGCCGTGTGACCTTGGGCAAGTCACTTAATCCCAATTGCCCTGCCTTCCTTCTTGCAAAAAAATAAAAAATAAAACTTATGGAAATGAATATTGAAAACTAAAAATAAATAATTTTTAAAAAAAGAACAGGTCAGGACAAACACCTCGTTTCCTTCTCTGACGTGACTATAATGTAGATAAGTGAAGTGCTGTGGATAAAATGTACTTATACTGTAGTAAGGCTTAATGATAAAATACCTCGTGCTATTCTTGTGGAGGAGATGGAAAGCCATGGATTAAACGAAAGTAAAATTAGGTGGATTCACAAGTGTCAACAAGTAGTTGCAAATAGTTCAGTGCCAATATGGCAAGAGGTCTCTAGAGGTATACCACAGGGATCTGTGCTTGACCCTGCACTACATACCACCTTTTATGAACAACTTGGTTAAAGGCATAGGAATAGGTTAAACTTAACATAATTAAATTCAGTAGGGATGATGGTATGGTCATCAATTTTGCAGATGATATGAAGCCAGGAAGGATAGCTAACATACTGGATTACAGCCAAGATCCAAAAGGATCTTGCTAGCACAACAGGCTAAATCTAATGAGATTAAATTAAACAGAGATGAATGTAAAGTCCTCTACTTGGGTACAAAAAAATCAACTTTCACTAGTACAAAATGGAGTAGGCATGCTTATATAAATGTTGTTCTGAAAGAGATCTTAAAAAAAAAAGAAGAGATCTAGGGGTTTTAGTGGAATGCAAGATCCATTAGTCAACAGTGTAATGTAGCAGCCAAAAATGCTAATGCAATTCTGGGCTGTGTTCATTCTGGTAGAGCTTCCAGGAATAGGGAGGTGATCATGTCATTGTCCTCTGCCCTTGTCAGATCTCATCTGGTCTACTGTGTTCAGTTTGGGGCACTATGATTTAGAAATGATGATGGCAAGCTGGAGAGCATCCAGAGGAAGACAACTGAGATGGTGAAAGGCTTTGCGTCCATGTCCTGCAAGGACTGGCTGAAGGAACTGGGCACATTCAGACATTTAGAAAAAAGAAGGCTCAGCTGTCTTCAGATATTTAGAAGGCTGTCATGTAGAAGGATTAATTGGTCCCAAAGGGCACAACCAGGAGTGATGAGTGATTAGAAGTTGCCAAGTGGCAAATTTAAGCTTTGTGTCAAGAAAACTTTCTAACAATCAGAGCCATTCAAAAAGGGAAGGGACTACCTTCCCTCAGTAGGTAGAGCGTTCCCTGGCTTGAAAGCTTGCAGGCTGAGTTTAGACAGTCAACTTGTTGGATACATTAACATTGGGAATTACTTTCACGTATGGGCCAGCTAGAGAGCACCTAAGTTCAAATCCAGCCTCAGACACTTACCAGGTGTATGATCCTGGGCAAGTCTCTTATTCCTAATTGCCTCAGTTTCCTCATCTATAAAATGAGCTGGAGAAGGAAATGGCAAACCACTCCAGAATCTCAGCCAAGAAAAGCACAAATGGGATCACAAAGAGTCAGACATGACTGAGAAATAACTGAGCAACAACACAACATTTACTAGGATATAAAAGAAAAAAAACATCTTGATGCTGCTGGTCATTGTGTTATGTTGTCAGGGAAGATCTGATCTCTGGGCGTACTTGTGATGCAGCATGGATCAGTTATTGAATGAGTGAAGTAGGAAGGGGTACACGTGACAATGGGGAAATTGAGTGCATTTAGATACCAAGCAATGGAAACCACTGAGTAAAAGAGAAGAATAGCATCTATGGAAAAAATTCTCAGAGATAATTCTCAGGAGTAGAATATTAAGGGGATGAACATAATTGAAGAGAGTACTGAAGGGCCCATCCTTGGAGCCAGTTCCATGATCAGAATGAGTTGTGGTGTCTTTAGTATGTAGGTATAGGCTTCAAGTAGCTTCTAGGGGGCGACAGAGTCACCTCGCCTCTGTAGCTGCCAGGAGAAGCTGTGGGGCCTCAGGATGGGGCTAATTCCCATGATGTAATATCATAGCATCCAAATATGGATAACGAGTCCTGGCTGATCTGAGATTGACAACTGGCTCAGTTCTGAACCCTCAGGTGTCTTCAAAGTGCACCTGAGTAGATGCCAAAAGCCCAGAGCTCAGGTGCGAATGTAAGCAGAAGCAACTGGCCATGTGTCTGCAAACAAGGGTGAATGGGTTTGGGCCACAAGATCTGGTTGGGTCTGGGACTTCAGAGATACACAAGTGAGTCCAGCAGTGTCTTAAGTCAGGAAAACCTAAATGATGTGGGATCCCCTGGGGTCCCTGACACTGGAAATGGTAAGGTAAAAAGCTCTGATGTAAGATATTTTCTTCTTGTTTTTAAAGATTAAGAATAGTTTTTCTCTCTCCTGATGTTAAAGTGATAGTAATTAGAATTTCATTAAAAATTATAACTATTTTTCCTTCTGATAACTCAGTAAAAATGTAATTTTCTTGATATATTACGCAGTCTAGTTACTGATGAGCAAATTTAATAATACAATGTTTATTCAAGCAACCACATGGGAAAGATACAAATCAAAATTCCTTGGAACTTTCCAATTTTATTACATATTCATTAAAAAACAACCTTGAAGGCAATTTGAATTTGATTAATTTAGCTGAGTTGATTTATAGGATCATAAGGTCTTCATTCAATATTTATTGAGTACCTGTTTTGTGCGAGGCAATAAGAGGCATGCCAAGGGACAGGGAGCACAAGATTATATAGTCTTGGTCTTTACCCTTGAGAAACTTTAGTAGGGAAGATAAAGCATGTATGGATGTATTCTGTCCTCAGGCTTTCCCACCTCCCTGCTTTTGATCAAATTGTCCCCCCATGTCCAGAAATCATCCTCCCCCCCATTTCACTTGATGACTTCTTACTCATCCTTTAAAATATTTCTATGATCATTGGTGCAGGTTGCCATTCATCTGTATCTGTCCATCCAGGGCTACTGATGTGTATCTTCCCAGAAGTTCAGTCTACCCAAGCCTAAAACAAATGTCTTCCCTCCTTCCCCATTTGAAAGTGTTGAGTCCAGAGTCACAGAGACCTTAGTTCAAACTGGTCAAGTCACTTAGCCTGTATTTTCCTCAGTTTCCTCAACTGTAAAATGGAGCTAATTATAGGACCTACCTCCCAAGATTGTTGTGAGGATCAAATTAGATAATTATAAAGTGTTTAGCATACTGCCTGACACAAAGTAAGCACCATATAAATGTTAAATATTATTATTTCTCAGACCTCATGCCATAGTTAATTTTGTAAACTAATGTTTTTTTTTAATTATGTGGTATCGTGTATTCTAATCATCCATGAAGGCAAGGATCACAGCTTATCAAAGAAGTAGCATGGTGCGAATAGAGTATTGCATTTAGAATTGGGAAGGACTGAGTTTGAATTCTGCCTAAGACACTTGCTACCAGTGTAGCACACAACCCCTCCCACCCTGTTTCCTCATCTGTAAAACAGGGAAGATAGCAGCTAAGCCCACAAGACTGTTGTGAGAATCAAATGAGATGTTCGTAAAAACACTTTGCAAAAATTAAAGTGCTGCATAAATGTTAGCTATTATTTGTTATTATCACTAAGCATTTTCATTGTTATTGTTGTCATTTTTATCCTGCAGTACCCAGCACACTGGTTTGGCTTACTGTAACATCATGCATTTAGAACTAGAAACTTGCATGTTACCCTGGGCCATCCTAGAACTAAGCCCTCTGTGTTCTGTTTCTGTATTTTACCTGACCTGCTCTGGGGTTAGCTCAGAGATCCATGATTTTACTTCATTCTGCTGCCTCCCAGGATGACTGGTCTCTTGTGAGTAAACTCCCCCAATTAACCTATTAAAATCAATTAATAACCACACTGGTATGAATCCCTCTTTCTGTAGTATCTCTGTATTCTCTTGGAGGACATGCCACCTTACAATTGGCCCAGTTAGGGGAGAACAGATCTGAACCCTGATGAATGATGTAATCAGCGGGATAGTCTGCTCCCTTACAGAAGAGAGGTAAATTTGGGAGAAAAGACAATGTAATGAATCTATGATGTGTCAAAACCCATTCATACCCGTTCATTCTGTGCAACTTATTTCATCTCACCCAAAATTAAAGGGGGTGGGGAGAATGAGGCTACTGCTTACGTACTGATCACTGCCCCCAGAGCCTAAAATCAGCCCCACCCCCACTACAGCCATTTACTAAAACCATGAAATTTTAGGGAGTGGTATGAAATTTTCCCAAATAGCACAAGCATGGCTGCTATGTTGCCTGGAGAAGTAGTTAGGTTATAATTGTCTGGAGGAAGAAGGAAGTTTAAAGAAGTTTAAATTGTGAACAGCAGAAGGAGGGGGCATAGTAGTGAGTACAGAGGGCAAAAGGTAGATATGATTGTGTTGGAGGCAAGTCCCATGACTATAGGGAGGAAGGGAAGAAACCCATCTTAAAAGTCTCATTTCCAAAGAATATAAGGAACAGAATCAAATTTTCAAGACTAAAAGTCATTCCACAGTTGATAAATGGATATAAACAGTTTTCATAGGAAAAAAAAAAAACCAAAGCTATCAATAACCATATGAAATAAAATGCTCTAAATCACTAATAATTAGAGAAAACAACTCTGAAGTACCCCTTACATCCATCAGATTGGCTAAGATAACATGAAAAGAAAATGACAAATGCTGGCAGGGATAAGGGAAAATAGGTACTGTGAACCAGTCCAACCATTCTGAAAAAACAATTCTGAATTATGCCCAAAAGCTATTAAACCATTGATACTCTTTGACCTAGTAATATTGCTACTATGTCTACAACCCAAAGCAAAGAAGAAAAGGTTCATATGCACAACAATATTTATAGCAGCTCTTTGTGGTGGCAAAGAATTGGAAACCCAGGGAACACCCATCAATTGGGGAATGGCTGACCAAGTTGTGGTCTATGTGTGTGACTGAATACTATTGTGCTGTAAGAAATGATGAAAGGGATGGTTTCAGTGAAATCTAGGAACAGTCATATAAACTGATATGAAATGGAGTGAGCAGAAAAAGGAGGACAATTTGTAGAGCAACAGCAATAAAGATAATCAACTTTGAAAAATCTACTAACCCTGATCGACGCAATGAACACCACAATCTCAAAGAACACACGATGAAACATGCTATCCACCTCCAGATGGAAAATTAATACTCAGAATACAGATATTGAAATATATGTATGTATGGATCTCTCTATATGTGTATACACACACACACACATATATTCTCTTTTTTTCTTTCTTTCTCTTTTTGGGAGAGGGGGAACATGGCTAACGTAGTAATTTGTTTTATACAATTTATATTTGTAATGTGTTTTATTTTTCTTGCCTTCTCAGTGGATGGGTGGAGGGGAGAATTTGGAACTGAAAATAATATTATTTATATTATATTCAATAATATAAAATTGAATTTGAAAAAAGGAAAGAGACCAGGGCAGCTAGGTGGTGCAGGGAATACAATACCGGCCCTGGAGTCAGGAGGACCTGGGTTCAGATACGGCCTCAGACACTTAACACAAAAAATAGCCATGTGACCTTGGACAAGTCACTTAACCCAATTGCCCTCCAAAAAGCAAAGGAAAAAAAAAGGAAAGAGACCCACCTTCCTTGCCCTTTGGTCACATACCCTTTGGGGACAAACCAGAATCTCCATTTTGGAGACCTCTAATACAAAGGACTTATGAGAGACAGGCAAAGGCCACTAAGCCCAGAAAGTAGACTTAGGGCCATAACTGGAGATTCTTGAAAGCTAAATACACAGATTTTGCCAATTTACTGAACACTTGTTTTTCTTGAAATGTTGCCATCTTGTAAATTGAATGCCTGCTTCATCCTAGCTATCATTAGGCAGGAATTCAAGCTGATGAGGTAGGACAAGTGCTTTGATTGAAGCAGAGGACAGCACACTCTGCCCTTAAATGGTTATAATTGTATCCAATAATTATTTACATCAAGGGCTAGTAAATAAATACCTCTTCCCTGGGCTTTAGAAATGCCTTAGGATTTATATGAATTTATATGATTCATATGAATCACACTTACCGAAATGTGAGCCCAACAATGTTCATTATTTCCACGTGTTTTCTTTATCAACTCACTCAAATAGTCATTTTGTAGATAGCTGTAATGATTTATAGCCAAAAAAGACGATTTCAGAATGCAGGAGGGAATTAGTTTGGGCCTTGATGGACCCTTTATATTATTTTTACATTCTATTACATATCCAGGGCAGCTAGGAGGTACATGGATAGTGTCAGGTTTGCAATCAGGAAGACTCATCTTGCTGAGTTCAAACCTGGCCTCAGACAATTCCTAGCTGTGTGATCATCTTCTACAAGTCACTTAATCCTGTTTGCCACTGTCTGTTCATCTGTAAAATGAGCTGGAGAAGGAAGCAGCAAAACACTCGAGAAAACCCCAAAGAACTCGCAACTGAACTCAACAAAAACTTACATGTCCATAATGGCAAAGCTATTGCTTTCTGCAGCCCCTTCAAAGAATGCACAATGGTAGCAACATAATTTCAAATCACTAGAAATACTTTCTCTTAACCTCTGGGGGTATGGAGGGAAATTACAAAACTTGACACTTTGCTAATCAACACTAATTTAATTTCAGTAAGATAACAAGCCCTGAAGCATTTCCTGTGAAAATTACACCTTACATAAAGAAAAGTCTTCCCAAGCAGTGTTCCCCCAGTGCGTCAAGAACAAATCAAAACATACAAAATAATTAATACCACTCTAAAGCTTCACAATTTAAGACTCACTGATTTTTCAACCTGATTCAAAATTTGCTGTATCTAGGGAAATTTTAAAGAGATTTTTCAGTTTTAAATAATCACCACACTTTACATTTAGACAATCATAAAATATCTCCCCAAAACTAAATGTTAAAAATTAGAAGCCAAAATAAATGGGCACAATCTATTAAAAAGGTATGATTCACAAGTAAATCTACTTAATCTATATATTCACACATATTCAGAAAATCGAAACCTCCCCAACTCAGAAAAATGAGACATATCTTGAAGTGGTTGGGGGGGAGGGGCCCTTTGAGTCAGAAAAACCTGGGTTCAAAACCCACCTCAGGCATATTATGGCTGTGTGACCCTGGGCAAGACACTTAATGTTTCTGTGCATCCAAACAAGTTTCTAAAACTATTAAGTTGCAGTATTGTTGCTGATCTCCATTGGCTGAAGGAGTTTCCTTCTGGAAAATTTACTATACTAGTGAAACTACAAATTTGGAAAAATATTATCTCTCAAAATTCACACTAATCAGAACTCAGCTAAAGTTTACCTTTGAACTCTCTTTGAATAAAGAGTTTGGTAACAATTAACAGTGTAGAGCAAACAAGACTGCAGGAGAATGTTTAACATATTTAACAGAACAAACTTTATTCAAGTTGTTAAAAGTACATACAAAAAGCAAGACATCAATGAGCTCAACAAGATTCAGAGAAAAATGTTGAGAATGGGAAGGCAATTCACAACTGTCATATGAGGAATGGCGGAAGGAGCTGGAGATGTTTGGTGTCAACAGTTATTTCCAGTAATAGAGTTCAGTTTTCATTGATAGAAATGTCCTTTGAAATCTGAATCAAAATCTACCTTCTCATTCTCTACCCTGATCCCCACCATTGGCATTTTATCATCTCCCTGGAACAACACAAAATAAATCTGTTCCCTCTTATGAATGACAATCCTTCAAATATTTAGAAAAAAAAGTTTCTTTCACCAAAATCCTATTTCCTGAAACCATTCCTCATATGATTTATTCCCATCCCTGAACATGTGCCAGCTTATTAAATATAAATATAATTTATATTTATTTAAATTTAAATATAAATGATTCTTTAAAATGTAGCACCCAGAACTCAGTACAATCCTGCAGATATGACCTGAGGAGTACTGAATACAGATTTACATACTACTTTTCTGTTGATTTAGCTTAAAACAGCGATGTTTTTTAGCTAACTTTGTTACATTGCTGGTTCCCAATAATTAAAGCCAGGACATCAACTGGATTGGAAAAAAATTCTAACAATCATCCAAAAATAGATATCACCATGGAACTGCTACACTTCTAAATGTGATTTTTAGGAATGGAGAATAGGGTAAATAATTTGTGTAGTCAGTGTACATTGTGAATGGATCAGATGTGTGTTCACTTGAAATATATAAAATCTAACATATAAACTTTGATAAGAAAGCAAATGCAGTGGATCTTGCATTAAGTTAACTAAGAAAGAGGAAAAATTGGGGGCAGCTAGATGGCCACAGTGAATAGAGCACGGGCCATGGAGTCAGGAGAACCTGAGTTCAAATCCGACCTCAGACACTGAACACAAAACTAGCCATGTGACCTTGGGCAAGTCACTTAACTCCAGTTGCCCTACCTCCCCCCCTCCAAAAAGCAAAAAAGAAAAAAATTTGAAAAAAAAAGAGGAAAAATAGAAATGATGAAGAGGGGTCCTGACATTTGGACAATCCCAAGGTTATAAAGAGTTTTCTCCTTTGAATTTGTTTTGCTTGACTATATAAATATGTAAGTGAGGTTTTGTTTTTCTTGCTTTCTCAATGCAAGGGAGAGAGTGGAAAAAAGGAACATCTTCATGAGAATAAAATAAGATGTATTTTTAAAAAACTTTTCCATTTCCTTTTACTGGTGCTAGCATGTTCGGATATTGAAGTAACAGTACCTTTTAAAGGTACCGTCAAGTAAGACAGGATAGAAATTAGTAAGATACAAGCCTTTTACCACAAACCATTCCAAACCAGTTTTCAGACCACATCAGATAAGATGCCTCATAAAGAGGCAGTGTAGGATTAATGGAGAAAGGGCCAGCTTCAGAGTCAGGAAGACCAAGTTTAAATCCTAACCCTGATACACACCAGCTATAAGACCCAAGGCTACACTCAATCCAACAGGAAACTGTCTAAGAACCCAAGTTGTAAAAGACCTGCTGATCTGCATGAGTGAAGAGCATTTCAATGAAATCACAAATCAAGAACAAAAAGAAAGGGGGGGAAACCTCACGGAAAGCTTCAGCAACTCACCCCTTGTTTTTCCTATAATGAGATTAGTAACAGAGGATGCCTCTGCCCATACTAGATGCTCACCTCCAACTTTGCCCCTAACTCCTAGTTTGCCTAGTGGCTCTGTATAGAAATGATATCAGCTGGATGTGCCCTGGTTACATGGGAGCAGTTGTAGTATGGCAAATGAGAGACTAGGTGGAGTTCTCAAAAGATGCATAAGAGGCGGCTGGGTGGTACAGTGGATAGAGCACCCGCCTTGGAGTCAGGAGGACCTGAGTTCAAATCTGACCTCAGACACAACACAAAACTAGCCGTGTGACCTTGGGCAAGTCACTTAACCCCAATTGCCCTACCTTCCCCCCTCCAAAAAAAAAAAGATGTCTAAGACGCAGGAAGCTTTAGAGTGGCAACACCAGAGTTGGAGCCAAAGATAAAGGGGAAAAATGAAGTAACCAAAAACTAAGTGCCTACTATGTGCCAGGTGCCAGGCTAATAGTTTGATGATACAAAGCCAAAATGACATTGCCTCTGTCCCCAAGAAGGTTTATTGTGCTTTATTGTAATGTGTTTAAAAGAAGCATATATAATGTAGATGCAAAATAAATAAGGTAAATCTTTAGGGAAAGGGCAACAGCAGCTGAAGGGAAAAGGAAAGTCTTTGTGTAAAGCTGGCACGTGTGCAGAATTCTAATGTAAAGTAGGGATTTTAAGAGGAAGAAAGGACATGGAAGTGCATTCTAGAAATGGGAGCCAGCCAATGCAGAGGTGTGGAAAAGAAAGGTGGAATGTCACATGTAAGGAATAGTGTGAAAGCAAGTGTGGTTGAAATAGCATATGGGTTGGGGAGTTATGTATAATTAATTTGGAAAAAGCAGACTGGAGTCAGGTTGTGTAGGGCTTTAAATGACAGAGGAGCATGTGTTTATCCTAAAGCAATAGGGAGCCAGAGTTTATTGAGTTGAAGAGTAACACCTACTATGGACCCACTCTTCAGGAAAATCTCTTTGAGAGCTATATGGAGAAGGGAGAGGGACTAAGAAAGAGGAAAAATAGAGATGGTGAAGACGGGTCCTGACATTTGGACAATGCCAAGGGTAGCAAGAGCTTCCCCCTGTGAATTTTTTTTGCTTGACTATATAAAACTGTAAGTGAGGTTTTGTTTTCTTGCTTTCTCAATGTAGGGGAGAGTGTGGAGAAAAGGAACATCTTCATGAAAATAAAATGTATTTTTAAAAAAAGTTTTCCCTTTCTTCATACTGGTGCTAGCATGTTCAGATATTGAAGCAACAACACCTTTTTTTTTTCTTTTTGGAGGGCAATTGGGGTTAAGTGACTTGCACAAGGTCATGTGGCTAGTTTTTGTGTTGTGTCTGAGATCAGATTTGAACTCAGGGCCTCCTGACTCCAGGGCCAGTGCCCCTAAGCAACAATACCTTTTAAGAAGCTATGCTTTAGCCCTTCACTACTAAACAAATCATTGACACTCCTGTCTGTTGCCCATCTTTTACCATTATTGATGAGACAAGTACAGGACCCAGAAACTAGCTCAGACTCAAACTTCGGGGACCTAAGAGGAAGTAGTTTGGGAAATTGATAGAAAGCCTGCATCAGTCCTTACTTTGTTGATATTTACACATAGCACCTACTATGTGTCAAGTATTGTCCAAAGTGTTTTACAAGTATTATCTCACTTAATCCTCACAACAACCCTGGGAGATAGATGTTGTTATTGTCCCAATTTTATGCTTGAGGAAACAGGCAGACAGAGGTTAAGTGACTTGCCCAGGGTCCCACAGTAAGTGTCTAAGGTCAGATTTGAACTCTGATCTTTCTGGCTCCAGACCTAGGGTTCTATCGAGTGCACCATCTAGCTGCTTCTACAATATCACATGTTTAATTCTGGTAGGTTGAAAAGATCCAGTGAAAAACCAGGGCTCACTAAAATGGTTTTGTATAGATGATGAATCTAAATTGGTTGGATACACCTGAATGTGGCAAAGAAAATGTTAGGGGTTAATGTGTTGCCAAGTCGATCATGTTCTCAAATTGTAATTTTATGGCATTTATCTTGAACCTGTTGTTACAGACATATTAGATTATTTTTTTATTTGTAACTCAAGGCAATTAAATCTCACTAAATATAGACAAGTGGCACATTTGTTCATAATAATTTCAGGGCCTGGAGCTGGAAGGTAAATTAAGTGACTATTCAGCTCAGGGAAACTGACAACCAGAGAATGGGAGTTGTCCAAGGTTCCAAAGGTACAATTTCAACCCAGGTTCTCCAACTGTAAATACTCTATCTTTAAAGATACCAACCTCAGACATACCTTCTAATTTCTGCTTCAGTATTAAAAGCATCACTGTTCTCACTTTCAAAATTTGTAGCCTTGGAATAACTGTTTGCTTCTCTTCTACTTTGTCTCTCTCCATTGTTATCATTCAGTTGTTTTCAGTCATGTCTAACTCTTCATGACCCCTTTTGGGGTTTTCTTGGCAAAGATACTGAAGTGGTTTGCCATTTCCTTCTCCAGCTCATTTTACAGATAAGGAAACTGAGGCAAACAGCATTATGTGTCTTGCCTAGAGTCACGTAGCTCATATGTTTCTGAGGCCAGATACCACTTAGCTGCCTCTCCATATTTCTGACCCCTAACTTGCTCTATTTTTCAATTATAGTCATTCTAGGCTCTTATAAATCACCTAGGCTACTATAAAATTTACTGGTCTGACTTTAAATATGTCAACACTTGATGTTTTTATTATCAAACCTCCCTGGCTTTGGATGTTAATTTTCCCCTAGGCTATCAACGTATAGTCCCATTTTATGCCAATTGAAATGGTAATGGTAATTTGAAGACCTCCCCTGCTTTGAAAATATACTCTGCCCTACCCTTCGATCCAGCAACACCACTTCTAGGGCTGTATCCCAAAGAGATCATAGAAGTGGGAAAAGGACCCATATGTACAAAAATATTCATAGCAGCTCTTTTCGAGGTGGCAAAGGATTGGAAATCAAAGGGATGCCCATCAATTGGGGAATGGCTAAACAAGTTGTGGTATATTAATGGAATGGAATACTATTGTGCTATAAGAAATGAGGAGTAGATGGACTTCATAATAACCTGGAGGGCTTATATAAACTGATGCTGAGTGAGGAGGACTTTATATACAATTATAGACACTGTATCTATGACTACTGACTTTGATAGACTGGGCTCCTCTCAGCAATGCAAGGTTATAAGACAACTCTGAAAGACTCATAATGGAAAGGGCTGTCCACATCCAGAGAAAGAACTGCAGAGTCTGAATACAAACTGAAGCAAGCTACTTGCTCTCTCTTTCGTGTTTTGTTTTGTTTCCTTCCTTCTTTCTCATTCACCCCATTGGTTATAATCCTTCTTTACAACTTGACTAATGTTTAATGTGAAGGTATTTGTAGAACCTATATTGCATTGCATGTCACCATAGGAGGGGGGGAGGAGAGGGAGAGAAAATTTGGAAATCAAGGGATTGTGGAATTGAATGTTGTAAACTAAAATTAAATAAATATATTTTTTTTACAAAAGAAAGAAAACATACTTTGCCCCCTAATAGGCTGAATCACATGGATGTAATCACATGGAGCCTGTGGTAAGAGGAGTTTGCTTAAGGGTAGAGCAGAGCCCACAGAAAGCGGGGAGTCAGAACAGCTACATGGTGGGAGGAGAGAAGACAGCAGGCAAACAGACAGGCTTGTGAGTAAATGTTGGTTTGTGGGAAGGCTAAAAGATGCTGTGGTTCTCTGTACTGTTGTGGCTTATTAACTTCTCTGCTACTATAATGGAATCAGCTTACTGGTTTGGGGATTTGGTTTTCTGGTGTATGAATAAATGCTTTGCTTCTGTCTTCTATAGGGAGAGTCTGTTATATTTTGCAACTAAATACCATGTAGGTATATTTATAGTGATCGTGGGCACTGTGAATTGGCACTACACCAATCCAGCAAGTTCTTTCTACATTGGGGGTAGGAAATGGAAAAGAAGAGGATGTTCAGTCCTCAGAGGAGCTATTAAACTCAGATAATTAATTGAGATGGAGAGATAAGCATCTCCCTACCAAGAGTTTCTAGCATCATAGAATTATCAGCTTTTAGAATTGGATGAGATCTTAGACATCACCTAATTCAACCTCCTCACTTTTGAAAATGAAGAACCGAGAAAATTTAAGTAATTTCTCCAAAGTTATATAGTCAATCAGTAGCCCATTGAAATTCTGAGCCTGAAAGAAGGCTGGTAATCATTTATTCCAATCTCTTCATTTTACAGCGAGATAAACACATGCCTTGAGATGTTATGTGACTTGTTGAAGGCCACACAGATATAGCAGAACCATGACCAGAACACAAATGTCCTGGGCATGAGATGCCTTTGACTATGTAAATGCTTAGTGTTCTCTGCAATTTGAGAAAAGAAGTTTTATTGACCCAATGATTTATATTTGCAGAATGGTATAAAAGATGAGGATATTACGTAACCGAGAAAGAGATAATCGATGTATAGCTAGAATAGTACACGTGATATCCCACTGATATTTGATATCAAAGAAAAGGAAATATTCTAGTACATTGGGTGGATCCTTAATGGGAGATATATGGAGGCACAGACAAGATGAGAAGGCATAGAGATGCTATGATATAAATTGGTGGAGGGAACAGCAGAGAGGGCCATAGCATCCTTTAGCCATCCCACAAACCAACCTTTACTCAGCCTGTGTCCCTCAGATGCATCTTCTCCTCCCACCATATCTAACTGCTCTGACTTCCAGCTTCCTGTGGGCCCTGCTCCACCCTTCAGCAAACTCCTCCCACCACAGGCTCCGTGTGATTACATTTAACCTATTAGGGGACAAAGTATATTTTCTTTTTCTTTTTTTTTTTTTTGCTTTTTGGAGGGCAGTTGGGGTTCAGTAACTTGCCCAAGGTCACAAGGCTAGGTTTTGTGTGTGTGTGTGTGTGTGTGTTAAGTGTCTGAGGCCAGATCAGAATTTAGGTCCTCCTGACTCCAGGGCCTGCACTCTACTCAATTGCGCCACCTAGCCACCCCCAAAGTATATTTTCAAAGCAAGGAAGGTCTTCAAATTCCCTTAGGCCTATTAAGGGACAAGGAAGATCTTCAAATTACCATTACCATTAAAAGGAAGAGAGTCAAGTGTAAGAATACTCAGGGTAGAAAGGGGCAAGGTTGTAAAGGATTGTAAATACCAAACAGAAGATTTTGTATCAGATCCTGGAAGCCACTGGAATTTACTGATTGGGGTATGGTCAAAACAACTACAATAAAGGAAAACCACTTTGGAAGCTGAATAGAAGATGATTTGGAATGAAAAGAGATTTGAAGCTAGGAGACCAATCAGAAGGTTATTACAATAATTAAGGGGTGAGGTGATAAGGGCCCCCAATAGGATGGTGGCCATGTGAATAAAGAGAAGACCTACATGGAAGTAGAAACAAGATCTGACAAAAGATTGGAAACAGGGGGTGTGGGGGGGTGGGTAGAGGGGTGAGGGGTCGGGGGTAAGTATGAGGGAGGAGTCAAGGATGACACCAAAATTTTGAGCTTGCCTAGGGAAAGAGCAGTGTCCTTGACAATACTGAAAAGTAAAAAAGAGGGAATATGTTGAGGGGAAATATAATGCATTCTGTTTAGTCTGACACATGAAGAAGATGCCCAATTCAAGATGTTCAAAAGGCAAAATTGTCAGGAAAACATTTTATAAAATTTAACGTGTTACATAAATGTGAATTACTCTTACTTCTTGACACAAAGCTTCTGACAAGTAAGTACATCATTGGAATACATCTCCTTTGTTAATAGGGCTATTAATTTTTACTATTCTCTTAACAATGCTTAATTCTAGAGGTGTTTCTCAAAATATACAATTCTGACCTTGTCCTAACATACACATTCTCAAGAACACAGCAAACCTTCTTGAAAATTTTTTAAAGGAAAATAATTATCTAATAAAACATTTACAATATCTCATATTTTATTGATGTAGCACCTGAAGCTATGGTAATAGCCAGATGTTAGAAGTTTAGAAAGAGGAAAACTTATCGCAACAGATCAGCTGTTTCATTTCCTGACCTCCTTCCAGGCATCTACAAAATAGGGCATTTTTCTAATAGCTCAAAACAATTATCCCCAACTAACAAGCTTTTAGATAATATCCTATGTTCATTTTAATTTTAAAAGAAAGTGGGAAAGATACAATGGGATTCAATCTAGATGAACAATCTTAGGCCATCTGAGGCTCTAGAGATTACCACTCTCAGAAGTTTGTTTCCTGTTGTACACCATCAAGCTTTTGCGTCAGAAGTCAGTTGGGAATCTAATCTACTCCCCTGGATTACACTAAGCCTCTCACAGGGGAAACAATCTGTACATTTGTTGTAAAGGACTTTATGTAAAACAAGTCATTATACTTGTATTCCCTATTCCCTTTGGCTACTTTAAAAAAAACCACTAAAAATATTAAATTAACATTAAACCAGCACTATAACAGTAAATTAAGAACATCCCAGTACTCTACTAAACACTGGACTTTGGAAACCTGCCTCCTTTCACCTTTGGACTCCAAATCCAAAACAGTTATTAGCTTGCTAGACAGAATAATAAAATCCTGTGTAAAAGCATGTTTGTTGAGGCTTGAAAGTTGTCTTTTTTTTTAATTCAGTCAAGTAAAAATAAAATATTACTAATAAATTAAATTAATTAATCAAGTATCTGGATGCTATGTGCTATATTTCATGTTGTGCAAACACAAAGTCAGAAAAAAGTATCACCTTCATTCAAAAATTAAAAAGCATCCATCTGGGAAACATGTAAGTGTAGAGAAGAGATTTTTTTAAAAAGATATTCTATGCCTTGTTCTCTAAGTATAATTTTTTGCCTAATGAAATATAATTTAATTTAGTGCTTATCTCTCATCATAAGCACAGGACAATGAAAGAATAATCCTACAAGTGAGCAGTTAGAAAACAGCAGATCTGGAAGGTATTAGTCCAATGTCTGTCTAGATATTTTTGCTATTCAAACCAAAACAGGCAAGCCTGCCATAGGTTACTCCTGATCTTTCAAGAAAAGGACCAGAGTAAGCGATATGAACAAGTAGCTTTCAGATGATTAAATTAAAGCTATCTATAGTCACATAAAAATGCCCTAAATCACTATTGATTAGAAAAATGCAAATAGGAGATGGCTAGGTGGCACAGTGAATAGAACACCGGCTCTGGAGTCAGAAGGACGCAAGGTCAAATCTGGCCTCAGACACTTAACACAAAAACTAGCCGTGTGACCCTGGGCAAGTCACTTAACCTCAACTGCCCTCCAAAAAGGAAAAAAAAAGAAAGAAAAGAAAAATGCAAATCAAAACAACTCTGAGGTACCACGTCACACCTATCAGATTGCCTAATATGAGAAAACAGGAAAATGACAAATGCTGGATAAGATGTGGGTAAAATTGGAACACTTATGCATTGTTGGTAGAGCTGTGAACCAATCCAATCATTCCGGAGAACAATTTGGAACTAGGCCCCAAGGGTTATAAAACTTTTCATACCCTTTGATCTAGCATTACCACTACTAAGTCTGTATCCCAAAGACATCACAAAAAAGGTAAAAGGACCCATATGTACAAAAATATTTATAGCAGCTCTTCTTGTGGTGACCAAGAATTGGAAATTGAGGGGACGCCATCATTTGAGGAATGGCTGAACAAGTTGTGGTATATGAATGTGATAGAATACTATTGTGCTATAAGAAATGATGAGTAGGCAAATTTCAGAAAAACTTAGAAAGATTTACAAGAATAAATGCTGAGTGAAGTAAGCAGCACCAGGAGAACATTGTACACAGTAACAGTAACACTGTAAAATGACCAACTTTGATAGACTTAGCTCTTCTCAGCAATGCAACCATCTAAGACAATTCCAAAAGACTCATGATAGACAATGCTATCCACATCCAGAGAAAGGACTATGGAGTCTGAATGCACATAGAGGCATACTATTTTCTCTTTTTTTTTTTTCCCCTCCTTATTGTTTTCCCCTTTTGTTCTGATTCTTCCTTCACAACATGAATAATATGGAAATATGTTTAATATGACAGTACATGTATGGCACATATCAGATTGCATGTTGTCTTCAGAAGGGCAAAGGGGAGAGGGGGTAATAAATTTAGAACTCAAAATCTTATAAATGTGAATGTTGAAAACTAAAAATAAATTAATTAATCAATTTTTTTAAAAGGACCAGAGCCACTAAAAATAGTCACTAAATTTAAAGATGATGACAATCATCAAATGAGTTCAAATTATTCTTTATTAAGCTGTGTACATTTCCTACAAAGTTTCTAACACCAGAGACAATCTAAAAGGTAATTTACTAACAGTTTCCAATAGCTTTTCTGGCCTTTCTCAAACTGTACTTTCTGTTCAGATTTACAATTTAATATTCCACCAATTGGGGCAGCTAGGTGGTACAGTGGACAGAATGCCAGTACTGGAGTCAGGAGGACATGAGTTGAAATCCAGCTTCAGACATTCAGTAGCCATGTGACCCTGGGCAAGCGACTTAACCTCTGCTGCCTCAGCTTCCTTAACTCTAAAATGGGGATAATAAAAGCATCTGTCTAGGTGACTCTGGGTAAGTCACTTAACCTTGTTTGCCTCAGTTTCCTCATCTGTAAAATGAGCTGGAGAAGGAAATAGCAAACTACTCCAGTATTTTTGTCAAAAAAACCCCAAATGAGGCAGCTGAGAGAATTAGACATGACTGACATGTCTCAACAGCAAATTCCAATAGAATGATTTCTGGAAAGTTTAAACATTAATAACTGACATAATTTTGTGATTGTCCATATCAAAAGCAGTGCTAACCAGTTCAAAGAGACGGAACTAAATAAAAGACAAAGAAAACAGAAAACAGGCATATTCCACTTGAGATGTAAGTTGACTCTTAGACCAAGTTTCAACTAAATTGGCTACAAGTATCTAGACACAGCTGCCTCCGTATAATTAAAGCAGCTAGCATTTATACTACATTTTAAGTTTTGCAAAGCACTTGGCAAATATTAACAGATTTTATCTGTACTTGGCAAATATTAACATATTTTATCTTTAGAACAACCCTGGGAAGTAGGTGATAATATTATCATTCTCAATTTTACAAATAAGGAAACTGAGGCAGGCAGCAAGGTTAAATCACTTGCCCAGGGTGATATAGTTAGCAAGTGTATGGAGCAGGATCTGAACTCAGCTCTTCCTGACTCCAACTTCAATGCTCTGAGATTATATAACATAGATGAGAATTCACACAGAATTCAGTGATCACTCTGTCACTTCCCCATCATATGACCTGCCACAAAACCTGCAAATTTTCCTAATGAATTTACTCAAATGGAAAGGTTAAAAAACCCAATGCTAAAATACTATGCTGAAATGCCTCATTTTGCCTGTCAGATATCTCATAAGGCATGCAATTGGTGGAGTAGGGTAAAAAAAAAAATCAGAAAAACAAAACTGCACCTGTGTTTTAGTAATTATTAAATACTTTGGAACATTTCTCTCTTCCTCGTAGCCAGCAAACAAATCTATGTGGGAAATAAACTTAAAAGTCAGTCTGGAAGATTTAAATTCTCTAAGGGAAGAAATGAGTATAATTCTCACATCAGGCCTAAAGCAAGCATTTGAATATATAAGTATTAGAAATAAAAACATAATAATAGAGAAACAATTTTTACAATTTATACAGGGCTCCTAGCTATGTAAATATTCCCATAATGTGGAAATTTGAGGGTCACAATGTAACTTAAGGTCTATTGTTACCTTGAAACTCCATTATTTTATAAAACTGAATTTTTGCAATGAGAGGAGATAGAAAGAGTAAGATAGATCTTCCAAATGAAGGCATAAGATTAGGTAGAGGGCAGCTAGGAGGCACAATGGATAGAGCACCTGCTCTGGAATCAGGAGGACCCAAGTTCAAATGCAGCCTCAGACACTTACTGTGTGACCCTGGGCAAGTCGCTTAACCTTAATTGCCCTCCCCCCCCAAAAAAAAAATTTAAATAAAATAAGACTTTGTCAATCTGTTTACTGAGCCCGACTCCACAATGGGGATTTTACAGTACACCTACATTATGTACTGTATAGAGTACTACACCTTAAGTCAGGAAGACCAGGTTTCAAATCCTGCCTCAGACACTCAGTAGCTATGTGGGCAAGTCTCTTAACCACTGCCTGCCTCAACTTCCTTAACTGTAAAATGGTGATAATAAAAGCACCTGACTCCCAGAGTTGCTGTGACAATTAAGATATTATTTGTAAAGTGCTTAGGACAATGCCTAGCATGTAGCAGGCACTAAATAAATGCTTCTTCCCTTGCCCCTTGAAAGATAACAGGGCATTTATTTAACAGAAGGCAAAGTTTTCTCATCTATGAAATGGGGATAATAATAGCACTAACTCCCAGGGTTTTGTGAGAATAAAAATGAGATCACATGAATAAAATATTGCATACCTTAAAGGGCTATGTAAATGGTGGATGTCATTGTTATTGTAAGGCATGTGACTGATCAGGAAACAGCCAGTCTAAAATATAGTGAAGGAAAAACAATCTGCAAGTCTGGAAACTGGAACACGTTACAAATACACTTTAAAATGAAGACAGGTGGTGACGGATAAAAATGCAAACAGAAGGACTGTGGTGTATATGGATGCTAGAAAAGAGAATTGTAGAGTGTGATGTTGTCAGCTTTCATCCAGAACTATCCAAGGGAGAGACGTGAATATTTAGTTCAGAGAATTGGAAGGAACCTCAAAAGTCATGTAGTTCAATCATTTCCTGCCCATTTAAAATATGAGGGTATTGGGTTCTACAAGTGAATAAGGCATCTATTAAGCATTTACTCTATGCAAAGCACTGGAGATAGGAAGGGTTCTATGACGTTATGAGTTTATATCCAGGTTTTTGAAAACCATATTCTATCCTAGAAGCACTAAAATCTGTTCATATCTTTGGTTCTAAAATCATGGAGTATAGTTAAATGTGTTTTTAAGAGATAAAATAACTCCCAGATAAAAACTGAGAATTAATTAATTTCATGCTTTTTAAAACTGTGTGCAGCATGTCTTAAGGACTCCTAAACTATACATATATACACACACATACATGTATGTATGAATTATATATTATGTGTATGCATGTATGAATGATATATTACATTGTGTGTTATATATATATGTGTATTATATATTATATATGTATTATGTAGGTAGGGGTGTGTGTGTATATATATATATATATATAAATATATATATACATATATATATATATATATACAGACTAGAAACCTGCAAAGAACCTAGAGCAGATCATCTGAAACCATGTGTATCTGGATGGTGGGCAGATATTAGGAGCAGAGCAAGAAAAATCCCGTGACTGTGAAAACCTATTCCAACCAGAAAAGGACCATGCCAATTTGTATTTGGACCAGCAATAGAACAGGGGCTCAAAAAGAAAAACAAATAAACAGCAACAAAATCCAAAGCCTTTCCCCTAACAACCAACAGGCTCTTCTGCTAGCAATACAGCAAAGGCTTGACTGTATTTACCTGAGGAGGTTTTTTTTTTCCCCACTGAAAGCCAAAAATATACTGGAACCCTAAAGCATAAGGAACCTAGGAAGATAGAGAACTGAGTTTGAAGTTAGGAAGATCTGAGTTCAAATCCTGCCTAAGACACTCAGAGAACTAGCTGGTTGACCCTGGGCAAATCACTCATACTCTGTCTGCCTCAGTTTCCTTAACTGTAAAATGGGGATAATAATAGCACCTACCTTCCAGATGCCATTGTTTTGGGAATCAGATGAAATATTATTTTTAAGCCACTTAGCATAGTGCCTGCCACACAGTGTGTTAATAAATGCTCGTGCATGAACAAGACCCAGGGAAATCCAGTCCCCCGGTTAAGAGATCCAAAGTGAATAAGAGCTAACTCCAGCCTAGGAAATGAAGCAGCAGCTGAGTAAAGGTTAATGGAAAAAAGTCTATAGGTATCTTTCTATAAGATATTGGCCTAAATTGTGTATCATCTATCTGAAAAGTATCCCTAATAATACAATGGGTGGGGCATTGAGAGGTTACCAGGGCTGAACAGTCAGCACCATCAGAGTCAGAACTTGAACCTATGTCTTCCTGACTTGGAAGCTCTTCTGTCCTTCGAGGATCTCTATCCACTCTACTGCACTGCCTCCCATTTTATAGCACTGAGTTTTGCAAAGGAACCCATTGGGGTAGATACTATGGGCATCATCATATCCATTTTTTAAGACTTAGAGAGACCACCTAGGCTGGGATCATCCAGCTAATAAGTTATGGAGGCAGGATTCTTACTGACATTTTTTTGCTGAATTAACTCCAACATTTTTTCAACTATCTCATAATACTACTCTACTATACTAAGTCATGTGATACAGTAGATAGAGTACCTGGTCTGACAGGAAGACTCATCTTTCTGAGTTTGAATTTGGCCTCAGACACTTAATAGCTGGGTGATCCCCAGGCAATTCACTTAATCCTATTTGCCTCAGTTTCCTCATCTGTAAAATGGGCTGGAGAAGGAAATGGAAAACCACTCCAGTATCTCTGCCCCCAAAAAACCCAAATGGGGTCACAAAGAATTGAACACAACTGAACAACATACCGATTTAGGCCTCCACTCACCAAAACAAAGCAAAAATACACCTTTTCTACAATTCTGCTTTCAAATTAAAATAGGAAGAAAAAAAGCCCAGTTTCACAGAGCACTAAGATCATCCTAAATAACTCACATTTATATGACATTCTAAGGTTTTTTGTTTTGAAAAACTTTTCTTCACAACAATCTTGTGAGCTAAGTAGAGTGGGGTTTATTATGTCCATTTTATAAGTGAAAAGACCCAGACTAGAGGGATTAAGTTATTTGCCCAGGGTGACCCAGCTAGTAAGGCTCAGAGCTTTGAACTGAAACCCAGGTTTTCTGCCTTCAGATCAGTGTTCTTTCCACGAGACACCACCTCTCATTCAGAGAGGCTGCCCTATCAAACTGTTTCACTGTGAACAATAGCTGTAACCTCCCTGTTCTCTAAGATCAAACATTCTATCCTCTTTAGAAAGCCATGATAGTTTTACTTTGGCTCTGCCTTACTCAATTCCATGAAGCCCATGGAAAACAGGATTGTACGTATAATTTTACATATTATTAAAGTAATATCATAGTGTTCTACTAATAACTCCAGTTCATTCAAGATGAAAGAAGGCACAACTGCTCATTAGAAAACAAATTAACCTTCATTTGGGAGACTAATCAACAGGATCAACAACAAAAATACTGAAATAATGAAGCGTGGCTAGAAATAAAAGGAAAGCAAGGACCTCCATTAAGAAGGGCACTGAGAACTTTAAATTGGGTGAGGGGATCAGACAGAAGCATGTTGTCCTGACCTCACCTCCTTAATCCAGATGGAGCTTTTCAAATTGATTAAAGCCTTAGGACTATCTCCACATGTCTGCTTCACCGACTGCTTTCAATCATTATTCTTTGGCTTGGCACAGAGGAATCTGCTCTGATGACACATCACACCTGAACAATAGCTCTTTTATGTTTTTAAAAATAAAGCAAAGCCTATTAAATATTCCTCCCTGAGAGGTACTCTATGCTTTATTTATACACACACAGAATGTCAGAGCTGGATGATCTAGTCCCACAACATCACTCTACCGACATGGAAACAGAGGACCAGAGAGAGATTAAGGTCATTTGACCCCATATCATTAGGTAGTAAGTGAGTAAGTCAGGATTCAAATTCAGGTCCTGTTCCTCTGAATCCAGTATACTTCCACTACACCAAAATGGTTCATCACATGATTGCATTCTAAATGGTTTGAAGGTAGTTCAAAATACAGAACTTAATCTATTTTAAAACACCCCCTTCTTCAGCCAAGTACTGGATACTACTTGAGATTCTTATGACAAGTAGTATCAGATTCTTCCACAATGCAATTCTCAGGCAGTCAAATCCTTCCTTCAATCCTTTCAAGTTACTAGAGTAACCACTGAGAGAAGTGATCATTTATCAAATTATTTCCTATGGCATAAGAGCTAATCAGCTTTTGAAAGCACCTTCTTGTCTACCCAGGAGCTGATACCCAGGAGAGTGCCTTCTTAAGCTTGATTAATAAGAATCCTAGAGTTCTAAAACGTAAGTGGTGAAATGCCAAGCTCTTACCTGTTTGTATAACTGTCACCTGCTGTTTATCTTGAATGAGCTGAATGACATCAGACACATCAATCTGATGCTCACTTTCTTCCTCTTTGACCTCATTAGTCTGAGATGGGGATGAAGAACAATGGCTACTTCCAGTTTCCTTGCACAGGATAAACCTCCAACAGTCAAACATCAAAGAGCTTGAGTGGTTACCTGCAATTTAATAAATAAATGTGGAGATAAATCAGGCTACCAAAAATATAGTTAATTAGAAGAGTATTTTGTCTTTTTCACGTGTTTAGAAAAATTGTTTCAATAAACTGGTTGTAGGTTCTGGCCACATTCACATTGAAATGGGCACTGTACCTTAAAAAATATTTTTTTCTGGGGTAGAAATTTCATGGAATCCATAAAATAATTTTGCACAGCAAAATTTCTCTTACAACTCTAGAATCTGACGGGAGAAGGTAGTCAAAATACATCTCCCACCTCTAAGGCTCAAAATAGTGGTTTTTGCCTTGACATTTAGGTTGTTGTTTCAACGATTTCCAAATCTTTTAAGCTCTTAGTTTCAATGACACTTCCTAATTCATTACCCTGGCAAAGTTGCAAAAACTGTTTCTGGCTGCTTATTAAGATGACCTCAGAATTTTTTCAGTGCTTCTATGTCAATAAGGCAATACTTGAATCTCAGAATAAGTAAGAAATGTATTATTTTGCCCATGAAATAAGTTTAGGAAAAGAACTTGTAGGAAGTTTTTCGCTATTTTGAGCTTTAGAAAAGTTAGCAATTATATTTCCAAGTATACACTATCTGAAAGTGTTTAGACACAAATATTGGGATTGGGGGGGGGGCTTTGATTTCATTGTTTTAGGGTACTCCCACAATTATTTGTCTATTTGCCACTCCCCTACCCTTTATCACTGAATATCAACTTGATTTCTGCAACCAAGAGTCTTAAAAGAGCTACTCTGGGGGTGGCTAGGTGGCACAGTGAAATCATCAGGAGGATCTGAGTTCAAATCCAATCTCAGACACTTAACAGTTACTAGCCATGTGGCCTTGGGCAAGTCACTTAACCCCAATTGCCCTGCCTTCCCCCCTCCAAAGAGAAAAAAAAAGTACTTTGGGGGGCTGAGAAGTTCAGTCACACAGCTCATATGTACCAGAAACAGGATTTAATCCCAGATCATCTTAACTCAAAGGTCAGTTCTCTACCATGCATGCTGCCTCTTCTTTTTTTGTTTTTTTTTGGGGGGGGGAGGGGGCAAAAATTGAGGTTAAGTGACTCGCTCAGGGTCACATAGCTAGTAAGTTTCTGAGGTCATATTTGAACTCAGGGCCTCTTCTAGGGCTACTCTACCCTCCATGCCACCTAACTGCCCCTGTATGCTGCCTCTTTAAAGTTAACTCAGTAAAACTGCCCTGTATTTAATTCTTTCAGTATTTAGTCATTTCTCTGTTATTTATCTTTTATGGCTTATACATACTTTCACCTTTCCTACTATCACACTTTCTGTGCAACAGGTGACAGAATAAGCATTTATTAATCACTTGCTTAGTGTCAAGCACTGTGCAAAACACCAGAGATATAAACAGAAATAGTGAGTCATTTCTAGCTCTCAGGGAGTTCACACTGTAATTGGGGAGACAACAAATGAAAAAAGTTGGGCTTCAGGGCAGATGAAAAGGCAGAGAAGTCATAAAGGTGCAGCAGGGTGGATGGCAAGGCCCAATCAGTTAACAAACAGTGCCAGGAATCTGCAGGACACAAAGGCAGGGCAGATGGTAAGGTCTGGAGGTCTTCCATCTCACCAGAATGAATCCAGCTGATGAGTCCCTTCTCATACAAGCCAAGGGAAGAGTCAAGTAGACCAAATGGGTTCTGGATGCCCTGGCTGATGGAAAGGTCAAAAGGAAAAGGCAAGAGGAACTTTCCCCTCACAGTGAAAGTTCTTCCTCCTACAGTGTTCTTGCACTGGATGCATACAGAATGGGATCTAGGATCCCAGAGCAGAAAGTTTGAGAGGAAGGACACTTGTATAGTCTGCTGTGGTGGTCCCCATAGGTTCTAGGATAGCCCAGGAATATGGATTAGAGCAGGAGGGTGAAAGGTAAAGAAGATGCATGTGAACATGCTTTTTTTTTAAGGAGGCATTACACAAATAATAAAGTCATAATAATTTGTATATTTGCTTTACTTCCAGTCTCAGCCTACCTAGATTGTACAATGCTCTTTTCCAGCAATTCCTTTCATTCAATTTACTTCCATTCTTTAATTCAATAAAACATTAAATAACTACCACAATACATGTAAGGCACTGTGGACAAGTGGGACAAAGCAAAGTCCCAAATTTTTAGCTTGTATCCACTGTCCTCCATAATCAGCCAGGAGAGTATAATTTATTTTATATATTTTTTAGAGAGTATAATTAAGAATGCACTGAGTTTGGAATCAAGAGGCTTGGATTCAAATCCCATTTCCTTTACTAGCTGTTTGCATTGCCTGAGGTCACACAAGACAAATGCTCCCTGAAAGAAAGACCCAAACGGGAATAATTTTGAAGAGGAAAAAAACTGTCAGAAGAAACCAATGGAACTACACAGGAAACTTATTTACCCAGCTTAGATTTTTAAGAACACATACACAGAAGATGGGGACGGGGGGCGGGGAGGGGGGAAAGGGCAAATAACTGATGACAATTTCTTTAAAGTAAGAAGATAATTTTTTCACTTGATTTTTTTTGTTTTTTTGCAACATGGCTAATATGGAAATATGTTTTGCATGATTTTACTTATATAAGAGATATACTGCTTACCTTCTCGATGGGTGGGGGAGGTGCAGGAGGGATAGAGAGAATTTAGAACTCAAAAGTTGTTTAAAGAATGTTAAAAATGGGGGTGGCCAAGTAGCACAGCGAGTAAGAGCACCAGCTCCAGTGTCAGGATGACCTGGGGATCGAATCCAGGCTCAGACACTTAGCACCCACCCAGAAACACCTGGCCATGTAACCTTGAGCAAGTTACTTAACCCCAATTGCTTAGGGGCGGCCAGGTGGCTCAGCAAGTAAGAGCACCAGCTCCAGTGTTGGGATGACCTGGGGATCAAATCCAGGCTCAGATACTTAGCACCACACCCAGAAATAACTAACCCCAATTGCTTAAAAAAAATAATATTAAAAATGAATAGCAAAATTTTAACAAGAAACAAAGATAGGGAGTAGCTAGTCACTGGCCCTGGAGTCAGGAGACCCTGAGTTCAAATGCGACCTCAGATACTTGACACTGACTAGCTGTGTGGCTTTGGGCAAGTCACTTAACCCCAACTGCCCTGCCTTCTCCCCTCCAAAAAGACAAAAAAAAAAAAACCCAAGAAACAAAGATAGGGGGGCTAAAAAAAAAGTAGCATGTTAGTTTAACAAGCCTTTATTAAGAATCTGCTTTATGTTAGGCATTGTGCTAAATGCTATAGATACAAAAAAAGGCAATACATTCAAAATAAACAAAAAAACCCAGCCAAATGCTCAAGAAACTCCCCGCCTAATGGCAGAGACAACATGCAACAATGATGTACAAACAAGATATGGACAGGATACTGCCACATCCTGTTAAAAAATAGTGTGAGGAGCTATTTTTTTTTAAATTCTGATAAGTATGAAGTATACATTGAAATAAGGAAAAACCTATACAAGGCGATAGAAAACAAAAATCAGCAGAACTGGGCCTGCATACACAGATTACAATTATATTTAAATAATGTATAATGTGCATATTTTAAATAAAAAAAGAAAAAAATTAGGATTGGGGATTTAGAACTGCAAGAAATGTTAGTGCTTAACTAATCCATCCCCCTCACCTTATACATGAGGGGGATGGACTAGGTGAGCTCTAACATAACAGGGATCAAATGAAAGAAATCAAGCCAAGGTAAATCTTTGAGCTGACTGTGGAGAACATGAACAAAAGTTCATCTTTTGTTATTAGTTGTTTATCCATTTGCTTGGCTCTGTCTTGACTAATAGTGAATATATTTTATCCCTTGTTTTGTACATTTTTTCTCTTTTTTGTTAACCATTATTAAATTTGCCAAAAAAAATTTTTTAGATCTTTTACTTGTGTGAAAAGTGTTTTGTAATTGTGTTCATATAGTTCCTGGGTTTGTCTCAGCAGGTAGGCTCCCAAATATTTTATAATGTCTACAGTAACTTTAAATGAAGTTTCTCTTTCTATCTCTTGCTGTTGGACTTCGTTCATAATATATAGAAATACTGATGATTTATGTGGGTTTATTTTATATCCTGCAACTTTAATAAAGTTTTTTATTATTTCAAGTAGATTCTCTAGGATTCTCTAAGTATACCTCATATCATCTGCAAAGAGTGATAGTTTTGTTTCTTCTTTGCCTATCCTAATTCCTCTAATTTCTTTTTCTTCTCTTATTGCTGAAGCTAACATTTCTAGTACCATATTGAACAACAGTGGTGACAATGGACATCCTTGTTTCACCGCCACCACCCCCTATCTTATAGGAAATGCATCTAGCTTATCCCCATTACATATAATGCTTGCTGAAGGTTTTAGGTAGATGCTACCTATCATTTTAAGGAAGGCTCAATTTATTCCCATGCTCTCTAGTGTTCTTAATAGGAATGGGTGTTGTATTTTGTCAAAAGCTTTTTCTGCATCTGTTGAGATAATCATATGGTTTCTGCTAGGTTTGCTGTTGATATGATTAATTACAATTGACAACTTTCCTAATATTGAACCAGCCCTGTATTCCTGGTATAAATCCTACTTGATCAAAGTGTATTATTCTCATGATGAAAAATTTATTTTAAGGAAAAGAATTATGTAAAGATAGTGAACTCCCAAATGAGCCAGCACTGGTAGTGAATGCTACCAACAACAAAAATGACTGTTTAAGCCATTTGGGGGCATGAGGAAGATTAAGATAGAGACAAAAGTATAGGTTGGGTATGTGGAATGATGGTAACAGATAGTAATAAGTCACAACTCATATCTGTCTTATGTGTTGTCTTCTAAGGGCAATGATTTTTGGACTGGGAAGCATAGACCAAAAATTGTTAACAGGGATTAGAAACCTGAGATAAAGGACAAGAAAGTCATAGATCCTCCAGTTCTTTTCAAAGACTTCAAGTTACCACTACATCTTACGGTAGGAAAATAACGAGACAACGTAATTGCTAAGCCAATAATGGAGAACCAATTTTGTGAAAAAGAGAGAATAATAGAGAAATAGTAGGGCAGATATTTCAATTTAAGAAAACAAAAAAAGGTTAGAGGCTGCAAACTATAGGCCATTGAGCTTGGCTTCTCTTGCCAGAGAAATTCTAGAATTCTAGAATTGTTTTCAAGAAGTTGTTTGTGCATATCCAGTCTCTTTCCTCAACTCCAGCTGTTGTCTCATAGCTATAGAAAATTCAGCAAGTGCAAAACCAGAATTTATATACACCACCCTTCCCTGACCCCTAATCCAACATTCTTCCAACCTTTCCTATTTCAACTAAAGACACTACCATTCTACCCATCTCCCAGTTTGTAATCTTAGCATTATCTTTGGCACTTCCCTCTCCCTCACTATCATCGTCAATCACTTGTTACATCTTCCTGATTCTATGCCCACAAAATTCTCTCTATTTCATCTTCTCTCCACTCACAAAGCCACCAACCACTTCAACTTAGGCCTTCAGGCCCTTCTGACTAGACCAGTGGTTCTGTGGACTTCCCCAAAGGAAATTTTGTTTATGTGGGATTCATCTATCAATATTTGACAATTAGAAATTATCATTATTATTATTATAAAAACAGTTTTGACTAAAGAATGGGAGTGTTTGAAGTGTATCAATTGTATGAAAAGCAATTCTATGGCAGACTTGTTCTGCAGAGCTTTTGAGTACAGAACCAGGAACATTAAAATGGATAAGCATTGCAGAAAAAGATTTTGGTTTGATGTAAGGAAAACCTTTTTAATAATCAGAATTATCTACAAGTTTAATGAGATGCCTTAGGAGGTAATGGCAAGGAAGGAGAGATTTCTGCTCATCAAAAGTTTTCAATGAAGACTGGATAACAACTTATTGCTGATATCATAATGGAAATTCTTGTTCAGATGTAGATCTCAGTATTGCACTGTTGAGATCCTAGGACCCTGTGTCTGATGGTGTACAAAACATTTCAAAACCATAGTCTGACACTTTTCTACCAAAAAGCAGGAGAGAACATTTACCATTTGTTCACTCATGATGCTTCTTCCAAAACATTCTTATACAGAGAATTCCTTCCTTTTAACCCCAACTAAACCATCTCCTCTTCTTCACTAAAGTAGGTCTTGAAATCCCACCTCTTCCATCAGTTCTGTCCTCCAAATAGATGGGATCACAAACACACACACACACACACACACAGTCTTCCTCCTACCATCCTCTACTTATGGCTTCTTCCTTATTGGCAACTCCACCAAAAAAAAAAAAAGAATCATCCTTTTATTTCTACTTAACATTTTAACTTTTTAAATTTTTTTTCATTGTTCATGTATACTTGGTCAGTTTTGCTCATTTTAAGCATTTTAGATTTTTAACTCCTAGTTCGGGTAGTGGCCACATAACACTGAGGTATCTATCATACTAGACAAAAGAAAAAATTCTACAATGTAAGCCACTTATTTGTGTGGTCTAGCATACATGTACTTTTTTTAGTTCCCTTCCAATTTCTAAGAGCCAAAACTAGAGGGATAACTAGGGATTTTTTTCAAGGACATTGTACTTTAAAGGGTTCTGAAATCAGCAGCATCCTTGGGATTACTTCCTATCCTACAAGGGCCTCACCTCAGGTAACTGCTACACACTCTGGAGTCCCTACTCTGTCTCTTCCTTGACCCAAGTGAAAAAATTTCTAGTTGTGGCTCTATACTACTCCAAGAATTTTTAAAATTAGTTGATTGGCAGTCAATTTAGCTTTCAGGGGAAAAAAAATCTCAACAAGTTGTTATGGGAATGGGAATCTAAGATCTTCCCTGCCCCTAGGCTCTTTGATAGGTTTAAGTGACTCTGAGAACCTTCCTTGATTTGAGAATATACTCTGCCCCCCAATAGGCTGAATGTGGTCACATGGAGCCTGTGGTGGGAGGCTTGTTTTTCAGGACCACCTAAACCAGGAAAAGGCTATATATACCCTGATGTGAGGTTTTGCTTTGGGGCTCACTTGTGTGATTTGACCAGATGAGACTCTGGATAGCCGTTGAGCCCCCCTGACTTTAAAAACCCGGATGTTGGTGCTTCCTTTTCTGGTAACTGACTAGGTATGGATGTAATGGTCAGACAGTTGCAAGCCTGTCTGCTGATCTGTTTCTCTGTCTGTATTTTTTGTCTACTTGTAACCTCTGTATTCTCTGAAGTTCAAGGTGCTGACCTTTTTCCCCTGAACTATGTAAATGACATGTGTTTGATTAAAGCAAGACTGTTAATCCATTTTGAGTTGCTGTCCTTTGGAAAAGCACATCTAGGAACCTGTGTTGGCAGCCACCCTGGGGATGCTGGGGTGCTTGCTGCTACGCAAGTCCCTGTTCATATTTATTACGAATGTCTCCAAAATATTGTCATTCTTTTTAATGCAAATGAAAGAGAATAAGGGCCTGCAATATGGGTATATAGCATGTACATATATGCAAATGTAAGGTCCTACAGATGATTTATCAATAAAAAGGATTATATATGGGGTAATAGATTTAGAGTTGGGAAGAAAGGTTATATAGTCCAACCCCCTCAGTTTTACAAATGAGGAACTAAGGCCAAGAACTTTTAAATGATGTGCTCAAGGTCATAAGTTATAAGTAGCAGATGAATCACCTCGAGTAAAATGAGTATGTTGGATTCAATCCCTTTCTCAATTTAAAATCTATGGTTCAAAAATATTTTCCCTGGGTAGAAACTATAGTTCATTTTTTCCTCCTACTGGACACATTTGAAATCACTTTAAGATGAGGGTGAAACTGAGAGGAACATTCTTCACTCTTTCTCTCATTATAAACTAAGTTATTTGTCCTTGTAGAGATTTCTATGGCACATGCTGAACAGGCAGAAAAGTCCAATTGCCTAAAACCATACACTCTATGTTAGGGATTAGTACTAAAATTGAGACTTCCTGAGATCAGTTGGTTCAACAGGCATCAGTAAAAAGAAATCTTAATTTTGCACATAGGACAACCAGCTGAAAAGGGAAACATGGTCAAAACTGCCTTGCCAAAAGGCCTCTGCCTTTTGTCTAATGAAATTTAGTTTCTTAAGGACTGGGTACTTAGATTGGGTTTTGGAGCTACATATAAGGGACAGGAGATATCTTCTAGGGAAAGAAAGCATACTATAGTTATCCCTTCCATATTGTGATTTCAATATATTGGGGGTCAGCACAAGAAATTTTTGTAAATAGGGATTTTGGGGGAATTTTGTGGAAGCCATAGATGACACATGAAAGCCAGCAGATGACACAGCTTTGGCCTACATATAGCCTATGACCAAATACTTAACTCAGATTTTACAATAAAGTACTGTAAATACGCCCATAAAAGAAAAAGAAAAAATTCAGACTTTTTCTCAGATATGAGGTGATAGCCAAACATTTTCCAGATTGAGGGAGTGCTCGGCCCTAACTCCCCACAATGTGGAAGGGCTGACTGTATAACGGGAAAAGCATCAGACTTAAGGGTCAAAGGTTTAGTTACTGTTGTTCAGTACTCTGACCCCATTTGGGATTTTCTTGGCAAAGATACTAGAGTGGGTCACCATTTCCTTCTGCAGCTCATTTTACAGATGAGGAAACTGAGGCAAACAGCGTTAAATGACTTGTCCAGGAACATACAGCTAATAAGTATCTGAAGTCAGATTTGAACTCAGGCCTTCCTGACTCCAGGCTGGTCACTCTATGCTCTATGCACGCTCTATCCCCAAAGGATTTGGATTCAAATCCCAACTCTATTGCTCATCAGCTATGTGACCTCTTAGCAAGATACCTCTGCTGCCTGGGCCATCCTTTACTCATCTGTAAGATAAGAAAGGTGGATTTAGTTATCTCTAAGGTATTTTCTATCTTTAAACCCTATGAATGCCTTCATTACAGGTGAGGCAGCTAAGGCCTTTTGGACAACAGCATTTGAAATTGTTATAGGGTAAGATCTGAGAAATCCTGAAAAACACAGACTAAAAAGGTGCTACAATGAAATGTGACCTTAAAGAATGAGCAAATCAGCAGTTTCCTTGAAAGATGATGTCTGCAAGGGCACAGAAAATGGATTTTTGAAATAGCAAACATGTTCCCAAATGAGTAAAGAGAAGCTCCAATCTCAAGGACAATCAAGCTGAGGTTTCAGTTTCTGGGAAATTTTAAATGATGGGAGAAATGCAACATCATCATAATGGTTCTTAATTTTTGCACAGTAACTAACAATTGTCTTTAGGCATCAAAAAAAAGAGTGTGATAACGCATCAGAACACAGAATCAGATAGTCTTTGAGCCAATTGGATTTCCAGCTATGTAACTTCCCTGAGAATGTCTGCTATAACCTGGTTTTTATCTGTCTACCAATATCAGAGTTATCAATCAACCTAAAAGTACCTATTGTTTCTTTACTACAGGGCCAGCTTGGGGAGTGGGGGGAAGAGGTTGGTGTGGCCATGGGGAATTAGACAGAGATTCTACTGTACTTGGCTGTTTGGGGTTTGTTTGGTTTTTTTTGGTGTGGTGTGCATATTTTAAGAAATAAAAAGCAAGTTACCTCAGAGATTGAGCAGAGAACAGAAGGCAATTGTGCTGATAGTCCTGCCCTCTTGAGAGATCTCCCAATCTCCACACCTGCTGTTTAGCTGCTAAAGGTAAAAAAAATAAAATAAAATGACAGCCACTTTTATCTCTCTACCTTTCTTCAGTTCCAGCCATGCCAAGAAAAACAATTGCTTGCCTAGGGCATTTATCAATACTGCTTTGCATTTTGACTTTTCTCTAAAGTAAAAGTCCTGAATTGGGTAGACATAAAAAAATTTGCCAATTTACCCCCAAAGAGAATCTCAACACCTGTAAATGTTTTTTTTCCCATGAAATTTATCAGACCATATATACTTTTCCTCCCTTCCCTGCTTTGTGGTTTCAATAAAAAAAAATTGTTGGCCTAATTTTGTTTATTAGAGTCTTCTTTGTTCTGTTAATAGCCTAGGGTAATTATTTCACTCTGTTACTGAAAAATAGGCCAAGTCAAAAAGTTCACCTGATTTCTCTTCAAAATCCTAATTGTCTTTGATTCTTCCCCTCCTCTAGTTCTTATCATCCAGTCATTTACTAAAGTCTGCTGATTCTATACCCAGAATTTCTCACATTCACTCCTTCCTTCCTCTTTATTCCCAGTGTCAGCACCTTGGTCAAAGTCTTCATTACTGTTTACCTCTTCTACAAACTTTCCACCTCTATTCTGCCAGATTAAGCTTCTTCATGAGAGATACAGACATGTCACTCTTAATCAAAACCCTTCAATGACGCCCAAATGTATATGAAGGAATGAAAAAAAAACTATTAAGTGCTAAATAACTAATTTATTAAGTGCTAAAAACACTTCTTAAGTGCTAAATACTGGGGAAATAAACAGAAAAAAACGTGACAGTCCCTACTTTCAAGGAGCTCACACTCTTAAAGTTCAGCCACAGGACAGATGAAAAGGCTTGGAAGTCCTAAGGGTGCAGCAGGGCAGATGGCAAGACCCATGAATCTTGAGACTATCTGTGCCAGGGGGGCACAGGACAGATGGTAAATCCTGAAGGGCCATATGATAAAATGGTAGGGGGGATGGTAAGTTCTGGTAGTCCTGTAGGCCATCAAGAGGAATACACACACACACACACACACACACACACACACACTCCTTATATGTATATATCTTTGGCATGTTGTATCCACCTTTAGAACGTGAGCTTCCCTAACAGAGGAACTGACTTTTTTGCTTTTATGTGTATCTCCAGGACTTACCACATAACACACATTTACTGTCTGTTGACTAACTTTGGTCCTGCAAATCCTGTGAGCAGTCAAGCAGCCCCAGATAAGGGTGCTATTGTGGTAGTACCATTTCCTGTCCCCAGAGATTCTGGAGACATCCAGCTCCTTTGCCCAGCCCATAGGGTTCTCCACAATCTGACGCCATGTTTATCCCAAACTACTTCCTTTAAAATATTCTACATCCCAGCCAAACAGGACTACCCATAATCCTTTTGGAGTAGTTTTTTTTTTTTTTCCCTCACAATCTTTTGGTCCCTTCTCCCCTCCAGGCCCAACCAAAAAGCCCTTCCCAGGGTAGGGAGAGTTCTAAGAACTGGAAAAAGTTCTGTGTTCTAATCAACAAAGAATCCTATTCTGCCTTTGGGGAATCTCAGCTATTCCCACCACTCCTCTTTGAATGAGAATAACAGATAAAATCGGGAGATTACAGACTACACCTTTGGGGGGGGGGGGAGAGGAAGGGGTAAGAGAATTTGTTGCAATCTAAATTACTCCAGAGTAACTAGTCTGAAATGGTATGTACATAGTGCTTTGAAGTTAAAGCAATTTACATATATTTCACTTGATTAGAAAATATTCCTATAAGAGAGACAAAGTATGAAGTAGTACCTTGGATAGCCTATGTATTTGCAGTAAATAAAGGGCTTTATTCATCATTTATGAATGAAGTAAAATGGTTTTATTGAAAAAGACTGCTAGATTTGCACCAGAGAACTTTGAGGTTTAGCTCCGACACTTTCTAGTAAGTGACTAACAAATTAGAATGTCTGACTTCCTGTTTGTTGTTGCTGCTGAGTCCTTCAGTCCTGGCTGACTCTTCCTGACCCCATGGACCACACTGTCTATGATAGGGTTTTCTTGGCAGAGATACTGGAGTGGTTTGCCATTTCCTTCTCCGTTAAAGACAAACAGAGGTTAAGTGACTTGCCCAAGGTCACCCATCTAGTTAAGTATCTGAGACCAGATTTGAACTCCACTTTTCCTGAAAAAGGAAATGACAAGCCATTCCAGGATCTTTGCCAAGAAAAATCTCAAATGGGGTCATGAAGAGTCAGACATGACTGAAAAAGGACTGAACAACAACTTCCTCATTCCAGGCCCAGCACTCTATCCACTGAGCCACCCAGCGGACTCTGTTTCCTCATCTACAAAATAAGCTAGAGTTGGGAAGGACTTCAGGGGCCATCTGACAATGCTAGTTAATATTTGGATAGTGTTTTCACATTTTGAAAGTGTTTTACTGGGGCAGCTAGGTGTCACAGTGAATAGAGCAGTGGTCCCTGGAGTTGGGAGGACCTGAGTTCAAATGCGGCCTCAGACACTTAACACTTACTAGCCATGTGATCTTGGGGTTAAGTCACTTAACCCCAACTGCCCTCCAAAACAAAAAGCAAGAAAAAAAAAAAAAGAAAGTGCTTTACAGATGTGGTCTCATCTGATCTTCACAATAACCATGTGAAGTAGGTTGTTTAACTCCTTCATTTTACCAAAAAGGAAAGGGGACCAGAGAAGGTTAAGCATAGAAGGCAGTTAAACTCATGTTCTCTGACTGGAGGACTAGGTGGTACTCTATCTACTGAACAGTCCTATAGTGAAGAAGACTCATCTTCCTGAGTTCAGATCTGGCCTCAAACACTTACAAGCTATGTGACCCTGGGCAAGTCACTTAACCCTGTTTCCCTCAGTTTTTGCATCTGTTAAATGAGCTGGAGAAGGAAATGGCAAACCATGCTAGTATCTTTGCCAAGAAAATCCCTCGGGCAGTATTGGCATGCAATAGTCCATGGGGTCCCTAAGAGTAGCATAGGTCTCAGCAACAACCGAGCTCCCTCTTTGTGGTTATCAACCATGCATACAATAATGTCTCAAAGGACAGTATAAATTATAAAATTCTGAAGGTAAAAAGCACTTTAAAATCTTTTTTTAAGTCACTATTTCATTGGTTTGGGGAACCCCTACTGAAGAAATTCTCTTCACCAAAGTAGATTAGTCTTAGTCTTAGAGAGCTGCCTGAGTTCAGTATGTGTTAAAGGTGATACTTGAACCAAGATCTTTCAAGCTCATATTAACAGAGGAGAAAACTGAGGCCAGAGTGAATAAGGACTTACTGAAATGAACAGGAAATTTCAGTAGATTCTTAGTTCAGTGATTTAATAACACTATATAGTATCAGACAAACAAAACTCTGTCCATTCAGCATCCTTGACTAAGTATACCTTTATTTGCCCATTTATTTCGAAATCTATTATTTTGGAGGGGTTTTTTTTTGTAATTAAAATACTTTTCAAACTTAAAATAACTAAGGGATTTCTCCTTTGAAGTTTACTATAATTACCTCTTTGAAACACTGAGACACTTTACTTTTTCAAGATAAATGTTCAAATTTGAGTTAAAGTCTTCTATAATAGGATTCTAAAGCTTGCTAAAGAAGGCTCTCAAAGAGAAAGTTAATCTCAGAGTAGTCAAAGTAACATGTTAAATTGAGACTTCACCAATCTTCAAAGGAATATGTAGAGAATCCTGTTCGATTTACTACAGAAAGACAGGATTTCCAATTATATAAAATCCTTTCATCTTTCAGGTGTATGCTGTTCATTCCAAAATGCAAATCTTACATTATTCATATGCTAACAGATTCTCTCTCCCTGTCTTTTCTATTCTCTTCAATCCTATTCATGTGCAGGGTACCCTTACAACCAAATTTTAACTCTCTTCATTCTCCAAATGCATATATATTTGGGTGGTGGTGAAGGAAAATTTAAATACATATATATGTGTGCATATGTATGTGTCCCAAAACTATGTATATAGTAAGAGATGTTTGATATTCAATCATTTGTCAGTAAATGTCAAAAGTGGCTTAATACCACCTCATTATATAATAACACTACATTTTCATAATGTTTTCACAGGTCTCATTTGATTCTTATAACTCTGTAAGTTGAGCAATGGAGTAATGCAGTAATTGTTCATCTCTATTTTACAGATAAGACTGAGGCACCAAATTTAAATGCTTTGCCATAGGTCATGAAATTAGTGGCAGAACCAGGATGACTTACACCTAGGTTTCCTGAATCTGAACATAGTTCTTTTCCTACTATATCCCTCTGCACAGAAACACAATTCTATTAAGTGATGACCAGTGACCCAGTTAGCCGGTCTTTCTTGTTTTTATGATCACAGAACTGGAAGGGGCCTCCCAGGTCATCTAATCCCATCTCTCATTTTACAGGTAAGGAAACTGAGGCTGAGAGAGGTTAAGCAAATTGCCCAAAGTCACACAGGTAGAAAGTGACTGAGCCAGAATTGAGGCCAGCTCTTCTGACTTGTCTTTGTACCAACTCTCTTCTTACCTCCCCATAGGTTGTAAGGGAAAACCATTCTCCATCCTTGGATGGATCTGATAATGGTAACTAATAGAAGAATGATCTTTTTTTTTTTTTTTGTTTTTTTGGGGGGGGGAGAGGGAGGGCAGGGCAATTGGGGTTAAGTGACTTGCCCAAGGTCACACAGCCAGTACGTGTTAAGTGTCTGAGGCTGGATTTGAACTCAGGTCCTCCTGACTCCAGAGCTGGTGTTCTATTCACTGCCCCATCTGGCGGCCCCAGAATGATCTTTTGAAAGCCCTCCCAGTTCAGGTGAATTGTAGATTAAAATGAACCTCAAAGCTAATTAGACCTACAATTATTGTCCCAGCTGACTGTTTCACTATTAAAAGACATATAGACTCAAAGAACCATTTTGAAATGCCTGGTGATCCTGTATCTCAACAAATCAATAAATTTTTCTTAAGTGCCTTCTGTGTGCCCCGCACCGTGCTAAATGCTGGAGATACAAAAAGCAAAAGCTAGTCCCTCAGGGAGCTTACAATCTAACAGGGGAGACCACACACAAATACATACAAAGCAAATTATACAGGATAAATAGGAAATAATAAAAGAAGGAAAGCACTGGAATTAAGAGGGATGAAGGAAGGCTTCCTAGAAGGTGGCTTTTTGTTAGGACTTAAAGAAAGCCAGGGAGGTCTCTGGTAAAAGTGCAAAAGGAAAAGCATTCCAGGTATTGGAGACAGCCAGAGAAAATGCCCCCAGCCTGTCTTTTTGTAGAACAGTCAGGAGACTAGGGTGGATTGAGTATTTGGATCATTGGATCAGAGTATATGTCATGGAATAAGGTGGAAGAAGACTGGAAAGGTAAGAGAGGGCTAGTTATGAAGCTTTGAATGCCCTTCATAAATCCAACAGGATTTTTTTTATTTGTTCCTGGAGGAACATTTCTTGATGTATGGGTACCCTAAGTGCTCCTGCAATTCCAATGGGACAAAGTGACCAGAGAGGCATCCCCCTTCCCTTATTTTCTGAAACCCTATTCTATTTTTATAACACTGACCCTGCCTATTACTGTCACATATCCTGGTTACCTCCCACTCACCAGTCATCTGAACATCCTGCCCTTACTACACAGCTAAAGTTTCCCCTTTACACTCCACAGGGCTACTGAGAGAGCTCACCTGTTGCTGTTTGGCTCATGATTAAGGCTGGTCCTCACTAAATGCAGAATTTTCCCCTAAAATTAAGAGACTAGTGTTAATTGCCTCCTCTGGTATGGAAGCTTCCCCATCCAGCAACTTTCTATGTCAGACTTCGGACATCGGATTTGGGAGTTTAAAAATAATTGTAATAACACCTCAGGCAGATACCATCCTCCCAAAAAAACAAAGGTTGCATGGAAAATATCAATGAGTTTTTGTAAATATTGCAAATGAAGCTTTTCCTCAATTTGCATTTAATGTTGAAAACAATTAGCTAAGGCGGAAGCGTCCCTTTCTTCTGTACCTAAAAAGAAAAGTGTAATACTTTGCTCCTCTTCCAGCTGAGGCATAAGCAGTCTAGAGAAAGATTCCTTGAAAGACTGCAAGAGAGCCCAGTTCCGACGCTCAAGTCCTCTCAAGTCACTCTCCATAAAACGGTTTAGGTTTAAGCAAACATGAATCCACAAAGCGATAGACAAATCAGGAGAAATGCAACTAACCAACCTGTCCCTCTGGGTTGGTTGTTTTGATTTTTTTGTGTACCATTCCAAATGGCAGGAAAAACTGTCTTTCCCCTAAACTCCCTCTTTCTTTCCCAAGCTTGCCAACAGAAAGTGCCCATGGTGGAGCATGCATAGGTTGTTGAAAGTCTCTCTCCTGAAGTCACTAATACAAGAGAGTCATCTGTAACGTGTAACCCCCTCTCATCTTTTCCCCAACACCTTCCGCCTCTTCCCCCCCCCCCAAAAAAAAAAAAAAAAGAAACAAAGCTGTTTACGCTCTTTATCAACTGGTTCTGCTGACCCGTAGTTTGGCTTCAAAGATTTGGGGGTAGGATTTCCCACACCCGGAGGCCAATCCCTAGTTAAACTAGTTTGTTTCCTAACGGCCGCCCCAAAGGGAACAATGGTGGTCCGTGCTCAACATCCCAGTAACAAAAGCATGAATGCATGCCCATCACCCACAGATCCCCACTGACAGGTTGCTTTTATTGGTGTCCTTTGGCGGGGAAGACGAAAGTGGGAGACCCACAAGGGGCTCTTCGTTCTCCATCTCGGTGTTTTCCTGAAGCGCCGGGGAGCAGGTGGAAGGGAGGGCGAGCCGGCTGGGATCTCCGCGGCGCAGGCACCTTGGGGCTGAGCCCAGGGCTCCCGCCTAGCTCAGCCTGAGGGGGCAGCCCGCGCAAACCCGGCGGCAGCTGCAACCACCCATCGCAGGCGGCTTAGTGGAAGAGTCAAATCTCTCCAGTACTCTCCCTGGGGAGATAGTTAGCCCTACGGTGTTGCCAGCTTGGCGGACTAGAGAAGCAGAAGAAAGGAAACAAAGCACACAGGTTGCATGCGTGTGTACTGACCTCGGAGCAGAGTCCTTGCCGGAGGGTCCAGGCAGCGCTACCGGCGGCCACCGACCGTTTGGAGACCCGGGCCAGAGCGGACTGGCAACTGTGATTCGCAGCAGCCACAGACTAACCACCGGCGAGCGAGAACAACGGCCACGGACTAACAACCTGCAAGAGAGCGCTGCAGCCGGCGGGCTCCGCTGAGCGCCGGGCAGGCGAGGAACTAGGAGCGAGAAAGAGCCACCGCCTCCGCTGCGCCTGGGCGGGCTTTAGCACCGCCTCCCTGAGCCCCCAGCACTGGCTCGCTCCAGCATCTGCTGATGCCACCAAGCGCTCGCTTCTCCGCGGAGGAGCCTGACCCAGTCCGCCAGGGCCCGGGAAGATGGAAAGTAGAAGGAGGGAGCAGAAGTGCTCCTGAGGGGCTTCTGAACGAGCAAGGCGGAAGCACTGGCCTGAAGACCCTGCTACGGCCGGCGAGCCCCACTCAGATAAGGTGCTGATAACAAAGGAGCCATACAAATAAATGTACCTTATTTTGTCTTGTTGGGTTGCACCTGAAGTCAGTGGTTTTCGTGTAGAGACCGTTGCCTTTCGCCCCGCCCCCCCTTGCCGTTTTTTAAAGTTTTTGTTAGTAGTTTTTTATTTGTTTTGGTTTTATGTTGCTGCTGTTGTTTTCGCTTCCCCCTAACAGTTCTCATTTGGGGTTTGCTTGGCAAAGATACTGGAGCGCTTTGCTTTTTCCTCCTCCGGCTCGTTTTACGGATGAGAAACTGAGGCAAACTGGGCTAAATGACTTGCCCAGGTGTTACATGGCTAGTAAATTTCTGAGGTAGGATTTGAACTCAGGATGCTGAGTCTTCCTGCCAAACCCAGTGCTCTCTCCACTGCGCCACCTAGTCGCCTTAACGTAATTTATAAGCCATTTACCAATTCAATCCATCCCTCCCAAATGCCTTCTTTTGCCTGTCCTATCACAAAATAAACTTCAGGGGGTGATTGGTGTAGTCTCTCTAAAATACATAAGTGCAGCTGAATTCGAACTGGTGGCTGAATTTGGACTGTTCCCTGGATTTGGAAGAGTGCCTGGGATTTGTTTCATTTTGGCATGCTGCTGTATCAGTATTTGTTTGTTCAGAGAAATAAACAGCAACTGGCTTGTGAAGCTTCCTGGGGACTCTTGCAAGCCGTGTGTCAGTAACAATGCCTGTTCTCAGCTGGACAGTGTCAGTGACTTTGTGGTTACAGTCTCTGGCTGCAGCAAGAGACAGGCGTTTGGGCTTTGACCAAGCAGTTAATAATATCCTTGAAAGCTGTTGGTGAACAAAGGAGCCCAAAGGTAGCTTCAAGCTCATAGTACAGAGAGAATCAAGGCCACAGAAATGATAGGAGAGTGCTTCTGCCTTGCGATCAGGCATCATAAGCACTAAGAGCAAATACTGAAAAGTACTGGCAATAATAAAGACAGAATGACCTTAGCTGAATGACTTGGTTTCAGTGTTAGGAAACCTTGTGTTCAAGGCCTCCTTTAACACATACAGGCTAAGTGACCCTGGGAAAGGAAAAACACCCCAGGAAACTCTTTAGGGTTACATGTTACAAAACAGTTTCAGATCTATATAGGCATGGGGGATAGGCGTTTACTTACTCAGAGTTCCCCCACACCAATTAAATCTTAGGTCTTGGTAAAAACAACAATAACAACAAAACGCCATGGCCATAGCAAGATCTTTGAAATGGAAAACATCTTGGAGATTCAGTACAATTGCCACCCAATGCAAGACTCTCCTCTATGACATTCCTAACTAAAGGTCAGTCAGCTTCAGCTTCAACATGTCCAATAACCGGACACTCAGCATCTCATAAGGCTGGCCTTTCTGGTTTGTTTGTTTTTTTTTTTATAACTCTATAAGAATCTACCTCCTTGAAGCTTGTATTATTATCTTTAAATTGTATCCCTTTAATTCCACAGGGGGCACTTCAAACATGTGATAAGAGCTATCCCAGTCTACAATAGCCTGCTTTTTCCAGGTTAAATATCTCATTTTCTCCCTCATTCCCCCAGAGATAGTGAGTTTACCAGCCGCATGGTCAAACCCTAGAAGTTTTCTAATTTGTCTTTTTTTTCCACAAAAGCAAAAAAACCCCAAAGAAAACAACAAACAAACAAAAACCAAGGTCCTATGATTTCATTGGAATAGATCAGTGATCTCCAAAAAAGGAGGCAGGAAATTGAGGGGGGGTGGGGTTCTGATGCCTTACCCCAAGGGGTCTGTAATCAATGTGTCAGAAGAAGAAAGATAAGATGAAGCTCATGTTCCTCACAATAGCCAATTGTTGGACTTGTCAGCAATACAACATGCCCTACCCTATGGCTACAGTGCAAACTCCTAGCCTCCTTCCTTCTGAGCTCCTTTGGGATCCGTTAACACCTAAATGCTATTCTGGGACACTCAAAGAAGGAGCTACACAAATACCATTGGGAAAATTCTAGTACCCCTGATACCTACTCACTCCCCACCACTATTGCTTTGTGACTAAGGAAGACTCCCCATTTTCTAGGGCACTGGCATTGAATAAGAACCCCATCCTCTCTTTTTCTTTTGAGTGTCATAGAATGAGTTGCACAGAATGAGAAAGCATGGATGATTTGTGGCAACTCGTAGATTTATTATGCTATCTTTCCACCCACACCCACACCCCTTCCGAACTTTGTCAAGTGTACCACTATTCCATAATCAGGACCTTTGTTATCAACTTTCAAACCTCATTCTCCCTTAATCCACATATCCAAACACTTGCCAAATCTTGTCAATTTTATACTCAAGTCTCTCTACCATCTGTCCCTTTCTCACTACTTATACATCCCCTCCCCTCCTTCAGACCCTCATCACGTTTCTGCTTCCTGTCTGTCTTCTGTAATCCATCCTTCACAGCATAGATTTTCCTGAAACTCAAGTCTGACTCTGGTATCTCCCTATTGACTTGAAGACCAAATATTTTATCTTTATCTCATCCTTTTTCATTTTTATTTTTGCACAAATTTTTTGGTCTTTTTTTTTTTTTTTTTGGAGGAGGGAAGGCAGGGCAATTAGGGTTGAGTGTCTTGCCCAAGGTCACACAGCTAGTAAGTGTTTAATGTCTGAGGCCAAATTTGAACTCAGGTCCTCCTGACTCCAGGGCCAATGTTCTATTCACTGCACCACCTAGCTGCCCCAACAAATTTTAAAATATATATAATTTTCAGTACAGTAATGCTTGTATATATTTTTAAATATGCACTTTTAGAGTTCATACTCAAAAAAGTTTCCCTGATAGAAATATACAGTCAAAAAGTTTTGAAGCCACTGGTATAGGGATTTCCACTTGAGGAATTCCTGGACTAGTGTACATCTAAAATTGTTCTTCTATGCCTTAAAGTCTTAGAGCATTGATTGGAGCTTTGAGACTTTTAGGCAATTACCCAAGGTCACTCGGCCAATATTTGTCAGAGGCGAGATCTGAACTTACATCTTCCTATCTCTAAGACCAACTTTCTATCCACTATACTAGAATGCTCTTTAAAATGCTGACCACCAGTGGTATGCTGGAGCTAGCCTGAACTAGACTCAGAGAGCTGATTGTTAAATGTTCAATGTGAACATTTACACCTCAGAAATCAGTGAATGCTATAAATCTGGCCTTGATTTACTGTTTTGTTGATTGTTTAGACTTTAAAAAGTGATAGAGAAATAGTTAATAGCACAAATTAATCTTAAAAGTATGTTATGAATACACGCCCCCCCCCCCCAACCAGTTGTTAAGCATTTGCCAATATTCCCAAAATGGAACACAAAACTTGAGATTTAGTCTTACTGAACAGAGTGCTGTGAGAATATTAACTTCTTATTCTGCATGTTACATACCTTTAATTAAGAACTTACTTTCCCCTGTTGTGCAGGGGATAAGAGCAAGCTGAGACCTGGGTTCAAGGTAAATTTAGGTGTGGATTTATTGATCAAGCTCGACTACCTGGAATATACACTCAAATCAGGCAGCACTGAATTGGGGTACATACAGTGCTTATAAAGGCTAAAACCACAAAAACCACAGTTGGGGAGAGGAACTAGCATAAGCAATGATGAATGGAAGTCAAGAATTGACATTGGCTAGATCTATAGCTCAGGGCTAATTTGGGGAAATGGTGCAAGTATACAAGGGTGCAACTTTTCCTGGAACAAGGGGGTCCCTCGGAGAACAGGATGGAGGATACAGGGTGATGTACAGGCTAGGGGTCATGTTCTGAATACAGGGTGGAGGGACATTGGGTAATGGGAACAGGCTAGGGTCATGTTCTGAATACAGGGCGGTCTCTCCTTAAGATAAACTTTAGATAAACTTATACCATAACCCCAGGACTGATCCTTGTACATAGTGATGATATACAGAATGCTAATTAAGGAAGTAGGGGGTTAGGGGACTATGCCTTGGGCAATACTCAAGACTATGCCTTAAGCTGTTTCAAGCTATTACAGGATGTAGGATAGAGACAAAGATAAATATAAAGGGGCTTAATGGTGGGCTCCAAATCAGGTGGCATGTGATTTGGTTTTGGGTACAACAACCCCACTAAAGTCCTTTTCTAATGCCTTACTACAATGCTGAGGTAATCCTAGATTCGTATGCCAACAGAGTGCAATTTCCAGCAGTTTCAACCAAAATGGAAACTTTCAAATTTGAAAAGAGTTACAAAAGGATCAAACTAGCTAAATCCTGAGACAGCTGGTTCCCAGGTGACCAATTTTTTTTCCCCTTTCTTTTCTTTTCTTTTCTTTTCTTTTCTTTCTTTTTCTTTTTCTTTTTTACCATGGCAACTAACTCATCAAAATCAGATACTAAAAACCTGAGACTCTATTACTGGGCTTATTATACTCCAAGGAATCCATTAATAAGAAAAAAGTCCCCATATAGTCTAACATTTATAATAGCACTTTTTGTGATAGCTTAAGAACTAAGAACAAAGTAGATTCCCATAAATTGGAGAATGGCTAAACAAATTGTGGTACATGAGTGTGATAAAATTTTGCTGACCTGTGAGAAATGGTATGTGTAATAAATATAAAGAATGATGGAAAGATCTATGTGAAATCTTGCAGACTGAAGTAAGAGGAGGCCAGAAAACAATATACAAAGTAACTACAATAGTGTAAATGGAAAGAACAACACATCAACAATAAATGCAACAAAATTATAAAGATCTAATAGAACTTGAATGAAGAAACATCGGAGAACACAGCCAACCCACCCTTTGTGGAAGTGGGAGATCAATAGGTGTTACAACATTGCACATGTTTTTGGATTTTTTTCAATGTATCAGTCAGTTGCACTGATTTTTTTTCTTCTTTAAAAAAATGCTTTTTGCCATATGAGATGACTCTGAAAAGAGAGGAAAAGGGATACTTGAGATAATTTTGGTAATAAAAGAAATAGTTTCAGCTAGGTAGCACAGTGGATAAACTACTGGGCATGATGTCAGAAAGTCTCATCTTCCTGAATTCAATTCTGTTCTCAGATACTTATTAACTATTTGCCTCAGTTTCCTCATCTGTAAAATTATCTAGACAAGGAAATGGCAAACCCTTCCAATGTCTTTGTCAAGAAAACTCCAAATGGGGTCACAAGAAGTTGGACATGACTGAACAAAGTAACAGAAAATGTTAATTAAAAACACAAAAATTTTCAAATTTTTTAAATTGAAATTTGTTGCAATCTGTGTCTGTTGAGGGGCAGCTATAGGTGGCACAGTGAATAGAGCACCAACCCTGGAGTCAGGAGGACCTGAGTTCAAATCCAGCCTCAGACACGACACACTAGGCATGTGGCCTTGGGAAAGTCACTTAACCCCAACTGCCCATCTTCCCCCTCCAAAAAGAAAAAAAAAGCCTGTGTCTGTTGAGGGAGATATTATTTCACACCCATGAAATAATGGCTTTTTTGAAGTTAGACTGTGCTACCGTATTTCCCCGATAATAAGACACTGTCTTATTATTTTTTTTGGACAGAAAAACACCAGAGGGCTTATTTTCAGGGGAGGGCTTATTTTAATGAACATTGACAGCAATTTTAATAAACAGGTAAATATGAACAAAAAAATATACCTTTATTCAATAAGCAAATCACTGGGGAAGAACAGGATGACGCGCTCACTGCTGCAGCTCTGATTGGATGCAGCTTGGAGCGTGGCATGCGTTTCACGGGGGGGGGGGGGGGGGGGGGCGATGGTACATACAGAGTGTACCGTAATGTAGCGTGTAGCATAGAGCACAGGGGATCACCTTCACTACAGTAGCAATCTCAATAGGGCTTATTTTCGGGGGAGGGCTTATTTTAGAGGAATCTTACACAGTAAGGGGAGGGCTTATTTTCGGGGTAGGTCTTATTATCGGGGAAACACGGTAGCTTTTTGAAAGTAATGTTTTACTTCTACTGAGGTTTATAGTCAATGGAAATTCCTAAATCTTCTTCACAAAAACTGAGATTAAACTGTCATTCCCATTCTCTACTTGGTGCAACTCATTTCTTAACCTCATTGTAGTTTTGTTTTTACATTTATCCCTAATAACATGTAACTTACTTGCTTTGTCACCTCATTCCAGTTGTCGAGATCACTGAGAATCCTGATTTCTTTTTTCTTTTTCTTTTCTTTCTCTCTCTCTTTTTTTTTTTTTTTTTGCTTTTTGGAGGGGGGAAGGTAGGGCAATTGGGATTAAGTGACTTGCCCAAGGTCACATGGCTAGTTTTTTGTGTTACGTGTCTAAAGCTGGATTTGAATTCAGGTCCTCCTGACTCCAGGGCTGGTGCTCTAGCTGAACCACCTAGCCGTCCCAGGAATCCTGATTTCTTTTGTTGTTCAGTCTTTTCAGTTATGTGACTCTTTGTGATCCCATTTGGGGTTTTCTTGGCAAATATAATGGAGTATTTTGCTATTCCCTTCTCCAGCTCATTTTACACATGAAGAAACTAAGGCAAACAGGGGTAAGCCCAGGGTCACACAGCTATTACGTGTCTGAGAACAGATTTGAACTCAGGAAGATGTCTTCCTAATTCCAAGCTCAGTGCTCTGGCCACTTTACCCCCCTCATCATTCAGTAAATCCCTCTTAGTTTCCTATCATCCACAAATTTGATACTCTCGCTCTAGTCTTGATCCAAGTCCACAAAACTTTAAGCAGGATAAAGCTCTGTACTCCGTCATTAGAAGTCTCTCTTCATCCAGTTGTTAATTACTGATCTTCAAACATGGCCATTCAACCAACTAGAATTCACCTACCAGTATATTTCTCCATCTTGTTCACAAAGACTTCAAAAAGTTTCCCCTTCTGGGAAATTTAGCAACATGAAGTGACATAGCGGCAAGTGGAGTCATTGGACTTAAATCTGGATTTTGCCTCTGATGAGGCACCATGGACAAAGCTCTTCACCACCCTGGGCCTCCTTTACTTCAACTGTCTAATGAGGAGGTTGAAATAGATGGCCTCTGAGGTGCTTTCCAGCTCTCAATTGATGATTCTATTTAAATGTAAGGTGAAGCAGGAGCTTTCTTATTTGTACATTAACAAAAATGGTTTACTGGGCAAAGGGCAAAACAGAGGAATAAGTAAATGCAACTGTATCTGAAGGGCATGTTGGCATTATATCTTGTCATGTTGCCAAATGTCTTAATCTATTCTCTGTGTTGGCATATTAATAGGAAATTATATTCTGGGAAAGAAGAAAAATCTTAGTAAAAATATAGCAACTTGGCTTCCTTCCTAGGGAAAAGACTCAGAGGCTATATAGATCAGTGGAAAGGGTGGGAACCTTCTCATTGCACACAGACAAGGCTCTGAGTACATAAATTCCACCTTGTTCTCTGATCCAACTTGGCTTTCTTATTTTTTGTTTGCTTAATTTGACTGTTTTATTAAATGCCAAGTAAAGTTGTTCAGTTTGATTTCAATGCATAAAGTATACCAATAGAGGCAGCTAGGTGGTGCAGTGGATAGAGCATTAGCCCTGGGTTCAAACATAACCTCAAACACAGCTGTGTGACCCTGGGCAAGTCATTTAATCTCAATTGCCTCAATAAAGGAATGAATGAATGGGTAAATGAATAAATAAAAACGAATCTCTAAAAAATAAAGTATGCTAATAGTTTTTCAAATATTTCTTCGTTTGAATTCTTTGTCCATTCATTCTTTTTTAAAAAAATTTATTTACTTTTAGTTTATAACATTCAGTTCCACAATCCCTTGAGTTCCAAATTTTCTCCCCTTCCATCTCTTCTCCCTTTCCCCCCACCCATGGCGGTATGCCATCTGATATAGGTTCTACAAATACCTTCACATTAAACTTTAGTCAAGTTGTAAAGAAGAATTATAACCAATGCAGTGAACGAGAAAGAAGGAAAGAAACAAAACAAAACAAAAAAGAGAGAGGGCAAGAAGTTTGTTTCAGTCTGCATTCAGACTCTGCAGCTCTTTCTCTGGATGTGGACTGCCCTTTCCATCATGAGTCTTTTGGGGTTGTCTTCTAACCTTGCATTGCTGAGAGGAGCCCAGTCTATCCAAGTCAGTCATCATAGATACAATGTGTCTGTATTCGTATACAAAGTTCTCCTGGTTCTGCTCTCCTCACTTAGCATCAGTTTATATAAGTCTTTCCTGGTCATTATGAAGTCCGTCTGCTCATTTCTTATAGCACAATAGTATTCCATCACATTCACATATCACAACTTGTTTAGCCATTCCCCAATTGAAGGGCATCCCCTTGATTTCCAATCCTTTGCCACAACAACAACAAAAAAAAGCTGCTATGAATATTCTTGTACATACGGGTCCTTTTCCCACTTGTATGATCTCTTTGGGATGGAGCCCTAGAAGTCATCCATTCATTCTTATTGACCTGTGCTCTTAGATGGCCCTGGGTAGTGTGTGTTTCTGTGCTCCACAATGACATCTATGATAGCTGCAGAGTATACGGTACATGTGGTGGTGTCACCATGGGCAAGGGCAAGCGCTGGCACTTTTAAGTAGACAATAGTGTGGAGCAAGGGCAGATTGGGGCTAGAAAAATAAATTTCTGTTACCTGGAAGATGAGATATGACGGATTAGTGGAGAGTGACACATATGAAAAATGACCGTCAATAGCACGTTTTTAACGCATAGAAAAAAATCAAAAGGAAATTAAAAAATTACAAACAAATACAGTAATTTGCATTACTATCTAGTTAAAATAAACATTATATATAAGCACATGTATATATATATTGCTTTTTGGAGGGAGGAAGGCAGGGCAATTGGGGTTAAGTGACTTGCCTAAGGTCACATGGCTAGTGAGTATTAAGTGTCTGAGGCCGCATTTGAACTCAGGTCCTCCTGATTCCAGGACTGGTGCTCTATTCACTGTGCCACCTAGCTGCCCCAAACATATGTATATTTCTTTGAAAGTTTTGTAATTGTATTTTGTTCTTTCTTGTTTTTGTATCTTGAAATTATTTATGTATATTTATGGCAACTTTTTTATTTAAAAAAAGAAAATGTAAAAGAAAAAATTCATGTGGAAAGGGCATAGAGGGGAAGATGGCAGGGATTCTTTGTGGGGAGGTAGAAACTAAACAGAATTGGAGGTGGCACAACTTAAGCATTCCATGACCACATTAGTAAAGTTTTCTTCATGAAGTTCTATGAAGAACAAGAGATGAAAACAACAGGAAGAGTTCAAACCTGGAAAATTTTTCAAGAACTTGCAGAGGAAAAATAAAATTTTCTTCTTTTAGAGGCACCTAGGTGGCACAGTGGGTAGAGAAATGGACCCGGAATCAGGAATACTTGAATTCAAATCCAGTCTCAGACACTTACTAGCTATGTGATTAGCAAATTACTTAACTTTTGTTTGCCTCAGTTTTCTCATCTCTAAAATGGGGATAATAACAATGCTGCTCCTCCCCTCCCCCACCAAGGTTGCTCTGAGAATAAAATAAAAGAATATCAGTAAAGTACTCTGCAAACCTTAAAGTATTATATGTTGTTCAGTTGTGTCCAATTCTTGGTGACCCCATTTGGGGTTTTCTTGGCAAAGATACTACAGTGATTTGCCATTTCCTTGTCCAGCTTATTTTACAGATGAGGGAACTAAGGCAAACAGAACGATGTATGTACTAGCTATTCCTTGGAGGAGGAGGCAAAGAGGAGGCACTCTTGTACATGGAAAGGTCAAAATGAATGAGATGGCATATCCTCATCGTTTTCTTTATAGAGAATCCTGTTCCTTTTATAGCATGGAAGAATTCCTGATCACCAAAGCCTGTCTTCAACCTACTGTATTGAATATCATTTAATTGATCAATAAAAACTCAAAAGAGGGTAACAGCCCTGAAAGTCTGCACCAAGAAGAGATAGATGCAGGATGTGCAAACAGCTAGATTCACTGGGGTAGAAAATGAAGGGAAGTGACCAGTGACCCCTGTCGCAACCCCTATTAAAAGAAACAGTGCAACGCAATCCCAAACCCCTTGCACCTGCACAGTAAAATAAACAAAAACTGCCAGTTCCAAAACACAAGCCTGATTAGTTACCACATGGCACTCCTGATCACTGCATCCTAACTATGCATGAAGGCAGCAGGATATCCAGAATACCCAGGAAAGACATTAATTTGACTATCTTTAGAAACTCTATTTTCTCTTTATGAAGCACTGACCTTTAGCCTTCAGACCAGCATCAAACTAAAGAATTCAATCACAAAACCGTCTGAGGTATCTGTTCAGAAATGGGGTGGCTTTCAATTTTAAAGCTATTCTAAAAAGTTAGATAATTCAAAAGGAGATGAATTAAGAGCAAGGCTTGAGAGCAGTTTTGCCTTATCACGTGGTCCCAGAGGGGTATACTGTTGGAGATCTGGCTTGCTATGCCTAGGCAACTCCTTTGTGCTATTGCCCTGCTGTCTTATCCTCAGAAACCCCTAATGAAATACAGGAAAATTACCATCACAAAGAGGATTCTGTATTGGTAGGTGGAAGGATCAAATGGACAATTCACTCCTAAACACATCAGCTAGTTACAATTAAATGCATTGACAGTAAGGATAAGGTTGTATGTAAGACAGTAGCACTTAAACCTCATCCAGGATCATTTAGTGCATGTGGCACATTTTTAATTAGAACCCTCCAGGTCCTCCTAATGCTAAGACAAGTGGATGCTGAAGCCTGAACATTTGTAGGAAGAATGAAAACTGTACTTTGTCTCTTCTGGCTCTGTCTGAAAGAGCTGTCTCCTACAAAACCCTCTCTGCTGAACTGTAATTCTCCTGGAATTCACTTGGAAGTATATGTGAAAAAAATGCCTGTCATTGTAAATTGCTAGTAAGTCACAAGGGCATCACAGTTAGTCATAGGTGTAATGGATAGTTTTCTGAAACAAGGGATATCAATAGATTTTTTTTTTGGCTTTTTGGAGGGGGGAAGGTAGGGCAATTGGGGTTTAATGACTTGCCCAAGGTCTCACAGTTAGTAAGTGTTAAGTGTCTGAGGTCGGATTTGAACTCAAGTCCTCCTGACAGGGCTGGTGATCTATTCACTATATCACCTAGCCACCCTCAATAGATCCTTCTTACCCTGCTAAGCTCTCCCCTCCCAGAAATGTCACCATTTTAGCTTGGTTCCCATGGATTAAAGAGTTGTCATTTAATACAAATGGACAAATAGAAAGCAAGAACTAAACAAAAAGCATTTATTTTATTTCTTTTAATAGGTGTTTATTATCATCTTTAGGTTTTATATTGCTTAGGTTTCCCCCTCTATTTCTCTCCTCTGTCCAGAAAGTTATCTCTTATAAAAAAGAATTTGAAAAAAAAGAAGATAAAAATTGTTTTAACATGTAACTGGGGAAAAATAAAATACTACTTTTTAAAAAGAGAGAATGAAGAGAGGAAAAATACTCAGCAAAACCAACCAATTTATTTCCAAAAAAAACCTGCATTATTTACAATGATCTATACCTCTGAGCCCTCCACCTTTACAGAAAAGTTGAAGGAGGTGTTTTCTTATAAGTTTTTTAAGGTCAAGTTTGTTCATTGTATTTTACAATATTAATTTTCTATTATTTTGTAATGGTCCTTTTGATTTACACTGTTGTAATCATTGTGTATATTGTTTTCTTAGATCTGCTTACTTTAATTTATATACGTTTATATAGCTTTCTTTTCCATGTTTCTCTGTATTCATCATATTTATCATTTCTTATAGGAAAGTAATATTCCATTGTATTCATGAACCACAATTCTTTTAGCCATTCTACAATTGATAGGTATCTACCTTATTTCTAGTAGTTTGCTACTATATGACTATCACTATAAACATTTTGGAGCATAAGGAGCCTCCCTTTTTGTCAATGACTTCCTTGGGGTATAAGCTTAGCAATATTTAGGTCAAAAGCTATCTACATTATCATTTTATTTGCAAAAATCCAGGTATTTTCCAGAATTGGTATTATAATCCATAGCTCCACCAATATTGTTTTAGTGCTCCTGTCTTTCCAAAGCCCTTCCAATATTCAAATATTGACTATTCACATCTTTTGCTATTTATTTAGGAAAATCCTCAGGGTTGTTTGGATTATCAACTCTCTTATTATTAGTGATTTGGAGCATTCTTTCATATGGTAGTTAAGAGTCTGCAATTCTTTGGAGATCTTCTTCTGAATATCTTTTGACTATTGGGAAAATGAATTTTGTTTTTATATATTTTTGTTAATTGTCTGTATATCTTAGATATCAAACCCTTTTCTGAGAAATTTGACATAAAGATTATTTTTCCTCTGTCAATGCTTCCCTATCTAGTCTTTTTTTTAATGCTTTATTAACTTCTGATTTACATCATTCATTTCCGCCAGATTTTGAGTTACAAATTTTTCCCCATTTTTCCCCCACCCATCCCCCCAAAACAGCAGTCCACAGGATATCCCCACCTCCAATCTGCTCTCTCCCACATTTTCTCCCATACCCGTTTCGACTTTTTCAGTGGATCTCTACCTATCTAGTCTTAGATGAATTAATTTTGTTTGTACAAGTGCTATTCAATTTCATATAATCGACTATCGATTTTTCTTTTGTAATTGTCTCTATCCCTGGCCAAAGAGCATTTATTATGTGCTTACTATTTGTCAAACACTGTTCTAATCGCTGGGAATACCAAAAAAAAGTAAAAACAATTCCCTGTGATCAGGGAGTTTACATTCTAATGAGAAAGATAGCATGCAAATAATTAGGCACATACAGGATATGGGCAGCTAGAAGCCATAGGGGATAAAGCACCAGGCTTGGAACTCATCTTCACAAGCAAATATGTGTAACAGCAAAACAAAAGTAAGGTAATAACATCAGTAGATCTACAAAATAATAAGACATGAAAAACAACATATATGCAAATGAATAACAAAATTATGCCAAATTAAATAGGTAATGTAACTACAATACATACATAATGCTAACACAAATGTAAATAGAGATGACCAAAAATAACTTTTAAAGCACATACTTAAAACATGTTGTAATTAACACATGCATCAATGAACATATGCAATTACTTGCAAGATACTCAATATCCTACTATAGATAAATCCAAGGATCCTCTTTTTAAAAATGCTGCTTTTCCTCTGACAGATAACACCTTAAGTTAGTATTGGTCATTAGCACCTTGATGTGAATTAAGTTTATGACAACATTCTCTTTCTAAGAGAGGAGAGTATTGAGGAAAAAGGAAACTGTGATGTAAGGAAGAAGGTGAAGGTTGAGAAGCCTCTGTGGGGTGTCTCTTGCATTCAGGTCAGGCACTAGATGCCAGTGATGTGGGCAGGAGAAATGAAAGTAGTAGGTTGACCAAAGAAGAATTTTGATATTTTACCCATGACCACCTCCAACTCTGGGTAATCGTGAGAACCAATCTCCTCTCAATTCTCCTCCCATCCTCCAAAGTAGAAGAGATTGTTGCTGTTTGTCCTTCATGGTCAGAGTACCAAAATGACATCAAGATGTCAGGGTCAACATGCAATGTGTTCAACTGTGGTTGATTAGATGGATATGAGCTCAGAAGGTTCTACCACAGATTAGGCACTAATAGTCTACTCTATATGAATGTTTGAGGTGTAGATGTCTCTAAACTTGCATATTTCGAGTTTCTTTTGAGCTACTTTTATTCTGCTTTGCTCATAGAGCATAGCACCCTCTTTAATGCATGCACATTATGCTGGACAGTCCTGTGCCAGTGTGTCTCCCATGGCTCACAATTGATACCAAAGTTCTTCAGAGAGATTTTGAGATGTCCTTGTATCACTTCTTCCGACCTCCACGTGAACATCTGCCTTGTGTGAGTTCTCTGTAAAACAGTCTTTCAAAAAAGAGTAGAGGAGATACAAATGAGAGATATCAAAGTCCTTCCTAGAGATAAAAAAAAGAACTACCAGAAGGCAAGATACTCCAGGAGTGAGGAAAGAATAACAAGGAACAGGGGCGGCTAGGTGGCGCAGTGAATAGAGTCCTGGAGTCAGGAGGCCCTGAGTTCAAGAACTCAGACACTTAACACAAAACTAGCTGTGTGACCTTGAGCAAGTCACTTAACCCCAATTGCCCTACCTTCCCCTCTCCAAAAAAAAAGAATAAAGAACAATAGCCACTTTCCCCCACCCCTTACATATCAATTCTTTTATCACATACTTAACTAATTTCTTAGCTCATTCTCTACATCCACTATTCCAAACCATTTACTCTTTCTTCCATTCCGCAGTGGTACTCAGACATATCAACAGAAAGTAGAATATCTAGCTCAGTACTTCACTGAGAAAATTGAAACTATTCAGTGGGAGCTCTTTCAGCCCCACTCACTTCCATTTTTCTCTTCCTCTTCTGTCATGAGACTCCTATTTCTCATTAAAACGAATCACTTTATTCTTTTGCTTAATAACATTTCCTCTTTCTTATGTCTTCCAGGACCTTGATCCAAAAAGCATCCCTTCTTTCCTCATGTATCTTCAGTTTAATCTTCCATAGACTTCTTCCTATCTGCCCACAACATGCTCAGGTATCCTCAAATCCTAAAGAAACTATCAATCAACCTTATTAAATCATACAGTTACTACCCCATCTCTTTCCTCCCCTTTATTGCCAAATGTCTTGCAACTGTGGTGTTGGTGTTTGATCGAGGGAGTTGCCTTATCAAGTTAATGAGCTTACAGGGTAATGGGCCGTTATTTGGGACTTCAGTTCTACAGAATGAATGTGTATATCTGATGCTGTATGTGCATATACCCTTTAGCACCTCCTGGAGGGTATGTTTCAAGTGACTGGTGAAGAACTGGTAGACTACTATGGGAGGGACATCGTGAGAGGAGTCCCACTTTGTGCTGGTCTACAAACGGGAATCTCTCCAACTTAGCACTTCCTTCCTTCCTCCCTCCCTTCCTCCCTCCCTTCCTTCCTTCCTCCCTCCCTTCCTTCCTTCCT